>NC_054474.1:158351344-159086344 GCF_017639515.1 Carcharodon carcharias
ATGGGAGTTAAATTTGCAGAAAGACACACACTGCTAGAACAGATGTCAGGAGCTCTTTTTAAAAAAAAAAATCCTTGGAAAACGTTCCTTTCCGGCAGCATTCGTGACGCAAATGGGTCATTTGGCGGTATGACAGAAAATGGAGGATACGATGTTAACGGGATGGCAAGATCATCTCGAGACAGGGCGCAAGCATCAGTACAAAAGGAGATTTGTAACTAGAAACAATGAGGACAGAAACACCTTTGACGATTACAGCAGGAGAAAAGAACTGAGGAATTACAACAAAAGAACGAACCCCAGAAACGCCCAGGGCGTGGTCAATCGTTGTTTTAGATGCGATTCAAAATATCATTATGCAATGAACTGTCCTAAAAGATATAATAAGGTGTTCAAAATTAAACACGAGACCAAAGACTCGGAAGAAGAAGGTGGAGATATTGACCAAAGAAAGGGCATTGTATTAGTTACAGGAAGTTTCAGCTGGTGAATGCAGAGTCCTTCAACTGTGCAGCGCTAGATAGCAGATGCACGTCTGCTGTGTGTGGAATAGGCTGGTCAAAATGCTACTTAAATGACAAGGGTCGGAATAAGGTTAAGGATTTTGAGAGTTCCACCAGCTTTGGATTTGGAGATGATAATATCCTAAAATCCTTAAAAAGGGCAGTGATTCCCTATAAGATAGCTGGAGTTAATCCTTTCACCAGCACGGACATAGTGTCCAGCGAAATACCGTTACTGTTGAGCAGACCATCGATGAAGAAAGCACAAATGAAGCTGGAAGTGGAAAATGACAAGGCCATTGTATTTGGAAGACCTGTGGATTTGTAATTTACGCTATTTGGACACTATTGTATTCCTTTAACAAAACCTAACTTTTCTACTAAGGAGATTAAACAAGTGTTATTAGCATCAAGGGATAGGAATTTGGAAGACAAAAAGCAAATTGTATTAAAATTGCATTGGCAGTTTGTCCACCCATCTTTGTAAAGATTAAAAATCTTGCTAAGGGATGAAGAGTCTGCTAGACTTATAGAGTAGATAAGTAATAGGTGTGATATATGTAAGAGGTACGGAAGGACACTGTCGTGGTCCATAGTGAGTCTACTCTTAGCAAGGGGTTTCAGTGAAGTTGTGGTGATGGATTTAAAAGGGTGGGATAAAGAAAAGAAATTCTTTATTTTACATTTCGTAGATTTGGCCACAAGGTTTAGCCAGTCGACACAGTAATAAAAAGAAAAGAATTGTGGATCAAGTAATGGAAAAGTGGATAGGGACTGGATTGGGACGACCACTGGCGAAATTCCTCACTGCAGGGCGGTGGGGGATGGGGGGGGGGGGTGGGGGGGTGGAATTTGCTAACGATGAGTTTGGGATATGTGCAAAAACATGAATAGAATAGTTATGAATATAGCAGCAGAAAGCCCTTTTACTGAGTGTGTGAAAGTAATCACACGGTGATACATGAGATGCTTCATAAAATATTGGTGGATAGACCAAGCTGTAAATTAACATCAGCGCTAGCATGGCCTGTTCATGCCAAGAATTCACTGCAGATGGTTGGGGGCTATAAGCCCATATCAGTTGGTTCTTGGTAGAAACTCAAAAATTCCTTCAGTCCTGAGTGATCACCTCCCAGCTTGGGAGGGAACTACGATTAGCACCACTTTTTCTGAGCATTTAAATGCACTCCACGTGAGTAGAAGACTGTTCCTCAAAACCGAGAATTCAGTGAGCTCTTTGACACAATATACGACCATCTGAAACAAATTTTTAATCAGGGAGAAATGGTATACTGTAAGAGACGACTTAACAAGTGGAAAGGCCCAGGGAAGATTATAGGTAAAAATGGTAAAACAGTCATTTTACAGTATGGGAACCAAACTATTCAGGTACACCCATCAAGGTTAATTGGTGTGGATTACAAATTTGCAGGTCTGGAAAGAGTTGTAGGAAGGGACAAGGAACCACGTACTTCTCATACCCATGTGTTGCATGATTGTGAGGACCAGTTTGCTGAGGTTGACAGGGTGTCTGAAGATGGAGACAGTAATTCAGACGAAGATGACGAGGCAATGTGTCCCGGAGGGCAACTGCCAAAAGCTGGCATTAAAGTTACATACTTGCCAGAAGGGGCCAGTCAATGGAGGGATGCGACGATTGTAGGTAGAGCAGGGAAGGCCACGGGAAAATATAAAAACTGGTTAAATGTACAAGATAATGGACAGGAGGTTAGGCCTATCAATTGGGAACATGAAGTACAAAAATGGAAGGCACAAAAATACAGTATCAGTTCAGACAGTGGGTCTGGGAGTGAACATGCCTCTAGGAAGAGATCATGAATGGTTGAAAGAACATCTATAAATAGGAGAGGGAGATCAAGCAGTAACAGTCCGGAGCATGATAGAAGGCAGGATAGAGGACATAGCTTAACGAGGTCAAGGAATATGGCACAGACTGGTAATGCTACAAGGAGCAGAAGCCCATGTGATCGAGAAGTTTTAGTAGCTTCAAACAAATTAGATGATAAATTAGAGATGCCAAACAGCAAGAACCACATAGTTGGAAAGGATTTGGGCTATACACAGAGGTGCCAGATAGAGGACAACCAGCTCTGTCTTATAGATGGACAAGCACGGAAAAGGTGCTTTCTGATGGGACTTAAAAAGCTAAAGCCAGGCTAGTGACACGAGGGTTTGAAGAAAAATTGGGCGAACAGGGGATAAGAGTAGATTCACCTACTCCAAGGGAAAGTTATGCTGAAGACCTTCTTGGCTCTGTTAGCTACAGATGCTTGGGAATGCAAGTCCATTGATATTAAAGCTGCCTTTTTGCAGGGACACCAACTTCCCTTTGAAGTTTTACTCTGGCCACTGAAAGAGGTGCCAAATGCAGAAGGGACACTCTGGAAGCTAAATAATTGCATATACGGTCTGAATGATGCCTCCAGAGTTTGGTATTTCTCAGTGAGGTCAGCTTTGTTAAAGTTCGGCTGTGTTCAGTTGGAAGCAGACCCAGCAAAGTTTTACTGGCAGCAGGGAGGAAAACTTGCAGGCATCTTTATGATGCATGTAGATTTTTTTGTGGGGTGGTAGTAGCGAATTTGAAACAGTTGTCGTTGGTGTGGGCTCAGAACAGAGTTTAAAATTGGAAGTCAGACTTCTGGTGCACTTAAGTACGTTGGACTAGAAATCAGACAGAGCGGCTCAGATATTGTGACTTTATCATCAGCAATCCTACTCAGAAGATGTCAATCCCGTTGCAATTAGTCATGCTAGGGCCTCCCAGAAAAATACAGCTGCTTCTGAAATGGAAAAAGAGGAACTCAAGTCTTAATTGGGCAACTCAATTGGCTAGACGAACAAGCAAGGCCAGATGTCAGCTTTGACATTTTGGAATTGAGCACTAAATGAGTGATCCCAAGGGTGAAGAAATCACTTGAGCAAACAAAACATTGATGAAATTAAAAACAGAGCAGTGTGTTTTGAAATTCCCATCTTTGGACAGCCTTAGAAAAATGAAACCGTGTTTAGTGACGCGTTTTATGCAAACCTATGTGATAGATTTTCCCAGTGCAGGAGGATTTATAATATTTCTCAGAGGCAGAAAAGGTAAATGTTGCCCTTTGGCATAGGAAAGGAAAAAAGTATGACGAGTTGTAAAAAGTAAGTTGGCAGCAGAGCTCCTGTTGAGGCAGTAGATATGGCATTCTTTATATCAAAAATGCTGGCAGAAATTACATGGAAAAGGGTGTCTGGGTACGGTACCTATCAAATGTCTTATAGACAATAAGCCACTTTGGGAAAATGTTCACTTTACGAAATGTGTTCACAAAGAGATTGCGAATTGACATTGCAAGCTTAAAACAGATGCTAGAGAATAAGGAGGTTGCCAAGATCAAATGGATTGATAGCAGCTACCAATTGTCAGACTGCTTCATGAAAATGAGTTATTGGAGATCTTTTCCTTTGAGAAGACAAAAAAGGAACATTCTTTTTGTGTGGACATTTCTATACGTGTCTTTTTTTAACAAGTGGGAATATGGAAGATTTATCGAATGGAAAAATATATTGATGAATGTGTTATGGAAAAGATTATCTTTTTTTGATACATTTACTTAAGGGTTACTTTCATCTTAAGAAAAGGGGAATCTGTTGGGGAAGGAAACAGTTAACTCACAAGGAGTTCAATTGGTAATTCAGTTAACTAGCCAAGTACTCATTCGAATGTATAAAAGAGAAAACAGGTGAGACAAAATCTCTGTAGAGTTTTATTGACCAGAAATAAAACTCTGTTGGAAGAAGCCAGACTTAATCTTTATCTTCATTTCGAGCAGGTATTGTGACTCTATCATCCTGATCATTGACTCTGAGCCAAAGTTCTCTGTTCATTTTTCTTCCATTCTCATTACCTTGCTTTCTGTACCTGAGCTGACATTGAATTCGTGTTTCTAACTGACACTCCCCAGTTCAGATTATGTACTGAGCATTTCGTAGCCCTTCTGTCTGATTGGTTAAAGAGACACGCCATTGCTTGCCCTGTTCACAAAGGTCCCAGGTGGCCCATAGAGAGCACTGTGCCATTACCATCTCCCACTTGCAACAAGTGCAAAATCTCAGAAATTAAACAGCTTGTCTAGCATACAGGGGTTTTGTTCAATACAGGTTATGTTAGATTCAAGCCCATGACTATGAACACAAGGACCTCCCTGCTCTCTCCTTCGTGGCTGTAAAGCAAAGCTTTTTTATTTAAGTTACCCCGCTCATTTCTTGGGGCTTTCTCCTTCTTTTCTGTGAATCTTTGCAGTTGTGAAGTTCTTGGCTGCTGACAGGACAAGCAAGGAAATCTGCCCGTGCTGTGGTCCCATTATAGTAAAAATGGAATTTAGCTTCTTCCAGCAATGACTCCACCACATGTTGAGAATTTATTGCAGCTGTGCGGTTTGGGAGTCAATGTACAATAATGAAATTACTTTTAAATGTTCCCTGCACAGGAAAAAGAGCAAGTATGAGCCAGCCTGTAATGTTATTTCCTAACTTCTAAAACAAATGTACAACTCATCCCTTCGGTAAGTGGCAGCCTTTCACAAAACTTCAGTTAGTTCAGTTTGACTTGGGTTTTTTTTCTTGCATTTCCTAGCCAAAGGGCAGTTCTTCAGCAGAGAGTCCAGACTGAATATCAACCAGGGAAGACATCATAGCCGATCCCTGCTTTGTCTTCACCCAATATTCACAGGCATCGCTGGCGTGTAGTTAGGAATGGGAATCCCGGCTGATGGTTTTCTCCTCAGGTCCCCTGTGACTCCCTTCGCACAGAGATTAACTAACTCAGCACAGACCAGGATTTGATCCACAGACCCTTGTCCTCTGCATAAGCTCAGAGCCACGCCAGGCACAGCAGGTACTGAATGAGCGATTTTTGCAGCAGTGATTCAATGTCAATGACAATGAAAAGACTCTAAGAAGCAGAATGGGCCCCCCCCCCTCACACCACCACACATCTCCTCTCCACCACCCCCCCCCCCCCCCCACCACCACCCACCCCCCCTCCCCCATTCTGCAGCCTTCTGTCTCCCAAAACGATAGCTTGTGCTGGGGTGATCAGCCTCCAGAGGTCCAGGCATTTGGCAGCTTTCTCCCAGTTGTCTGTGTCGATGTCCCCCATATTCATATCTCTCTTGCAGGTATAAGACCATAAGACATAGGAGCAGAAATTAGGCCATTCGGCCCATCGAGTCTGTTCTGCCATTCAATCATGGCTGATAAGTTTCTCAACCCCATTCTCCCCGTAACCTTTGATCCCCTTACCAATCAAGAACCTATCTATCTTGGTCTTAAATACACTCAATGGCCTGGCCTCCACAGCCTTCTGTGGCAATGAATTCCATAGATTCACCACTCTCTGGCTAAAGAAGTTTCTCCTCATATCTGTTCTGAAAGGTCCTCCCTTTACTCTGAGGCTGTGCCCTCGGGTCCTAGTCTCTCCACTAATGGAAACATCTTCCCCACGTCCACTCTATCCAGGCCTTTCAGTATTCTGTAAGTTTCAATCAGATCCCCCCTCATCCTTCTAACCTCCATTGAGTATAGACCCAGAATCCTCAAACGTTCCTCACATGTATCAGTGATAAATAGATCCCACGCCAGATGATGAAGTATGAAATTGGAGGCAAATATTTTTCTTGATAGTCAGTTTATTCAGAATGCAGCATTACATATCTCTCCTTCCTGCCAATGCCTGAGTGAGCTCAGTCCCTCTTTATATGTGCTGAAGGTACTTAATCAATACCCTCCACCTGTTTATCTTAAATCTTAGCAATACAATTAACATATCAACAATAGGTAGAATACAAATCTAATACTGCCGTTTTAACATTGACCTCTAACATCATCCAGTTGAAAAAACCTCATCGACTTGAAATGTTATCAACTATATTTCCCTCTACACAAATGCTGCCAGATCTGCTGAGTGTTTTCCAGCATTTGCTATTTTAATTGCTGTTGCTCAGAGCTCATCTGGTGAATTGATCCTTCAATGTTCTTACACAGGAACAGGCCATTTGGCCCAACTAGTCTATGCTACATTTATTACTCTCCTCCCATTATCTCATTTCAGCCTTTCAGCCAATCTCTCTACTGAGCCCTACTTCTCTCATTGTCTTTAAGAAGGGACCAAGATACAAACATACAAATATGCGAACTAGGAGCAGCAGTAGGTCAAGATGAGCAACAAAGGGGATTCCTGGTGTTTAACACTGTCTTAGCACTCAAAGGGAAACTATACAAGAACTGCATTAGGACTATTGTGAAGGAAAAGACAGAACAGAGAGGAATTTCATCCGAACATCCCACAGAGACTGTGTTATTTCCAGAGTCAGACAGACGGCAGAGCCCACAGTCAATCATCTTGGAAAGCCACCACAGTCTGTTTAGATTGGACAGCAGTGCTCAAAGCAATATGGGAGCTACCACTCATTGCCAATGTTAGATTCTGCCCAGTTGAAAAGAGGTCAGCCCTCACACACTGCAAAACATGGTCTTCGAGGTTAGCTAACCATGTGCAAGATATGCAGTAACACTTGCATAAACTCTTGAAATAGTTTCTCTATTAAAAGGTTAGCATCGCAAATATTTTTCTTTAATCTGCATTTAAAGAAGTTTTTTGAAGGTTCCAGCCATTGCTTGTACAGTTCCGATGGAGCAGGGCGGTGGGTTGTGCTCTGCTGTGCTCAAAGTCAATGATAATATCAAAAAAAAGACGAAAATCCAAATTTAACCTCGACCTCAAAGCAGCCTGAAGCCAAAGTTCAGTTCCTAATCGCACAGCAGCAGGTTCAAATCGGAGAACAAGCACTCACATTCCCAGAAGATCTGAAAATGTTGGTCATCAGGAATAAAAGTAGAAAAACTGAAGGAAAGGGTAACACTGTCAATGGGACCCTTTATTAATAGGGGCATAGAGTACAAAAGCAAGGAACTTAGTTAAACCTGGATAAAACACTGGTTCGCCCTCAACTGGAGGGTTGCGTCCAGTTCTGAGCACCACAGTTCAGGCAGGATATGAAGGTTTTAGATAGGTTGCAGACAAGATTCATGAGAATGATTCCAGGGATGGGGGAACTTCAGTTATGTAGATAGATTGGAGAAGTTGGGGCTGTTCTCCTTGGAAAAGAGAAGGTGGAGAAGAGATTTGATAGAGATTTTCAAAATCATGAGAGGTCTGCACAGGGTAGATAGGGAGAAACTGTTCCCATTGGTAGGAGGATCGAGAACCAGAGAGCGCAGGTTTAAAGTAATTGGCAAAAGAAGCAATGGTGACATGGGGAAAAACTTCTTCATGCAGCGAGTGGTTAGGATCTGTTATGCATTGCCTGAGAGTGTGGTGGAGGCAGATTCAATTGTGGCTTTCAAAGAGGAATTGGATCTTTATCTGGAGAGGAAATATTTTCAGGGCTACGAGGAAAAAGCAGGGTGAACTGCCCTTGCAGAGAGCTGGCACCAACAAGACGGGCTGAATGGCCACTTTCTGTGCTGTAACTATTCTATGATTCTTAATCATCAATGGTACTGGATGCCACTGTAGTTTAGAGACTGGCTTTTCACCTCTGAGGCCAATGTTCCGGTCCAAAGCACACTGATGGCAAGATATTCTTATCTACCACATACTGCAAGAGTGCCACGTGCATTGAATTTGGACAGTCTCAAAGTTCCTAATGCAGATAGAGCCACAGAGGATCCAGCTGGCTTGATCTCAGTGATAGAGGCCAAAGCTGGCTGGTGTGGGGATTATAAAAACACTGCACCAATGTAAATGGGAGCTTCTTCTGTAGTTGGGGCTCAGCCACATTGTGTTTAACCACCAGCGACATTTTACTACAGGGACATTTACTCTGCGATTAACCACCAGCCTGGAATGAATGATGACAACACCAGGTATCCAATATCCTACATCAGTGCCACCCCCTCACTGTGATAAGTGTACATGCCAACTGGAAAAGCAGTAACAGCTGCAAACAAGCTGACACAGCCCCCCCTCCCCAAAACTGACATCTCAAGGACTACCCTCCTTCTCAGCCAAACAGGTAAAAACAAGCAGTTACACGGGCTTCATAACTTAAGCTGCAAGTATATCCAAAATTGCTTGATTCAGTCTGGGGAAAAACCATTTCTGAACACGAAGGAAAAATCCTAATGGTTGAAACACAAAATATTTTTTGAATCGATGATGACAGCAGGCATTGCATTATATTAAGGGGAGGTGGTGGCAATAGTGGTATTGTCACTGGGCTAGTATTCCAGGAGACCCAGGGTAATGTTCCGGGGACTGGGGGTTCGAATCCCACTACGGCAGATAGTGAAATTTGAATTCAATAAAAGTCTACTGGTGACCATGAAACCTTAGTCGATAGTCGAAAAACCCATCTGGTTCACTAATGTCCTTTAGGGAAGGAAATCTGCCATCCTTACCTAGTCTGACCTACATGTGACTCCAGGCCCATGTGACTCCAGGCCCACAGCAATATGGTTGACTCTTAAATGCCCCTCTGCACAAGGGCAGTCAGTGATGGGCAATAAATGTTGGCCTAGCCAACAATGCCCACATCCCATGAGCGAATAAATAAAATGCGTCCAGGTGAATTTTATTGAAAACTCATTCCTCTTTGGAATGGATTATTTATTATTAACCTTTAAGAACTTCTTTGATCCCAGTACCAGTAGCAGCTGATAATCTATAACTGGGAGAAGCAGAAGTCCTTTTAATTGATTTTCTAAAGGCAAAATTGCCTAATTGCAAATTAGGGATTTGAAACCAATCTGACTGCCTGTGGGATTATTCCTGTCAGGGCTGTAGGAAGCAAACTGCACATTTCTAAATACTGCCCCAAGGGTCATCTGGAGATCATGGTTATAACAGTTATTCTCAAAATGGTGCTTTCTGATTCATTTTAAACATTTGTATTTCACAATTGTTTGGCTAGGTTAAAACTTGAGTGACATTTGGGCTTTATTCGTACTTTTCTTTTATTCATTTACAGGATGTGGGCTTCGATGGCTGGGCCAACATTTATTGCCCGTCCCTAATTGCCCTTGAAAAGGTGGTGGTAAGCTGTCTTCTTGAACCGCTGCAGTCCATGTGGTGTAGGTACACCCACTGTGCTGTTAGGAAGGGAGTTCCAGAATTTTGACCCAGCAACAGATCACTTCCCCAAAGACTGCCTCAAGCTTCACTTCCAAACTTCACACCCCCCACCGCTGACCCCGTCCACAGAAACACTTCACCTATTCTGGATCAATTTCAGAGGAACTTTCTCCCCACCCTTGTCACTGACCACAGTGCCTTCTGTGCACCTTGCACTGGGTTCTTTGAGAGGCCTTGATGTAGCACAGTGGCAGAGGTTGGTCCGGTGGGATCGGGGTGGTGGGCGTGGCTGGCAAGGGGACTTGTGAGAAAATGTCATTGCTTGCACTTCACGGTGACTGGGCTCTGCTATTGGCTGCTTGTGGAACTTTGTGGGTGAAGTTGCTGAACCTCCTCTCCCTCGGTTCAAAGAGGACTCCCCAAAGATGTTCTGCATTGAGACTCGAACCTACACTTTGGTTTCTTAAGAACTGTATTAATAAAGTTGCAGACCTGATTATTTTGGGAAGTATTGGACAATTGGAATTCCATAGCACAAAAGGGAATAGGAAGAGGTGTGCAAAATTCCAGTGTTGCAAATCAGGAGTAAAAGACAAAGATTTAATTAATTAATACATTTCTCACAATACAATTGTGACTACACCTCAAAAGCTATCCATTGACTGTAACATGCAGTGGGACATCCTGAGGTTATGAAAAACACTTAATAAAAGTAAGTTATTTTTATTCATTAGAATGCTCTCACTGATTTCACTTTTGTTCACTTTTACAATGGTCAACAATACAATTCAAGCTGCCCTATTATCCACCAATAATCCAGATAACTGCAACATCTCAGCACTGAGTCAATCTGACCTTGAGAATTGTTGATGTATTAACCACTATCTATTCAGTAGGGTCAGAGTTCAAGGGGCGATGGTCAAAATGTGATCAGCACTAACCTGCACGTACAGATCCCGGAGCTCTCTCTGGAATTTCTTCGGATCGGAGGTGACAGTAACAGGACCAATCTCTGCAGAAGAGGAAAGAAGAACAATTAACGCAGCCCATTCCCACAAATTCCTCTTACCAATGTTGGTGAATCTCATGCTTAATGAATTTTGTAAAATATGTCCATTCATGGGATGCGGGCGTCACTGGTTAGGCCAGCATTTATTGCCCACACCTAATTGCCCTTGAGAGGGTGGTGCTGAGCTGCCTTCTTGAACCGCTGCAGTCCATATGGTGTAGGTACATCCACAGTGCTGTTAGGGAGGGAATTCCAGGATTTTGACCCAGTGACAGTCAAGGAACAGCGATATATTTCCAAGTCAGGATGGTGAGTGGCTTGGTGGAGAACTTCCAGGTGGTGGTGTTCCCATGTCTCTGCCGCCTTTGTCTTTCTAGATGGTAGAGGTCGTGGGTTTGGAAGTTGCTGTCTAAGGAGGCTTGGTGAATTTCTTCAGTGCATCTTGTAGATGGTACACACTGCTGCTACTGTGCGTTGGTGGTGGAGGGAGTGAATGTTTGTGGATGTGGTGCCAATCAAGCGTACTGCTTTGTCCTGGATGGTGTCAAGTTTCTTGAGTGTTGTTGGAGCTGCACTCATCCAGGCAAGTAGAGAGGCACATTAAGTGATTTGAAAGGGGTTTTTCCCTAATGATGGGTACAAAGCGATGCAAGCTTTGACTTCCTGAAATTGGAGAATTTCAGATGCTGTGTAATGCTCTTTTTATAAACTTATCCTGCCAAAAGCATTTGGGTTTAACAGAAATCCATGTTTTGTGTCCCTACAAAACCTAAGGTAAGGACTTCACACTGGGGCAACAGAACATTTTCTCCCACGCCTGGGAACCAGCTTTCTTTCGGTCAGACGTGGTTTGACACTGACCCGAGCGTCCTACGGTCTCCTCAAATCACCTCCCCCGTACCCTTCCCCTGCCCCTCCCAGAGCCAACCCAGAACATTCCCTCCAACATCACACTAGGCATCTTGTGACCTCTCTATTTAGTACCAACTTGTTGTCAAATTGGATGCTGTTTTGTGTACATGTGCCTTTGCCCACTGGGTCATGTTAATTCGTTTCACATACTCTTGCAGAGAACAGACAAAAGATGCATTCATCATCTGGGCTGAATTGAAATGTGAATCCTGGTGGTGAATGGCCAATGTCTAACACAAGCGCATCAGCCCAGGCCCCCCTGCTACCTATCTCATAGTAAAATGCTTATTAGAAACAGCCAAGATTTCTTCTATGGATCTCTCAAGTCTGGGATGCCATCACTGCGCCATCAAAATAATTTAATCCCGATTTAAATTAAAACACAAATTGCTCCACACAACAGTTTTCTCGAAAGATAAAACAGGTATGGTATAATATAAAATAAAAACAGAAAATGCTGGAAAAACTCAGTAGGTCTGGCAGCATCTGAAAAAAAGTTATATTGGACTCGAAATGTCAATTCTGTTTCTCGCTCCACAGGGGCTGCCAGAACTGCTGAGTATTTCCAGCATTTTCTGTTTTTATTTCAGATTTACAGCATCTGCAGGATTTTGCTTTTATCTCAGTGTTTAATTTAACACTAAGGGGATGTAAACAGAGCCATACAACATCCTTGTGATCCTCAAGGAATGTGGGCATGTATTTTTAAATGTCCCCTGTAGCTTCTTCCTGTTGTAATGTGCCTTTAAGGGGTAGTAGCATGTCATCACTAGAAGGGGAGCGTATCATATGATCCAGTCTCAGTTTCACTTTGGCCTCTGAACAGAACACACTGCCCTGCTGCTGATGCCTCCAAGCTTTTTAATCCACATATATATGTTCTCATGTGTCTTGTTTAAATAAATGAACCCACAACATTTTTATCAATCCCTTATGAGTGATTGGTACCTTTATATCACGATAAAAACACAATACTTCCTTCTTGAGTTGAGTCATCTCCAATACTTTACCTAACAGGGCATTCACTACATGTGGGTCCCATACAGTGAGTAGCATCAATAGTGGGGCAGGGGACACCACAATCCTATCCTTACTCGGTTTCCAGTGGGAATAGCTGGGACAGTGATTCAGACCGGGGACTCTGGCTGGTTTCCTCTACACTGATCCGATGGCACCAATATCCCTCCAGCAGGAATGAGCTAATTCAGCAGACAGCAAGGATTGAACCAAGCTGTGCATAGCTTCATTCTGCACTGGGCTCTGCCTCACGTCTCATTGCAACGAAGCCTCTATTAGCCGAATAAACCATTTACAGCAGGGTTCACCACAGCCGCCCTGGTGACCCCTGACTGAAGTTGCCAGTTTGTGCTGAATTATCGACAATTTTAGTCCACACGAAACCACGCTAAAGCTCATTTCACCATCATACCCCTAGCACAGAGAAGAGGCTTTTATTTCAGCAGTTGGGGCTGGATTCAGATCCAGGATTGAGGTTAGTGGCCAGTATTCACACATTCATCTTTTGCTCCACTCTTAACTATGATGCCTTTTACCAGCAGCTACAACACACATCAAATTGAAGTTGCCTGTTCAAAAGAGCAATGAGGGAAGAGGGTTGGAACACAATTTGCTTCATCTTATAATTGTGAGTGACCAGTCTCACTGCCTTCTTTAATGTCTCTGCATTACAGGTTCAGTGTTCCCTGTCATTCTCAATGCCCACTTCTGTACCTTCATCTGTCCATTTAGTCCCGCAGGCCATCGACAGGTTATGATAATTGAGTGCATTATTGAAGCAAAGGGAACAAGGCAATTACTGTGCATCAAAGCAGGTGGCTCTCATCTCACTCCTAGGGTGGGATTTTCCGAATCCCACCCTCCGCGACCCCCCCACCAATCTCACCACTGGGATTGTCCGGGTCCTGCCGGAAGTCAATGGGCTTTCGGCTAGGGTGCCCGAACCTCCCACGAAAGGTCCCACCACAACGGGGCCGGAAAATCCCCAACCTAAATGCAGCACATTATCCGAGGTGGTCCTAAAACAGCCCAAAGGCTGGCAGAGTGCCCACGTCTCAGAGCAGGAATGCCGACATGTGCAGGTGGAACAACCAAAAGAGCAAGAGACAAAAAAAAATGGTTTTCAAAAAGTTCAGGAAGAGTTGATGCACACACAAACGTAGACAATACTTCCCTCTGTTTCTATTTTCTTAATTCCCTGCCAGCTTAAAATATAAAGCATAGCTTTAAAAGTCGTTCAGGCTGAAAAGTGAAAATGATTCACTGGTGGGTAGGCTGAGCTCAGCACTTTAAATACTTACAAATCATAGTGTGAGCTACTGTGAGATAGAGCTCCTGCCATTCGTGGGAGGACAATGTTGGGACCTATAAAAAGTCACGAGGCTTCACATGGTTTCGATTTGAAACTGAGGTAAAGCATATCAATACACCCTGGGAAGAAACGTGACATTCACGGCTCCACATCTACCCCACTGTTGTATTCAGCAGGTATATACGCACTTCGTAAAGGTCAGACATGGTGATGATGAAGGATCAGACTTGTTTTGATCAAGGAGGGGGGGGGAATGGGCTGGCATTTATATAGCGCCTTTCACCTGTGTCTCATAGCACTTTTGAAGCGTAGTCACTGCCGTAATTCAGGAAATGTGGCAGCCAATTTTCACACAGCAAGCTCCCATGAACAGCAATGTGATAATGACCAGATCATCTGTTTTTTGTGATGTTGACTGACAGACAAATATTGACCAGGACACCAGGGATAACATCCCTGCTCTTCTTTGAAGCAGTGGCATGGAATCTTTTACACCCACCTGAGAGGGCAGACAGAGCCTGAGTTTAACATCGGGAAGACAACACCGCTGACAGTGCAGCACTCTCTCAGTAACGCATTGGAGTGTGAGCCTTGACTTTTGTGCTCAAGTCCCAGAGTGGGAACTGAACCCACAGCCCTCTGAGTCAAAGATGAGAGTGCTACCCACTGAGCCATAGTTGACACAGAGGGTACAGAATATCCCATTATCAACTGCTTGACCAACCAACGGATCAACATGACAACAGGCATGGTGTTGAGAATTCAAAAGAGTCCTTTTTTAAGAAGTTTGGCGACTGCTTTGTGAAACCTAGAGGTTGCCAGCAGAGACATTACAGACAATCAGGTATGCAACCTAAAAGAACATTAGTCCAAAGAAAGACTAGATACCTGAACAAGCTCACCTGGGAATGACAGGACAGCTAATACGTTTTTTTCTTTAATCTTTCCTGGGATGTGGGTGTTGATGGCAAGGCCAGCATTTGTTGCCATCCCTCACAGGCTTTGAACTGAGTGGCTTGTTCAGCCATTTCTAAGAGTCAACCACGTTGCTGTGGGTCTAGAGTCACATTTAGTAAGGATGCTGGATTTTCTTCCCCAAAAGGACACTAGTGAACCAGATGGGTTTTCAAGACAATTGACAATAGTTGCCCTGGTCACCATTGCTGAGACTAGCGTTTAATTCCACCAGCTGCCATAGTGGGATTTGAACTTGTGTCCCCCCCCGCTCCGAGCATTAGCCTGGGCCTCTTGATTATTTGTCCAGTGACATTACCTCTACACCACCATCTCCCCCTCGAGAACTGCTAAAGGGAAAATTGCAAGAAAGGAAGAAGAAGGCAGAGGCGAGCCCGCTGGTCACCAAGGAATGGTTGATGGGGCAACCATCTATCGGGGGCAATGAAGGCCAACAACTCCCAGCAGGAGACAGCCGCTGGAGTAAACGGAAGGTGGAATGAACATGGTTCTCTTTAGCGTAGCCTGAAATGCTGATCAGACCAGCCACAAGACATCGAATCCTTCACCTCGCACAATGAACAGGTCTAATCACCCAGCAAGGAATGGAAAGCATCCACACCACAAACTAATGAAGCTTTATCTTGTGCTGTGTCCTGTCACTGAGATAATTTTTGATGTCTGAAGGTTTAATAAACAAGTGTTGTTGCTGTTTCCCCAGCCAGTGTTCTCTAAAATGCAGACTTTCCATTTGCACTAAGTTAGCAAATTGAGTATTAAGAACATTATATGTAAGATTAAGTTTTGCATTTCCTGCACTGAGATAGTGTCCTGGCCAGTGATTTATAATTAAAGGAACAATTCTACATAGCAACACATTAATAGAGGGACACAAGCAGCTTCAAATTTTTAAAAATTGATTTCTGTTCCTGTTTAAAATAGTTCCCATGCCAATTTTCTCCTCCCATTTCCTCTCCTGAGGCTGTTGAATCTGTCTATGGCTTTGATCCCACAATTGGTGCTCACCCTCCAACAGTTCATCCAAATCCCATTACTCATGTTTGAGCCCAGACACAGACTGTTAAACTGTGGGAGACGCTTGAGTCAAACGAATCCAGTCCTGGCCCACACATGTGCAACTTTCCATCAAGATACACCAGATAACATTCAGGAGCAGAAACACTGGCTTATTCCCCCCACCCCCCACCACCACCACCCGCAACCAGGGGCATTAAGGTCAACTGTAGAGGCCCAGCCATCGCTAACCTTACTAAGCACCGGCTGATGATTAAACCTGGACCTTACCTGCTCAGTGTGGCTCAGGTATTCACTGAGCCACTGAGGGAGCTATTTTACTTAGATACATAGAAATGTGGTTTTATTTCCTACTCTCTCCTTCAGGTCTTCTGCAGACCCCATTCCCCAGATGAAAAGACAAGTAGATAAGCAGAGAAATCTTTCCCCAGGCTTCAGCCAGTCATAACATGATTTATTTTCCCCTGCTGCTTTCCTGTTGGGAAGGTAGTCGATTTTCTTGATCCACAACCCCCCCACTTCCCCGCACCGCCCTCCCCCCACACCAAAAGGAAAGAACAGTAAAACTTGGAAATGACTGACTGGTACTGGTCTGGACTGGTTCTTGTACACATTCAAATGGCACTCCAGTTCGGGCCAGTGCCAGTCATTTCCAAGTTTTTCAGCCTTTTCCTCCTGACCCTCCAACTCTATGGCCAGAGCTTTACCTTTGGCGTAGGCCCAATGTGCCCGAAAGTAATACGGAGCGCGATGAGGTCAGGCGTGCGTCCCAATGTCATCGCGCGACATTTCGCTCGGTGGGCGCGCGCCGGAGTCAGCTGTGCGCCCGCCGATAATTGAAAGGCCTATTGAGGCCTTAACCGAGCTAAGCAGCTTGAAATTTTACGCTGCCCGTCCAACCCTAACGGTCGCCCGGCAGGCGAAAAGGCCTTTACACTTTTTTTTTAGGAAACCTCATCCACGAGCGGGATCCAGTTTCCTAAAACTAACACAAATGAAATAAAACTTTATTTTGAAAACGTAAACATGTCCCATGACTGTGTCACACGAGGGGAACATGTTTCGTTAAGCTTTTAATGTCGTTATTTATTTCTTTTTAAAAAAGCACTTCAATCTCCCTGAGGCAGCTCCGTGCCCGCTCTCCCTCCTCCCCTCCCCCGCCCACACAGGTAGCGCTCGGCGTTACCCACTCACGATCCACGCAGGGCAGGCCTTAATTGACCGATCGCAGGCGATGGTCAGCTCCCAGACCGCTCCCGCTGGGCCCACCCGAAGGGGGACAAATTCAGGCCTATACGTGTCGGAAACCTCTCATTGTTATACCTATATCTTTAAACGTTGTAATAAGTTAAAGCACTCTGTTCGTTATACTCTAAGCTCATGTTAAGCTTCAGTAACATGGTGTTGCACCTACCTCATTATGAGGCTCTTAGTTACAAGACTGTTCATGACAAGCCTCTCGCATCTTGAGTGCTGAAAAGTGCATTGTTCTGAGATATCTCTCGTAACACTCTCCCACAAATTAAATATTCAGCTCTCAGTGTCCCCTCTCCTGATCACTTTGTCACTATCCAACCTGTTATGTGTTGTACTGAGTAAGACTGACACGTGCTCAACGGCAGGCAGCCATTATGGAACAACTTTATTTATACCTCCCCCACAGAGCGGGCAGCAGAGAGGGAAGTACAACAAAATGCTCGGCCATTACCATATATTACACAACGCTCCCTACCGGAAAGGACGCGTGGGGGATGTGAGGCGAGGGCTGGGTAAAGCTCAGCTGTGAAGTGCTCCATAGCGGAACAGCTCATGAACACACACTCACCATTAGGCCTTCACCTGAATGGCCGCTTGGGTAATGACACCAGAGCGGAGATGGCAGAGTCGGAACAAAGCAAGACTCAATCCCTTCAGAAAAAAGGGGGAAAGGAGGAAACAAAGTAGCTGGAAATCAAGAGCCTATGTTAAGCTAAAAGATTGTAGCAGGGTTGGCAATGATTTGGGCAGACGGGAGGGTTAAATCTGGTGTATAACTACCTTGGCTAATGTTTGTCAGTTTGCCACAGGGAGTCTAGACGGGAGGATCAATACCACAGGTACACTCTCTCAACACCAACAAGCTCCCAATCTCAGCCATGGTCTGAGAACTATTAAATGGACACCAGGTGTTCCCATAACAAGGAATGAAAGCAAAAAAATAAATCAGATCAAACAGCGAGAGAGTGAAATAGAGGCAAACTGAGAGAAAGACAGATAATACATCAAAGTAACTCTGTCTACATCAGTCTGATGCAAAACCCTTGAGGGCTAGAGGGGAAAGGCACAGTCAAAGATATGCCTGTGTGCAGTAATTCACAGAACCATCACCCAAAACAGCCGACAGTCTCGGCCTCTTATTCATGTCCCTACTTTTGTTCTTTCGCTGGAGCCCTTATCTCTCAAATTAGCAAACGTTTCCCCCAATAAACAGGATTTCTCCTTCCCTCCCATTGACTGTGCAAATGTTGACAAAACTGCTGTCAGATTTTACTTGGAGCAGACATGACGATGTTAGAGGATTTTCCCTGCCGGTCTTAATATTCCAATGCTAAGGCTGGGTCCATGCTGCAGTCTCACTGTTTCACTGGCTGGGAATCAGTGCACTGCTTACAGGTCCCATCATTCTGGGACCAGCTAGTTTCTACAGTGCACAGACACACTGAACCAGGGAGGGAGGGAGGATACCTGTCTCCAGCTACTGTACAAAGGTGACAGATGAAAGCCAAACCTTGGTTTCTCAGTAGGGAATTCAGATGGAGATTGGCCCCCTTTCTCTCTCTCGCTCCCTCCCCCCAATACCTTTGTCTCTCCAGCACTCTCCACATCACCCATGCACTGGACACTCAACCTAAGCCACAGAGAGTCACGGAAAGAAGACAAGGGGCCATCGTGAAAAGGAAAAGAAACGCCAAAGATAAAAAGTACAGATAGAGAGAGAAAGAAAGAACAAGAATGGAGAGATGAGAAACAGGAGTCTCAATCTCATCCTGCCCTCCACCTTATCACAGATCTTCCCTGTTCTTCTTCCTAACCTCCCCCACCTCCTGCCTTTCCCTTGCTGAAAACCTATTACATTTCTCAGTTGGCTCAGTTCTGATCACAAACCTGAAACGCGAACCCCATTTCTCTCTCTACAGGTGCTGTCTGACCTGCTGAGTATTTGCAGCACTTTCTGTCTTTATTTCAGGGACAAACGTAAGATTGAGCATATTCATCCAGGGTGCACACGCAGACTCTCACTGTCACAAACATGTTCTTGTTCTACTCTCCATAATTGGAATTGCTGTTTGCGCTGTCACATTTCCAGTCTCCGCTAACTGTGACAGACATCAGTCTAACCCCCAAGCCAGAATTATTTCTTCCTTCTAAAGAGCGAATAACCGATTAAACATCTATACAATTTAAGAATACTTTGGAGTAATTGCTGTAAAAAAGGAGACATGCTGTCGAAGCTTTTTGTCTTTCACTCCTCAGGACAGATGCAAGAATGCCAAATTTCAATGGGAATAACATTTTATACTGCACGTCTCTTTCTCAACTGTATTCAGGTTCTGTTTTATCAAGTGACTTTGAAGTAGTTAGGAAGGTATGTTGTGCCTCATCTCAGATTGAATTCCTGTTTGCACTGGTTTGGATATTTAAAAACCTCAATCTGTGCACCTCGTGGACACAGACAACCATATTATTAGTTTTAAGCTTATACCTACAAGATACAATTTTGTTTTATTTGTTCGTGGGATGTAGGCATCACTAGGCCAGCATTTATCCCTAATTACTCTTGTTCAGAGGGCAGTTAAGAGTCAACCACATTGCTGTGGGTCTGGAGTCACATGTAAGCACCGGTACCTGATAAGGACGCCAGATTTCCTTCCCTAAAGGACATTAGTGAACCAGGCGGGTTTTAAAAACAGTCAACAATGGTCTCCATTAGACTTTTTAATTCCGGACTCTTATTGAATTCAAATTCTACCATGTGCTATGGTGGGATTCAAACCTGGGTCCCCAGAGCATTACCCTGGGTCTCTGGGTTACTAGTCCAATGACAGTACCACAATAGGCCACTGCCTCCCCAAGGTGTTCCTCCTCTCCCCTTGCCCCTTCAAGACACTCGCTTCCTGGGGTATAGGTGCACATATGTCAGGCACCTGGCTGCGTTTCTTCAAAATACCCACTCTTCAGAGCAATGGACCACAAGTCTGAGCGGACTGTTTGGCCATGGGGTGATCACTGCTGCCTCCCAATCTTGTTATAGTCCCATGCCCATCTCTACCAATGTTCAAAAATAAAAACAAAAAAACTGCGGATGCTGGAAATCCAAAACAAAAACAGAATTACCTGGAAAAACTCAGCAGGTCTGGCAGCATCGGCGGAGAAGAAAAGAGTTGACGTTTCGAGTCCTCATGACCCTTCGACAGAACTACCAATGTTCAATCACTGCTAATGACCAAGAGCAGGAACGTGGGCTGATTTTCCCCTTATCATATGCGGAGACGCTGAACCCGATTGTTCTGCCTTTCCCGCAACCCCAGCTCAGCAGGAACTGGGGGGGGGCCTGAGAAATTCAGCGCCAATGCCTCAAGGTGCACTTAATAACGGAGCCTTTGCAAGGAGCTTTAGGTATTTTAAATAGGTGGGCCATTGAAATAGGCTGCCACACTACACGGTGCAAAATGACCCTTGACCAGGTGGGGAGAGTGAGAAAGATCCAAATGCAGGGAGGAGGGAATATGCACTGGGAAGCGACAGAGCGGGAGCAGACAATTAGCACAGGCTGAGAATGTCAAATGAATGAGAGGTGTGAAGAATTGCTGAGCCTGTGTTTAATCTCCTGGATTATGTTCCCCATCCCCACCTCGGAGCCAGAACAGCAGCTCAGTCGGCTCAGCTCATCCTCCAAACTGACACAGAGGTCGGGATGGTGGGGAGGGAACAGACTGTGATAAATTACTGGAGAGATGTTAAAGCAACAACAGGCAGTCAGCAGAACAATCAGCCCCCTTGCTGCATGGAATTTATAGCTTTGGGTAGCCAAAAGGCAGTGAGCTGTAATCCTTTCACTGAGTGTCTCTACGTTTTGGGGGGAGGGGGTTGTTTGGGGAGGGAATATCAGAGGTGGGGGGTGGATGCAGTAATCTCTAATTCAGCGAATGAGAGGAGACGCCAGTGTGGTAACCAAACCAGAGCAGAGCAGTCATGTCAATCAAGAATGTGTACAAAGAGAATGAAAGAGAGAGAAGGCCCCAGTGCCCCCCCACCCCCACCACAGGACCACCCCTGGCGCTGCCCCAGGACCACCCCCGGCCCCACCCCAAGCCCACCCCAGGACCACCCCCAGCGCCATCCCAGGACCACCCCCAGCGCCATCCCAGGACCACCCCCAGCGCCATCCCAGGACCACCCTCGGCGCCATCCCAGGACCACCCCCAGCGCCATCCCAGGACCACCCTCGGCGCTGCCCCTGAGCGAGACCTTCAAGGTTTTTGCAAACCTCTGAGTAACCAGTGCCTCTGCCTGTTGGATTCATAGGAATATAGGAGCAGGAGTAGGCCATTCAGCCCATCAAGCCTGCTCTACCATTCAATACGGTCATGGCTGATCATCTACTTCTTGCCTTTTCCCCACACTATCCCCATATCCTTTTATCTCATTGGTATTTAGAAATCTGTCAGTCTCTGTTTTAGTGACTGAGCTTACACAGCCCTCTGAGGTAGAGAATTCCAAAGATTCACAACTCTGAGTAAAAGGTTTTTTCCACATCTCAGTCCTAAGTGGCTTGCCCCTTATTTTGAAATCATGTTCCCTGGTTCTAGACTCCCCAACCAGGGGAAACATCTTACCTGCATCAACCCCGTCTATTCCTTTAATTATTTTGTAGATTTCAATGAAATCACCTCTCATTCTTTGAGACTCTAGAGAATACAGGCCCAATTTCCCCAATCTCTCGTCATAAGACAGTTCTGCCATCCTGGGAACAAGTCTGGTGAACCTTCATTGCATTCCCTCTATGCCAATAATATCCTTCCTAAGGTAAGGGGACCAAAGCTGCGCACAGTCCTCCAGGTGCAGCCTAACCAAGGTTCTATACAATTGAAGCAAGTCTTCACTACTCCTGTACTCAAATCCTCTTGCAATAAAGGCTAACATTTCATTAGCCTTCCTACTTGCCTGCTGCACCTGCATGTCAGCTTTCAGTGACTTATTGATGAGGACACCCAGCTCCCTTTGTACATCTACACGTTCTAATCTCTTACCACTAAAGAACTACCCTTCACATCTGTTCCTCCTGTGGATAACCTCACATTTTCCACATCATATTCCATCTGCCATGTTCTTGCCCACTCACTAAGTCTGTCCAATCCCCTTGAAACCACCTTGCTGTGCTAAATATGCAGCAGACCAGTGTTTGGAAGATGAAATAAAATATCTGGAAGTGTTCGATAAACAGCTCAGCCTTGTAAAAACAAGAAAGGTTTTGAGCCGTCTGAGATATTGCCGACAATCATGGCATTCAGGCTGTGGGGAGCACACAATGGACAGCGCCCAGTTTTCTCAAACTCAAGAATAAACCCGGTAATGGTTATCACATTCTTCTCCTCCTGCTCTCTCATGGAGCCAAGGGGTAATACAGAGTTACTGATCTATAGGCATCTTGCTGAACAGCCTATTGTTTACCTGTGAGATTGGACAGCAGGTGAGACAGTGGAAAACATCAGCATTGACCTTGTCCTCAAATAACATCCATGCAGGAACAGGTTTAGACAGGATCATCAGAGCCCGAACTGAATGGGGGTTGCCCTTGGCTCACTTCCTCCATTCCAGCTGGGGCCCCAATGTCAATTTACCTGCTGATTCCTTTGCTGTGAACAACTAACTCAACAGAGATCCAGAGGATGCAGTCCAGGAGAACTCCACAAGCAACGGCAGGGAACAAAAGGTTCCTTGCAGTTTCATGTTTAAACACCCTGTGGGAAGCATTTAGCATGTCCTGACATTCCACTGTCCGCTAATTAAATGGAGGGTGAACCCTTTTATTTTAAAATAACAGAATACAAGGACATCATAATCAAACCTGGATCCACAAACATCATCTCAGTAATTTGTAAATTCACAATATGTTTAATATCCGGATGAATCTTGTTGAGTCCTGTCAGCCGTTCATCGTGAATCCCACTGACTAGATCCTTGCTGTAAACTTTACACTGCTCATGTCCATCAGAGCGATGATGTTCATTGATGTAACAGGGTGCTCGTGAATCTGACATATCCTGCTTGTGGGTTTTATTGCTGGTCCTGTTGCTTCAGTTTGAACACAAAGGGCAAGTGTCACAGAAAGAGCTGGTCTTCAACTCTTGCAATGAGGAAGCAGGGATTCATCCAGAGGTTTATAAATACCACCCCCACCACCCCAGTCCAAATCCCAGTCTAAAACTGAGGTGCAATGCAAGACACTTAAAAAGCTTATCACCAATCAATGTTCAGAAACCACAAACGGAGAACACAATCACTCAAGACCAAACACTCCACACACCCTGGGCACAGCTGTGCTGACACAAGGAACGTTTTCTAGCAAGGTCCATTTGAGTTAAATGGGGTCAGCCTTTCAAAGGAGTGGGGGGGGGTGTGGAAAATCAGGACCCGGTGTGGGTGGGATTTGAAACTCACAGACCCGGAGGTCATCTCAGTATCCTGACACCTCTTGGACAGTTTGCAATTTTCAGAGGGCTGGCAGAGGGAATGGCAATTTACTTGCTGCCAGTTAATAAGGAGCCTGTCCAGAACACATTCAAATTTTTAAACTTAGTTTCAGCAAATCCAAGCCATCAGGTCCACATTAGATTTTGGGCTCACTGCAGGACCAATTAAAGTTTTTCTCTGTCTTTGTTTTTCTACCTGTTTTATCTGGCTGGTACCATTGGACCTTCATTTTCCTTAATGGCCCCTTCCAGCCCCAACAGTGCTGCTGGTCCTCTAAGGAAATGACTGCTCTCTTCAACAAGGCAGTCCCCGTTATGGCTGCTCCTTGCCTTTGACGCTGGCAGCTCTCACCTCCTATAGGCACTCTTCTAATTGGGTAGCTAGCCGACCTCCTGGACTATTTGAATTTTAACACTGTATCACAAGAGCGATGCAGCTCAGGTTTCAGGTCAGGACATGGAATTCATCTGGTTTTCAGGTTCCCAATCCCACTTTGAAAATCCAATTCATGGTGTGGGACAACTGTCCTATTTGTTCTGTTTTAACGTTAACCCACACGGTGCCCGGTGTGTGCTGCACAGGTCCAGTGTGTACAGAGTAGGTACAGATTCAGAGCTTCACAGTGGCTGTTCCTTTGCAGGAATTCTTCCTGCAGTCATCAGCCATGTAGTTTTTGTGAGGAGAAAGGATTTGGGTCATAGTTTCTTCTACACGGAACCACACTGTCTCCCATCCCCGCAGAACCACACTGTCTCCCATCCCCGCAGAACCACAGTGTCCCCATCCCCGCAGAACCACAGTGTCCCCATCCCCACAGAACCACAGTGTCCCCATCCCCACAGAACCACAGTGTCCCCATCCCCACAGAACCACAGTGTCCCCATCCCCACAGAACCACACTGCCTCCCATCCCCACAGAACCACACTGCCTCCCATCCCCACAGAACCACACTGCCTCCCATCCCCACAGAACCACACTGCCTCCCATCCCCACAGAACCACACTGCCTCCCATCCCCACAGAACCACACTGCCTCCCATCCTCATAGAACCACAGTGTCCCCATTCCCACAGAACCACAGTGTCTCCCATCCCTGCAGAACCACACTGTCTCCCATCCCCGCAGAACTACACTGTCTCCCATCCCCGCAGAACCACACTGTCTCCCATCCCCACAGAACCACAGTGTTTCCCATCCCTGCAGAACCACACTGTCTCCCATCCCCACAGAACCACAGTGTCTCCCATCCCCACAGGACCACAGTGTCTCCCATCCCCACAGGACCACAGTGTCTCCCATCCCCACAGGACCACAGTGTCTCCCATCCCCACAGGACCACAGTGTCTCCCATCCCCACAGGACCACAGTGTCTCCCATCCCCACAGGACCACAGTGTCTCCCATCCCCACAGAACCACACTGCCTCTGGTCCACATTAGGAACTCCCCCCCACACCCCCACCAAAAAAAAGCAGCCCTGGACACTAAGCAGAGTCATGAAAACAGGCAGGCCTGGCTCCACACCCAATCTTCAGCCGACTCATGCCTCACTGAATGACTGAAGCTACTTGTGATCGATAATAATCTATAAATGAGATACACAGCCAGAGATGCAGCTGTCACCCTTATAACCCATGTAGTGAGTGATCAGTCACCTCTGAGGCCCACACTCAAAACTCTTCAGCACTACACCATGCACAAGGTTAAAGGGCATCACCTCTGCACTGTTTGAAAGATCAAATCTCCTGGTTGTTTCCTGTGTTGTGACAGATACATTCTCCCATTAGAATTTCCTCCTTTGTGGTTCCGAGCAGCTGAAGCAGAGGCTTCTGTGACTCAGGGTCCATTGACTGGAGGGATGACCATCTGCTGAATCTGTTTCCAACCAGATCATAGCTCAGCAATGTCCACATGCCTGCTTCCAGTAAAAGGCAGGAATGTGCCATGTTACAAACGTTTTACTGCTTTCAAAATTGAATCTCTACACTCACACTGCAATCCTCCATTTTAAGGTTTAAAATGGGAGGAGCCTGGAAATTCATGGTAAGGTAACGCAACTGAAGATGATAGGACAGTGGCCACATGCCACATCTGCCCAGTTGCTTCTGAAGTTCACAAATGAGAAATAATGAACATTCCAGCTGTTCCACAGTTCAAATTGAAGACAGAACTGTGGCTGATTCGACAATCAACCCATTGATCCTACACCAGAATTTAACACACATATTAACTGCCACTTCGTTAGTATTTTAAATGTAGAAAACCATATCTTCACCCAGAGATACAAGAAAAACCCACACCAGGCCAGAGGTTAACAGAGATGGTCAAATGGAGGTCTGAGGTAGATTTTTAGAAAGGTCATAAAAAGAGAAGAGGGAGGTGGAGAGGTGAGGAGGTTCACGGAGAGAATTCCACTCAGTGGATCACAGGCAGGCATTATTGTTCGTGCCCCTTTAAAAAGGGGGAAACGTTTATTTGATTCATTTTATTTTGATTGATGACAAGTGCCATCCTAATTGCCAATTCTGAAGCTGTACCCATGTCACCGTGGGAACCATAGAGGTTGGAGATTATCACATAAAGCGAAAATGTTTGTGCACTCTCTTATAACTTAGGCTGCCATTATATTACAGACTGGCACAGTCAACAGACTCCAGTTATACTGCTGCCTACACCTTGGCAGAAGTCACAATGAGTTCAGTGACAAAAGTATATGCACCGTAAGAAATTTTTGACAAATTGGACAGTGTCATTTTTCTCATAACTGTTAAAAGAGCACTACATATGGTTATGAAGCCCCACAGAAGTTTAGTAACCCAGCCCATCTGTGCAGTTTCAAGGTTGGACTTCAAAGAGATTACACTATCCCGTGATCCAAGTTCAAGTGGTGTGAGACTGCCTACCAGAGTCTCACTTCTCCTGCATTAACATACGTGGAAGTCAGTTAGCTGGACTATACTCCCAGAGTTATACTGTCACAGGTCTAAAGCCACTTTCCCCTCAAAATGAATAACAGCAACTTATGCAAAAAGTTCAATATGTTTCTGACCCTCATCTTCACTGGAACATGCAAACATAGGGACAGGAGGAGGCCATTTACCCTTTGGAGCCTATTCCACCATTGAGTGAGATCATGGCTGTTCTGCAACCTAATTCCAAATACCTTCTTTTCCCCAAATATCTTAATGCAGAAGGGGGAACCATAGCCCCTGGCCCTCATCCAGGCTGCAGGAGCGTTTGATCTGGCCTGCAGCTCCCAGCTCTGCAGGGGATCCAATGATCACAGGAAGTAGTTTCAGACAAGTTAACCAATGATTGGTGGCCACCAGCAGGCATTTCTTGAGGGATGCGGCCAAGAGGAGGAGAGCAAATGTGGAGAAAAACTGTGAGCAGCACAAATGTCAGTAAATCTTCACAATCATGTTTAACAATCCAGTTGGCAAGAGCAGTTATACTGATGGATTCAAGCCATGTTTGGATTTCTTTAGGGTGTCAGTGAAAGATAATAGAAAGGCAAACATGAAGGACTTGTCTCTCCCTCTCTATCAGTTTTACTTCTCAGGTGTGGCTCAGTGGGCAGGACTCGCCTCTGAATGGAAAGATCATGGATTCAAACTCCACTCCCGAGACTTGGGCACACGTCTATGCTGATGCTCTATTGCAGCACTGAGGAAGTGTGGAAGAAGCCAGTTTGCAGAGAAGATCTTAAATTGAGGTCCCATTTGCTCTTTGGGAAGGATGTAAAAGATCCCATAGCACTATTTTAGAGGAAAAGTAGCTATTCCTGACCAATATGTATCCTTTAATTGACATCACTAAAACAGGTTATCTAATCATTACCGCCTTGCTGTTTGTGACCTTGCTGCATGCAAATTGGCTGACTTGTTTCCTACACTATAATTTCATTAGCTGTAAAGCATTTCAGGATGTCCCGAGGTCATGCAGGTCATTGTATAAATGCAATTTTTTTTTAATGTAAACATCACAAGATTCAGAGAACCAATTGCAGCCTTGACCCACGAGACTGCGAGTTGGTCAATCTGCCGTTGATGCAAGGTCACTTGTGTAGAGAATGTAAATGCAGGAAGTAAAGTTCACTGGTATAGTGTTTTGAAAAGTGCAATGTATATGTTTTGTTCACTTAAAAGTTACCATGCAGAATTATACCAGCAGGGGGAGTCTGAAGAAGCTTTATGAATAAAAGGAGCCATCTTGCTCATGCACTTTTAATTCAGGGCTGTGTCTCTGTTCCTGGTCCCAAGAATGTCACAATTGACATGGAGACTCAAGAATATAAACTAATGAGCCAGCACACTGACAAAGACAGACACCCAACAGCTAATGTAGAAAGGGGGAAAGCAAGGTAAAGGCACTCGATTTTGCAATTGGAGCGAGATGCCATTTGTGTGAAGCAAATGATGGAGTGGTGTTAATCGACCAGTAAATTGTAGAGATTCACAATTCATACAGTATTCGCTGGCCAATGTGCGCATTAATGGGCATGTACCTCATTAACCACCATTAGTTTTCTAGCAAGACTAATATATACACTATTAAAGTGCTTCCCCAGAATGTGAAAAAAAGTACTTCCCATTCTAGATTTTCCTTCCTCTATATTAATTAATCAATTGACTGTTTCAAAAAGGAGCTGGGTGATATCTGATGATGAGAAGGATGGTGAGGTAAGGCAACAAGAGGAGGATCAAATGTCTCACAAGAACACAAGGGCTCAGGTTCTGCTGGAGCTGTGGAATGCAACCAGGCAGGCTTAAGTAATATAAGTTATGTCAGATCCATAACCTGGAGCTTTCATCTCATAGCCTCGGGACAATACTGTTGAGTTCAACCAAAAATTATTCATTTCCCTCGGGAGACACAAAAAGACTGTGATGGTGTGGCGAAGAGGACTAGTCCTTCTAAATGATTTCAAGTGAACCTTGGGAGAGACACAATTGGAGCTTCACAATCTTCACATTTCATTTTGTGTCACCCTCCTCGTTGAGAAGCACTCTCACCTCTTCCATCAGAAGCTTGTGGGTTTAAGCCCCGCTCCAGGATGTCAGCACATAATCGAGATCGGCACTAAGCAGCACTGAGGGAGCGCTGCATTGTCGGAAGTGTCATTCTTCGGAGGAAACAGTAAACCCATCCCGCTTCACTATTTAAAGATCAGACAATTCATCTTAGAGTTCTCACCACTGCGACCCCCAACGCCCCCCCCCAGCTGAAAGGATTCCCTGAAAATATCATAGAATCATAGTCATTACGGCCTGGAAGGAGGCCATTCAGCTCATCAAGTCCATGCTGGCTCTTTGCTGCCTATGGCTGGTACCTTTCATCCAATGTGTTTTCCATTTCTAGGTTTCATTCTGAATTCCCACTATTTTAAGCTTTAATGTCTTTAAATCCTTACCCCAAAAAAATGATTGCCTGATTATTCAATATTCACTGTTTTTGGGATCTTGCTACGTGAAAATTGGTTGCTACATCTGCTGATAAAATAAAGGCAAATGTACTTCTGTTTTGAGGCATTTGTGATGTTTTTCACTGATGTACTGGGTGTAATATGAACAGAAGGCTTTCTTTCCCTTCCTCGTTCACTCTCTGTGCTGTCTCCCCTCCAGTGCCTCAAGCCTGAAGATTTCCCATTGGTGAAATGGGCCTGGAGTTTAAATTTTAATTGAGAAACTAATGACACAAAAATACAGGTCTCTGGTGCCAACAGGTCTCTGAAGGTTTCCTATTAAAGAACTGCGTACCCTGAAGTGCATTTGGCATCCACTGTCAACCCACAAACCAGTGTGAGAGCACTTTTAAAGAAAGACTTGCATTTCTATAGCATTGCTGAAAAAAAGAGACATTTTTGTCAAAGCTTTTCGTCTTGCACTCATCAGGACAATTTGTAAGGGAAAAAGGAGTCATACTGTATGAGAAGAGAGTACTGATTGGTTTCAAGTGGATGCTGATTGGTAGAGACATTGCCATGCAGAATGCACTAGTTGATGGTGACTGACAGTTAACTGCCAAGCATTGTTTTAAAGTTAAACCAGACAGCATGACTCTGATTGGTCAAGGCATTTTCCTGAGGGATAGCAATACTGAAGTTCTGTACTACCAAATGACTAGTTCTTTTGCACTTTCATGATCTCAAGACCTCCTGAAGCCCTTTACAACCAATGAGGTATTTTTGTGTGTGGTCATTGTCATAATGTAGGGTCAAATATTTGCACACTGCAAGCTCCCACCTTTAGAGAAACAGTGTTAATGATCTGGGTCAATGACCTTTCATGAGAACTGATGAAAAACCATTGACCGGAAACATTAACTCTGTTTCCCTCTTCACTGATGACCTGTTGAGTATTTCTACCATTTTCTGTTTCTTTATTTCATATTCCAGCATCTGCAGTATCTTGTGTTTGTGTCTCATCTCTAGAGTCTAGACTTCATTCAGAACGGGTTGAAAATGTTCAGGTTCCATTCTGTCTAAGCTGTGAATGGAGAGCTTCCATTTTCTATTCTGGACACATCAGGAGGAGGTTCATAACCCATTTTGATCACAGCACAGGCAGGGACCACCACTCAACGCAAACTCGGACCCAAACTCCAAGCACAACAATAAACAGACACCTCCTCTTGTCCCTCATTCCACCAACATAAACGAATGATACTCTTAGTTTTGTTGCTGAGCTGTGCGGGTCTTCCACACATAACCCCACCCCAATCTGTCATATAACCACCCACCCTCCCCACACCTGCAGCCAGGTTATTGAAGCTGCGTTTCCGATTTCTGAGCAAATCACCTTGTGTGCTGCTGTTTGAGGTTTGCTGCCAAATTCTGCACAGCAAGATCCCAGAAACGGCTACAAGATAAAATGAGCAAATTATCTTTTTGTATTTATGTTGCTTGAATATTGGCCAAGACTCAGGAGAGAGCTTCCCTTCTCTTCTTTGAGTCGCACCCTGGGATCTTCGCATCCACCTGAGGGGGCAGAGAGGCCTTAGTTCACCCTCGAAAAGACAGCATCTCCAACAGTGCAGCACTCCCTCAGTACCGCACTGGCGTGTCAGCCTAGGCTATGTGCTTGCTTCAGGAGTAGGGCTTGAACCCATTGCTTTATGACTGACTTGAGGAGATTTTATTGCTGATAGTTTTGCCAGACCACTGGCGACACTCAGGAGTCCCGACTTTTTCACAACATCTTTTAACCGCTTGCTGATCCCACACAAGAACTTTCAAGATTCCTCTGATTTTAAATTTCCATTTAAATTGCAAACATTGAATTTTAAAGTTCCAGGACTGTGGTCACAATTATTAACAACGCACAGCAGTAGGCAGAAGTATCTAGGCTCAGATAATGATTAATTAGCAGCTTTTAAAATGAGAGAACAGGGTACAAAGGAGGGAGACAAACAGACACCAATACATTCACTGGCATCTGCCTTTTTAATCTTAGGAATGGGAATAACCCTGAAAAGCGCATTTCACAACTATGCTAGTGTTACTCAAAGTCACAATTCATTAAAAAGCACCATGTACCCTCCAATTGAAACTCACCCTCTCAGCTCCCCAGCTCATGGTGAGAGAGGCTCTTCTCCAAAAGGGAACCCCGTAAAGCTGAGCTCTCCTCTCCTCCCCATCCCGCCTCCCCCAACCCCCCAACCATCTCTCCCAACCCACCCGAGCAATGAATGAAAGAATTAAAAACAAAACCAGATTCCAACATCTGCTACACATTTCACTTTAAATTAATCAAATCTAATTGAATTTAAAAGAATCCTGCTTTCCTGTAACTAGACCTGCCTGAATTCAGCCTTCACATTCACTCCATCATCTCTCAATGTTGTTTCTTTTCTGATCTCTGCTGTTTTAAAAAAAAATTCTTCATGATTTGTCATTTTCTTTAATTGAATTCTCATTCTTCCCGACTTCCCATTTCATTCTTACCCCATCCCTCACCCCAAGACATTTTTGTTAACTGAAACGGAGTACTAGTTTTTGGAAAGCTTGACTCTGTTATCCCCCTGCCATGGGGTTTACAGGCACAGAGCGCAAAGTTTCACTTTACTGATAGCTCCAATTCCCAGGCTTGTGCTGCATTTGTTCAGTAACCTCATCCAGGCAGCAGCCCCACGGGTTAGGAAGGGGGAAATATTGGACACGGCTCCTGCTCCTGATCACTATCAAGGGACCAGCAGCTGGAAGTGAATATGTAGGAATATTCTCCCACCGACAGCTCACCTCAATTTACCTGCCATTTCTGTTACAGCTTAAATTTAAAGAACAACCTCAACAGCAAGGGACAAACTGGTCAACATTGTCCTGGAAACACATCCCAATAGGAGGCAGCACCTTCAAACTGGGTGGGGTGGGGAAGAGATTTAATCAATCCTTTACTAGTCTCCAACTAGTCTGAGCTCACACTGCTTCAGAATGAGCCCATGTTTTTAGAAGAGGATTGAAGATGGAGAAAAGGAAACCGAGCAGGAGAAAACCATGAGGACAGAGAGGAAGTGTTGCAATTTCATCCTGAAACAGGGAATTCTGATGGACAGTATCCCTCCACAGCACTGCCTTAACCTTTTTATTCCCCTCTCTCCTACACTTGCACAGCCTCACTCAACTGTCTAAATCCTTCATTCACTCTCCTACTCATTTTCACCCTCACCCACACATACTTACCCCGCTCTTCTCTTACCCACCCACTCCCTCTCTCACACACTCCCTCTCTCATCCTCTCTCTCTCACTCTCTCACAGCATTACCTTTACAACATGCAGGCTTGGGCTTGTGCCACACAAGTGCCAGGCAATGATGGTCTTCAACAAGAGAGCATCTAACCATCACCCCTTGATGTTCAATGACATTACCATTGCTGAATCCCCCACTATCAACATCCTGGGGGGTTACCACTGAACAGAAACTGAACTGGACGAGCAATATAAATACTGTGGCTACAAGAGCAGGTCAGAGGCTAGGAATCCTATGGTGAGTAACTCCCCTCCTGACTCCCCAAAGCCTGTCCACCATCTACAAGGCACAAGTCAGGAGTGTGATGGAATACTCTCCACTTGCCTGGATGAGTGCAGCTCCCACAACACTCAAGAAGCTCAACACCATCCAGGACAAAGCAGCCCACTTGATTGGCACCACATCCAAAAACATTCACTCCCTTCACCATGGATGCACAGTAGCAGCAGTGTGCACCATCTACAAGGTGCACTACAGGAATTCACCAAGGCTCCTTAGACAGCACCTTCCAAACCCCACAACCACTACCATCCAGTAGGACAAGCAGCAGATAGGTGGGGAAATCACCCACCTGGAAGTTCCCCTCCAAGTCACTCACCATCCTGACTTGGAAATATATCACTGTTCCTTTACTGTCACTGGGTCAAAATCCTGGAACTCCCTTCCTAACAGCACTGTGGGTGTACCTACACCACTTGGGCTGCAGTGACTCAAGAAGGCAGCTCACCACCACCTCAAGGGAGGGCAACTACAGATGGGTAATAAACGCTAACCTGACCAGCGATGCCTATGCCCTGTGAAAGAATAAAAACCACCCTCCCTCAATCACCCACCTTCCCCCCTCTCTCTCGCTCACCCTCCCTTTCCCTCCCAATCTCTCTCACTCTCTGTCTACCCCTCACTCTCTTCCACCTCCCTCTCAGTCTACCTCTCTCTTCACCCTTCAGTCTCTCACATCCTCTTTCTGTCTATCTGTCTCTCCCTCCCTCTGCCTCACCCACTCTTCTCTCTCTCACTCACTCACTCACCTGGGTCATGGAAGGGCACCAAAGCGAAGTTGTTCACAGGGGTACCGGCTCTGTCCAACGTGCTCTCCAGGATTTTCGCTGCACCTTCCATGACCTGGAGCAGGTCATCGTACATGGAGCCGGTCACATCAAAGACGAAGGCGAGGGTGGAGGTTCCCTGTCCCCCGGGATGAGCTGCCAACACCGGGAGGGAGCAGAGGGGGAGTAGGGTCAGAGGGAGAACCATCAGGAGGGTCCAGCTGGAGTAACTCCGGCCACAGCTCATCCCAGCCTCATTCACACAGGCGCAACTCCAAGGCATCCTCTCCGCTATTACTCGGAGAAGCTGCAGCTCCTCCAAACCTTCTCCAAATAACTTCCAAAAAACTTCTCCAAACTTTCTCCGCGGGGGCGGCTGCGCCGCGGTCCTAGTGCCCGCCCTCCAGCGAGTACCCTGGCCCGACTGTGTGGGAACGAATGGATGGGAGGCTACGGGAGGCGATTGAACAAGAGCCAGAGAAAAAGAGACAAAGGCAGGGGGAAAGGAAGAGATAAAGAAACGGAAAATGAAGGGAATAAGTCAGAGAGAGAGGAGGAGAAGCCAGGAGACGATGACAAAGGGGATGGGGATGGGGATTGTTGGGGGGGGGGGGGGGGGACAAAACTCGAAAGGCTTGCATTTATATAGTGCCTTTCGGTGACCACAGGGCAGCCAGTCAAATACTTTTTTTGATAAAAGCAAAATGCTGCAGATGCTGGAAATCTGAAACAAAAACAGAAAATGCTGGAAAAACTCAGCAGGTTTAACAGCATCTGTGGAGAGAAAGACGGAGTTAACATTTTGAGTCTGTATGACTTTTCATCAGAGCTAAAGAGAAGTAAAAATGTGATGAAATTTATACTGTTTAAAGGGGGGGTGGAGCAGGTGAAGCTGGACAGAAGGCCAGCGATAGTTGGGGGCTAAGGAGAGATTGACAAAGATGTCATGGACAAAAAGACAAAGGGGTGATAATAGTAGTGGTCCTAGCTAAAGGATATGCTAATGGTGGCATTAAGGTAAGAAAGCAGAATGTGATAATAGCAGGACAAGGTTAAGCACTCAGGAACGAACAACTTGAGCAAGTGACAGGTGGCCCTTGTGGGGGTGGTGTGGGGAGAGGGGATGGTGGTGGGGAAAAAGATCAAAAATAGGATAAAAGGTGAGGCTAAGACAATGACTAAAAATGAAAATAAATAAAAATAAGTGGATAAAAAATAAAAAATATAAAATGAAAATGAATATTGAAAAAAGGGGATAAAAAAAGGGTTGAGGATGGAGGATTCAGTTTATGATCTGAAGCTGTTGAACTAATACTTTCTGAAGTGTAGTCACAAACTGAGCAGCCAATTTGTGCACAGCAAACTCCCACAACAGGCATGTGATAATGAGCAGATCATCTTTTTTTGTGACTTTGAATGAGGGACAAATAGTGGTCAGGACATGGGAGTTAATTCTCCTGCTCTCCATCAAAACAACGCCATGGAATCTTTTGCATCCACATAGGAGGGCGGACAGTTTAACATCTCATCCAAAAGATGGTACCTGTGACAGTGCAGCACTCGCTCTGTACTGCACTGGAGTATTAATCTAAATTTTTTGCTCAAGTCCTGAAGTGGGACTTGAACCCATGACCTACTGATTTAGGGACCAGACAGCTACCAACTAAGCCATGGCTGATTAAATAACATAGAGAAATTGGGAGGATGTGTACTTAAGAATGAGGAATCATAATAGCAGGTGAAGTTCTATGTTAGAGAGTCCACATGGTGAGTGCAGCTCCAACAACACTACAGAAGCTCAACACCTTCCAAGATAAAGCAGCCAGCCTGATCAGCACCCCCATCCACCACCTTCAATATTCACTGCCTCCACCACCAAAGCACAGTAGCAGCAACGTGTACCATCTACAAGATGCACTGCAGGAACTCACCAAAACTCCTTCATTAGCACTTCCAAACCCACGATCTCTACCATCTAGAAGGACAAGGGCAGCAGGTAGATGGGAACACCACCACCTGGAAATTCCCCTCCAAGTCACTCACCATCCAGACTTGGAAATATATCGCCGTTCCTTCACTGTCACTGGGTCAAAATCCTGGAACTCCCTCCCTAACAGCACTGTGAATGTACCTACACCACATGGACTGCAGCGGTTCAAGAAGGCAGCTCACCACCACCTTCTCAAGGGGCAATTAGGGATGGGCAATAAATGCTGGTCTAGCCAATGACACCCGTGTCCCATGAAAGAATTAATTGTGATTAGTTTGTTAAGTGGCAAGAATGTTCTTGAGTGATGCTGAAATAGGAACAGGATGAGGCCATTCAGCCCCTCAGGACTGTTCCTCCATTCAATTAGATCATAATCGATCTGTACCTCAGCTCCATTTAGTCACCTTTGTCTATATCCATTGATATATTTACCCAACAAAAATCTACTGATCCCATTTTTAAAGTTCCAATTGATCCAGCATCCACAGCCTTTTGGGAAGTGAGTTCCAGATTTTCACTATCCTTTGCATGGAGAGGTGTTTTTCTGAGGTTCACTTATCCCTTCACAAGTGTTAATGCCTTCAGGAACAGACCAGATACAACTAGGAGAAGTTGTGTCCTATCCTGGTCAGGTGCCTACAAATGGATAAAAGCAGAAAGAGTTGGGAATGCTTAGCAAGTCTGACAGGATCTGTGGAGAGACAAACAGAGTTAACGTTTGGAGTCAGATATGACCCTTCTGTAAAAGAGACTGGAATGATTAACTCTGTTTCTCTCTCCACAGATGCTGCCTGGCCTGCTGAGTATTTCCAATATTTTTATTTCAGATTTCCAGCATCCACAGTATTTTGCTTTTAATCCTATAAGTGGACGTTATTTATTCTTATTTAAAAACACAAATATCCAAATCCTTGGTGAATAAAACTAATCACACCTGCTCCATAGGAATAAAACTGCTCACTCCCCGAGCATCTCACTGCATCACAAAGATAATCATCAAGGGGCCACTCGAGGATCATAGCCAGAGAGCGATTCTCTGCCATCCATTCTTAATGTTCTTCCTTTGCTGAAAGGAAACTGGAGCAATGGTGAAAGGATTGTTATACTCGATTCGGTACATTGAGTAAGACATTGTTCGAGTATTGCTGCCTCGCTGTGATAGGTACAGGATGGGTACCCAACAGCGGATTGGCTACCCTAAAAAGATGTGAGATTCTTTGGGATTATCACAGAAAAAGGGGGCGGGTGACAACAATGCAGCACCATTGGGGGGTACTTGAGAAATCCCCCGATTTATCACTTGGCCATTCTGCCCCTGGCAGTATTTAACCCAACCAAGGGAACCAGTCTGAAAATCCAGCCATTGTCAAAGGATTCATGATGTGTTCAACCCAAGAGGCCAATTCAGTTCACAGAATCACATAGTTGTTACAGTGCAGGAGGAGGCCATTCAGCCCATCGTGTCCGCACCGGCTCTCTAAGCATTTTAACTTAGTGCCAATCTCCTGCCTTTTCCCCGTAACCCTGCACATTGTTCCTATTTAGATAATCATCAAATGCTCTCTTGAATGCCTCAATCGAACCTGCCTCCACCACACTTCCAGATAGTGCATTCCAAACCCTAACCACTCGCTGTGTGAAAAAGCGTTCTCTCACCTCGCATTTGCTTCTTTTGCAAAACACTTTAAAACTATGCCCTCTGGTTCTTGATCTGTTTACGAGTGGGAACAATTTCCCCCTATCTGCTCCCTACCCTATCTTATCCCTATCTACTCAATTGACTGATACCGACACTTCCCAGATTCCAGCCTGAATATAAGGAAAGCATCTCCCACTGCAGCTAAATTCTGCTGCCTGGATTCTAAAGATCAGCCAGCCCCCTACATCCTAAATTCGGAGAATCTGAAGTGCCCCAGGTAACTCACCCTGCATCAGGTCATAAGAAAGGATATTATTTATTTTTGCAGACTTCATAGCTACGTTAGTTACTGCAACAAATTTCAATTAATTCTGTGACTGCATTCTGGAAAAGATGTTTGACTGTGTTTTACTGTTTTATGGGGCATGTTAATTATTTCACAATGGTTAGATGATATACAGCTCACTCATCATAGAAATAATTAACATTCCCGAACTACCAATTCCCTATGCTAACAATCTATTGCATGTGTAATTATTATAAAGCTCTCGAATGGTTATCCCATCAGGGGTTGTAAAGTAAAACTTTCTCTGTTTTGCTTTGTCTGTCAACTTCATGGAGAGACAGACATTTAACTTCGGCTGGTAAGAAATGATCCTTTTGTGTTTTTCTTGTTTCCAGCACACAAGCTGCAGATGAGAAGGGTACCAGTGGAAGATCTGAAAACACTGAAAGGATCGATTAAAATGTTTTAATATCTATTACTGTTTTGGAAAATACGTAAGGTTATATGAAATACTGTAAACATCTGTTTACAAGAGAGAGTCTAACCGTCACCCCTTGATGTTCAATGGCATTACCATCACTGAATTCCCCACTATCAACATCCTGGGGGTTACCATTGACCAGAAACTGAAGTGGACTAGCCATTTAAATACTGTGGCTACAAGAGCAGGTCAGAGGCTAGGAATCGTGTGACGAGTAACTCATCTCCTGACTCCCCAAAGCCTGTCCACCATCTAGAAGGCACAAGTCAGGAGTGTGATGGAATACTCCCCTCTTGCCTGGATGAGTGCAGCTCCCACAACACTAAAGAAGCTCAACACCATCCAAGACAAAGCAGCCCGTTTGATTGGCACCACAACCAGATTCACTCCCTCTGCCACTGATGCACAGTAGCAGCAGTGTGTACCATCTATAAGAAGCACTGCAGCAACTCACCAAGCCTCCTTCAACAGCACCTTCCAAATCCATGACCATTACCATCTAGAAGGACAAGGGCAGTAGATGCATAGTAACACCACCAGCTGGAAACTCCCCTCCAAACCACACACCATCCTGACTGACTTGGAAATATATCACCGTCCCTTCACTGTCGCTAGGTGAAAATAATTGAACTCCCTCCCTACCTACTCCACATGGACTGCAGCGGTTCAAGAAGGCAGCTCATGACCACCTTCTCAAGGGCAATTAGGGATGGGTAATAAATGCTGGCCCAGCCAGCAGCGCTCACATCTCATAAAATGAATTTTTAAAAATTGTTCTTGGTGATGTTTAATTTTACTTCTTAGCAAACAGGAATTCAAAAGTTTTAACTGTTTTAGTAGGGATCTATTGCTCAGAGATCTTGTTCCTTATGATCTAATGTGGGTGTCTGATGAGGAATCATCTCTTCTCCTTTGGCAGTCCCTCAGGATCGAGGATGACTTACTTCCACTCAGGTACATTGGGTTCCGAAATGGCTGATAGGTCCAAGGCACGATCTGTGGACTCTGCTACATGTGGGACAGGTGGGTGCTTAAAGGGCTGGATGATGGACTATTTGGAGGTTTGTGCGCTTCCTCCAATGCCTTGACTTCACCTTAACATGTCCTGGTGAGGAATACATCTACCTCAGCTGTGTGAATCTACCCCTGCACCCCCCACCCATCCCAGGTTTGTGATTAGCCTGCCCATACTATTCTGGTTCACATCTGTAAATTGGCCAGTTAGGGCAGGTTATCCGACAAGTGCGGGGTCTATGGAATTGAATGCAAACTTCAGTAAGTACCTTCAGAAGAGGAGGAGAGACTTGCACTCTCTCTACTCTCTGTAATTCCATTGCAACTCCATAAAACTGCCCGATTTCACCTTTGTCTCAGCCCATCTGCTGCTGAAACTTATCCATGCATTCGTAACCTCTAGACGTGACTATTCCAATTCATTCCTGGCTGCTCACCACGTTCTACGCTCCATAAACTTGAGGTCATCCAAAATTCTGCTGTCCATGACTTAACACACAGCAAGTCCCATTCCTCTATAACCCTTGGGCTCACTGACCCACATTGGCTCCCAGTTCCAGCATTGCCTTGACTTTCAACTTCCCATCCTTGTTTTCAATTCTCTCCATGGCCTCATCTCTCCCTAACTCTGTAATCTCCTCCAGCCCCATAACCCTCTGAGATATCTGTACTCCTCTAATTCTGGCTTCTTGTGCATTTCCAATTATAATCACTCCACCATTGGTGGCCATGCCATCAATTGCCTCGGCCCCAAGCTCTGGAATCCCTTCCCTACACCTCCCTCTGCCTCACTTTCCTCCTTTAAGACACTCCATAAAACCTACCTCTGACAGAGCTTTTGGTCACCTTGAGGTGTTTTGTTACATGAAAGGTGCTATATAAATATAAGTTGTTGTTGTATAAGTAAGTAAAACTGTTCATCTCTCATTCAGTTCATGTGAAGCCTACTTGGTAGATTGAACAGATTGAAGGAAGAGATTCAGGAGCTCTCCACACACACACACACACACACACACACACACACACACACACACAAAGTATGTACACACACACACACACACACAAGTATGTACACACACACACACGTACGTACACACACACACACGTACGTACGCACACACACACACGTATGTATACACACGCACACACACACACATACGTATACACACACACACACACAGACATGTACGTACACACGCACACACACAGACACGTACGTACACACACACACACACACACACACACACACAGACACGTACGTACACACACACACACACACACACACGTACGTACGTACACACACACACACACACACACGTACGTACACACACACACACACACGTACGTATACACACACACACACACACACACACACACACACACACACACACACACACACACACACACACACACACACACACACACACACACAAAGGTCATTGACTGTTTCTCTCTCCACAGATGCTGCCTGCCCTGTTGGGTATATCCAGCATTTTCTGTTTCTGTTTCATGGGCGTCTCTGCCTCCCTGGATTTCCCTCCCCTCTAGAGTTCCTGTCCTTCTAAAATTTCCCCTCTTTCCTCTCATGTAATTTTTTTTCCATTTTACTTCCATTTTGGATTCTTTCTGAAAATGTTGCTTTTGTGATTGTTACCTTTTCTTTGTTGTCTTTAACTTTATTTTGCCATCATTAACTTTGTGAATCCAGCAGGAACAGGCCAGAGCAAAGCCCAGAATGTGCTCTCAAAGCAGCATGAAGGAGCAATGCAGGGGGCGGGGCAAAGTACCGACTGCTCATGACCAGGACTGGTCTGTCTGTTTTGGAGAGCACGTGTGTCCACTCCCTGCAGTTTCCAATGTTTACCTGATGAGCCCATATTCCCCTAGTAATTGCTGGCCTCCACAGGACAGCTCGCTGTTCAATTCTCTGATGGAAGGGAAGTCACAGAGCTGAAACTCTCTGAATAATTTTTAATCACCATAATTGGCCACACAATGAGATCTTGTGTAAACCGTTGAAGGTGGCAAGACCGGCTTAGAGAGCGGTAATAAAGCATACAGCATCCTAACCTTTATGAATAGGGACATGGAGTACACAAGCAGTTAAACTTATACAGAACAAAAACAAAAACACCTGGAAAAACTCAGCAGGTCTGACAGCATCTGCGGAGAGGGATACAGTTGACGTTTCAAGTCCGTATGACCCTTCATCAGAACAAAGCCATATAGAAATGAGATGAATCTCATCGACTTGAAACGTCAACTGTATCCCTCTCTGCAGATGCTGTCAGACCTGCTGAGTTTTTTCAGGTATTTCTGTTTTTGTTCTAGATTTCCAGCATCCGCAGTATTTTGCTTTTAAACTTATATAGAACACTGGTTCGGCCTCAACTGGGGTATTGCGTCCAGTTCTGGCTGCCACACTTTATAAAGGATGTGAAGGCGTTAGAGAGAGTGCAGGAAAGATTCTTGAGAATGATTCCAGGGATGAGGAACTTCAGTTACGCAGATGGATTGGAGACGTTAGGACTCTTTTTCCTCGGAGGAGAAGGTAGAGGTATTCAAAACCATGGCGGGGTCTGGACAGAGCAGATAGGGAAAAACTGTTCCCCATTGGTGGGAGGATCGAGAACCAGAGAACACAGATTTAAGGTAATTGGCAAAAATAGCAACAGAGACATGAGGAGGAATTTTTTCACACAGCGAGTTATTGGGACCTGGATTGCAATGCCTGAGCGTATGGTGGAGGCAGGTTCAATTGAGACATTCAAGAGGGAATTATCCGAAAAGGAAGAATGTGCAGGGCAAAGGGGAGAAGATAGAGGGAGTGGCACTAGGTGAATTGTTCTTTTGGAGAGGCAGCACAGACACAAAGGGCTGCATGGCCACCTCCTGCGCTGTAGCCAATCTGTGATTGGCTTAACTGTATTATTCTAGTTTAATTAGAGTTGGTATTAATCTATTTTAGTGATGCCCTCCTTAGATGTATGGGGAACATTCACTGCAGATCACTGTTTGCTGGAATCCCTTATTCATCCAATTACAATTGGTGGTTGAAGACATTGTAATTTAAGTTATTAAGTTTTCTTTAAGTTTTGTTTTGTTTTTTTTTGTTTGTTCTTATTCTAATGGGGTCAGTAGTAATTGGTAATGGTCGACAAAAGAGGTATAGAGAGGAACAGACTGAAGCCGTGGTGGTTGGGTTGGGAGTTGCGTGCTTGTAATGTGTATATCTGTAAATAAATCGTATAAAATGTGTAAGTAAAATACTAGGATCCCCAACTGCTGACAAACGCTCTCCATGGGACAGCATTCACTGCAAGGATTGTTAAATCATTCACCGTTTCCCAGCAAACTTTTGGTGATGGATTTTTCTGGCCATAAAAAAAAGCCATTCATCTGAATTCAGTGTAAGTTTCCGGGTGAGGTGAGGTCCTCTCTGACGTTGCCAGGATGGTAAAAGAGTCTTGTGAGAGCAGAGCTCGTCTACTGATGGAAGTGTGTGTCAACAAGAGAAAACAAGGAATTATATGGCCTGTGAGATGTGGCTGATTTGTTCAGGAGCTGCACCCAACTGAGAAGCGATTAAACAGTCATACTTTCAAATGCTTCCTCTTCCACTGTGGCACTAACTGTGTTTGCCATGGATAGGGGTGACCAATTTTGTACAGACAGTCCTCATTTATGCTGCAAAACGACCGTCTGACCCCTCTTCTGATGGAGTCTTGCTGTGCAGGGGTTGTCCATCTGGATCTGCACCTCGGTTTCCTATCCAGTGGGACAGGAGAGATCACAATGCAGTGACAACCGGCTCTCTAAAGCTGCAGGGGATTGGTCGTTGAGCAGTGAAAGCCCAGGTCCTTCAATCAAAAATTATTGTGAATTACCCTGTCAACATTTGCCATTCATTGTCACAATATTGTAAGTGCAGGCTCCACCCTCCAGCCTTCTGCAGTTTCTCTCACCTCATATATAAAGATATAAAGAAAGCTTAGCTTTACGTACTTACTGTGGGTGACGCTACGAGCTGTTTATAAGTATTGTTAACGATCGCTTGGGAGTAAGGGACCCGTTTAAGTTAACCTGATATGTTAGAAAATATCAATTAGGCCTGCCTGTAAACTGCAAAAAAAAATAGTTGAAATGGAAATGGATCACATCTGTGAATTTGAAATCTCTCTGGCTTCAGATTAATGATTTCATTTTATTTCTTGGTTTATTTGGTTCAGAAAACATCAACATTTATTGTCTTGCGTAATATGTTATGTTTTAATATTTTAGTTCTCATTGTTGTCTAATTATTTGTAACAATAACCTGGGAGTGTCTTACAGGGACTGCTACAGGACATGTAGCTGAGCTCCCCTTTCCTCTTATTGCTGTCAAACTTGATCTTTCCTTCCTCTCCCCCACACTTTGGCTCCATGTGTCTGCGCGCTATTGATTCTGAACTGTCCTCCCTCCTTGTGCCATCTCTAACTCCAACTTATCTCTCGCTCTCAACTTCAGAAACCACAGAAATTCTCACCTCCCTCCTTTTCAAAGAAATGAGAGCAGGAGTAGGTCATCGTAGGAGTAGCTCAAGACCTCACCTCCGCCTTCCCGCACTTTCCCCATATCCCTTGGTTCCCTGAATGTCCAAAAATCTACTGATCCCTGTCTTGAATATTCCGAAAGACCGAATGTCCGCAATGCTCTCGGGTGGAAAATCCCAAATATACACAACACTCTGAGTGAAGGAAATTTTCATCTCCATCCTAAATGGCCAGCCCCTCATCCCAAGACTGTGACCCCTAGTTCTATACTCTCCAGCCAGGGGAAACATCCTCCCAGCGTGGACTCTGTCAACTCCTTAAGAATTTTTCAATGATTCAATTATTCTTCTAAACTCCAGAGTATATAGGCCTGGCCTACTCAATCTCAACCCACACCACAATTCCTTCATCCCAGTTTATTAAACCTATGTTGCATTCCTTAGGTAAGGAGACCAAAACTCCAGTTCTATGTTCATCAAGACTTAAACAAAGACAAAGCTTAATGTTACCCAACCACTTCCTCCTGACCTAGAATCCTAGAGTGGTTACCAGACAGAACAAGGCATTTGACCCATCAGGTCTATGCCAGCTTCTAGCAAGAGTTATCTAGCTAGTCCCACTTCCTCCATCCTTTCCCCATAACCCTGCATATTTTATTTTTATCTTCAGGTGGTTATCCAATTCACATCTAAATGTCACAGTTGAACCTGCCTCCAGCAGACTCTCAGGCAGTGCATTCTGAATCCTGTCTAATCGCTACATAAGAAAATGTTTTCTCACATCACCCATTGCTTCTTCTGCCAATTGCCTTAAATCTGTGTCATCTGGTTCTCGACCCCTCCACCAATGGGAATAGTTTGTATTTACTCAGGGCTACAGGGAAAAGGCCGGGGGAGTGGCACCAGGTGAGTTACTCTTGCAGAGCCAGCATGGACATGACAGGCCAAATGGCCTCCTTCTGTGCTGTAATGGTTCTACTCTGTCTAGACTCCTCACGGCTTTGAACATCTCAACCTTCCCTTCTCTGAGGAGGACAGCCGCAGCTTCTCCAATCTGTCCCCCCTAACCGAAGTCCCCCCCCACCCTCTTTTCCCTGTTTAGAAAGGTACTCTTGATTTTTTTGCTGCCTCTCCTTGTCCTTCTGAAAGAATTACCTTAGATTCTCTTCAAGTCTGTCGCTGCTGCACTACGTTGTGGCTCTTTGATCTCCATTTAGAAACTGGAATACAAAGAGAGAGAGAGTCACTCTGACATCATATTTGTGAATCTGGGGAGGTGCTTTGATTTAGTTTATCCCCCTTAATTCTTTCATGGGATATGGGTGTTGCTGGCAAGGATTTGCTTCCCATCCCTAATTGTCCTTAAACTAAATGGCTTGCTAGGCCATTTCAGAGGGTAGTTAAGAATCAACCACATTACTGTGGGTCTGGAGTCGCATGTAGGCCAGACCGGGCAAGGATGGCAGATTTCCTCCTGAAAGTGGCATCAGTGAACCAGATGGGTTTTTACAACAATCAATGATAGTTTTATGGTCAACTTTACCAAAGATCACTTTATATTCCAAATTTAATAATTGAATTTAAATTCCACCAGCTGTCATGGTGGGACTTGAACTCATGTCCCCAGAGCACTAGCTGGGCTTCTGGATTACTAGTCCAGTGACATTACCACAATGCCATCGATTCACCCTAATTTTGAGGAGGACCAAACCTAATATAATTCACCCAGGAAGATAGCATAGACCATCTCCAAACACTCCCTTCTGAAAACTAGTGCAAGAGCCCAGCATCTATTTTTTTGGGATGTAACTCAACTGGGTGTGACCGGTGCACAGCAGAATATTGCAGAAGGTCCACGCCAGAGAGGGGTTCACATCCACACATTTCCCACAATGTGAGTGAGGAGGAGGCAAAGCTGAGTTAAGGAGATCAGAGGTTGTGAGGGGAAAACAAATGAAGCTAAAGTGAGAGACAGGAAGGTTCAGGGGGACTGACTCTGAGTAGCATAGAGAGGCATGGGAACCACAAAAAGGATGGGGGGGTTGGGGGGGAGGGGGGGGCGGAGAAAGGTGAGAGCTATTATTTCAGTTTCCAGCAGCTGCAGCATTTTGCATTTGTTTAAGTTCAAGAGGGTGATTAGAGGAGTGAGACAGAGCGAGTGAGTGAGGCCAAGTGCTTCTCTGAAAGGAGAAGTTATTGTGAGGAGAGAGTGTTGTTCAACACCTCTCACAGGTCATCATAGGACAGCCCAGTCTTCATCAACGACCCGAATTACAAGAAAGATAATATAGAAAAGGACATCTCAAATTATAAAGAAGATGCCCTGGTAATTCTCTCCTGTTTCTTGTTACTTTGTGTACACTTGAATTATTTGAGTTTTATGCTCTTTTGCATTCTCCAGATTCCGTATCTAATGTGTGAGTGTTTCGGATTATCTGGTTGACAGTTTGCATCACTAACTCCTGTTGAGGTTGGACTTATTTGAAAAAGGGGAAAGTTTTTCACTGGGCGACTCAACAATTATTTTATACAGATGTGCAACAGCATTTGGCTCATTGAGAAACAAGCTCCCATCAAAAACATAGTTTGTTTAGATAAATACCTGTTGGGTAATGGCAATGGAGGTTATTGGGATTGGTGCTGATGGGGATCCTGACCTTTAGCTTAAAGGGGCTGGATTACAAAGTTGAGTTGTATGGATCCCCATCTGGAGTGCTGCCTCACTATTATACACTGCACCTCAGGAAGGATATATTGGCCTTGGAAGGAGAGCAGTGTAGATCCAACAGCAGGAGACCGGGCTTAGGTGGTTAAACTACAAGGACATGATGCATAAACTTGGCTTGTATTGCGTTGAGTATTAGATTGAAGGGTGATCTGTCGAGGTGTTTAAAATGTTGAAAGGATACGTTAGGGTAAAAACAAAGAAACTGTTTCCTCTGTTTCGGGAATTGGAAACGAGGGATTGGAGTGCTCTGCCTGAGAGTGTGGTGGAGGGAGGTTGAAATGAAGCATTCAAGAGGGAACTAGACTGTTATCTGAAAAGGAAGAACGTGCGGGGTTACGGGGAGAGGGCAAGGGGATGGCACTGGGTGAGATGCTCATTCGGAGAGTCGGTGCAGACATGATGGGCCAAATGGCCTCCTTCTGAGCTGAAACAATTTTGTGACAATCTTAAAATTAGAGGTGGGCTATTTAGCAGCAAAATCATGAAGCGCTTTTCCATTTAAAGAGTTGCGGACCTCCAGAACTGGCTCCCCCAAAAGGCTGTGGACCCTAGGGATCAATCAGAGCTTTCAAGACCGATCAATGTATTTTGTTAAGTGAGGTGTCAAGGAATGTGGTGTTAAGTTGGTTAAATGGAGTTGAGATGTGGATCAACAAAGTTTTAATTGAATGGTGAAGCAGGCCTGCGGGGGTGACTGGCCTCTTCCTGTGCACATGTTCCTGGGTACAAACTGAGGCATGACCATGCTCTGGGGAAGATGGTGTCTTTGCTTGTGGGCTTGGTGATGTTGTCAAAGGACAATGGGAGGCCCAATTGATCTGCAGAGACAAGAGAATAGATGGATGTCCTGGAGTTCCCCTCGATTATCTTTGAGGGCCAGAGAGTCTTAATGCAGCAGAGACCCTCACAGGATGAGGAAGGTTCGGATTAGGGTGAATTGTACATGTTCTGCAGAACAAACTGGCTCGATGAGACAATTGCCATCTTGTGCCTATTGTATTTTAAAGAAGGTTATGACTGCACTGGAACAACACTGCAAACAATGCATGGAACACGTCCGGGATGCAGGAGGTATACCTGCCCCTGTGTGAGCTTTCCAGTATTCCCTGCCACCTTGATACTAACTAAATTGAGTATTGGTAATTAGGTGCATGAAGAATTTCTCTTGCAAGGAGCTCTCCGAGTAACCACACAACTTTAAAACTGTCGATTTCATCAGTTTCCCGCCTAGCTCTTTTGATTAACATATCATCTGGCGTGGCAGTGATCAGAGTGGGAAGGGGAAAGGTTTGACACACAGTCTCTGCTGACTTCAGCAGGGTGAGAAGGGAAAACAGCCAGAGATCCTCCGCTTGATCAATGACCCACTGAAGGGAAAGTTTAGAATAACAGACACTAGATGAGGGTGATATTGGGTTTGGGTGGAACTCCCCTCTGTTTAAAGGATTTGCCAACACACACTGTCTGGCCCCACACATGGAGAATGGCAGTTTTAACAAGATACCAGAGGGCTAATGGTGCCTGTGGAACAGATCTCCAGCAGGAGGAGGTGCCTTCGGATGGGAAGAGGAGAGAGTTGGGAATAAATGAAATTTTTCTTAAGCGCTGTCTCTAACTAAACAAAGAATTTCAAGTAAAATAAAAATGTTCTGACACCAGTTATAGTAAACATCAGTGACGCCTGTTGAAGAAAAGGGTTTGAATCCCAGCCTAAACCATAATTCATATTCAGTTAATGTCTACAGTTCAACATCGGGAGTTCTTAGGCAAGAGAATATTGTTAGGATCCTCAGGCAGGGGTGAAAATCAAATCAGTGAAAACTCTGGTCAGATCCAAGGTGTCTCAAAAAGTATTAAGACGCTGAAATGAGATTGGGTGGGTGGGGAAGAAATTGTGTGGGTTGACGGCTACCTGAGGAAAGCAGCATGATGACTCAAAGATGATGAAAATATCCACACAATTACAATGCAAGAATAGGTGGTTGTAGAAATTCACAGGGGCACTCTGCCATCTGGTGGTCAATGTAGGCTTTGCATTTACTGGCAAATTACATGATTAACATAAACAGTGATGTTTGTTCCAATTTTCCCCCCACTACACATCTACAGGCCTGAGTGAATTGTAACCGCCATTTAATTTGTAGTAAAAGTTATGCAATGTTTGAATTTGGTAAAAATAAATGTCAAGGGAATTTTGGTGATTTTTAACCTCTAATCAAGCGTTTTAACAGGTCAAGTGGTTGAAACAACTTGCTTTATATAGTACCTCTAACATTAAAGTACTCCAATTGGGTACCTCACAGAATATGGGTAGAGAAACTGGGTGCTAGGCCAGGGAAGGAGAGATGAAGAAGGCGATGACTGAAGGCAAGACCTTTCAGTTTTGAAGCAGGGGAGAGACAGATGGGGAGCTGGAGAAATTGAGGTAAGGGGCTGCCAGAGGAGGAGAGAGATCAATATTATAAGAATGGAGTATTTCAGGGATGGAGATAGATTGTGGAGTCAAGGCTATGGAAGGATTTAAAGGCAAGGTTGAGAATTGTAAATCTGAGGTGTCAAAATGTTACTCAACCAGGACAGCAGAGTTTCAGACAACTAGGGAGTTTGTGGAGGATGGAAAATGTGGATATGTGAAGAAATACACAAGAGGATTAATTGTATTAAACTCATTTAGCATATGAGAAGATGATACCCAGAAGTAACGTTGTTAATGGGGACATTGCAAAGGGCTGATTTCACATTTCTAAGGACAAATTGTAAGAGAATTGAGACAGGTATTTGGATAATACAAGGAGTGAACGAATACACAGAAATAAATCACCTCTCAATGTCCTGATTCTTGATGTGTGTTCAGGCAATTTAACAAGATTTTTTGAATGGGTACAAGCAGTTTGACCATAAGACCATAAAGACGTTGGAGCAGATGTAGGCCATTCGGCCCATCGAGTCTTCTCCGCCATTCCATGAGATCATGGCTGATCTGATAATACTCAACTTCACTTTCCTGCCTCTTCCCCATAACCCTTGATTCCCTTACTGATTAAAAATCTGTCTATATCAACCTCACATTATGTTCCATCTGCCAAGTTTTTTGCCCACTTACTTAACCTGTCTATAGACTCCTTGTGCCATCCTCACCACTTGCCTTCCCATCTATTTTTCTGTTATCTGCAAACTTGGTGATAGTACATTCACTTCCTTCATCTAAGTCATTAATATATATTGTAAATAATTGAGGCCCCAGCACTGATCCCTGTGGCACTCCATCCTGAATGCCATCCCGAAAATGTACCTCTTAACCCAAGTCTCTGTCTTCTATTAGTTAGCCAATCCTCTATCCATGCTAATATACTACCCCCAACACCATGGGCTCTCATCTTATTAAGTAGCCTTATGTGTGGTACCTTATCAAATGCCTTTTGGAAATCCAAATATATTACATCTACTGTTCCCCTTTATCTATCCTGCTTGTTACATCCTCAAAGAATTCTAATTAATTTATTAGGTATGATTTCCCCTTCATGAAGCCATGCTGACTCTGCTTGATTAGATTATGCATTTCTAAATGCTCTGCTATTACATCCTTTATAATACTCTAACATTTTCCCAATGACAGATGTTAAGCTAACTGGCCTATAGTTACCTGTTTTTTGTCTCCCTCCCTTTTTGAATAAGGGTATTACATTGGCAGTTTTCCAATCCTCTGGGACTTTTCTGGAATCTAAGGACTCTTGGAAGATGACTACCACTGTATCCACTATCGCTGCAGCTACTTCCATTTTTATCCTAGGATGCAACCCATCAGGTCCAGGGGACATATCAGCCTTTAGCCCCCTTAGCTCTCTAGCACTTTTTCTCTAATGATAGTTATTGTGTTTATTTCCTCCCCCTCTCTTGCCCCTTGATAATTTAGAATTTTTGGAATGCCGTTAGTGTATTCTACCATGAAGACTAATGCAAAGTATTTATTTAACTCCTCTGCAATTTCTTGGTTCCCCATTTTTCTTTCCCCAGCCTCATTCTCTAACTGTCTATGTTCACTTTGGCCTCTGTCTTCCTTTTTATATATTTAAAGAAACTCTGTTTTTATATTACTTGCTAATTTACCCTCAAAATTTATTTTCTCCCGCTTTATTATTTTTGGGCATCTTTTGTTGGTTTTTAAAACTTTCCCAATCCTCTGGCTTACCACTAATCTTTGCCACTGTATGTTTTTTCTTTCATTTGACATTATCTTTAACTTCCTTGGTTAACCATGGTTGGTTTATCCCCTTCCTAGAATCCTTCTTTCCCACTGAGATATATCTTTGATGTGAGTCATGAATTACTTTCCTAAGTGCCTGCCATTGTTCATCAACCATCTTTTTTTGATATTCATTCACAGGATGTGGGCTTTGCTGGCCGGGCCAGCATTTAGTACCCATCCCTAGTTACCCTTGAGAAGGTGATGGTGAGCTGCCTTCTTGAACCGCTGCTGTCCATGTGGTGTAGGTACACCCACAGTGCTGTTAGGGAGGGAGTTCCAGGATTTTGACCCTACAACAGTGAAGGAACACTGATATATTTCCAAGTCAGGATGGTGAGTGACTTGGAGGGGAACCTCCAGGTGGCGGTGTTCCCATCTATCTGCTGCCCTTGTCCTTCCAGATTGTACTGATCATGGGTTGGAAGGTGCTGTTGAAGAAGCCCTGGTGAATCCCTGCAGTGCATCTTGTAGATGGTACACACACTGCTGCTATTGTGCATTGGTGGTGGAGGGAGTGAACGTGGTGCCAGTCAAGTGGACTGCTTTGTCCTGGACAGTGTCCAGCTTCTTGAGTGTTGTTGGAGCTGCACTCATCCAGTCTAGTGGGGAGTATTCCATCATATTTCTGACCTGGGCCTTCCACATGGTGGACAGGCTTTGAGGAGTCAGGAGGTGAGCTACTCATCGCACGATTCCCAGCCTCTGACCTGCCCTTGTAGCCATGGTATTTATATGGCTGGTCCAGTTCAGTTTCTGGTCATTGGTAACCCCCAGGATGTTGATAGTGGAGGATTCAATGATGATAATGCCATTGAACATCAAGGGGCGATGGTTGGATTCTATCTTGTTGGAGATGGTCATTGTCTGACATTTTTGTGAAGTTAAGGTTATTTGCCACTTGTCAATCCAAGTCTGGATACTGTCCAGGTCTTGCTGCATTTGGACATGGACCACTTCAGTATCTGAGGAGTTGTGAATGGTGCTGAACATTTTGCAATCATCAGGGAACATCCCCACTTCTGACCTTATGATGGAAGGAAGGTCATTGATGAAGCAACTGAAGATGTTTGGGCCGAGGACATTACCCTGAGGAACTCCTGCAGTGATGTCCTGGAGCTGAGATGACTGACCTCCAACAACCACAACCATCTTCCTTTTTGCTAGGAATGACTCCAACCAGTGGAGAGTATTCCTCTGATTCCCATTGACTCCAGTTTTGCTAGGGCTTCTGGATGCCACACTCAATCAAATGCAGCCTTGATGTCAAAGGCAGTTACTCTCATCTCACCTCTAGAATTCAGCTCTTTTGTTTATGGTTGAACCAAGGCTGTAATGAGGTCAGGAGCTGAGTGACCCTGGTGGAACCCAAACTGGGCATCAGTGAGCAGGTCATTGCTATGTAAGTGCCCCTTGATAACACTGTTGATGACCCCTTCCATTCCTTAACCGATGATCGAGAGGAGACTGATGGGACGTAATTGGCCGGGTTGGATTTGTCCTGCTTTACAGGACACACCTGGGCAATTTTCCACATTGCCAGGTGGATGCCAGTGTTGTAGCTGTACTGGAACAGCTTGGATAGGGGCGTGGCAAGTTCTGGAGCACGTCTTCAGTACTATTGCCGGAATATTGTTAGGGCCCATAGCCTTTGCAGCAGCCTGTGCCTTCAGCCCTTTCTTGATATCACATGGAATGAATCAAATTGGCTGAAGACTGGCATCTGTGATGCTGGGACATTGGAGGAGGCTGAGAAGGATCATCCACTCGGCATTTCTGGCTGAAAATTGTTGCAAATGTTTCAGCCTTATGTGCTGGACTCCTCCATCATTGAGGTTGGGGATATTTGTGGAGCCTCCTCCTCCAGTGAGTTGTTTAAATGTCCACCACCATTCACGACTTGGATGTGGCAGGACTGCAGAACTTAAATCTGATCTGTTGGTTGTGGGATCGCTTAGCTCTGTCTATCACTTGCTGCTTATGCTGTTTAGCATTCAAGTAGTCCTGTGTTATAGCTTCACCAGGTTGACACCTCATTTTTAGGAATGCCTGGTGCTGCTCCTGGCAGGCCCTCCTGCACTCTTCATTGAACCAGGGTTGATCCCCAGGCTTGACGGTATTGGTAGAGTGGGGGATTTGCTGGGCCATGAGGTTACAGATTGTGTCCAAGTACAATTCTGCTGCTGCTGATGGCCCACAGTGCCCAGTCTTGAGTTGCTAGATATGTTCGAAATCTATCCCATTTAGCACAGTGGTAGTGCCACACAACACGATGGAAAGTATCCTCAATGTGAAGGCAGGACTTCGTCTCCACAATGACTGTGCAGTGGTCACTCCCACTGGTACTGTCATGGACAGTTGCATCTGTGGCAGGCAGGTTGGTGAGGATGAGGTCAAGAATGTTTTTCCCTCTTGTTGGTTCCCACATTTGGTGAAACTTTTAAACCCAAAGCACAATGAAGTAGATGGTGTGGTAAGTGATTGCGTGAATGTATTATAAAGGCAGCTGGATGAGTTTTTTGTTGAGGAAAGGAAGATTCAGGGAAGGGGAATTCAGGGAAATAGTTTTGAGTACGGGTGGGTGGGATTGAATGAAAAAAAAAGGGTGAACCTGTCTTTTCCTGCCCCTAAAAATTTCTTATGTTCTTATCAATGTGAATTTATGCTTTATTTCACTGTATGGTTTTGGGGAATATTATACTCTGTACACATTTTTAATGAAGTACAGACTATGATTCTGGATTCAGTGTTGCAACAGAATAAGTAATATCTGGATTAGTGTAGTACTCATCAGTTCTAGCTGTCCAGACAGCTCCAAATGCAAAGGAAATCTTTTAAAGATGGTAATCAGCTTAAGATAATATTTGACATCTCCCCAACCAAAAAGTAGTTAATCACTTGCAGTTGGCTCCTCCGGTGTCTTTACTGAACCACTAACATCACACGGCAGGGAAGAGGAGTCCAGGCTGGTGGAGTTTCAATTTCGACCAAAAAAAAAATTCAGCTTGGAAACGTCATCACCAACAAGGAAGGAGATTATATTTAAAGCAATTTGTAAATTAAATACATACCATTCACCAGTGAAGGAATGAAATCTTTGTGAGCATCACAAACATGGTCTGTTAAAAGGATTCAAATGCGTTTCAGGTCACAGGTTTACACGATCTCATAAACATTTTCCTGCCAGCGTATCAAAGTATGGACCCACAATTTTATCAGCTAGAAAGAAAACCTTCAATAATTTTACCATTTCAACAAAGTTCTCGGGGAGCTATTTTTGGCTGTTGTGAGATCCAGTCCTACACTGAGCTGATAAATTTCAGCTTGGACCAGCAACGATTGCTCAGACAAGATAAGCTGATGTTGTATTATTGTTTACAACACTGGGAAAGCAGCCTGCTCCCAAGCCCTCTCCCTATGATGTCCTTAGCTTATCCACTGATGATCCCATTACACTCACTTGCCACTGCCAAACCTGACCTAAATGATTTAATTTCTGCCAAAGAACTCACTCTGGCCACCATAATGCACAGGCATAACTCAAAATGTGCAGCGGGGTCATTCCAAGATATGGAGGAAGCTGGGAGAACCATAGAGTCAAAGTCCTATTAGAAATGGCACTATCAAGCTTGCACTAAATCATAGCTCAGGTAAACTAGCAGCCTGGACTTGTTTCTCTCCTAATTAGGAAGGATCTCTTCTGCTTGATCCCAGCTGATATTGAGGACTCATTGTTTGGAGAATCACAGGTGTGGAGTCCGCAGCGTGCACCCCCTAGCTTACTTATCAAGACTTCAACATTCAAGTAGTGGGTTATAGATGTTGAAGGGGCTGAGGTGAAAGAACAAAGGACAGGCTGCACCGTCAATATTAAACTTTAAATTCCAATGATAGTGAAATTAAATTTAGGAAAGGGTTATAAAAACCAGAGTATCTATTGACAATGTGACAGGACTTACATCATCGATGATGAGCAATTAAAGGTTGGTTTATAGTGGTTAGGATTTAGAATTATCAGTTGTTAGCGAATGGGGTTGTAAACGAATGTCAATCACTAAGCATGTCCAGAAAAAAAGTGTTCAGTGCATTATCCAACAAAATATGCATGTGCAGTTCGACATTAATGAATTGTTTAACATTTAAACATTGCATTATCCTCTACAACAAAATGACCAATATTCCATTTTTATACTGTCAATCCAAACAACTAAGGTTCAAATTGCAGTTGATAGTTCATCAACTTCTTGCGCTCGTTGTCTCCTTCTTTGGCTTGGTATCAATACTTTTCTGATCATCTCCTTGTGAAGCGCCTTGCGATGTTTTACATTGAAGGTGCTATAAAAATGCAAGTTGTTGTTGTTGTTGCTGCCACCAAGTGCCTCTTATAGAAATGGCACATGATGACAAAGCTGAAGAGGTCCAACCATCAATATTTCCATTGGGTTGCCGTTCTTAGCCTATCATAAATGGACTGACCACTCACCCTGGTTACACAGAACTACAATGGAATTTTATAATTTCCAGCAATTTCCATCTATACAACTGCTACCTGTCATGGTGTAGAAACAGAGTACCTGTCTCATTAGAGAACCATTCAAATCAAAAGGTGACCATTCTGTGGAACTGTGGGGTGGTGGGTGGTGGTGACAGGAAATGCACCAGTAAAAATAAAACTACCAGATACTTATGATCACTCCTCCAAGATTTTATTGACCTTATTCTGATCAAATATTGCTGCATAACCAGTGCTTCACATATCACATGCAATACATTGCTCACACAAATTCAGAGCTGAAACATGTAAGACATAACTGGGACATGCAATCGAACCAGACGAATGGAACTGGACAACGTTAATGCAGATGGATTCTGGGCTGCTTTCGGTCCATGGCACCACTGTCTCCATTTGATTTGGCTCATGGTGTGACCAGGAAGCTGAAAGTGGACAGTTATACACAGATACTTCTCTAGGACAATACAAGGGAAAACTTGTTTTTTTAAAGGAATGTAAACGCAAATTTGTACATGACTCTTGTCGTGCTTTCTCCCCTCCTTTCTTGAACAAATGAACTGTTAACTGGGATGGAGCTCCCCAGGTATCAGCAGCCCTCCATGACCTTGGCCAAATGGGCATCCTTTCCAACTGCCAGTGGATTGTTCAACCAGACACATCATCCACTCCGTTAGCAGTCACTTGACTGCAACGAGGGAGTCGGAACACTGCCTGGTTCAAGGAACCCCCAAATACCAGTCCACTCAAATCAGCCATCTGAGCACAAACCAAGACCAAATCTGGGACAATTTGGTCCCAGTGGCTTAATACTATATCACAGAATACCATTTAGTCACTGAGCATTGGTGGCATCCCATCCATTTGGTCTCTTACAGGTTAAAAGCAGTTAATGATTAATGGTGTCTTCAGCATGTATGTAGGATCAATGTATTGTAATTAAGTCAACCCAAGTCAAATAATGCTGCATTAAGTATTTTTACTGAGCTCTGAGAGGGCCAGCTATTGTGATGAATAGACATTTTTTCCCCCCGAAAGCAAATAGAAAAATTCCACACATATCCTTAAGCTCTGACCTTATTACTGACAAAACACAAAGAAAGGCTGGAACAGGAAGGAGATAGCAAAGCTGACAGTTTGCCAATTATTCAGTTAACAAACGAGGAAGAAGCACTGTTACTGTGCAACATGCTTATTAAATTGCCAATGTCACAAAACTATTTGTGCCCAGGATTGGGTCCCACACCAGAGTTTAAACATTTCAGTCAAATTTGCTGTCTTTTTGTTGCTGCCGTGGTTGGCAGTGCACACCAGGGATGAAGAAAGACAAAACACGGCAGGAGTACAAGGAAAGAGAGATCAGGGAGGAGAAATAAAAGAATGGCAGGGGTTGACACGAACACGAAGTGGGGTTCAATACCGACTTTGCTGCTTAGAAGCCAGTCAGCTCAGAATGTGCTGGACACCTCCCTCACTGTGATGCAAGACCACAGCACAGAAAATAAGGCAAGTGGTGGCAACTAGTTCATGGATTGGTCATACCAGATGTCCTCGAGGAACATGGGTAGAGAAAGCCCCTGCCTAGAAAAACACACCGAAAGACTAATTCCTCCAGTTACCTCTCTTTCCCAGCCTTTGATTTTGAACCTCTGCCCCCACAGAAGCGAATACTGACCTAACCGAAGCCACTGGTTTCTTACAAACAAACATCAATCTGTCTTGACTTTGAATCAGCCTTCTTAAATCGCATACCGCAGTCAAGGCCTAAAAAATCCTTTGGTCCCAAGACTTCAATTTTCACAAAAACAGGAGCTCTGAAACAAATTAAGTCTGAAATGCTTAGATTATTCTTTCTTTTTGAAGATCATTCCTCAAAAGTGAAAAACCGTATAGCTTTAGCCAGGGCAAGAGTGGTCTTGTGGCCCAATTTTGATCACGCAAAGGGGTCAGAGAGGAATTACCCAAATTTATCCCCCAATCAGTTTAGGGATTCACCCGGCTTTTCAACTCCACCAGGAGATTACATCATTTTTTGGGTTGGGTGGAGAGTGCATTCATTGTGATGCCCAAGGCATTGCAGTTGCAAGGGTCAGACTGAATGATCAGTAGGTGTTTTCCTGTCTGTTATTGTTGTTGGTAAGTGGTTTGGATACTCATAGTTCTACAGAGCAATAAAGCTGAAATTGGCTTTGGCTGGTACTGCTGCAGAAAATCAGGCAGTGTGTAAGATGGTCTGGCGATCTACTATTGTCCAAGACAATTTCCAATTGCCTCTTATTTTGGAAATTTATCCTTGATTTTTAATGTTCACAGACTGACAGGTCATGTAAAGGTGTTACATCAGGTAACCTGATCACTTGTTGCAGCATTTCTCTTGAGTGAAATGTGTGTGTGTGTGTGTGTGTACCAAACTGAATATATACACAAGGCAGGCACATGACAATGTACAACACAGTCATCACAAATCGATAGTGAACTCACTGGCTTTAGCTGGGTGAGTTGGATAATTCATAAATGGAGTGTTAGATGATGTATGTTTCTTTTGAGGGTAGGCAAAAGGATTTAAAAAAAAAAACCTTGCTTGGATTGCACTTGTTTATGGGGCAAAAATAAAATATTTAGGAGCTGTGCATATCATGACAACAGTGCAAAGGTTTCAGCCATTTTACATTGGTTCAAACTGACCCATCATCAATTTATCGTGGAGATCATTTAACAGTTCTTGAAGACCACAATCGCAGCAGAAGACAGAGGTCTTTGCTATTTATTTCTAACTATAAGAAAAATAAATGGCTGAGCCGAACATCAAAGTAAAATAAGGATCAGAGTATTAATAAGTTATTTAAGGGCAGTCCTAGTTTCAGGGGCCAACGGAGGTTAAACTCTCACCCCAAGCTAACTGCTGTAGAATAGACCCCAGATACTGTGAAGCAGGCACTGAGGAATGAGATGATCGTGAAGCAAGACACTAAAATAAAACAAAAGGAATCTGCTGATTAATTGAGAGGCTTAAATTTTCATTTCACATAATTACTTATATGTTTTTCTATCATGTTGTTTCAAGTGCTCATCAAATTTCCTTTCAAAATCACTGATTGGCTCCACTTCCCTGGTAAGCAGAGAGTTCTGAATTATTACCAATTGATGTGTAAAAACGTTTTCCACACATCCCCCCCCCGCCCCCCACACCCCCAACCCTGGCCCAAAACCATAAATCTGTCTCCCTTAGTAGTTGCTTCACAGAATTAACAAAAATAAAAGAATCACAGCCAAGGAAGAAAAATCTGTTAGTCCCTTTACAGTTAAATCAGGGAAAACAAACCATTGCCACACACAGCACTATACACACGGAGTCTCTGAAAATATTATCTGGAAATGCTCACATAGCAAAAAAATAAAAAAAATTCCTGCTGCTTTAATCTAATGGAGATGTTCAACTGGCGCTATGAAATCACAAGGGAACATGGTTAACAAGCACCTGGAAGCCCAACATTAGATTACAGCCTCAAAATCACTCCCGGCAGTTAGTTACTGTTTACCATCCCAATGCTCGGTGTCTGAGAATTACAGGGGAGGGGAAGTTCTATTGGATTTCTTTGGCACTGACAATGTGAATGGGCTGCCACTGTGTTCCTAATGGATGATGCTGCTTAGACAAATAGGTCAATGACTGCAACACCACCACCTCAGTGGCAGATTATCAGAACATTCTCCAACATTTGCACATTAAATTGTACTTCACATAGCTACTATTAGAGGCCTGAATTTTTGTCGTGTGAGAGCGATCGGCAGGACCAGAAATGGAGGTGAAATCCGTTCCCACCTAAGATTGGCACCCGAGAGCAATCATGCGCTGGCCGGCCAATTAACGGCTGGCCAGCGTGAAACTAGCATGGAGAGAGCGGCAGCGCTGATGGTGGGGAGGCAGGCGAGTGACCGGGCGCCTGAATCTGGTCAGCTGCGGGCGAGTGGTTTAAAAACAGATGAATGGAGGGATCTATGAAGGAACAACTATGGGAGAGAGTGGGGTGGAACTTCAGAGTTCCAGTTTAGTCTGAAAAGTGAAAGTAAGTAGGAAACTGTGTAAGGGAGATTGCAATGTTCTCAGGAGCTGGAAGCCATGGAAGCAGGCATGGTAATGGCCGAAGTCAAGCAGCATCCTTGCTCCTCTGATGCCTGCCTGTATGGGCTCATAAATGATGGCTGGGAGATATTGCTGTCATGAGATGGCAAGAGAAGGCCTCCACATCTCATCAAGGTGGCTTGGTCAGAGGCAGTAGCCAGGGGATTGTCCAAAGGACCTGGAAGCAGTGCCGGAAGAGGGTGAATGGCCCTCTCTGCTCTGTAAGGGTGATTAATAAGGCCCCATTTCACCGTGAATAAACGTGTATGTGTGGGCTTGCATTTATTGGGGCTTTTGGGTGTAAAGCCACGAGCTTAAGTTGGCACATCTTAAAGACTGCCTAGGACCACACAGGTTGGCAGGCATGTCTGGAAGAGGGATGTCATGCAATATGTGCTGGGCAATTAAACCAACAATATTGGGGGAAAGGATGCAATGTTCTGGCATATAGAGGGGTGACTAATGAAATTACTATTGTCCTTACAGGAGGAGTCACAACATCCAGGAGTGAAGCCAAACTGATGGGGGAGTACCAAATCTAGCATTGCTAACTCAGATGGCAGAGCAGATCCTGAGCTGGCGTGTGAGTGTGGATTAAGATCCACTGGTTGCGGAGGGGCAGGAGTCTTAGAGGAGGATAAGAGTGAAGTGAACACAGAAGAGATTCAGGGAGGAAATGAGAATTGGAGGGCAACAGGTATAAGACTGATAGGAGAAATTAATGAATCCTTTATGTTCATCCATTTAGAAATCTTTGTTTAGCAAGATTACCAATTTCTGAATCTAGCAGAGTGCATGTACTCTGAATCTTAAATGCTAATGGATACTAAGTTGTTTTTCCTCCATCAGATGGATCATCCTCAAGACCACTTAATGATCCGGAAGACCCACCATTAACATCTGAGAAGAATGAACAGTCAGATACACTTGCATCACATACTCTCTCTGCACCTTGCACCACCTCAGATACAGGCACTTTGGTGGGCTTATGTGCTCCAGCACAGTTAGCTGAACACACTGGGGAAGGAACGTCATGTTCACTTGAGGAGCTGCCAGAGACAGAGCGTCCCCAGGGCTCTAACAATCGGAGGATTGCTGGAGACCAGGACGATGCTGAGCCCCAGGCAGATGATGAGCCTGTGGAGTCGTCCAGTAGGCGACAAATGCTGGATGTCCAGCTGAATGCCTGTGGAGATCTGACAGATTCCCAAAGATTCACATGGTATGGTCCATATAATGGAGGAGTCCATGCAAAGTATGAGCACTACAATGACCCTCAGCTCTGAACACACAGCATCCTCCGTAGAGAGAGTGGTGACTCTCATGGAGCAGCAGCTCCAGGAAGTCAATCAGGGGTTTCTGGGGTTGCGTTCAGACTTGCAAGACCAAACACTGGCAGTGACCTCAGCAGGCAATGACCTAGTGACTCCGCTAGCTGCTTATCCATTGATGGTGAGGAGGGAGGTACAAGCAAACCTCATGTTGGTGGATGACGTGCAGCTTCCATGCATCTGGGGGCTGCTCTCAGGGCGCTCCTGATGATGACAGCAGCTCCTCCGCTGCTCTGCCAGTTACCGTTGTATCTGAGGAGACCACGACAATGGAAGACTGCCCAGCCATTATGCAGGGTGGGGGCCCACACAGGCCCCAGCGACCAGAGGACGGATGCCAAAGTCATCCAAGCCAAAGGGGCATCTGAGTCAGTGGCCTGCCTCCAATGCAACTGTTGGCGAAGGGGAAGCACCTAGACATAGTACTCGTAAACAGATCGTTAAAACACTATAATCACCGAGTGGCTATCACGGGTGAAATTTCTTTTATTGTCACTTGTCTCATGTTGCATATTGCAGTCACACATCACAATTAAAATATGACCTCCTTTCAAAAGCCCTGGTTACCCTTTGTGTGGTAGTAATATAGGATGCCTGCAAATCAGGGCAAGATATTGATTGGGTGGGATAGTGTATTTCAGAAGGAGGCACAAGAGAAGATGGTGCCAGAAGGGCTACATGAGTTCTGAGTAATAAAGTGACGGGCTGTTTGCAATGATTTGGAGTCTTGACTTTGGAGGCCTACTGGAAACTCCTTTGAATCAAGGCCTCCCTGGCTCCCAAAAGCTGCCTTATTGCTGGAGCACCATCATGACCCTGAGGCTGAGCAGGCTCTTCCTCAGAGTTAGCACTAGAATTTTCCTCGGTGGGTTTTGGAAGCACATCGCTTTCTTCACCCTTCATCTGATCGTCCCTGGAGACAGCCAGATCGTGCAAGACATAGCACACAACCACAGTGAGGGACAGGTGTTCTGGAGGATATTGCAGAGATCCTATGTAGCAATCCAGACAATAATGAAACTTCATTTTCAGAAGGCCTTTTGTCCTTTCGACGATGACCCTCGTGCAGACATGGCTTCTGTCGTACCTCTCCTCCTTGGGCATTCTTGGATGTTTGATTGGTGTCATTAGCCACCTTTTGAGAGGATATCCCTCATCCCCCAGCAGCCAGCCATCCAAGTGTACAGGGGTTATGAACAGCCTTGACACTTGGGAGTGGCAGAGAATATATGAATCCTGGCAGCACCCAGGATATCTGGCACAAACCTGCAGGATCTGCAGTTGCGGACGTTCAGAAATGGAGCCACTTAAAATTTACAAAGGTCCTTGGCTCTCCAGAAGGTGCCTTGATGGGCACGTGTGCATTCAATGGCTCGTCGAATCCTTGGGAAGTCTGCAAAAGCCGCGAATCCTCTGGGTTGCTCTGCCTGGCTGTCCTCGTCTGTCTTGCATAGCGGTGTTGACTCTTCTGAACAGTGCTTTATGCAGCTTTGTGATGCGGATTGTGACAGTCCACATAGATCTCCCGGGACAAACCTGAGACAAAAATTAAGGGCAACAGTTCATTGTAGCACCACTGGTATTGGGTGCCCACCCACACAGCTAGAAGCTATCTCGGGCCCTAACATCTCACAGATTAAGGTCACTGTCTGCCTTAAGAGGCGGATCCTTCTTCAGCACTGGACCTCGGTCATCTCAAGGTAGCTGGATCTCAGCCTGTACACTCTTCTGGCAGGGTATTGGCGCCTTCTCCTGCTCCTTCTCCCTTGCAAGGCTTGCTGGCCTTCCACCCCTTCAGGTTGTGCTGCTTGGTCTTGTTGGCAGATTCGATGATGCTGTTTGCAGCCACCTGGCCTCCTCTCTCTTCTTGCCCTCTCCTCCTCATCTGAAGCAGTGCCTCCAGCTGAATAAAAAATGCCCATTTCTAACCTTATGCTTTGCAGAGGTTAAACCTTTATTATGATGAGGCCTGTCTGTGAAAGCCTCAAATGACTTAAGTCGCCTAAACTACGTAGAAGATGAACAGAATGCTTCAATAATTAATCAGTAATGCCCAGACTTACAACTCATTTTTAAACTTCTACCTTCTCACTTCTCCATTCCTTCTGATCCTTTTATCCCACCCTGGGTGTAAGAAGTTGAAAATATGTGATTCCCACCTACTCGTTTTGCCCGTGCGCCAACCATAAAAATGAATGGGCCGCTCAAAATTGCTGTCTATTGGCCCTTTAATTGCCTTATTAGGCCCTTTAATTGAAAGCGGGTGTGCTTTCGACATGCGCTCACGCCCATTAGTGTAATCTTGCGATGTGGTGCAATGACATCAGGAACTCCTCACGACGTCATTATGCACTATTTAACCCTATGGTCGGCAGTGCTGGGCACCTGCACGGGTGATGTTACATTCTGGTCAGAGTTTTTTTGATTACAGAAATAGCTGGCAGTTATAAGTCCCTTATTATATCCTTGAAACTTCCCAAACCACTTCACTGTCACTTACTGATTTTTGAGATATAGTATCACTATTATTAAACCAAACTTAGTAGTCAATCTGAAGGTGCTGATTGAAGGAGCTATCAATTATTAAGAGAACTCCCTGAAAATAATGTCATGGGATCTTTTCTGTCCACCTAAACATGCAGGCAGCGCTTTGATTCAACATGTCATGTGAAAGATGGTACCTCCAACAAGGCAGCATTCTTTTGGTGCTACATTTGGTGAGGATAGGTTATGCACTCAAGTTCTAGAGTGGGGCTTGAACATGCCACAGTTTGTCTTAGGCATACTACAGACTGAGCCAGGTTGACACAATGAGGAATTAAAACTGAAAATATGTCTTAATTAATTGTTGGGATTCAGATGACTTGACAATTTGTAGGATTATGAAAATCACTCACAAGATACTTATATTTTGTGTATATTGGAGGGGAGAAGACAACATATTGCTCATATAATCAGAATCAGTCATTACAACACTGAAGGCCACCATTTGGCCCATCAGGTCGGTGCCAAGTTTCTGTACAGCAGTCTAGTCAGTCCCATACCCCCGCTCTATCCCGACAGCCCTTCAAGTTTATTTCCACCAACTGCCCATCCAATTTCCTTTCAAAATCACAGATCATCTTCGCTTCCACTTCATTAATAAGCAGGGAGTCCCAAGTTATTACCAATCACTGTGTAAAAAGGTTCTTTATCACGACCCCCAAATCCCTTTGCCTAAAACCTTAAATCTGTGTCCCCTAGTCTCTTCACCATCGGCTAATGGAAACAGTTTTTCTTTGTCTATCTTGCCTAAACCTATCATAATCTTGTGGGTGCATTTTGTTTTTTCTTGTTAAAAAGTGCATGAAATGTAAGGGGGAGATTTTCTTGTTAATGTGCTTGGGCAGAATAGATTGGCTAGGTGCAGCAGACAGTGGAGAACTGGGCAGGGAGGAACACCTGCTGGGGACGGAACTCACCCCATTTTCCATCCCTTTAAATTAATGGAGAATGGGATGGGCTCCTTTACACCTATGCGATTCATCCCACCTGATCTTTTGCACCAGGCCAATCTCATACACCCAAGCCCTGTAATGGGTGAATCCACCTCTGTCTTTGAAGCTGGGGCAGTAATTGCAACTCTTGCGAATTCGCCATTGAATGAGAAGACCACAACAGGCCTGCTCCCCTTTAATGGGCAAGTTTACTAATCTCTGACAGGAAAAGAAAACTATTCCTTGCAAATAAAACTATTCAACTACCACTGTTGCATTGCAGTCTGCTTCACACCAAATGTCATAACTTCAGCCAGAAAAACAATGTGAAAATTAGTACATTAAAGAAAAAGTAAACAGCTGTTGGGACAGAGAGGGGATTCAAGCAGTTCCAAAGATGGCAGTATAACTAGTGGTACTCTGGAGCTATGTACAATGAAAAGACATTGAAATCATGTCTGCGGTTCTTCACACAGTGATTTTCTGATCTCAGCTGGTCAAAGAGAGAAGTTAACGGGAAATGAGTGCTTCAGGTGAAGGAACGGTGCATAATTTAGGAAGCTGCCTTTTGATCACAGGCAGAGACTGAGAAGTGAAAGTACATACCCGACATTGGCCCCCTCTTCGTCATTCTTTCTGCCTCCAACCACCCCTCCTTTAGTTCCTCAGACCCCAGTAACACTCGTTATTTTACAAAATGTGAGAGCTGTGGCTCAGTGGATTTCACTCTCCCCTCTCCGAGACAGAAGTTTGTTTGATATTGATTTGTTTGTTCGTTCCATGATATAACACTTCTGTTCATATAAAGCTGCACATCCTCTGACATTCCAGAACCATAGGAGCACCAGCCAATCATAAGGGATACGGAAAAAAACCTTTAAAAAATACTGCAACTCCAAATGCATCTGTTCCATTGAATAAAAAAGTCATCTGGTACAGCTTGGTTCACAGAAGCTTACAGCATAGGATGAAGCCACTCAGCCCATTGTACCTATGCTGGTTCTTTAAAAGAGCAGTCATGCTTAGTTCCACATTCGTGCTTTTTGCCTGTAACCCTGTAAGTTCCTCATCCTCAAGTACCTTATCCAACTCTTTCTACAATTATTTATGGAATCAGCTTCCACCACATTGTCGAATAGAACATCCCAAATTACAACAACTCACTGAGTGAAAAGTTTCTCTTCCTTTCCCCTCTAGATGGGGTTAATGATTTTGAGTTTGAGACCCACTTGCCAAAGTGAATAGTTTCTCTATAAAAACCTCTCATCATCTTGAATATCTTTATTAGGTCACTTCTTAACCTTCTCTGTTCCAACCTCTACTCAGAGGTGTAATCCCTCATCCCCAATAACATCCTGGTAAACCTCCTCTGTACCCTCAGGGCTTTACACATTTCCCAGAAATGTCTACAAAACTCCACCTGAGGTCTAACCAGTGATTAACATATTCTCTGTTTTTATATTCTATCCCTCTACTTATAAACACAAATACTTTTAAAAATCATCTTATCAAATTAGTTGATCAAACCCTTCCCCCATTCTAGGCTTATCAACTCTGGGTGGACATATTCTAGATCTTTCATCACCGCCTCAGATACCCCACTATGTCAAACAGTTTTTCTTTTTTATTTCCAACAACTTATTTTATAACTAATTGATAAGAGTGTTCAAAGAAGATAAAATGTCTCGATGGCCCCGCGATTTTTCTCCAAGGCTGCTTGCAGCAGAGTTTATGAAGTTAATCTTTAATTCCGGAAGAGTTCAGAACAACCCTGGAGGCTTGGCTATCCTACCCCATCCCTTTACTTTTTGTAATGAGATAATTAAGGCAGGTTAGAAAGTTATCAGCTGTTTAAAAAGTGTCATGAAGATATGATGGGTCACAGTGCAACCAATCACTACATTCAGTCATCAGCCAGGCATCTTCCAAATGTACCGTGAAATGAATCCACTATTCATATAAAACAACAAGATTCCTCATTACTATATTGGTCTAGTGTGCATCTGTTACAAAATATATGTTTGCCATTACTGTTGAGAGTGGTTTTGTTTTGGTGCAGCTACTGTCCATGAAATCTCTTAAATATGCTGCCATTTAAACAAGAGATTAGACCTCAGCCAAACAACTCAAGGCAAGCCCATTGGATCCCCTGGGTAGATATACTCACAGCCTTTACCACTTTTGACTGAAATTGGCTTGTCGTATTCCTTTTGCTTAAGTTGTTCTGATTACAATAAATTATGATCTACACATGCACTGCTTGTTAAACATGCACAGCAGATAAAGCAGATAATTTTGGAGAAGATTCAGACAAAAACAGGAAATGTGTGCCACAGAAAATGGGAATAACACACGCTAAATTTAAAAGTGAAATTTCTACAAAAAAACAAATTGAAATAAAACCCTCAAAAATTTACCATGGACAAAGAATAGAAGCAAGAAAAATGAGAAAACAGATGATTAAAAAAATTTAAGATGAGATTAATTAAGGTGAGACTAAAAAAAGAATGGTATGGCATGGCAAAAGCCATGATGGTTAGGATTGGGGAAATAGTAAGAAGGAGAGAGGGATAGGGAAGAGACAGTCCAGCAGAGAAACAAGGCTATACCACTTTTGAAATGTTTCCTCTGGACCTGCCAAAAGCAAGAGTGCATAACATGCAGCAAGAGCTGTTAATTGCATTTTAGAACTGGACTTGTCTGGAGTGTTGGAATTTGCAATTGTGTATTAAGTGAACATTATGAACTATAGCGTCAAAGCAAACAATGAAACATTAAGCAAAGCAATTTAAAAATATCAAAAATATAACAAGTAACACTCCGCATTGTAAACCACAAAGTATCACTTCATGCAGCAGTTATAATCTCATTTCTATTTTTTTTAATTTGAAAACAGATATTAAATGCAATAATAAAAAAAATCAAAAGGTAAAAAAACTCCAAAACAAATGATGCACCGTAAAGGGATTACATACATCAATCTAGGTTTTAGAAATACTCTAGAATTTTGAAGGGACGAGTAATTCTATATTGATGATGCTCTGTGCATGTTCAATTCAGGTCAATTATGCTCAACTCAGCACTGTTAAACCACAATACAGATCACAAGTAGTTACTCCCTTATTTTTTTTTAAATTTAGATTCTTGTTAACTGCACATGTGTGGTCAGTATATAGGATTTCCTTACTGGCCAACCTATCAATATCAATGAGGCATTCATCACTCCACAAAATGGGGAAAAAAGATTTCCTTTTAACTTTAAGAAAGAGCACCTTGTGTGCAATGTGCAAAAACATGCAATGGCTGAGGGGTCAGTTTAACCATGGGTGTGACTAACAGGTCCTGGCTTGTGTGGGAGCACTGTGTACATGTACTGTGCCACTCATTTACAAACTAGACCAAAATTAATTCTGGATCGTGGTGAAATAAAATCTCAAAATTGATGCAATTTAGGTCAAGCTACAATCTCCTTGCATTAAGAGCATCCATGATTACGCTATGTGCCATCATGATTGAACCATGGTTAGCCCATTTCAGGCCATTCCCTTTGCTGACCAATGACAGAAAAAAATAAAATATTAACGACTGATGATGAGAACCCTAACTGTGTGTGGTAGATAAAGCAACAGGCAAGCGTGTATTGTGAGGGCACAAGATTGAACAACAAACAGCTTTAATCCTGGCTTTATGTATGCACCAGAATCTTTTGTTGTATTACTGCCCTATAATGCATTCCAATCTGCGCGTTATCTTACGTTAAAACAATCTCTGAGAAGACATTAAATCAAGAAACTATTGCAACTTGGAAACCATTTGCAATGATAGGACATTGAGTCAGTTATGGTATAACATTTTGATATTCACCGTACCTTCAAGTCTGACTTAATGGCTGAAAGATACAAGTACGGTTTTGAAAACTAACCTCTTCTTTGCCTCAAAATAAAAGACAACAGAAAAACACAATGCAATCTCACGATTAAATAAATAAAGAATATACGCGATAAACCACTTTTCACTTAAAGCACGAAACACACACAAAGTCTTCACTTCGCAGTACTCAGCTGCTAACATTTTCTGACAATACAAGACCAGCAATTTCTTTTGTTTCTTTGTTTAAAACACTAATTGAGGCGGCCGGGGCAGCCAAACAAAAATAATTCACAGCTAGAACAATTTAATTCAGTCTCGAATCGTACAAAAAGGCAATTATCAATACTCCTTTCGATCAAGTCTTTCCAAAAAAAAACGGAGGCGTGTGTCTACTGCAGAGTTCTCAAGTCTAAAAAAAACATTTTAGGTTCTTAAGCTGAGATTGGCAAATGGAGACAAGCAAAAGAGCTCAGCTTGCACACACCCGTGCACTCCTGTTCACATCTAGGTGAAGGTGAGCGACTGCTGGACCATCGAGCTGCTGCACAGAACCGTTCAAATGGCACCAAAATGGTTCATCCTTGAGCATCTGGAAAGGAAACGGATAAGCGGTCAATGGATAGAACCACAACTGCCAGTCCTTTGGGTAGTTACTTATAGGATAATGAGGGCCAGTTTACATTCTTTTTTTCCATTCTGACACTGTCTGATGTTCTACAGATCCCAGGTTCAATTTCTAGTCTGTACACAGTTAACTGATCTTGCCCAAGGTGACAGTGGACCTCTGAGTTAGGGAGGGAAAAAAATAAGTAACGGTTTCTGCTTCGACTGTTATCCAGCAGCCTCTGCTGGAATGTATAGACATCTGAGCAAGACATAATCAGAATAAAGTATAATCCCTCTGACCATAATCCAATCACTCACTATCTAAGATATAAGATTTAAGTGTCTAAACCTGGACGCTAAACATAAACTTTCTAAACAATGCCAGAGTTTTTCGACTATATTTGTTCGACAAAAAACACATTTTAGTAGCCCACCAAAATAACCGACAGGCAGCAAATGGAATCACACACTTTCCTTAAGGTCAACAATGAAGGGAGGTAGTCTAAAGAGTATATCAGAAATCTTAATTCTGTGCAAGTGTGGAATGTGCTTTTGTTTTTTGACATGCGGTACATTAATAAATTTACACTTCAAAGTCAGCAGCATATTAAGAAGGAAGATCAATAATTCTAATCCAAGTATCTGATTTGACTGCGACTCAATGCCCAAAACAGCCTCAATTACAATGCATCGGAATGTATTAACCAATATAACATATTATAGTGGGAGTTATCAGGGGTGAATCTAAAAATAGTATTGGGAAGTGGTTTCTAGGTCACATTGAAATATATAGAAAAGTCTTGTAACTTTTTTATGGTAGAAAACATGAGTATCTGCAGTTTCAAGAACTAAGGCTATCACAATTGTAACTTACCATGGCGCAAGGGAGGTGGCAGGGACTATACTAGGCCATCATATAGAGAAAGCGCTTGGACAATGGATGGATCTGCTTTTGATCCCTCTTGAAACTCCTGTAGGGTTAACTTGCCATCAGCATTCTGTAACACAGGTAACCAGAATTACTGAATTGCCATTAATACAGGTACAATGCCAAGCTCCCAGAAACCACCTGATAAGTGGAAGTACAGGCTAAGTTTTAAATGAGAAAGGCACTCTGGTGGTAATTTCCAACTTTTCCACTTGGGCAGTAACTTGGCAGAGTGGATCATAAGGCAAGAAACCATCAATTTTCATGCCATTCAATGGAATACCATTTGGGCAGGTCCTAAAATGGACAGGCAGTCCACTCCACCAGGTAACAGCCCAAGCTCTGAAGTTGAAAATTACCACCTCTGTCTTTTTAAATCAGTTCTTTCCGATTTAAAATAATAAAACAAAACCAAAACTTATTACCTTGTCCATCATGGCAAAAATCCTATCCACCCGTTTCTCTGGCGTGTTCTCCTCTTCAGGAAGTTCCACTGTATTACCCTGAGGACCCAAAACATTATATATTAAGAACTAAAACTGGCAAGAACTTTAATGAACAAAGACAACTAACATTTTATATAACCTGGCCCAAGCACAATCGGCTTGTACCCAACTTTTTTAAATGAGCCAGGAGCCAGGATGTTCCAGGCTGTCTGTTATACCAGTATGCCCCTCAATGTCACTGAGTTTAGTCAGTATTTCATCTTTAAATTAAATCAGTACATAAAGTCAATGGATCCTGAAATGTTAATTTACCTGAAGTGAACGATACAAATTTATGTTTGGATGTTAGGTTGAGGAAGGGTCATATTAATTACACATCAACAATGGCAAAATAGAATGGGGTACGAGACTCATGACTGTGATTGTACCAGCAGCGAAAGAAAAAACAAAATCCCAAAATGAGGGAAATGGAAAATGTAAGAAAAACAGACAATTTCATTTGGTAGGGCATAATTCAAGCAGAGGCATTCTTTACATATTCAGGAGTCTGGGTATCTCCCTCTAACCAAAAGACACAAGAGGATGGTTGGGTACCTTTTAATTTGTTACCATTTTGTGGATAGTCCAGAGTACAGGTTAGGGACCATTTCACCAATTTTATGACCTTTAACGAGTACAAGCTTTGATTTTTTCTCTCAGTTTCACATCTGGCCTCAGCTGAAGCAAGAATTGGTTGAACTGTTTACCCACTTCTTGCAGGGAATTTTGCCCATTCTGGTGCATTTACCAAATAGCCTGGCAGCAATTTCCTTTATTTTACCTTCCATTGATTTTATTAAAATTATTATTAACAGCAAGCTACTAGCCATTTCTCAAAATCAAAATGCACTTTTCATTTGCTTGATTCTTGTACATGCTATTCTGCTTCTCTTATTTCCAGTACCTGCTGCTGGAATTATCATACTCTGTACTGTTTGAAATTTAAAGACAGCCTCCTTTAACCCAACAGGAACTGAACACCCAATTCTCTACCAAACCTTATTCAGATTCCTTGGTTGTCATGAACATTATATTTTAATTTTGTTGGGGTTGGCAATAATTTCTCCAGTTGAAGCCTGCTTTTCAGTTTTTTAAAAAAAGACTTATTACATATATAGGAATAGTCTGAGCAATAAAAGCAGCTGGGGAGCTACATTTTATTGGACAAGCACATTAGGTTACAGTAGTAAAATGATACTTACTTTCTTAAATCTGAGCTTATTTCAACTTCATAACAATGATTAATGATCTCTCTAGAAGTGTTAAAGCCCTGGCTCTGTTTCAGTCTACATCCAAATTGTATATGAATGACAGTCATACATTCCTATTGTCGTGAAATCCATTGATCTTTGGGTCCCTATGTGCTAAAGTAGTCATCGGTGGAGATTATAACATCAATGGTACAGGATGCTCCAATGCTTGTTTTATCGATTCTTGCCTAGTAACAAGAGTGGGACCCTCTGGGACTGTTTTGATAGGTCCCCAGATCATTTCAAGGATCAGTGAGCAGCTCTTCCTGATTCAATTTCGGGAAGTCAGCCTGCAAGTGTCACAGAAACAGGGACAGAGACGGTCCCAGTTAAGTGAAAGAAAGAGTGGCAGGGGGCAGACTTTAAGTAAAGAGGGCCATTGGGGAAAAGGTACCCCTTTGGTGCAGTGGCTTGCCATGGCCATAAATCTGAAAGTGTGCTTGTAAGTTAGTGTTTGAGTATATTCAGGAATTCAGGGAGAAGGAATCTCGGAAGGCGAAATTGAAACCCCTATAAGGTGGGCCATTGCTAAAGCCGTCCAAGTGGGAGCAACTTTTGGAGAGAATTTCAAGGAAAGATCTTCAAATGTGGAGATTGGAAACCCACGAGAGGGAGATGAAGTTTCAGTGAGATTGGCTAACTCACAGTGGGACTAAGGTCTGGGTGATTTGTTGAGAAATCTACGGAATCTGCTTCGGTTGCATCTGTCATTTACTCTGTGGTGTGGTGTGTCCTACCACAGTTCTTCTGTTAATTCAGATGTACCTTATGTTTATCCTGAATGTTAGAGTATAAGATACATATTGTTTTATCTTTCTGAACTTATATCATAAAGTTTATTTTTTTTCTTTTGTTTGTTCAAAACCTGCGGAATCTTGTGGCTTTATTCCAAAAGCAGTGTCTTAAATCTCAACCTTTAAATCTCTACTTTAAACAAAATGTTGCTTGTCCCTAACCAGATCTCCCCCAACGTCATGGGGTCTGGCCAAGGATCGTAACACTATTGTGTTAGAGATAGTTACATGCTGAAGCGCTTCTTCATTTTTTGAATGGAAACATTGCCCACACACCATAACAAAATAAGCTACACATGCTTTCAGTTGGAGCACCAGCAAGAAGAAATGCATTTTTACTTAATGCTACAAAATAAAACTCCACTTACGATTCCTCTTCCCCAACTCCTCCCAAAATATATCCAATAACTGAATTCTGCCTACCAGTTAACATTTCTGGTTCTTCTACACTATTCTGCTTTCAAAAATGTACCTTTAGTTTCTGTACATGGGCTACATCCCTTGCAATCTGTAATCTATCTCTTCTTACTTTAGAATGTTTGTTCAACTGGCTTGTCAGTGAATGACTTAAGACGTAACAATGCAAAATTCTGCATACCATGAACATTTTTTAATTTTAAAATATAAGAATACGTCTCAACGCGGGGGAAACATTATTTTAATAAGAACCAGGCATGAACACACACTGGAGTTTCAAATCAGCCATGATGCAATTCAAAGAAACAATTCCCATTCTGAGCTGAGTGCTGGAAACAATCTACAGAATGGTATCTTGCTTTTACCTGCAAAGCCCACAGCCTGCCACTTACATTCAGCACTTTAGATTTACTGAAGTAATTTCCCAAGAGCAAAGACAAGAGTGAAAAAAACTTCCAATCCTTATTTAGGAGGAAACTATTAGTATTAAAAAAAATTCAATTTTAGGCTAGTACAACTTCTTTTATTTATATATGGTTTTGAAATATTTACTTAAAATGTATTAAAGAAAGATACTGTTCCTTCATAATTAAGAAATTCACTTTTTTCAAAAAAAAAGGAAATATGCTCCAATTACAAACTTGGAAGACAAAAGTACAATTTATATTATCTTTATAATTTACTCACCACCATTTGATAAATAGCATCCACAATGTTCAGCATCTCGTTCCTGGTGATGTAGCCATCATTATCTAGGTCATACAGTTTAAAAGCCCCTGAAACAACATGTCAAACATTAATACATATTCAAAATTAATGCTCTTTGGCATACCAGCAAAAATCTAGACTTCTGTAATTATGTTTATGTTAGTATTTCAATTACAATCTAACCAAAGCTGACATTTGCTCCACTACCACTACCCTGTGAGGGACAATTAGACAAGAACACATGTAGATGAGGAAGAAAAACATGTTGTCATCATTAAGAATTCAGTAACACATTATGAAAAATGTGAAATGTTTATGTGAAGTCCATTTAAACTGAGAATTGATACTGCAGTAGGCTTACAGATTATTTGCTTATAAATTTAGATTGTGAATGGAGAGCATTTTAAGTTGCAGACTGAAGAATTGATGACTACTGATCTGCCATTAGCCAGAACGTTAGTTGATCTGCGATTATCAGTAAGGTAGTGGTTTTGTTATTGGGCTAATATTCCAGAGATCTGGATTAATAAACAAGAGGACATGGGCACATGTCTCACCATGGTGGTTAGAGAATTTGAATAGCAAAAAAAAAAATTTGAAAATAAATCAATAAATGTGACTGTGAAAATCTTGGATTGTCGTAAAAGTCTAACTGGTTCACCCCAATGGCTGGGATTTCACGTCAAAAGCCAATGGACATTTTTATGGGTCACCAAATTTTCCGTCCCACCCTCAATGGGTCTCGCCCAGCGCGACCAGAAAATCCCAGCCCATGTCCTTTAGGGAGGGAAACCTGTCATCTTCACCCTGTCTGACTTATATGTGACTCCAGCCCCTCACCAACATGGTTGACTCTTAATTGCCCTACCAAATGGCCTTAGTAAGTCACTCAGTTGCATCAAACAGCTCTCAGGGGAGCTAGGGACAGGCAATAAATGCTGTGAATAAATTTTAAAAATTATTTGACAGTGGAAGCAAAATGTGGAAGAATATTCCCAAAATGTAGCACTGAAATTTTCTTATAAAAGCATGGAAAGCTACACACTTATTCAATTGTGCATATACAATGGGTGCTGAGAATTAAAGATGGAGATGAAGTTTGACAAAAATGAAGACTGAACAAAATGGACATAAGACTTGAGTCAAGTGAGTTACTTACATCTCAGTTTTTCATCCAGAGTCCCCCTTGATGTTACTGACAGTGCTTGGATAAACTCAGAGAACTCAATTTTTCCATCCTGAAAATCCATTCAAAAAGTATTCTTTATCAATTCACTTGTAAATACTTTGATTTTCAGCTTTGTCTCACTGATAATGCTTTTGTCCCTGATTCAGAAGATTGTGGGTTCAAATCCTACTCCAGGGTTTGAGTATATAATCTAGGCTGGCACTGCTGTGCAATACTGAGTGATTGTGCTGCAGTGTTGAAGGTGCGTCTTTTGAATGAGATGTTCAACTGAGGTCTCAACATCTCTTTCAAATATTTGCAAAAGATGGCATGGCACTATCCCAAGGAGAGCAAGAGAGTTCTCCCAGTGTCTTGGCCAACAGTTCTCCCTCCACTGTAAAACCAAAACAGATTAGCTGTACATTTACCTCAATGTCTGTGGGGCCTTGTTGTAAGCAAATTGGTTGCCCTGTTTTCCAAATAAACCAAGTGATGACAGTTCAAAATAAAATTTATTGGGTGTAAAGTGCTTTGGATGCTGAGGATGTGAAAGGTGCTATGTAAATTAAAGCTTGTACTTTTCTCAAAAATCTACATAGAGACATGAGATGTCACCTGAATTCCCTGAGTCCTGGGAGTGTGAGCAGAGTGGTACTTTGGAGCCCCAGTAGACTGAGCTGCAGAATGGTAGATCTCAGCCTTGTACTTCTGAGGAGTACTGAACTGAGGCAAAGCACAATGGCAATGGGGGCATTAAAAACAAAAAAGCGAGCTCCAGCTGCGCTCTTGCATCTCCTCACAACATTCACTCAGGAACTATCAATAGAGACCTGAGAGTTGCACATGCACAGGTCCGCATGGCTACAAACACTGTGGGTAGAAAAAAATAAGTTTAATTTTATTTGTCCACAAAAAAGTAACCAACAAAAATGTGTGTGTGTTATGGGTCACCACAGATTTTAAAAATAATATATGTTGCTGTACCCAAAGCTAAATCATGCAAATCTCACCGTGCACAAGTCATCCTTGACCAGTTGCCTTACTTGAAATACATTCCAATGCGCAAAGCAGCATTAAGTCACAAGCAGGGTGACTAACTATCAAGGATTTTCTAGGACTGTCCCATAATTTGGCCTTCTGTCCTGTGTTAGGCTTTCCCTGGCCATGTTTTGTCCTAAATTTCTGGTATCCCATGCAGGCCTTTTTTTGCGTATGCATCAAGCACGGTAGGTTCATGGCTTGTGCTCAGGGGTAGATCCAGCAGGCGGCAACATAAGAATTGGGGCAAGTTGCTCTGAAGGTTTCAGCAGCACCGACCCTCCCAGCCTTGACAGGTTCACCTCTCCCTAACAGGTTCACCACCCCCCACCACCATGAAGTTTGCCAGCACCCGCACTGTGAAGTGTCCCTTATTTTTTTCAAATAAGAGTTGCTCACCCTCATCACAATCTGCACTTAGCTATATATCAGGGGCAGGATTTTCCCGTTGGCGAGCGAGGGGTGGGGTCCGCTTGCTGACACATGAAATGACGCGTGGTGAGGTTGGGTGGAACTCCCGACATCACCGCGCCCCATTTAAATTTTCAGGTAGGCGGGGGCATGGCAAAATCAGCTGTGTGCCGCCAACCTGTCAATGGCCAATTAAGGCCATTGACAGAGTCATTGAAATAATTAATGGACCTGCCTGTCCAACCTTAAGATTGGCGGGCAAGCCAGGAGTCCTGGCGGGCTTCAGAAAATGCATGAAACCTCATCCACGGGCGGAATGAGGTTTCATGTAGGTTTTTAAAAATTTAATTAAAGTTTTTAAAAAGTTATGGACATGTCCCAACTCATGTGGCAATGTCAGGGATTTTTTTTTTCTATTTTTAATTTTTTTTATTGTAGAGCAGATCTCCTTGAGGCAGCTCTTAGCCTCAGGGAGATGAATGCACGCTTTCGTGCGCATACGCCAAAGAGTGCACTTTCGGGTTTAGGCATTCCCCCCTGCCCGCACAGGGTGCTTCCGTGGGGACGTCACGCTGGGCGGGCCTTAATTGGCCTGCCCATGTAAAATGGCGGCACGGCCCTGATCGGGGGCGCCAATCGGAGGCGCCCCTCTTGCGCACTCGCACTTCAACTTCCTGCCCCAGATCTCCATTCTGACCAAACATTCACCTAGCTCACTTCTAAACATGTTAACTGACACATTAACTGTTTTAAGTTGACAGTCTGTTCCTTATATTCATTAGCTTGTGGGGAATTATCACCTCCTACCATCTAAGATCCTGAATGTAACTTGTTAACTTTGAGAACATGTATCTCAGCTGAGCTTGAAGTGTGCACAGTATTAAAAGTCCAATTTGCCTCTCTTGTGAAACTCCGATAGAGACAAAATTCTTCTGCCTGAGTAGAAGTTGGAGAATAGACTACTCACTTTGTTTTCATCAAAGACATTGAAGACAAATGTAGCAAACTTAGTCGGGTCTCCACAGGGGAAGAACTGTTTGTAGATTTTCTGGAAGCCTGCAGCATCAAGCTGTCCACTGGGGCAGTCTTTAATGAAACCTTTGTACCTGTCAGAAAAAATATTAGTGAAGGTTATTTCACCAGTGAACATACAAATTAATATACACACTTCAAGTACATGTTTAATTCCAGGATTAAATTAAAGTTCCGTGCTTAAAATAGTTTCATAAACTATAGAATGGCATAGGAGGCAGCCATTCGGCCCATCGTGCCTGTGCCAGCTCTCTAAGGGATACACAACAATCCCCTTTTTTAAACCTACAGCACTGTGTAGGTCTTCTCTTCAGATAATTATCCAATTCCCTTTTGAAAGCCTCGACTGAATTTACATCCACCACATGCTCAGGCTTTACATTCCAAATCCTAACCGTTTGCTGCGTAATGTCACCTCTCAGTCTTTTGCCATTCACTTTGAATCAGTGTCCTCTGGTGCTCCATCTTTCTGCCAATAGAAACAGTTTCTCCCTATCTAAACTGCGCAGACCCCTCATGAATTTGAACTTCTCTATCAAATCTCCTCAAAGGAGAACAGCCCCAGCTTCATCAATCATTAAATATTAATGTGCTTTCTTGAACAAACAATGTTAAAGGAAAACATACATAAAATCTGCAATTGTATAACAGGCTGGTCAAATGCTAAAACTGATGTAAATTAAATAACTGTCCCTCTCAAAGCACACCAACAAATATACTTCCCAAATTATAACGTTTATCATACAAGTTGTTCTGCACTATTTAGTGCTGTTGTTTATGAAATCACACAGCAACTCCTCTATAATCAGAACATTACAAAATGAGAATACCCTTCAGGGACATTTGATCCAACCCAGAATATAAGCTCAGCACCTTCCCACTACACTACCTTGTTGTTTCTCTTAAAGGGCCGGGGTGTCTTGGCTTCAGTTGAGTGTAAAACATGACACTTTGCCCAATTTCCAGCAGAAGAGTATACAGTGATATTATAACATAGGTACAATTCAGTTTCAGACATGATTAAATGGCCATCTTTTATTCTGTTCTTTCACAATCCCAGTAACTCGGCAGAAAGAATGCACTAAATTTATTTTGTTAGAATGAATTTCTACGATTAGATGTCTCCAGCATTTATAAGATCTAAATAGTTGTTTGATAGTTCAGAACTTGAGTATTGCTGAAAAAAAACATTTTTTTGAAGTTTTTTGTCTTGCACTTCTCAGGACAATTCGCAAGAAAATACCAATGTCAGGGGAAACATCATATTTATACTGTAAGAAAAGAGTGCTGATTGGTTGGCAAGTGGATTCTCATTGATAGTGGTGGTGCTGTGGAGAATGCACCAATTGATGGTAGCTGACAGTTAACTGACGAGCATTGTTTGCAATTTAAACCAGGCAGCTTGACTCCGATTGGTTAAAACATTGCCCTGCAGAATGAACCATTAAATGCCGTCACTTAATTTCTTTAGCTGAAACAGGTGCAATGCATATACATGTTCCTTCTGTCTGCAAAGAACAGGACACTATGTATTAATATATGTAGCTTCCAGTACATGCAAATTTTCAAGGGCAACTAGGGATGAGCAATAAATGCTGACCCAAGCCAGCGAAGTCCACATCCGTGAAAAAAAAGCACCACACTCCGAGCCCAACTGAAAATCTTAAGTTGGTTGTCAGCATAATTCTTAACACACTGAGGAGTATTCAGCAAAGGTTGTCCAAATGTGGAATCACATGTAATGTTGGATCACCCTCATGATGCTAAAAACTAGGGTAACAGTGTGTTCCCGATAAATGCATACCTAACCCCAACACCAAAGAATCAATCTTCATTATTTTGCCTTATACCTCAGAGTAACTATTTGGACTTCCCAGGGTAAAGCTAAGTCATACAAACCAGGAAGGTTGTCAGAGTAATCTATAGTCCACATTGAGTTGGCTAATCTCAGCTGTGCAGCAGAGGGAAGGTACAATTGGCCTCAATTCACTGGTGCTAGGAAGTGGATAACAACAATCGGGCAGGGATTACATGGCTGATTACCATTGTGGGACTCCTGCTGGAATATGGGAATGCAACGCAAACTAGAGGAACAGCACCTTAACTTCTGACTAGGCACTTTACAGCCTTCCAGAATGAATATTGAGTTCAACAATTTTAGATCATGAACTCACTCCTCCATCCCCACTCCCTTTCCAATCCTCCCCTTTTTTCCCCAATAAATCATATAGATTTTTCTTTTCCCACCTATTTCCATTATTTTTTAAATGTTTTTCCATCCATTGTTTTATCTCTACCTTTTGGCCTATTTTGATCCCTTCCCTTCACCCCACCCCAGCCCCACTAGGGCTATCTGTACCTTGCTTGTCCTGCTTTCTACCCTTAATTAGCACATTCTTTAGATAATATCACCACCTTCAACAACTCTTTGTCCTTTTGTCTATGACATCTTTTGGCTGTCTCCACCTATCACTGGCCCTCTATCCAGCTCTACCTGTCACCCCCCCGTCCCACCACCCCCCCCCAAACCAGTTTATATTTCACCTCTTTTCTATTGTTCCTTAGTTCAGTTGAAGAGTCATATGGACTCGAAATGTTAATTGTGTTCCTCTCCGCAGATGCTGTCAGACCTGCTGAGTTTTTCCAGGTATTTTTGTTTTTGTTTTGGATTTCCAGCATCCGCAGTTTTTTACTTTTATCTTAAAGGAGAAACTGTGATGGGTTTTATGCCATTGAAAGGGGCAAGGGGAGGAAAAACAAAAGGAAAGATCTGAGATAGGGCAGAGGGTGGGAGAGATTAAATGACAAAGATATCTGGGAACAAAAAGCAAAAGGAGTGGTAATGGTTGTAGTAAAGAAACAAAACATTTATCCAGAGCAAGTGTGAATGACAGACTAATGAACAACTCTGCCCGAAAGCAGAAACATGAAAAACAAGATTCAGGCTGGTACATAGTAAAAACAGAATGAAAATGGGGGACAAAGTTCACAGTCTGAAATTGTTGAACTCAACACTGAGTCCAGAAGGCTGTAAAGTGCCTAGTCAGAAGATGAGGTGCTATTCATCGAGGTTACATTGAGCTTCACTGGAACTCTGCAGCCAGTTTAGGACAAAAATGTGAGCATGAAAGCAAGGTGGTGAATTAAAATGGCAAGCAACAGGAAGCTTGGGGTCATGCTTGTACACTGAGCAGAGCTGTTCCGCAAAGCGGTCATTCAATCTGTGTTCAGATCTCCCTATTGTAGAGGAGAATGCATGGTGAGCAGTAAATACAATATACTAAAAGAGGTACAAGTAAATTGCTGCTTCACCTGCAAGGAGTGCTGGGGGCCTTGGACAATGAGGAGAGAGGACATAAAAGGCCAGGTGTTACACCTCCAGTGATTGCATGGGAAGGTGCCATAAAAAGGGGATGATCGAGGAGTGGACCAGGGTGTCATAGAGGGAACAGTCCATTTGGAATGCTGACAGTGGAGGGGAGGGGGAAATGTGTTTGGTGGTGGCATCATGCTGGAGGTGGCGGAAATGGCAGAAGATCCTTTGAATGTGGAAGCCAGTGGGGTGGAAAGTGGAAAGTGAGGACAACGGGAGGGAGAAGAAGGGATGACAGCAGAAATGCAGGAAATGGGTCAGATGTGGTTGAGGGGCCTGTCCACTGCAACATTGAGCTCTTCTACAGTCACCTTTGCCTCCATGCTCACTTCTTTGGCCAAGAGTCCTCCCCACAATCAATGGGCCCTTTCACCCACCTGCAGTCTTTTCCATCCAGACAGAAGTTGTAATTTCTTATTACAGGTAGGATAACTATTTATTTTAAAAGTAAAGCCCTTAATAAAATATTTTTCCCCTTTCTGCAGCAAATATCGACTCTGGGCACTGTTCCACTGGATTTCTAAACATGCACAAGCATCATAGTAGAACCCCAGCCAATCCTCACTTGGCATCCAGGTGAAGACTTTCAATTAGGACAGTGGGTATAACTAACAGCAGCAAGAACCTGGCAGAATTTTCCCTTCCAGAATTCAACAATGCTAAGATAAATTCCTATCATTCCAACTGTTGCCCGGTCTAATGTCGTGGAACTCAGCATTGACTGAGCAACAAGCCCATTCCCACCTAGTTAGCATGGTTCAGTAGAATGAGTGGAGACATTTAACCACGGTTAAATTTAACCACGGTTAAACCATGGAAGCTATGACACTTAAAATTAAATTAATTATACTAGACGGGAATACTTTGCAATCTCAAAGTGATACTCATTCTCCCATTCTTCATTGAGTATTATTCCACTTGCTTAGGTCTGAGAGCTACAAACTGACTGACCTGCTGAGCATTAACTAGGCAATATCACAGTAATTAAATGTAGCAACACAAGAGAATTATAGATCATAGCTTAAAAATAGTTACAGTACATGGCCAAATTTTATAAAAACCTAAAGCTATTGCATTGCATTCAAGAAAATCAAAGGCATTTAAATGCACTTAGGTATTTCAAAAAGACATGCAATCAAATTACCTATCGACTAAGAATGATTTTGTAACTAATTTGATTTTTGTCAGGATGATGAAAGATTTCTTTCGAGCTTATGAATACTACGGTGATGAGGCAGCAGCTGAAACAAAAAAAAGGCACTCACTCAAGAGGACAACGAACAAAACACAGACGATTGTCTGTGGAATATCACAGCACTTTCTGTACACACAGGCCCTGCAATCGTGGAACCAACAGAAAGGTTGTTTACATTCAACATAAAAAATATGAACCAAGGGCAGAAGCTGACAGACAGGAACAGAGATGCAGGTTTATTGGTCAGATTTATAGGCCTGCATTAGAACCAGATGGTACCAGCTGTAAACACAAGATGAAATATAGAATAATTAGAATAATTAACAGCTCCCAAAGAACGTTAACCCAGTCATTCAAAATGGGCGAATCTGATGATGTCACAACGAGAAAAAGAATTAATTTTCTGTTAAGCAACTCATCCAAACTCCTCCAGAAGGTTGATGCTGAATTTTAATCTTCAAGGATGCTATCTTTTGTTTGCCTGTGTACATATTGATAATAAATACTGATTGCCAGAGCTTTCAATTATGTTGTGGTTGTAAAACAGGCATGATTCAACCAGCCGCGTACTTCCCCACCTGATTTTCTTGCATATTACGTTTAACTGTAGGCACATACACTTTACTTATTGTTATGACGTGGCAGATGATATGTGCCATGCGAATCCAATCCACGAGTGAAACTTGATCACGGGGTCACAACTGTTTTGCAATTTATATTTCATTTCGAGGCGCGTGCCCTGAATTCAGAAGTAATGACTACTGCGATTTCAAGATTTTTAGAAAACTAAACATTTATTGACAAAAGAAAAGGTTTCAAGCACATACATAGGTCTATAAATTACTACTATAACTCCTAAAACCTCTAATTAATCTAGCTCCCACTTACAGCTCCATTCAGGCAACAGTAAAAACAAATAGATTTAAATAGACCCAAGCAAAGCGACACAATACCCAGGACAGTGAGTTTCAAAGTGAGTTTTCTCAGCTTCAGTTGCTGTAGACAGCAACTTGATGCACAGAGGCTGGAAACTTTTCACACTTGTGTCAGATCTTAGAATGCCTTCCCCTCTTACACATAGCCTTATCTCCTTTATACATGTTTTCCCTTTTTAATGTAAATTTCATTGTTCCAATACATATTTGGAACTTTACCTTTCTCATAACATAAATCTTTTCGTAGTGCTAATTTTATCAGTAATCTTTGGGAAAAATAAACACACTGTTTGGCTTAGCTTCTTCTTAACATCTTACCATCTTTTTGAAATTCAAACTAATGTAATTTATCTAAAAATGCAAATGTTCCTTACACCTCACATTCTAAAACTTCAGCCATTTTACGTATTTAGCATTTCAAATCTTGTTGCTTGTTGATAACCCAAAGCCTCCAGACCAGTTGTCTCCAATTCAATTAATTCTCACACATGCACACAGAGAAACTAATCCAAACCCCACTATTAACCCACTTTTAGAATAAATCACAATAATATTATGAAAATGATTATATTTTCATGACATTATCTTAGTTCTTTTAACAGCATGTGATATTGCTGCTGCTCCTAGCTTCAGTTCCCAGGTCAATTCCTTTAGGCAGCCTTATAAATAAGCTTTCTATTTATTCCCTTCCCTAGACCGCTGTGTCCCCTGCAGTTAAATTTTATTTTCAGCTGTTTAAATGCAAGTTTAAAGTTTATTCAAGCTTGTTGTCTGCCATTCTAGCCTTTACTTCTCCTTTTAAATGCAGTAGAAATAGGAGCAGAAGTAGGCTGTTTGGTCCATCAAACCTGCTCCAGAATTTAATAAGATCATGCCTGATCTTCTCAATCAACTCCATCTTCCCATATTGCCATTGTTTCCCTTAGTGCCCAAAAATCTATTAAAAGTCTCAAATATAATCAATGTCCGAGCATCCACAGTTCTCTGGGATGGAGAATTAGAAAGATTTACAACTATTTGAGTGAAGAAATTTCACCTCATCTCAGGGTTGAATGGCTGACCCTCTTTTCCTGAAACTATAACTCTCCAGCCTAGGTGGAACAACCTTTCCGTATTTACTCAGTCAAGCCATTGAAGAATTTTATACTTTTCAAAGCGATCATCTCTGATTCTTCTAAACCCTAGGGAACATAGGCCGAGTTCACTCAATCTCTTCATAGAACACCTTCTCATCCCTGGAATTAATCTAGTGAACCTTCATTGCTTCTCCTCTAAGGCAGGCTTATCCTTCCTTTAGGTGGAGACCAAAACTGTACACAGTCCTCCAAATCTAGTCATTTTCACATTGTTGGCTGTGGGAGCTTGCTGTGCACAAATTGCATGGCCGTGTTTCCTACACTACAATGGTGACTCCACTGTAAAAGTACCTCATTGGCTATAAAATGTTTTGGGTCATCCTGAAGTCATATCAAGTTAACTGGCAGAATTTTACCAAGAGCTGAATTTTACTGATTCCATTCTGAAGGTACAGCGCAGGAATGGTAAGTTAATGATATGAATGAACAGAAATGCTTTTAGTGAAAACCTTCTGAATAGTATGCAGAAAACCCATTTTTCCAATTCAAAAACTGAGAGCGTGACCCAAGCACAATATTTCTTGTTAAATTTGTAATGTGGACATATTTCGGTTCAAATCTACTACAATGACACAAGTATAGCTATTAAGCTTTGTCTCAAATCCTATGCAATTTGGCACTCAAAGCTTTCATTATGTTACTGGGCTTAGAATCTACAGAAATAGAACTCTTAAAGTTTGGTCCAGTTGTAATGCCAACTCTCACTTTTATCAAGAGTGTGTCACCAGAACTTCATCATCAAACCTTACTGTTCTTTTCACATATGCAGGTCCTATGACTTCACCTTCACTGGGGTCCAATTCCATGGATGCCAGCTGCCGTATTGTATCTTGCTAGTTTGCTCGTTCTTCATGTCCAACCACATGCAACAAATTCTGGCAAGCTACTCAATAACAGAATCTGACCCTGCCCATGCTTCAACCTCACTGGATAACTATCAGGAGAGAGCACTCTGGTTGACCTTCCCACCCTGTCCCCTAAACGTGACTGACTGAAATAGTGGCACACTTTTGTCATTTAGCTAATGTTTGTGAGAATGTGATAAAAGACTTGTGTGTATATTGCATCTATGACCTCAGCACATTCCAAAGTGCTATACAGCCAATAAAGAACTTTTGAAGTGCACTCATTGTTGAAAGAAACACAGCAACAAATTTGCACACAGTAACATCCCACCAAGAGCAATGAAATAATGACCAGATAATCTTTTTTTAGTTGTGTTGGTTGAGGTCAGGATATTAGGGAGAACTCTCCTGTTCTTCATAACAGTGCCAATAATTCAGCTGTGTGTGTAAAACTCAGTTTAATATTCCATTGAGAAAAACACTCAGTACTGCACTGAAATGTCAGCCTAAAGTTTGTGCTCAAGCCTCTGGGGTAAGACTACAAGCTTCTGTCTCAGAGGTGAATATGCACACACTGAGCATGACTAATTGGGTAATAGTCTGTTAACAGGGGAATATGGCTTTGATGGGTGCACTCACCAACCTGGGTCAGAATACCAGCATTCATTGTCTCTGTCCTTCAGATGCTGAGCATTAGGCTGAATTAAATATAGTCAAGAGTTTGCACTATTTTGCATACTGAATGAATCTAGACACCAAAAGCCACCAAACCCAAAGGCAAGAAGATGATGCTACCAGTTACCATATAGTAGTCAAAATGTGTTCACACTCATGCAGGACTTGTATCAGGAAAATGGCCTCTTTTCCCATGACTAAAAAATTTTGGGGATATGCAGCATTTTAGTCAGACTGGTGCTGCTCCAGAAAGTACAGCACTGAAGAGCTTTCTGGATCCATACACTGTTCTTCAGAAGTTTAAACAAGGAATCTGTTACTGCACAATCTTCATTATGTCCATGCTTTAGAAACTGAAAACCCACAGACCACCTTGCTACTGAGCTTTGGGCATGTCAGTGCACCGAAAAATTATCAAAGCAACTGGGACTTGTAACTGCAACTTACTTTAGCCACAAGAGGGAAACACTCTGCAGTTTACTGAAAGCCTCTCGTGGCAGGAATCAGTTCCTGTGTACTTAAAATTTCAAGACAGAATTTGAAAATAGCCTGAAATCTGAGCACAGCGTTGCAATTAGATCTTCAACAATGCACAAAAAAAAAATCATTCTACTGGTAACCCAACAGATAATATATATGTTAATCAACAATTGCTCAATAACAACATGTTAATTGCATTACATTTTTCTCCAGCAAAGCTGATCAGTATTCAAGCAATTGTTAATGGAATAACACATTTTTTGCATAAATATTCAATGCTCAAATCATTGTTACCAATAATCTTGAATTGGAACATAAACTAATTAGTGTGAGTGGATGAAAGTGGCAAATTTCATTCTATTCCCACACTGCATGAGCCAAGTCAGTCAGACGTGGCACTTTGAATACTTCAGAAAATTAGTGTGCACCCTGCAGAACAATGAATTCTTTTAATTAATAAATCAGAATAAATGCTCATTTCATCCTTGACAGACTTATGTCCTACGGCGCCATTCTGTGATAAGCAGTGTGCTTTTTACAATCTACACATATTACCACAGAAGTTGGCATGTTATCACTGTATACTAAGTATGGCATGATACAGAGCCATAAACTGTGGAACACCTACTAGTTCTGGAGTGTGACACAAGCACAAATAGCAGCACCCTGTAGATTGAACATGTTCCTCAGTCCATCTACATTCAATCACATTTTTCTGCTGCACACTGAGTCCAGCACTGCATATAAGATTTATGCAGATGAGGAAAGCCATTAAGATCTGAAAGAAAAACAGAAAATGCTGCAACAACTCAGCAGGTCTGACAGCATCTGTGGAGAAAGAACAGAGTTAACGTTTCGAGTCTGTATGACCCTTCTTCAGAGCTAAAGAGAAGTAGAAATGTGATTAAATTTATACTGTTTAAGGGGGGTAGAGCAGGTGAAGCTGGACAGAAGACCAGCGATTAACTGGGGGCTAAGGAAAGATTGACAAAGATGTCATGGACAAAAAGACAAAGCGAGTATTAATGGTAGTGGTAAGGGCATAAAGCTAAGAAAGCAGAATGTGATAATAGCAGATCAAGGGTAAGTACTCTGTGAAAGAACAACACGAAACAAGTGACAGATGGCTCTTTTGGAGATGGGGTGGGGGAGGGGGTGGTGGTTAGGGAAAAAGGATGGAAACAGGGATAAAAAGGGGATGCAGAAGGGGATAAAACAATAAATAAAAATAAGTGGATTAAAAATAAAAATAAATTTAAAAAACAAAAGGAGCTTTAAAAAGGGGTGAAGATCAAGGGGAGAGTTCATGGTCTGAAATTGTTGAACTCAATGTTAAGTCCAGAAGGCTGTAAAGTGCCTAATCGGAAGATGAGGTGTTGTTCCTCCAGTTCGCATTGGGCTTCACTGGAAAATTGCAGCAGGCCAAGGATGGACACGAGAGCAGGGTGGAGTGTTGAAATGGCAAGCAACAGGAAGGTCTGGGTCATGCTTACGGACAGACCAAAGGTGTTCTGCAAAACGATCACTCAGTCTGTGTTTGGTCTCCCCAATGTAGAGGAGACCGCATTGGGAGCAATGAATGCAGTAGACCAAATTGAAGGAGGTGCAAATGAAGCGCTGCTTCACCTGAAAGGAGTGTCTAAGTCCTTGGACAGTGAGGAAGGAGGAGGCAAAGGGGCAGGTGTTGCACCTTATGCAATTGCAGGGGAAGGTGCCGTGGGACGGGGGTGAGGTGTTGATCTGGAAGTCCTTTAACCACAATATTCAATTATTTCTTAAATGATTCCAGGGTTCTTGCTTCCATTGCTCTATCGCGCAATGATCACCCTTTTTGAGAAGAATTTCTTGATGCAAGTGCTAACGCTTGTTCCTACTAGTTTGAGCCAGCAGCCTTTCTAGTACTTCTTGTACAGTTAATTTCAAATAATATTCCAGGTTAACCTTTTCTAATCTCTTGACTATCTTACATATAACTAAGATCATTTGTCGGACTTCCCTAATAATCAAAAAGGCTAACACAGAAGGTTGGCCTTGGCCTGGACTTTCACCCTGAGGCAGGTAGCGGGAGTCCGGAAAAGTCCCATCTTGGCCTGCTTGCCTCGGGACAAAGTGCACAAAAAGGCAGAATCTTCATTGCTGGGGAAGTTGAGGGGCAGTGGCAGAGGAAGGGTGGTGGGGGTGGGTGCGGACTGGAGTCAGGCAAACCAACCTGGGAAGAAATATGGAGGCAGTCATAGGGGCTGCTGGGTGCATAAGCGGGCTGTTTAAAGGTCTGCCTCAGTGCTGTGGGACTTATTCCCAGTTAAAGTAAAAACATCAAGGCCCTCCAGCCCTTACCCCTCACATCACCTCATCTTCCAAATAGTCCCAATGCCAGATCCTTGCCACCTCATATCTCCCACAACCCCTCATGCCCTCTATGCCAAGCTATGACACTTTCACCCATCCCTATGGTCCCTCATTTCCCAATGACAGCCTAGGGCATTTCCATGCTCATTGACATGCTCTACACTGTCTTCAACCAATGAATGCGATAGTGTATAATGGAATGTGTAACAAAAAAAGCTTTAAAACAGTAATTCATTCATAACTTTCTCTTATGTTGAGAAAAGTTATTTCACTACAAGCTAATAGAATCAGCCAGACCCTTTGAAATATCAATAATAAAAACCAAAAACTTCGAAACTGCTTAATTTGTGTAAGCAAACATTGTGAAATTGACAGCAAAGATCAGAGAGCCAAAGCTGTCAATTAAACAATGCTTTCTCTGGAGCACAGGTGTTTTAGTAGGCTAATGGTTGTTCTGTGCTCTCAGTCAAGCATAAAAAAATGAGGCTTGGCTGAGAGCTTACACAACCACTGGAATATCAAAACATATGCGTCCCAGAAAAAACATTGTTTGATTGACAGCTCAGGCACTCTGATCTCTGCTGTCAATTGCACAATGTTTGTTTACATAAGCTAAGTGGTTTCAATGCTTTGTGATTTTGTTATTGATACTTTAAAGGCTCTGGATGATTGACAATTTTATCAGCTTGCAGTGAAATGACCTTTTTTTCCAACATAGGAAAAGCTAAGAATGAATTACTTTTTTAAAAGCTTTTTTTACACATACCATTACACACTATAGGGGTCATTGGTTCAAGACACTGTATAGTGGATCAATGAGCATGGAAGTGCCATGGTTTACATAGGGGCCACTGGGGTGGATAGAAGGGCAGAACTTGGCAGAGGGGCATGAGGAGGTGTTATGACACAGCAGTTGGCAAAGCTGAGGTATTTAAAAATCACAGAGGGAAACTTTAAACAATTGTCATAACCTATATTTTAAGTGGTATGTTTGAGGTGCAGCTCTAAATTCGGGAATCAGACCACCAGCTCTCGAGAGGTTTTTATGTCAAACTACATGAGACATTTATTAATTTACACAAGTTAAATATATGTACATGGTTAAAATTGCTACTACCATAACTTTTAACAAATTCCCAAACTAATCTCCTTTAGGCAACTGCAACCCATAGATTTTAAGCAGACATCAGGCAAAGCATTTTCAACTTACAAATTCAAAATGAGGTTCCTTTCACTTTGATTCTTTTGCAGACACAATGGTAGGCTTATCGGCTTTGATGTACATGCCTCTGCCCTGCACACACAAAACTGCTATCTGTTATACCTAGCACATCTCATTGAATGTAAATTATCATTGTAACACCAACCCCTTTGAACTCCACCTTTTCTAACAATAAAACCCCTTTCATAGTACCAATTTTATTAGTAATATAAACATTGCTTGGTCTCTGCTAGCTAGGTGCCAGATTTCACTCCCCTTCTTGAATGCTCTATTCAACAAAATGCAAATGCACTCTACCTCTCTTACATCTAAAAACTACTATACAAAGCACTCAGACTAACTGGCTTTAATCCAATTAAGGCACACCTACAGACTAACCCTCCATTTAAAATTTTTTTAAATAACATTATATACATTAATAGCTTCATGACAGAGGACCTTTTGAACTTTCCTTTTAAAAGATCCCCTCACGCAGGCTAGGGTTCATGACTCCTCTAAGGGGTGGCGGACCACAACTCTTTTAAGAGCCTGGCCCGACTCCATGAAAATTGTGGAGTAGGAGATAGCTAACTCCGCAATGGAGTCGGCCAGGTCGGGAGTGCCTGATGCGGGCTTTTGACAGGAATCAGCATGCGCCCTTTAAAGGCGCTCCTGAAAATCAAACAGCCCAGGAATGGAGTTAGGAATTCTGGAATCAGAACCACATGCCATTTTTAAAGGGGTCCTTAGGCATCCTAACCCAGTGAAAATCCAGGCCTTCATCTCAAAAGGATTGGAATTAAAACTGATGGAAGTGATGCTTCAAATATACATTCCTTGATCAGGCTCCACCTAGAGTACAGTGTTCAGCTTTTGCACCGCACCTCAGGAAAATATACTGCAGGGGGTACAGAACAGAATGATGTCAGGGCTTGAAGAGTTAAATTAGAACAGGTTGCAAAAACTTAGATTATATCTTTGAGTTTAGAAGGTTGACTGATGATCTAATTAATATGTTTAAAATGATGAAGAATTTTGATTGGGCCAATAGAAAGGAACTATTTTCTTTGGCGGGGAAATCTAGAATAAAGGTATTATCTTTAAAATTGAACCGGACGATGTAGGAACAAAATCAGGAAGAACTCAGGTCAGTGGTAAGCTGGAATTCTCTCCCAGCAAAAAACTGAGCAATAAATATTTGCTTAATAAGGGCATCAAATGATATGGAACGAAGGTGGGAAAATTGAATTGAGGTATAGATCAGCCATGATCTAACTGAATGATGTGTTAGGAAATAGAGACAGTTTAAGTAAGTTATATTTGTATCTGTAGGTGTTAGGAATGAGTTTTAGCTTTAATGTTTAAGTTTGATTTGTATTTCTGTATGTGTGTGTTTAGGAAAGGGCAAATTAAGTTTTAGTTTCACTTTAAAAAGGTGCCTGCAATTCTAATGAGGTTTTTACAACTGTTGCAGCTAAGGTGAATAAACAAGAGTAGAAGAATTGGGCTGTTGCCTAGCAACAGGGGTCCAGAGAGGCAGGTCCCTCCCACAGACACACAAAAGCTAAAGAAACAGTAATTTTTAGTTCAGTTGGTTTTGAAAGTAGCTGCCAGGAGAGAATGGAACAAATGGGACAGATAGCCAGTCCCAAGCTAAAGAGAAGACCCCAAAATCCCAGGGAAGTAGAATAGGGGAAACTCCCAAGCAGGCCTTCTAGTCAAAGGGAGGACAGGAACCTGGAAGAGGCTCTGTTAATGAAGTTAAATGAGAGAGAGGCAGAGAGAAAGGGTCCAAGCTTCAGATTTAAAGAGACAAAAGCTGCAGAAAGCAGATTTAAAGCGAAAGCAGATTGCAAGAGGCAAGAAGGTTCAAAGAGACAACCGAAGGTCTGTAAGGCTTTGCTATGGCCATGTGAAGCAGTGGGTATTGTTGACAGCTGAGTTGGTGAGAATACGTATGGAAGGCAGCTTGAATGCATGTGGTGACCCAGGGAGGGGGAACATCGGAAGGAGAGTTCGAAACCCTGGAGGTGCACCCTTGCGGAAAGAGTCTGAGAGAAAGCGTCTGTTTGGGAGAAGATTCCAAGGCGAGGTCTTGGAGAGTGGAGATTAGAAGCCCTTGTGTGACAGAGTGCAGTAAGATCAGTTGGCTCATGGTGTGACAAGCATCTGGGTGAAGTTGAGGAGAGATCCATTGCATCTGGTTGAGGTGGCATCTGTCACTTGGTTTCAGTGTGGTGTGTCTGACCACAGGGTGTCTATTGGTACATGGACTGAGTACTTACTGTGGACTTTAGAGTATAAGATAGCTTTTGTTAATTGTGTTATCCTTACAAATCTGTATATATCTGTAAAGGAATAGTTGTGGGTGAAGGAGTGTTGTAATATAGTTCATCTTTTCTTGTTTATAAATGTTTTATTCTTTTGTTAAAAGTTCATCGGCTGACTCCTGTGACTCTGTTCAGTAGCTACTCTCCACACATCTAAACAAACAAATAAAAGTTAGGATCTATCAAGCTGGGCCCCACTCTGGGATCAGGCTTGTCCAGGGGTAACCTCAGCTGGGATCATAACAGATGGAACAGGCTTGAAGAGGTGAATAGCCTTTGTCTGCTGCTATCTTTACGGGCTGAAAGATCCAGATTTCTCCAGTCTTGCCTCATAGCTCAGAACCTTGACATTCGGGATCAGCCTTATTGCTCATCTCTCTGCTGCTTGCGGCACTTTAATGGCTCCATGGTGTCTCAGTGGACACAGTACTCATGCTGGAGTCCAATTAGAGCATTGTGTAATCTGATCAGTATTTCCTCTGACTTGTTTTGGCCTTGTAATTCAACATTGTTGGTTTTGTTGATTGCTATTCTGAACAAAGTGCTCAGCACTGCTGCTGTCTTTTGTGTAAGACAGTACATCACCATATACAGTAGCTCACTGGTGCCCTGTACCATCTCAAACAGCAAAAGGCCACCATTGTATGCAAAATACATTACTTAATAAAATTACAAGCAATATGCATTATGTAAAGTGTGACACTTCATTGTAGCTTGGGTATGCTACACTGAGCAGTAAAAATATTGCACATTTAAAACCAGAGTAATTGCCATACTGACCAGTACAGTGAAGCCAGAAACTTTACAGAACCAGGGACCTAGAACATGAGAGGATTTTTTTTTTGTGTATTTAACTTCCAGGTCCTTGGTCACACAAAACAGTCAAACCTCTTTTAATGTGTGGCAGTTTCCCAGCTTCACTGTTACTTCAAATTTAATCAACACTGAGCATAATGGGCCAATGCTCTGTTTTCCCCACATACCAAAGAATGGAGCAAGTTGCCAAGTGGTACAGTAATTGACTGGTGTTAGTCACTTTTGTCACCAGCACACTAACATGTAAAAATCTTAAAGCAATGCCTTGCATTATAAACCACCACTTTTCTTTAAATATTTGAGTTAATTATCAATGAAACATTAATGAGAACTAAACAAGAGTAAAACAATTGATGAAACCTGTACAAGTTCTATTTTTATTAGAAGGTCCAGACTGGAGGTTTTTTTAAAGAATAGTTCTGATCTAGATGGTGTGCCATTTTCATCTCTCACACATGGGGCAGAAATTTCTCCCCGTTGGGGGGGTTTTGAGGGGGTGGGCGGGAACCTGATCGGCACCCCCGATTGGTGGTGCACCGCCATTTTACGTGGGCCAGCCAATTAAGGCCCACCCAGCATGACATGCGCCCGGAAGTGCTGAGCGCTCCCTGTGCGGGTGGGCGGATTCCTTGAGTTGGGACCTGTGCTCTTTCATGCGCAGAAATCACCCTGAGGCACAGAGGTGCCTCAGGGAGATTAGTTTAAGTTTCAAAAATTTAAATAAAGAAAATTAAAAATTTTAGGACATGTCCCCTCATGTGACAGTGTCAATGAACATTAATGGAAAAATGTATTAAATTTATAAACCCTTCATGAAACCTCATCCCGCTCGTGAATGAGGTTCCATGAAACATGTGAAGGCCACCTGGGTTCATCACCTGCCCGTCAACCATAAGGTTGAACGGGCAGCTCAGTTTATTAATTTAATTGCTTTTTAAGTGGCCTTAATAGGCCTTTGACAGTTCGGTGGGCGCGTAGCCGAGTTGGCTGCGCGCCCACCAAACTGAAAATCTAAATGACGTGCAGTGACATTGGGATGCCTGCCTGTCACCATTTTATGTGTCGGGGAGTGGGCCCTGCCCTCGCTCGCCGACCTGAAAATTGTTCCCATGGTTTCTCAGAAAATGACTTGAAACAATGCATAATAAATAGTCAGTGTTTTTTGTCGAATATGACTCTACTTCAAAGAAACGTCATACCAGACTTGAAACATTAACTCTGTTTCTCTCTCCACAGATACCGCCAGACCTGAGTACTTCCGGAACTTTATTATTTCAGATTACCAGCATCCACAATATTTTGCTTTTATTACACAATAAATAGGTTTTTTTAAATACCCATAATCTCTACCATGAGAATAAAAGATAGGAAGAAAAAGCTATAAAGTTCAATAGACATCTCCCTTAATATAGATAAATGTCAATTTCATCAATGCCCTTAAGGCCAGAGTTCTAGATACTCCTTTTAAAAAATGCATTCTACATGTCTGCTCAGTACTGTTGCCATGCCCGGCCCAGCTTTGTCTACACAAGTCTGCAGAGAATTCATTATCTCTATTTTATTGGATCTGCGAGAAATAAATAAGGGTAGCTTGATACTATCAGACAATTTGACCTTAGGGGTGGCAGCAAAGCATCCATCACCCTTGGATGTTCTCCTTGCAATCGATAGATGCATTGCCAACAAATCTAATTTTCATAACTCCAGGGAGGCAAAGATTGAGATAAATTTGAGCCATGGGCAATATTTGTTTTGTTTTCTGAATACTATGCTCATTAAAGTGAGGGTGCTAGCGTTGGGAATGAAACAGATCTCTAATTTCTTCTCCTCTTCCTACTTAAATGGCACCTAAACCTTTCAATTTTTCTTTCTTCCTCTATTTTTAGCTCTTGTGGGGTTTTTTGCAGGTATGTAAGCTTTTTTTAAAAAAAAAAAGTCTATGCTATATTTTCTATTCAATGGATACATTAGTGTCTCTCAAAATTCTAATGCAGGACCTATTGAATTATTCCCTAAAAACTATTAAATTCAAATCACCTTTCCCCTTGAATGCATCAACAGTCCACAAAAATGCACTGGGTCATATGGCTTAACTGTAAACTATGTTTTTGTTGAAATCACTTTTCATTCTCAGGGTGTATGCTTTGCTGCAAAAGTCAGCACCTACTGATCCATCTGTGGTTGCCCTTGAGAAGGTGGTAGTGGAATTTATTCTTGAACCACTGCAATCTATGCTGTGAAGGTGTTCCCAGATTGTGGATGTGGAGAAGCTCCAGGGACAATGAAGGAATGGCAATATAGACCCAAGTCAGGATGGTGTGTGATTTGGGAGGTGGTGATATTCCCTACCTCTTACTGCCCTTGTTCCTTCAAGGTGACTGAGGTCACTGGCACTAGCATAGAGCCTTGATTTTTTGCTGCAGTGTGCACTACAGATAATACAAGCTGATGATTAGGCTAATGAATGAGGTATTAATCTATCCTTTAAGAGCTCTTTGAAATGTTAACATAAAGGATCTATCTTCAGAAGCTCTATAATTCATTATTTTTGGTAGACATATTAATAAATATCAGAAGTAAAACATTGCTATTTAAGCACAAATCTAGCTTTTGCTTGTGGGTGTTCAATTAACATACAGAACAATATTTTTAACTTGTGTTATTTGAAAGAGCCTTGAAATTTTTCCCTCTCCCTTAGTCACTTTCAGTATGTGTTGAAAATACAATTAGGAAAAACAAAAAAATCACCTGCCCACTATCTCAGCCAGCGGCAGCATGTGCTACTGAGAGAGACTCAAATTACAATGAGCTTTCCAATTTTCCAAGTGTTTCTAACACTGGAGTTCCAGAAAAGGCACTTAAGTTCAACCCTTGAGAATATCCCTTATCTTCAACAACTGTAAAATGCTCGCAAGGCTAGGTTAAGTACTTTGATTGATTTTGACTTTTTCCCTTCCCTCCTAAAAAATGCAATCCATCTTGAAAGCACAACTCAGCATTGGCTGAGATAATAAATTGAAAAAACAGTTTATTCAGTAGGGTAAACATTTTGGAAAAAATGGCAGCATTACTATACAGTATGGTATTTTGCTGTAACTTCATTTGTTAGTATTGCGAGTTTTGCTAAAAGCTCCTGTTCAATACAGTAGCAATAACAAATTTCTCAACAGTTAGACAAGGAATGTGCAGTCATTACAGTATGTTAAAATTTCACAACATTGTGAAGAATGCTCTGTAATGCTCAAATATTTCCTGATTTAAACTGCTTTCTTTCCCAACCTTTTCAACTTTGGTGGTCCTCCTGTATTATGGATTTAGCCCCTCCACCTATGTTCCTCACTTAAAAAAACAAACTGAATTCTAATCTCATTCAAACATGTGTTGTTGGTCTAGATGGTTGGATTTCTCATATTAGGTTACTACTGGTGACGTGATGATGATATTCCTGTGTCTTTTGTTGCAATGCTGATGTTTACCCATTTATTTCCAACACGTCAACACTTCTGCTCACATACTGGACAATATCAATATTCAGTATTTGTCCTGTATCACAGTCTATCAAGGCTTTGATTTCAAAGTTCCATAAAATAATAATTACAAAGCTGGCCATTATAGTAACCACCATAGAGGACTATAATCTTGATCGGAAGATGACTGTATCACCTTGGCTTGTGTGACTTACCTTCTCATGCTTTTGGTGCCAGGATCCAATGTACTACTTTGAATCTTAAAAGAGAATGACATCTAGATTTGTAACTTCAGAATTTCCATGTTTATTCTCATTTTTCTCTATCGTTCAAAATATCATAATGACGCTGTCGGTAAAAATCCATTGCAAATTGGGTTTGATCAAAATTAAAAATGGCTCCATGAGTTCACTGAATAATGCTATATAGTTTCATACAATACATGGAATAAACGTGAATAATGGTTAAGCAGAATATGCACACGAATGCGGATAATATAGACATATAAAGTAAACCAGGAATACAACTAGCAAATGAGCGTAGAAGCCATGTGCAAATTATAGCAAGGAGACATGAAGGGGGAGAAGGAGAAATAGAGCTACATAGGTAAAAGGTAAAGGTCATATACACTGAAGAGACAGTGAAAAAACACACAGACATGTACACAGACTAGCATAAAGTGCAACAGCAATGCAACACATTGAAGTTTCACTAAATGATCAACAGAGTGGTATAATCACATATGATTCAGTTGCTGCTTTGTTCATTTTGCTGTAGCTTAACAGCCCAGATGCAAAGAAACATTTGGAGTTCTGAAAAAGTGCTTTGTAAGTTGGTAATGTTATTCAAATGTAAAGTGCTACTGCAAGAACAGTAGAAAAAGGTTGCATTGTACAATTTGAATTGTAAAATTATGTAATTCACCAATAAAATTAATTTGCGCTTTTTATGAACACTGAAGCTGACCTATTAAAGCAAACTCTCAAACACACTTTCATGAAAAGCAAATATTTTCAAACATGACAAAATTGAAAACATCTGGGATGTAAAATATTTAAAAACATGAAGACACAGCACTCTAAATTAGTCTGCATTAACAACATCATAACACATTAGAAAAAGCTGCACAATTATATTTTGCCGAGTTTCATTAATGAGGGAGGCACAACCAATGTACCCTCTCAATTTTTTTTGTTGAATGTGAGCGATTTGTTTAAGCGTGCAAGTCCTTTAAATTTCAATGCACGGTAACTTAAGGGGTTGGCTTGCGTGCAACTCAGAGGAAATATTGGGCACAACATATTCATCGCTTTCAGTACACATAGAGGTGTATTAACTTATTTTAAAAACTGCAAATCATTGATGGGCTATAAAATTCCAGAGAATCATATCTGATGTAAAGTATCTAGAATCCTTGAATAGTGCAGCACAGGAGATGGCCACTTGGCCCATCAACTCTGGGTTAATTCTTATATTGCCTCTGTTGCTTTTGCCAAGTGCTTTAAATTTGTGCTCTTCAGTTATTTTCAGAACCTGCAGCCATCAGAAAGGTTTTCTCTTTACTGACTACCTAAATGCTTCATGATTTTGCACAGCTCTATCAAATCTCCTCTTCACCTTCTCTGCTCTAAATAGAACAACCCAGCTTCTGAAGTCTATCCAAGTAACTGAAGACCCTCATCCCTATCTATCCCATTCTAGTCTATCTCTTCATGTCAAAATCCTCATGTCCTTCTTAAAGCCCGGGACCTCGAACTGGAAATAATACTCAAGCTGGGGCTAAACTAGTGTTTTATATAGGTTTAGCAAAACTCTCAGGCTTTTGTACTCTGTGCTTTAGTTTATAAATCCCAAGGTCTGACGTACTTCACCAGTCCTGCCACCGCCAAAGATCTGTACACAAACATCTTCAGGTCTTTCTGTTCCTGCATCCCCTTTAACATTGTACCATTTAACTTGATTTGTCTCTCCTCATTCTTCCCAGCAAAATGCTTCCCATCTCAACATTTCATCTATCATGTGTGCATCCATTTCACCAGCCTAGGTCCATTACTATCACCACACTGTTCACTACAATTCCAAGCTTTGTGTCATCTGTAAATTTCAAAATTGTGCACCATATCCTCAAGTCTAAGTCATTAACGAATATCATAAACAGCAGTTTCTAAGTCCTGAATCCAGGGGACCACTATATATTCCCTCCAAGCCAAAAAATTGCCAAATAACATAATTCTATTTTCATTCCCTTCAGCAGTTTTGGATCCACTGTGCTACTGCCCCTTATATCCCATGGGCTTCAATTTTGGTAACAAGCCTATTATGTGGTAGTTTATCAAATAACTTTTTATGTACATCATCAATTACTACTGGCCCTCATCAAAAAACTTAATCAAGTTAGCCAAACAGGATTTTCTTTAAAAAATCCATGCTGACTTTCCTTTATTCATCCATACTTATCCAAGTGGCTGTTAAGCTTTTCCTGGATTATTTTTAAAAGTTTCCTTACCATCAACACTAAAACACTAAACCTGTAGTTGCCAGGTTTATCCTTCTTCCCTTATCTGAACAAGGGTGTAACTATTTGCAATCCTCCAATCCTCTGGCACCACCTGTGTATCTAAAGAGGAATGGAAGATTGTGGCCAGCACCTCCGCAATTTCAACCCTTATTTCTCTCCGCAACCAAGCAACCTCAGTATCCTATCCAGGCCAGGTGGATTATCCACTTTAAGTACTTCCAGCCTTTCCAGTACCTCCTCTTTGCCAATTTAGTTGCATCCAGTATCCCAAAAACCTAATTTACCATAGCTTTGGCAAAGCCTTCTTCTTTGGTAAACACCAATGCAAAGCACTCATTTAGTACCTCAGCCATGAATTCTGTCCTCACCAACAGATCTCTATTTTGGTCCCTAATCAGCCTCATCACGCTTCAAACAATCCTTTTTTTATATAATAGAGCATCTTATACATTAAATACGACAAATTTGTATTGGGTCAATGAGTTGTTTAAATTTCAACACAATCAGAAACTATATAGTTTATTTAAAATTATACAACGGAAATATAATGTAAATCTTTCTGTTAGATTACTTATCCATTGCTTATTCAATGGATAACTAATATTAAATAATACAATTGGGAAAATACTACGAGTGTCAGGCTTGCATTATACTTACACTCAGCATTGTGGATCAGTACCAGAATTGTGTGAATGGACAGTGAACTGCCATTTAGTTAGGTGCACAAATATTTTATACATAGTTTTCATTAACTCTTTTTTAATTGTATAAAGCTCCATATTTAGCTGTTGAAAGCTATCTTGCTCCAATGGTTGCATTCTGCATTTGACTCTGAAAGATATTATTTTAAAATAAAGTGCAGCTTTTTAAAATTTAATCATAGGATGTGAGCGTTGTTGGCTAGGCCAGCATTTATTGCCCATCCCTAATTGCCCTTGAGAGTGTGGTGGTGAACTGCCTTCTTGAACTGCTGATGTCCATGTGGTGTTGGTACACACACACTGCAGTTAGGGAGTTCCAGGATTTTGACCCAGCGACAGTGAAGGAACAGCAATATATTCCCAAGTCAGATGTTGAGTGGCTTTGAGGGGAATTTGCAGGTGGTAGTGTTTCCATGTGTTTGCTGCCCTTGTCCTTCTAGATGGTAGTGGTCGTGGCTTTGGAAGGTGCTGTCAAAGAGGCTTGGTGATTTCCTGCAGTGCATCTTGTAAATGGTACACACTGCTGCTACTGTGCATTGGTGATGGAGAGAGTGAATGTTTGCGGGTGGGGTGCCAATCAAGCAGGCTGCTTTGTCCTGGATGGTGTCAAACTTCTTGAATGCTGTTGGAGCTGCGCTCTTCCAGGCAAGTGGAGAGTAATCCATTACACTCCTGACTTGTGCCTTGTAGATGGTGGACAGGCTTTGAGGAGTCAGGGGGCAAGTTACTCGCCGCAGGATTCCTAGCCTCTGACCTGCTCTTGTAGCTACAGTATTTATACGGTTAGTCCAGTTCAGTTCCTAGTCAATGATAACACCCTGGATGTTGATAGTGGGGGATTCGGTGATGGTAATGCCATTGAATGTCAAGGGGAGATAGTTAGATTCACTCTTATTGGAGATGGTCATTGCCTGGCACTTGTGTGGCATGAATGTTACTTGCCACTTGTCAACCCAAGCCTGGATATTATCCAGGTCTTGCTGCTTTTGGACATGGACTGCTTCAGATTTGAGGAGTCACAAATGGTGCTAAACATTGTGCAATCATCAGCAAACATCCCCACTTCTGACCTTTTAATGGAAGACAGGTCATTGATGAAGCAACTGAAGATGGTTGGGCCAAAGACACTACCTTGAGGAACTCCTGCAGTGATGTTCTGGAACTGAGATGATTGACCTCCAACAACCACAACCATCTCCTTTGTGCTAGGTCTGACTCCAACCAGCTATATTACTCCTGATTCCCATTGGCTCCTGTTTTGCTTGGGCTCCTTGATGCCACACTCGATCAAATTCTGCCTTGATATCAAGGGCAGTCACTCTCACAAAACCCCTAGAGCTTACCTCAGAGCTCATGGAGTTGTTGTCCGTGTTTGAACCAAGGCTGTAATGAGGTCAGGAGCTGAGGGGTCCTTGTGGAACCCAAACTGAGTGTCAGTGAACAGGTTATTGCTAAGCAAGTGCCACTTGATAACACAGTTGATGACCCCTTCCATCACTTTACTGATGATCGACAGTCAGTCTGAGAGTAGGCTGAGTTGGATTTGCCCTGCTTTTTTTCACATTGCCGGGTAGATGTCAGTGTTGTAACTGTACTGAAACAACTTGGCTAGGGGCACGGCAAGTTCTGGTGCACAAGTCTATTGTCATCAGGGCCCATAGTCTTTGCAGTATCCGGTGCTTTCAGCTGTTTCTTGATATCACATGGATTGAATCGAATTGGCTGAAGAGTGGCATCTGTGATGCTGGGGACCTCTGGAGGACGCCGACATGGGCCATCCGCTTGACAGGACTGAGTTTGCACTGTCGTTTCTGGTGCCTAGGTCAATGCCAGATGGTCCATATGGTTCCAATCCTTTTAGGCTTTTTAGCGGGTTGATACAACTGAGTGGCTTGCTAGGCCATTCAAAGGACAGTTAAGAATCAACCACATTGCTGTGGATCTGGAGTCACAGGTAGGCCAGGTAAAATGGAACAGTTGAAACTGGAGTCTCATTCCTCTATTCTCTCTTAAATCTATCTTTCTTTCCATTTTCTCTTCCTGTATCTAATGTGGCTGTTTCTTTTTCTATCTTTGAATTTAATTGATTAAGGAGGTTTCTTTCCCTACAGGGCATTGGTGAACCACATGGGGTTTTAAAACAAGCATTGTTAGGCTTCTAATTGCAGATTTTTATTGAATTCAAATTTCACCATCTGCCATGGTAGGAGTTGAACCCAGGTCCCCAGAGCATTACCCTGGGTCTCTGGATTACTTGTCCAGCAAACAATGCCACTTTGCCACCATCTCCTAACTAGCAAAAGTACCATCATGTTGCTTGATATGTTGCAGCCAGTATATGAATACCAAGGAGACACAACAGGCCAGAATTTGCTGGAATGTGGCATCCTGCTTGATGCCCCATTTATTAAATTCTTTCTTCACTCAAACTTTTTTTTGCATGGCAAAGCGCAAGATAAGCAAGTTAATAACAGTGTGACCAGGTCACTGGGGCATCTGGGACCATACCATCTCCTTAATCAATTAAATTCAAAGATAGAAAAAGGAACAGCCAAATTAGATACAGGAAGAGAAAAATGGAAAGAAAGATGGGTTTAAGAGAGAATAGAGGAATGAGACTCCATTTTCAACTTTCCATTTTTGGGCTGGAGAGATTGAGTGGCACTGCAGGGAAATAAATTGAGTTATTATAAGGGTACTTACATAGTTAAATGCAAGTCTTAAATTTCTGCATCAAATTTAATTCATTTTATGAGTGCAAATGCAGAACTGCTTGAAACTCATGAGGAGGGTTATCAGCCAATCCTGCTTCCATGAGGCTAATGTTGGAGCAGCATAAGTTGTCCAGAAGCCTGTGGCAATTCACAACTTATGGAATATATTTATTCTTTTCCAAAATTGCCTGATTATTTAAACACTAATAGTGACATTATTAGTGAGGGGGCTTGAAGGGATAGATACTGAGAGGATGTTTCCTCTCGTGGGGGAACCTAGAACCAGGGGGAACTGTTTAAAAATAAGGGGTCTCCCATTTAAGATTAGGGATTTTTGTCTCTCAGAGAGTCTCTACTCTTTGGAAGTAATTCTTCTACAAACAGCAGCAGAGGCAGAATTAAACAGATTTTTGATTGGCAAGAAAGTCAAGGGGCTATGGGGGACAGGCAGGAAAGTAGAGTTAAGACCACACACACAATCAGATCAGCCATGATCTTACTGAATGATGGGAGCAGGCTCGATGGACTGAACGGCCTACTCCTGCTCCTATTTCTTAAGATGTGCACATTAAGCTAACCATTATAACACCAATATAACATCACAGGAGTAGCACACAATATACTATTTAAATTCTGTATGTATGAGTTCTTTTCACCCAGTTTGAAAACAATGACGATCAAAGTATTCATTATCACTGACTTATGAAAACATTTGCACAAGTGAATGAACTATTCTAATGTTGTTAATGCATCATTATAAAAGAATAATCCCAGCTGATTGTAGGGAACTACATAATAAAAGACAGTTTTGGGAACGGAAAATTTTCCATTCATTACAAGCATCAGGACCATCCAGGGCACAGATTAGAGACTAAATTCTATCCACTTTGTCCAAATGAGGGGCTTTACCCCAAAATCAAAGCAACCTACTCTACACCAGTGTAACATTTCCATTTCAGCCATCCTAATATGGCCTGTATGAGCAAGACTGATAAGTACTTCAAAATTATGGGGAGGTTTCTCTAGAAGGGGATTGGGATTGCCCAAACTCATTTCAGTGAAGATTGAGCTGACAGAGAGAAAATAATCATCCTATCAGACTTGGGTGCATTCAATTTCAGAATAGTCAATGTTGTATCTTAGTGCATCACACAATCTTCTTCCCAGTTTTAAATTATGAGAACAAATGTCTCTTGGATTTATTTTAAATATTGCGGCGAATGAACATATGATCCGGTTAGGGACCAGTAACATTTTGTTTAAAGTAGACATAGTTTGAGATCCCAAGTACTTACCAAGAAGCTAAAGCCACGGATTCTATGGTTTTTGAACGAACAAAATAAATTTTACAATAAGAAGTCAAGAAAGTAAAACAATCTACAATATCGATCTTATACTCTAACATTCAGAATTAATATGAGGAATACGTAAATTAACAGGCAAACACACTCACTGCACAATACATGGCAGATGCCACCCAGATAGATCCCACAGATTTCTCAGCAACCCTCCTAGACATCAATATCCACTGTAAGTTACACAATATCACTGAAACTGTCTCCCCTGTGAGGGCTTGCAAGTCTTCGTTTTTCTCTTTCGAAGATCTAACTTCGGAATTCCCTCCAAAAGTCGCTCCGACTCAGAATGCCTCAACAACTGCTCATCTTCAAGGGATTCAATCTCATCTCCTGAGAGTATGCTCCCCTGGATTCCTGCGTCTGCACTCCAGCACCAACTGACAGGCACAACCCCAGCTCTTCAGCTACGCTGAGCAGAACACCACTGCTTCAAAGAGTTATCTTTGCCCCAACTGCCTGTAGCACAGAATCACTGAACATCTGCTGCCTTTTCGCTCTCCAGGGCTTTTTCCCGAGCCTTCAATAGTTGAAGACTCTGTCAACTGCAGTACTTGTACTGCTTGAAGCCTCTTTCTTTGCTCCTCTCCCCAATGGTTTTTCTCCTTGGTGGTTCCTACCGGCAATAGTATCTCCCCAGCGATAGTCTCCTCCTGATGGCTCTTTTCCTGGTTCCTCTCTCTGGGACCTTCCCTGTCCCCTCTTCCGGAGTTTCCTTTGCCTGTCTGGGGCCTCTCCCTGTCCTTTATCCCTTTATCCCTGTCCCCTTTCGCAGGCCTTCTGTGTATTATGGCACCCCATTCCTGGGGTCCATGATTGGGTTTTTGTGCCGTTTTTCCACAGGCACCCCAGGCACTTGCCCCCGTCTGAAGGTCTCACAACACTGAGTTGCACATGTGCAGCCTGCTCCCGATTCACAAATATGTGGAAAATCCTGGGGCATGTCGGGACTTGTAGTTCCCAACCTCTGCTCAGAAATCCAGTGTTCCTATTTCTTGACAAGTGCCTTTCACGACGTTAGGGCATCCCAAAACATTTTACAGCCAATGAGCCACTTTTGAAGTGCATTCACTGTTGCAACATTGGAAACAAGGTCATACAAGATCCTACAAACAGCAATGTCATAACAGAAATGTTCTCGATTGGTAAGGGGATCAAAGGTTATGGGGAGAAGGTGGGAGAATGGGGTTGAGAAACTTATCAGCCATGATTGAATAGCGGAGCAGACTCGATGGGCTGAATGGTCTAATTTCTGCTCCTATGTCTTATGGTCTTATAATGACCGGATAATCTGTTTTAGTGGTTTTGGTTGAGGGATAAATGTAGGCCAGTACTATTAATTTGTCGAATATAGATAAAGGATCTTTTAAGTTCACCTAAGAGGACTGTTGGATCTGTTATTTAATATCTCATCCAAAAATCACTCAATACTGAAGTGTCAGCCTAGATTATGTGCTCAAGTCTCAGGAGTGGGTTTTGAATTTGAATTCAAAAGATCTGACTCAGAAGAAACAGTGCTACCATTCCATGTAGAATCAAGAAGCAGCTGAAGGCACTGCATACTGCAAAGGCTATGGGCCCCAACAACATTCTGGCTGCATTATTACAAAGACTTTCACTCCAGGACTAGGTGTGCCCATAGCCAAGCTGTTACAGTACAGCTACAACACTGGCACCTATTTGACAATTTGGAAAATTACCCAAGTGTGTCACGCCCACAAAAATCAGGACAAATCCAATCTGGCTGGTCTACACCTGATCATCAGCAAAGTGGTGAAGGTATCATTGACAGAGCTATGGGTGGCACTTACACAGCAGTAACCTGCTCACTGATGCAGTTTGTGTTTCGCCAGGGCCACTCGGCTCCTAACCTCATTACAGCCTTGGTCCAAACATGGACAAAAGAGTTGAACTCAAGAGGTGAGGTGAGAATGACTGACCTTAACATCAAGATAACATTTGACCGAGTGTGGCATCAAGGAGCCCTAGCAAACCTGAAGTCAATGGTAATCAGGGGAGAAAATCTGGAATGGGTGGAATCATACAAGCAGAAAGGAAGATAATTGCGGTTGTTGAAAGTCATTCATCTCTGTCCCAGGACATCACTGCAGGAGTTCCTCAGGGTAGTATCCTAGCTCAATCATCTTCAGCTACTTCATCAATGACCTTCCCTGCATCATAGGATCAGAAGTGGGGGTGTTCCCTGATGGTTATACAATGTTCAGCACCATTCTAGACTCCTCAGATACTGAAGCAATCTGTGTCCAAATGCAACGTGACCTGGGCAACATTCAGGCTTGGGCTGATAAGTAACATTATCACCACACAAGTGCCAGGAAATGACCATCTCCAATAAAAGAGAATCTAACCATCCGCCTGAGACTTTCAGTGACATTACCATTGCTAAATGCCCTACTATTAACATCCTGGGGGTTCCCATTGACCAGAAACTTAACTGGACCAGCCATAGAAATACAGTGGCTACAAGAGCAGGTCTGAGGCTGGGAATTCTGTGGCGAGTAAACTGCCTTCTGACTCCCCAAAGTCTGTCCGCCGCCTGCAAGGCACAAGTCAGGGATGTGTGAAAGGGAGGAAGGAGGGAAAGAGAACATCGCAACTGAATATTTCTTGGTTCTCATCAGAAGTCCACACACTTGCACTTCCCAGTACTGGTCAATGAACAACATTCATAAGATAGAACACCACCTGATTTTCCCCCTTCCCAAATATGGGGAAGCTGAGATCAATTGCAACACCTTCAGGTTGCAGGGTCTCTAATAATTGTTACATATAAAGTATTTTGGGGAACAAAGGTTACTTTAGATGTTGCATTTTAAAGCATAGCATGTTTAGGCAATTTTAAAAAAACACCTATAATGACCGTCTAAGAGGGTTAAATTATGAGGACGAGTTGAATGGAGCAGAACAAGGAGGTATAAACTTAAAGTTGGAAATAAGTCACTCAGGAGTGATATCAGGAAGCACCTCATCAGCCACAGGGTAATAGAAATCTGGAACTCTCTCTCCAAAGCGTTGCTGAGTCTAAGTCATTTGAAAATTTCAACTGATAGAATTTTGTTCGGCATATGTATTAAAGCTTCTGAAACCAAGGTGGAGATGGAATTAAGATATAGGTCATCCATAATCTAAATGAATAGTAGAACAGGCTCAAAGAGATGAATGGCCTATGCAAATAAATTGTCTTTGATGTTTTCTCAGACTGTAAATCATAAGCAATTCATTATCTTGTTCTGGTAATCAATGAAAACTCTCAATCATTATATTGGAGATCCTTATTTTGGTTGCTCACAGAGGCAGATAAGAGACTAGGACACAGGCTGGCAAGTGAGGTTTTTGAAACAGGATGCTGTGTAAGAGTTTTGCAAACAAAAGTTGCAAAGGTTTTTGTCAAGAGCAAGAGGTCAGGAATGCAACAACAGTTAAAACAAAACTTGATGAAGCAAACAATAAGACTAAAAACAAAAAAACTGCGGATGCTGGAAATCCAAAACAAAAACAGAATTACCTGGAAAAACTCAGCAGGTCTGGCAGCATCGGCGGAGAAGAAAAGAGTTGACGTTTCGAGTCCTCATGACCCTTCGACAGAACTTGAGTTCGAGTCCAGGAAAGAGCTGAAATATAAGCTGGTTTAAGGTGTGTGTGTGGGGGGCGGAGAGATAGAGAGACAGAGAGGTGGAGGGGGTTGGTGTGGTTGTAGCGACAAACAAGCAGTGATAGAAGCAGAATATCAAAAGATGTCAACAACAATAGTACAATAGAACACATAGGTGTTAAAGATAAAGTTGGTGATATTATCTAAACGAATGTGCTAATTAAGAATGGATGGTAGGGCACTCAAGGTATAGCTCTAGTGGGTTTTTTTTTTATTTTTATTTTTTTTTATATTTTTTTTTATATAATGGAAATAGGTGGGAAAAGGAAAATCTTTATAATTTATTGGGAAAAAAAAAAAGAGAAGGGGGAAACAGAAAGGGGGTGAGGATGGGGGAGGGGACTCACGACCTAAAGTTGTTGAATTCAATATTCAGTCCGGAAGGCTGTAAAGTCCCTAGTCGGAAGATGAGGTGTTGTTCCTCCAGTTTGCGTTGGGCTTCACTGGAACAATGCAGCAAGCCAAGGACAGACATGTGGGCAAGAGAGCAGGGTGGAGTGTTAAAATGGCAAGCGACAGGGAGGTTTGGGTCATTCTTGCGGACAGACCGCAGGTGTTCTGCAAAGCGGTCGCCCAGTTTACGTTTGGTCTCTCCAATGTAGAGGAGACCACATTGGGAGCAACGAATGCAGTAGACTAAGTTGGGGGAAATGCAAGTGAAATGCTGCTTCACTTGAAAGGAGTGTTTGGGTCCTTGGACGGTGAGGAGAGAGGAAGTGAAGGGGCAGGTGTTGCATCTTTTGCGTGGGCAAGGGGTTGTGCCATAGGAGGGGGTTGAGGAGTAGGGGGTGATGGAGGAGTGGACCAGGGTGTCCCGGAGGGAGCGATCCCTACGGAATGCCGATAAGGGGGGTGAAGGGAAGATGTGTTTGGTAGTGGCATCATGCTGGAGTTGGCGGAAATGGCGGAGGATGATCCTTTGAATGCGGAGGCTGGTGGGGTGATAAGTGAGGACAAGGGGGACCCTATCATGTTTCTGGGAGGGAGGAGAAGGAGTGAGGGCGGATGCGCGGGAGATGGGCCGGACACGGTTGAGGGCCCTGTCAACGACCGTGGGTGGAAAACCTCGGTTAAGGAAGAAGGAGGACATGTCAGAGGAACTGTTTTTGAATGTAGCATCATCGGAACAGATGCGACGGAGGCGAAGGAACTGAGAGAATGGGATGGAGTCCTTACAGGAAGTGGGGTGTGAGGAGCTGTAGTCGAGATAGCTGTGGGTGTCGGTGGGTTTGTAATGGATATTGGTGGACAGTCTATCACCAGAGATTGAGACAGAGAGGTCAAGGAAGGGAAGGGAAGTGTCAGAGATGGACCACGTGAAAATGATGGAGGGGTGGAGATTGGAAGCAAAATTAATAAATTTTTCCAAGTCCTGACGAGAGCATGAAGCAGCACCGAAATAATCATCGATGTACCGGAGAAAGAGTTGTGGAAGGGGGCCGGAGTAGGACTGCAACAAGGAATGTTCCACATACCCCATAAAGAGACAGGCATAGCTGGGGCCCATGCGGGTACCCATAGCCACACCTTTTATTTGGAGGAAGTGAGAGGAGTTGAAGGAGAAATTGTTCAGCGTGAGAACAAGTTCAGCCAGACGGAGGAGAGTAGTGGTGGATGGGGATTGTTCGGGCCTCTGTTCGAGGAAGAAGCTAAGGGCCCTCAGACCATCCTGGTGGGGGATGGAGGTGTAGAGGGATTGGACGTCCATGGTGAAGAGGAAGCGGTAGGGGCCAGGGAACTGGAAATTGTTGATGTGACGTAAGGTGTCAGAGGAATCACGGATGTAGGTGGGAAGGGACTGGACAAGGGGAGAGAGAAGGGAGTCAAGATAACGAGAAATGAGTTCTGTGGGGCAGGAGCAAGCTGAGACGATCGGTCTACCGGGGCAGTTCTGTTTGTGGATTTTGGGTAGGAGATAGAAGCGGGCCGTCCGAGGTTGGGCAACTATCAGGTTGGAAGCTGTGGGAGGGAGATCCCCAGAGGAGATGAGGTCAGTGACAGTCCTGGAAACAATGGCTTGATGTTCAGTGGTGGGGTCATGGTCCAGGGAGAGGTAGGAGGAAGTGTCTGCGAGTTGACGCTCAGCCTCCGCGTGGTAGAGGTCAGTGCGCCAGACAACAACAGCACCACCCTTGTCAGCGGGTTTGATGACAATGTCAGGGTTGGACCTGAGAGAATGGAGTGCAGTAAGTTCAGAGAGAGACAGGTTAGAATGGGTGAGAGGAGCAGAGAAATTGAGACGACTAATGTCGCGCCGACAGTTCTCAATGAAAAGATCGAGAGAAGGTAAGAATCCAGAGGGAGGGGTCCAGGTGGAGGGAGAATATTGAAGATGGGTAAAAGGATCCGTTGAACTGGGAGAGGACTCCTGCCCAAAGAAGTGAGCCCGGAGACGAAGACGGCGGAAGAAGAGTTCAGTATCATGCCGAGCCCGAAATTCATTGAGGTGAGGGCGTAAGGGTATGAAACTAAGTCCTTTGCTGAGCACTGAACGTTCAGCATCGGAGAGGGGAAGGTCAGGGGGTATAGTGAATACACGGCTGGGGTTGGGATTGGAAGATGGGGTGGGGACGGAGGGACAGGCAGGGGTGGAGGGTCCTAGATGGGTGTTGGTGTCGATGAGTTGTTGGAGCTTGCGTTCCTTAGCACTTGAGAGAAAGAGAAAAAGTTTCTTGTTGAGGCGTCGGATGAGCCGAAGGATAAAATGAAACTGGGGGCACGCGCAGCTTTGAAAAAGGGTACGGCGGTGCTGCTGGAGGGAGAGGTCGAGTGTGTTCATATGGCGGCGCATGGCACTGAGAGTGGATTTCAGAATGTGACGGGAACAGCAGTCCGAGAAACGTTTTATGTCCCGGAGATACCTGTAATCCTGGGTGGGTTCGAAACATGAGGGGTGGAATTTCAGTTGAAATCCATGTGGGGTAAGTCGGAGACGGAGACAGTCACTGAGAAAGGAGATATGGCTGTGAAAGCGGGTTTTAGTAAACACCTTGTCAAACACTAGGAGAGAAATGGAAAGCAATGAAGGTGAACAAGGCAACAGAGAAATCCGGAAATCTTGTCGCAGAGAGGAACAGAACTTCTTCAAGGAGGTAGGCATTTCTTGAAGAGCAGTGGCAGTCAATTAAACACAGTCCCTTCCCACCTACATCCGTGATTCCTCTGACACCTTACGTCACATCAACAATTTCCAGTTCCCTGGCCCCTACCGCTTCCTCTTCACCATGGACGTCCAATCCCTCTACACCTCCATCCCCCACCAGGATGGTCTGAGGGCCCTTAGCTTCTTCCTCGAACAGAGGCCCGAACAATCCCCATCCACCACTACTCTCCTCCGTCTGGCTGAACTTGTTCTCACGCTGAACAATTTCTCCTTCAACTCCTCTCACTTCCTCCAAATAAAAGGTGTGGCTATGGGTACCCGCATGGGCCCCAGCTATGCCTGTCTCTTTATGGGGTATGTGGAACATTCCTTGTTGCAGTCCTACTCCGGCCCCCTTCCACAACTCTTTCTCCGGTACATCGATGATTATTTCGGTGCTGCTTCATGCTCTCGTCAGGACTTGGAAAAATTTATTAATTTTGCTTCCAATCTCCACCCCTCCATCATTTTCACGTGGTCCATCTCTGACACTTCCCTTCCCTTCCTTGACCTCTCTGTCTCAATCTCTGGTGATAGACTGTCCACCAATATCCATTACAAACCCACCGACACCCACAGCTATCTCGACTACAGCTCCTCACACCCCACTTCCTGTAAGGACTCCATCCCATTCTCTCAGTTCCTTCGCCTCCGTCGCATCTGTTCCGATGATGCTACATTCAAAAACAGTTCCTCTGACATGTCCTCCTTCTTCCTTAACCGAGGTTTTCCACCCACGGTCGTTGACAGGGCCCTCAACCGTGTCCGGCCCATCTCCCGCGCATCCGCCCTCACTCCTTCTCCTCCCTCCCAGAAACATGATAGGGTCCCCCTTGTCCTCACTTATCACCCCACCAGCCTCCGCATTCAAAGGATCATCCTCCGCCATTTCCGCCAACTCCAGCATGATGCCACTACCAAACACATCTTCCCTTCACCCCCCTTATCGGCATTCCGTAGGGATCGCTCCCTCCGGGACACCCTGGTCCACTCCTCCATCACCCCCTACTCCTCAACCCCCTCCTATGGCACAACCCCTTGCCCACGCAAAAGATGCAACACCTGCCCCTTCACTTCCTCTCTCCTCACCGTCCAAGGACCCAAACACTCCTTTCAAGTGAAGCAGCATTTCACTTGCATTTCCCCCAACTTAGTCTACTGCATTCGTTGCTCCCAATGTGGTCTCCTCTACATTGGAGAGACCAAACGTAAACTGGGCGACCGCTTTGCAGAACACCTGCGGTCTGTCCGCAAGAATGACCCAAACCTCCCTGTCGCTTGCCATTTTAACACTCCACCCTGCTCTCTTGCCCACATGTCTGTCCTTGGCTTGCTGCATTGTTCCAGTGAAGCCCAACGCAAACTGGAGGAACAACACCTCATCTTCCGACTAGGGACTTTACAGCCTTCCGGACTGAATATTGAATTCAACAACTTTAGGTCGTGAGTCCCCTCCCCCATCCTCACCCCCTTTCTGTTTCCCCCTTCTCTTTTTTTTTCCCAATAAATTATAAAGATTTTCCTTTTCCCACCTATTTCCATTATATAAAAAAAAAATATAAAAAAAAAATAAAAATAAAAAAAAAAAACCCACTAGAGCTATACCTTGAGTGCCCTACCATCCATTCTTAATTAGCACATTCGTTTAGATAATATCACCAACTTTATCTTTAACACCTATGTGTTCTATTGTACTATTGTTGTTGACATCTTTTGATATTCTGCTTCTATCACTGCTTGTTTGTCGCTACAACCACACCAACCCCCTCCACCTCTCTGTCTCTCTATCTCTCCGCCCCCCACACACACACCTTAAACCAGCTTATATTTCAGCTCTTTCCTGGACTCGAACTCAAGTTCTGTCGAAGGGTCATGAGGACTCGAAACGTCAACTCTTTTCTTCTCCGCCGATGCTGCCAGACCTGCTGAGTTTTTCCAGGTAATTCTGTTTTTGCAAACAATAAGACTCATTGACACAGGTATACTGTGGTGTATTCTTTTTGTATCATTATGAGAAGTTTTACTTTTTTTTTAGAAAATTAAAAAGTTGCATCATGTGCAATTTACTCATCAAGTTGTATCAGATCTCATCTCACCAAGAGTTTACTTGGTCTACCTTAGAAGAAATTGAAGCTGTACACAAGCAAAACGTACAAACGTTCAGGTCAAATCAAACACCTGGGTTATGCTATTGTGCAAATGGATATACAGCAGTATGAATCCATTCCCATCAAGGTAAAAATGCTCAGACTACATCTGGGACCAAATGATAAGACTGTACCAGCGAAGGTACCTATGAAAGATCTGAATGTGTAACGAGCCACCCTAGTTGAAATCAAGCAATCAGGCACAGATTGAGGGTGAAACTAGGGACTGCCTGGTCAGTTTAGCTCAACAGGACACCAGATGGTATATTTATCCACTGCACAGTGAGGCACCCACTCTAGCTTTATTTTGCTATCAGCTCTGATAGTGAAAAAACTGATAATTGGTCAAAAGTCACAAACCACAAGCATAGTGTCTACTTTCACTAATTGTAACTAGCAACGTAATGCAGAGGGAAAGTGAGATTTTGTTGTTGGCTTTAGGGTAACTAAAATGTCATCCTAGACAAACGTATTTGGAAACCTCCCCTTAGGGACAACACTCCTGCCAAACTCTCCAAACCAATTATGCGTCTGCTGGTTACAATGACCAGTTATAACTCTTTCCTAAGCATGAAATTCGACATATTACCTTTCAAAGAATTGTGAATTGGTTTCAAATCTCATGTGCACAGAGCTTACTGCAGTATTCCTTGGAGCATTTTCACAGAAGAAAAAAGTGAGAGACCATCACAGACACTGCAATAAGAACTATTACAAATACAATCTGTCAAAGAACTTTAAATTGCCAAAGCTCTGCAATCCCAAAGAATACACAATTCCCACAAGCAAACACATCAAAAGCTGACCTTTTCTGACTGTTCCTTATGGATCTGGCTGGTATATTGGATATGAGTAATGCAGAGGCAATTAGTGAAAGCTGACTCCACACACACACAAAGATCTGAGAGCTGCTGTGTCTGGAAAGCTCCATTTCCAAGTGCAGACATTTCCTTCTCCTCACACAGCAAATACTGCTAAGAAATCCATCAATGAAATTAATTACATTTCTGCTGGGGATCGCAAGGTTGATTCAGGGAAGGAGGGGATAGGGAAAGTTCAATTAATCTGTAGCATAAACAGCATATATTGTGGGTACAGTAATTATTGTAAATGCAGTAGGCTGGGTGGGATTAATTCACTAAATTACATTTGCAGCTTTCTTGTCTTCCTCTTATTTTCCCTTTAATATCCTGTGATTTTTATTGCTCTTATTTCTTTGGCTTTGGCAGGATTATGGTTACATTACGGTACTGGATCAGTCTTTGAATGATACGTCTAAATTATAATTCATAGTCTGCTGCATCTGAACTCTAGCCCCCAGGAGAAAGGTCAGTGCCTGTATTCCTAAATGTAAATGTAGAGTTGTGCTCACAGCTGGTAAATATTGCATGCTTTAAGTGTTTGAGTGGCAGCACTTGCAATCTCAAAACATTAAGAAAGATTCTGCTTAAATTGTGTCCGATTGGTTCCTTTTTAAGTCCATTTCAACACGTCAAGCCTCAGAGACACAAGATAGCCTCCATTATATTTCAAAGCAACAGCATAATCACATCCTAAATTACCTTCACTGATTGACATCTCCGAATAAGGGCTTTCACCCATTCCTCTTTGGGGTATCATTTTCAAAGAAAGATCAAAAATAATGTTTTATGTGGATTTTAAATTAAGAGAATCCTAGCTACTTTGAAACATTTTGACTGATCTAGATTATCTACACCACCCAGTGTACCCACAGAAAAAAAAAGCTTCAATTTCCTTTTTAGCATTGGACCCACTAAAATAGAGCAATACAGCCTTCTTAGTTCAGCTTGTTCTGCAAAGGTTGACGGACCAGTGACCAGCTCCACAAGCCGATGTACATGTGCCAAGAAGTGGGAGAGCCGTACTAATGGAATATCTTCTCCTGCAAATTCTGACAATTCTATTCCTTGACATTCACTCACCAAACACATTTTCTTAGACAGAACGATATGCACGATATTAGCAAAATTAAATATCTGTGAAGTTGAAAACTTGAAATTTTTTTCGAAACCTGTATATTTCCTTGATTCAGAGCATACAATATGATCACAGAATTAACAAAATTTTCGACTCCTCTACACACACTTCTACAGCTCTGTCACTGTGGTGTCCACTTGGTAATGTGGAAGCGTTCCCGCCTGAGTCAGAAGATCGTGGATTCAAGCTTAATTCCAGAACATGATCTCACAATCAGATTGACACTGCAGTCCAATGCTTTGGGAGTGCTTATTATTGTTGCAGGTGCTCTCTTACTGATGAGACGTTAAACTGGGTTCCTTTCTGTCTTTTCAGATGGACATAAAAGATCTTGTTCGAATGTTTAAACCAGAGCTAGGAAAATCTCTTGGTATCTTGGCCAATACTTATTCCATATCAAAACAACTATAAACAGATTAACTGGCCATTTATCTCATTGCTTTATGAAGGTCTTGCTGAGAGCAACCAAGTTGCTCTCCGTAAGTTGGCTGCCACTTTCCAAACATAAATAGCAATGACTGTACTTCAAAAGTAGTTCATTGGATGGGATGTGCATTTGAACATCCTGAGAATGTGAAAGGCGCTAGGTAAATTTAATTTCTTAGTTCTTTCCTAACCTCAGCAGTTCAGGTTAGCAGCCAATAAACAAAAAAAATTATCAAATTCCATGAGAGCACATCATCCTTTGAACATTGTAACTTCTTCACAACATGACATATACAACAGCTGTGGTAAAACACACGTGAAAACAGCAACATTTAAAAGAAATTGTTGCAGTGTTTGAAAGTTATACATCTGATGTGAACACAGTTCACATTTTGATAAATCACTCAGTACATTACAGTATATGAAGTGCACCCTTTGAGGATTTTTCTGAAAACCAAGTTGCTCTCCATAATTAGTGAAAACCCAAGCAGTTTAATAATTTCAACAAACATAAGGTGAAGGTGCTTGGCACTCACTCAACCTATCTATATCCATCTGCAACCTCTTTATGCCCTCTTCAAAACCTACTTTCCTACCTATCTTTGTGTCATCTGCAAATTTAACTACCGTGCCTTCGCTTCCCTTATCTAAGCCATGGATATAAATTGTAAAAAGTTGAGGCTCCAGCACAGACCCCTGGGGGACTGTACTCATCACATCCTGCCAATCAGAAAAAGCCCCATTTATGCATACTCCCTGTTTTCTGCCAGCCAGCCAATCTTCTATCCAGGCTAATATGTTACCCCCTACACCATGAGCTTCTATTTTCCATAATAACCTTTGATGTAGCACCTAATCCAAGTACAGTACGCCTACAGGCTTCCTTTTATTCGCAGCACATGCTCCTTCTTCAAAGAACTCCAATAAATTGGTTAAACATGATTTCCCTTTCACAAAACCATGCTGTCTCTTCCCAATTACCTTGGGCAGGATTTTACGTGCCAGCTAGCAGGGGCGGGGCCCGCTCGCCGATGCGTAAAATGATGCCCGGTGACCTCGGATGGAACACCCGACGTCACCACGCCCCATTTAAATTTTCAGGTAGGCGGGGGTGCAGCAAAATCAACTGTGCGCCCGCCAACCTGTCAATGGCCAATTGAGGCTAGCGACAGAGTCAATTAAGTAATTAAAGGACCTGCCCGTCCAACCTTAAGGTTGACTGGCAGGCCAGGAACCCTGGTGTGACTTAGAAAAAGCATGAAACCTCATCCACGGGTGGGATGAGGTTTCATGTAGGTTTTAAAAAATTTTAATAAAGTTTTTGTAAAAACTATGGGCATGTCCCAACTCATGTGACAGTGTTACATGAGCGGACATGTTAGGGAAATTTTATTTTTTTATTTTTAACTTTTTGACATTTAGAGCTGATTTCCCTGAGGCTGCACTTAGCCTCAGGGAGATAAGTGCAATCTTTCGTGCGCGTGCGCGAAAGAGCACACTCTCGATTTTGGGATTCCCCCCCTCCAACCCCCCCAACCCGCACAGGGAGCGCATGGTGCTTCTGTGCGGACGTCACACTGGACGGGCCTTAATTGGCCCACCCACGTAAAATGGCTCTGAGCCCCCAATTGGGGGCGCTGATCGGAAGCGCGCCTGTGCGCGTCCGCCCTTCAACTTCACCCCAACGGGGGGAAAATCCTGCCCCTTGAGTTTTTCTAAGTGCCCAGCTATAACCTCCTTAATGATCGATTCTAATACCTTCCCCACGACAGACGTCTAACTTACTGGCCTATAATTTCCTCTTTTCTACCTTCCTCCCTTCTTGAATAGAGGGGTTACATTTGCTACTTTACAGTTTGATAGAACCTTTCCAGAATCTAGCAAATTTTGGAAAATTAACACCAATGCAGCTACTACTTCTTTAGCCACCTCTTTTTAGACCCTAAGATGAAGTCCATCGGGACCCGGAGACTTGTCAGCCCACAGCTCCATCAGTTTGCTCAGTACTGCTTCCTTAGTGATTGCCATTTCACCAAGTTCCTCTCTCCCTTTCACCTCCTGATTTACAGCTATTACTAGAAATTTTTTTGTATCTTCTATAATGAAGACCTAAGCAAAATATTTGTTCATTTCATCCACTGTTTCCTTATTATCAACTATTAACTAGCCATTGTCATTCTCTAGAGGACCAATACTCATCTTACTTACTCTTTCCTTTTTAAATACCTGTAGAAACTCTTGCTATTGGTTTTACATTTCAAGCTAGCTTCCGCTCATACACTAATTTCTTTCTCCTGATTAACCTTTTAGTCATTCTCTGCCATTCTTTATATTCTGACCAATCATCTGACCTGCCACTCATCTTTGCGCAGTAATATGGTTTTTCCTTAAGTTTGATGCTTTCCTTAACTTCTTTAGTTAACCACAGATGGTGGGTCCTCCCCTTAGAATTTTTCTTTATAGTAGGAATATACTTACCCTGTGTATTCTGAAATATCCCCTTAAATGTCTGCCACTGTTTCTCTATTGATCTATCCCCTAGCCTAGTTTCCCAGTTCACTTCAGCTAGCTCAGCTTTCATGCCCACATAGTTGCCCTTAATTCAGTTTAAAATACTAATCCTAGACCCACTCTTCTCCCTTTCAATCTGGATGTGAAATTCAATCAGATTGTGGTCTTTGCTACCTACGGGTGCCTTTACTCTGAGGTCATTAATTAATCCTGTCACATTACATTATACCAAGTCTAATATAACTTGCTCTCTGGTTGGTTCCAGAACATGCTGCTTTAAAAAACTTCTTGAAAGCATTCTATGAACTCCTCAGCCAGGATACTACTGCCAATTTGATTTTCCCAGTTTATGTGTAGATTAAAATCACCCATGACTATTGCTGTTCCTTTATCACAAAGCACCCAATATTTCTTCTGGTATACTTTGTCCTACATTGTGGTTACTGTTAGGGAGCCTGTAGACCACTCCCACTAGTGACTTCCTTTCCCTACTATTCCTCATCTTTACCCAAACTGATTTTACACGCTGATCTCCTGAACCACGGTCATCTCTAACTATTGCACCAACGTCATCCCTGATTAACAGTGCTAGCCCAACACCTTTACCTAGCTTCCTATTCTTCTTAAATGTCATATACCCCTCAACATTCAGGACACAATCCTTGTCATCCTGTAGCCACGTCTCTGTAATGGCTATCAGGTTATATTTATTTAATTCAATGCACACTCTCAATTCCTTTACTTTGTTATGAATGCTATGTGCATTCAGATATAGAGCTTTTAGTTTTTGTCTGTTATCTTTGTAACATCTAGTCATGATGGGTGTATTCTTAGGTTTTCTTCGCTGTCCCTTGCTGCCATTCTCTGACCCTCATTTTTCATTTTACTATTTTGCTCTCCTGCTTTGACTCTACCCCTTGATTTGCTACCTCTATCCAAGCTTGATCCCTCACCATCCCTGCCCCCTACTTGTTTAGTTTAAAACCCTCTCTACTTCCCTAGTAACAAGGCTCGCCTGAACACTGGTCCCTGCACAGTTCAGGCGTAGGCTGTCCCAACAGTACAGTCCCCACATCCCCCATTACTGATGCCAGCACCCCATGAATCGGAATTCACTTCTCCCATACCAGTCTTCAAGCCACGGATTAATTTCCCTAATTTTATTTGCCCTAGACAACTTTGCATGTGGCTCAGCTAATAATCCAGAGAACCTTTGAGGTTCTGCTTCCTAATTTGGTGCCTAGCACTTCATATGACTATGCAGAACCTCTTTCTTTGTCCTGCCTTTGTATATGACATTCAAGAAGAATACCTATGGTACCTATGTGTACAATGACAACTGGGTCCTTCCCTTCTAAGTTCCTTTCCAGCCCTGAGCAAATGTCCCAAACCCTGGCACCAAGCGGGCAACGCAGCCACATGGACTCTTGCTCTTTACTGTAGAGAACTCACTATACTATCCCCACTACTATTACATTCTGGTTTGCTAAACTGCTTGAATGGCTTTCTGAACCATGGTCAGTTGGTTCATCCAGCCTGCAGACCTCACTTTCGTCCACACAGGTTGTGAGCACCTCAAACCTGTTTGACAATTGGAAGTCTCAGGCTCCCCCACAACTGCGTGCTTGATCCCTTTAACTGCCTCACTCACAGTCACATCCTCCTATCCCTCACCACTGTCCAAAACAGATGACCCTATTCTTAAAGGTATGACCATCTTCTTGAACTAAGTATCCAGGTATTTCTCCCCTTCCCTTATGTTGCACAGTGTCTGCAGTTTGGCTTCCAGATCAATAATCCTGGTCTGGAATTCCTTTAGCTATTTATACTTTCTGCAGACGTGTTTTCCCTGGATCGCCTTGGCATCCAGAAGCTCCCACACTCCACAGCTTCAACATAAAAAGCAATGGCAGGGCAGGTGTTATGTTATTTAGTTAAGTTAATTACTTTCTTAATTAACTTAGAATTATTCTTATGTATACTACAATTTACTGTGCTTATTAAAAGCTAGTACCACCTACAACTAAAAGTTATGTGTTACTTAATTACATAGGTGTGTGTTTTCGATATTTATTTTAATTGTCTTATTTTTATTTTAAAGTTTATTTTTACATACATTTACTTTTTTAATATTTATTTTAATTAATAAACCCCACTACTCCCAATAAGCTTTACTACTGCTATTACAAAAACCTTATTAAGAAGAAAACCTTACAGTTACCAGTAAATTGTATCAGTATTTAAAAGATAAATGAACAAAATGGGTAAAATACTCACCAATCACTTATCTAGTTCTCTAAGACGTCACACATGATTTTCTCCAAATCTGGTCAATCCACTGAGACCCATCGGCAGCAGCTGGCTCTTTTATCTACTGGCTCCTCTATCTCTCCTTCTCATGCTCTTTTATCTCCCAGCTATATGATTTGTATAGGGGGGATTGCTCGAGATTGCTAGCCAGTTTCAAGAAAGGTGACAAAACTGAGGCAAATACAGATCCACTAGTCTTTTATATCAGGAACAAACTTGATTCCTACATGAAAATAATCTACAGTAGTCAACATGGATTAGAGAGTAGTCAAATAGCAGTCAACATAGATTTAGAAGAGGACAATAATGGCTGTCCAATTTTTCTTCTGAGGGAGAACATGAATTAAGAAATAGGTCGAGGGTTAGAAAGTGACAGTTACTTGTTTGAGGAGTGATGTGAGGGCAGGTGGCAGGAATGCTGCAAGGATCGGTGTTGGGTTGCAGCTGGCTGTGCAAGGCATGTCTGTAAGCACGCATCTCAACCAATGAAAAGTGGCTTTAGATGCAGCGTGTTGCTGTGATGTGAGTCAAGTAGGATCATTTTGGGTAATGTTAGTATGGGATGAATGGGCATCACTGTAGGAGAAGGATCTGGTACCTAAAGGATTAACATGAGACTGAGTACAGTACCACCCACGCAGCAATGTAAAAAGGCAAATGACCCGGAGCTAGGGCCAGGATAGAGTTGAGCAGCAATGTGCAAGGACCTTGTACAGAGTCCTCTCCATACCTACTGTAAATATGTACATAGTTCAGCATTGTTAATAAAGACTTCCTTGTTACTTATACGAGACTGCTTCATGTTGTCCAAATAGTATCCTTCAAGCGTAGTGACAACAGAATATATCATGGGAACAGTGGCAGAATCCATCATGATGGCAACAAGGGATAAAAAAAAAATTAATTTAAAATATAAAAATCCTCACTACAGTGCTGAAGAACTAAAGGAAAGGACACCTTCAACACTTCTTACATTGAGGCAACCTGAAGTTAAGATGCTGAGAAAACTCACCAGAGAAGCTCCAGAGAAATGAGAGCCTGGAAGCAAGAAAAAGGTAGAAGTTTAAACTCAGGCAGAAGACTCCACTGAATCCCCTGTGGAAGTGCAGTTTCAACCAAGCAGAGCCAGCAGCCTGCAGGGCGAGAGAAAATTCTTTCAAATTTCCAGGCTAGCCAGACCTGTGAATCCTCTTTTAAATCACATCAGCCAGAAACACCGCTATTAATTTCAATCACTAGCCCGAACCCTGACTTGGTACCCACCCCACGTGGCGACCAAATTCGGAACGGAACGAAGAAAAAGATGATGACCGAGAAAACTTTTTTTCACCTTGTGACTCTTCAGCCTCACAGCCAGCGAGAATTCCGCCCTCTTCATCCGTTCCAATCGCAGAGCAAGAAGTCCCTTGGCAGCCCTCCAACCCTGCAGCCATTTTGGTTTCTCCTTCTCCATCGGAGAGCTGCCCCCATTTTGAAATTCGCACCAAAACATAGGAAGCAAGTGAAAATCCCTTCTTCATTGATAACCAGTGACGCCATCTTGAAGTCAGCTTCTCTCTTAAAGCTACAACTACACTTCAAGAATTTTAAAGATGGATCACAATTCTTCGCTCACACCTCCAATGGGCTTCACCTATGGCCCTGATCAGTCCAGAATTTGAGTTATTGGGGGGGGGGAAATCTTTGAGGTGCAGCACTGCTGCAGGATTAAATAGAAAAAAATCAGAGGCAGAACAAGTTATCACACTATTTACCCCATTGGGCCAATTGCAGACAACATCATTGCAAAGCAAGCTTTAGATGAGTCATCTGCTAAATTTGGCGATGTCTTAAAATCTTTCAACATTTTCTTCAACCTGAGATCCAATAAAATCCTGAATGTGCCAAACTTGACAGGAGAATCCAGCAGCCTGGGGAATCTGTTGATTCCTTCATCAATAATCTCTACTGCATAGCAGAAGGGTGTGAATATGGCAAATTAAAATCCGAGCTCATCCGAGGCAGAATTGTGGTGGGCATAGTGGACAATTCATTCTCTGATCTCCTCCAAGCCAAAAATGATCTTACTCTCAACAAGGCTGTCCAGTTGGTTAGACTCTCTGATCTGCGTGACCAACACAGGCCAATCTCAGAGGAGAGAACACCTCATGGGGTATAAGGCACACCTCAGTCCACCATATCAAGCACAGGGGCTGCCCAAGTCAGAGTAAGCCACCCTAAACTACCCTGCCAAATGACCTTGCTGGTGGTGTAGTGCAAAGCAACCCCACAGGAAAGACCAATGTACTGCAAGTACTGCCCAGTGCTTCCACTGCCACAGACAGGCTCATTTTGGTAGGCTGTGCAAGTCGACACCCCAACACCACAGAGACAACCCGAAAGCCCCAAAAGAACCACAGCCTCTCTTCTTGGGTGACATGAGGTGATGCGGCTTTTCATTCTGAAACACAAACATCATGGTGAACAGCCATCTAATGAACTTTAAGTTAAATTCAGGTGACAGTGACAGTCCGATGGGGAACCATAGCTCCAAGGCCTCTGAGTCTGTACGACGGATACTCCACTTTACGGTGCAGGGAGAGTCCAACTCCTGGTCATTGACATGAGATATGGCAATAAACAGGTCACAGAGCTGATCTCTGTCGTGCAAAATTAGCCTTTCTTTATCCTCAGCAGGGATGCCTGCATATATCTCAATCTTCTCCAGTCGGCAGAAGAAGTGAAGACAACCACGGTCCTCACACAGTCGGAATGACATCCTCCTGGAGGTTCAAAACAATAAAACAGCATTTAAACGTTGACTTTGTTTGTAATCTCCCCTCTTTTCGTGGAGTAGGACTGTTCTTCACCATCTCAGGTCCCCAAACCTTCCCAAGGGCCAGGCCAACCTACCACACTTGAGGCAGCCACCGCATGCCTGGTGGACGTGACAACAAGGCCAGAATGACCTTCAGAGAAGCCTCTACCTCTACCAGCAACAGCAGACACGCCAACCACTGCACAAACCTGACAACCTCCAGCCAGCATGCCAAATCCACAGTGTCTGCTGCAACCAAGGAACAGCCTCACACAACCTACACAACTAAACAAAGGTGAGCTATCTATCCAGTCTTTTCTACCCACAGAAAAGCTCTCTCTCCCAACCTCAAAGAGCTGTCAAACACCCAAAAAGGCAAAAGAAAAAAAAACACCTACAACCTGATGAATACCAGATTCATCCACCTATAAAGAAATCATCACGGCTAACTACAACCAATCATCTGCAAACCATCCAGGCCGACCAGGCATGAGGCACCGTCCATCAATCGAAGATGTGAATGTAGCCATGTCTACATCCCAGAACAACCTCCAAAGCACTGCCAAGAGCAAGGACCTCTAGAGCCGGCCACTCTCCCGACCGGACGGCAAATGAAATGTGGCAGAGGTACAAGACCTCCAGACCGCCTGAATCTCTGATATCAAGGACTTGAGGGGGTGGGAGGGTGGTAGAAGGGGTAATAAGAACATTATTAATGCATGCTGTTAATGTTTAATGTTAATGTTGTTAATGTCTATAATGAAATAGCATAGGGTTAGAATAGTTTATAGTTGTACTATGAAAGTTGGTAGACAAGACATTATGGTAATGTAAGATCTGAAACAAACTGGAAGAAAACTAATGTCAGTTTCTATCCAGGGGATAAAGACTGGGGGGGAGGCATCGTAGAAGGATCTGGTACCTAAAGGGTTAACACGAGACTGAGGATAGTATCACCCATGCAGTGATGTAAGAAGGCACATGACCTAGAGTTCAGGCCAAGCTAGGGCCAGGCTAGAGATGAGTAGCAATGTGTGAGGACCTTGTTTGAAGTCCTCTCCATACCTACTGTCATTATGTAAAGATCAGTATTGTTAATAAAGAATTCCTTGTTACCTATACAAGACTGCGTCATGGTATCCAAGCAGTAGCCTTCAAGCGTAACAACAACAGAAAATATCATGGTAACAGCAGTAGAATCCATCAATTTGTAAAATCTAAGTTTATTTTTTAAAGTTTTGTGATATGTTCCCAAAACTTTGGAGAAACCCTGAAAAATGTTCGAGGTGGAATGTCCAACTTTACAAACTAAAACATTCATAAGCACAAACCACTTCAGGTTATAGAAAAAGCCAATCAGAGCATTACAGTTGTTGAGAATGCCTATCCTTCCTATGAAGCAGCAGGATAATCTAACGGATGGGGCTAATCAAAGGCACCTAATTTTTAAACACCAGTCTCAGAAATGAAGTAAATATGCCAGCCCTAGCTTATAAGCCAGACAGGTGGTGTATTTTGAGAGAAAATCTCTAAGACAAGACACTGGATATTCATTTCAAAAAGTTAAGCGCTCAATGAAAACTGACTGCCTTGACAAGGAACTTATGCAAGGAGTGTGACAAATATCTTACTGAATATTTCGCCAAATAAATAAAATGTTATAGAAAACAGATTGCTTGCTCACTTGACAGCAGAGCTCAAAATGAAAAGTCTGAATACTGCAAGTCTGAAATAAAACAAAAAATGCTGGAATGTGGTAGCAGATGAACAATTCTGATCAGGTAAGTCCAACCTGACATATTAACCTATTCTTTTACAGCTTAGTTGAAATAGTTATTAAATGTCATCTATAACTTTCTAATTGTAGCTCCGAAAAGCATCAGAAAAATAGGGCTACAAAATATAATTAGCATCAGTAAATTTACAATTCTCAGGTTGCCAGTCCAGCTTACTATTAAATGCAGCTTGGCTGCTCATTAATTTCTTTATTGCAACACTTGATCAATAACAATTGATTATTTTATTGCAAGTTTTGTTCAGTACAACTCCCCAATATGTACAAAGTGGTGTAAGTCTTGGTGAAGAATGATGTTCAAACTCTTTTCACTGAAAGAAAAGGTGAACTATATCTGAGAAATAAAAATGCAATAGTCTTGATAAACGAAAGTACATTTCTGTGATTTAAAGGTGGTAGCACTTATTCTCCAAGTCATAAGGTTGAGTGTTCTGTGCCTCCTCTACAGGCTTTAACATATAACCTAGGTTGACAACAAAACACAGTAATTTTGCAGTGGCTTTCATTCAACTGAAACATTAAAGTGAATGGGTCTGTCTACTCTCTCAAGCAAAGGCAAAAGTCCCACAACACTTTGTCGTAGAGGAACACCTAGTGTCCTGGCTAACTTTTATCCCTCAACTAATAACACTAAAACAGATTATCTTGTCATTTATCTCCGTATTCACAAGTCCTTGTTACGTACAAACTGGCTGTTGCTTTACCCTCGCAAATTAATGATTACACTTACTGCACAGAACTTACGGCATGTTCTAAGCTACGTGAAAGGTGCTACAGGTCTGTTGGAAAATAAGTGCGTTATTATTCTATCCTAGCTGCTTTTCACAAATATTCGCACTGTGGGAGGGATGGACTGCCCTTTCCTGTTGAGCTTTATGTGAAGGGGTTTGGGGTGGTAGCTGAATTGATTGACAGTTTTCTGGCCAACTCCTAAACAGGAGTATGGGATCAGAAACCAAGCCCCAACTTCTAAGGGAACAATAATCAACATATGCCTGGTCAGGTTTTGTTGAAAAAGTTGCCTTTGCTCAGGCAGGATCAGAAAGTTCGAAATTTTACTGCAACAGTTCAGTCAAGTGCAGTTGTGCGGTATGTTCTCTATTTTGTATCAATACACAAAGAACTAAGTCAACCTGACAATGACTGTTGCTCTGTATGTTCATCTTATTGTGAAATAAAGCAACTTAAAAATTCCTATTGAGTCTCACCTCACGGAATAATAGTTCAGTACACTTTCTGGGAGACTGAAGTAGCATTCATAGGTCCAGATCACAAAGGGATGTGATTGCTACATCCTCATGTTATGCTATTGCACAAATAATAGGAACAAGGACAATGTAATTCAGCCCTCACAATAGCAAAATGCATAATAGTAGATGCTGGAAATCTGAAATATAAACAAAAAATGCTGGAAATACTCAGCAGGTCAAGCAGCACCTGGAGAGAAAAATAGGGTTAACATTTCAGATCTGTGATGTTGACCTGGTGACTATTTCCAGCTTTCCTGTTTTACTTCTATAAAAGCAAGGTGCCGTGACTAATTAAAGGAGTGACTGATACCACTGAGCCAGGGAAAGTATCAAAAGAGACCAGGATTTGGGAAAAGTCCAACCATTGAGAATTACAAGGTGAAGCAGGAATCAGCCAAATCAGACCACAAAAGACAGCTGGACCTTCACCAAAAAAACTGTAGGTAAAGAAACTCAGGACAGGGTAATGTAAAACTCCGAAAATGAATAAAGACCACCCAACTGCCTGTTGTCACAATCCCAACATTAGCTTAAGGTCAAATTTGTAAAGCCTACAGGAAGCTGGGAACACGGTGTGGTATAAGGCCCAACGTGGAGCACTCAATATCCTTTGGCGAATTATACAAATTTGTTACAGAAAAAAGCTACACAAACATGCATGCTTTAATGAGATTGATAGAAGCTTTCATGACAGGCCTGGGAGTAGAAGGTAGCACCCAGTGCAACACTAAGCTATGAAGTCATTCATTTCGGAAGGTCACAGGTCCGATTCCAGTTTATACTGGGTTAGCTGATGCCAGCTGGAGCAGTGGCTGGGATGCAATAATTGATTTCAGCATATCTGGACTAGGGACATCTCAAGTCAGCCAGGGTTTCCAGTCCTGCTGTCTCATCTATTCAAACATTGATATGTGGGTGCAAACTGAGGACAGGATTGGACTTTGCTGTGATGTCTTATAATGAAACAGTCTAACACTCAGTGCCTTGATTCAAAATGACCAGTTGGATGGAGTCAGAGAGCATGGGGCAGTGAGCATGCAAGAGTCAAAGGGGAAAGGAGAAGGACTAAGAAAGACAAAGTGCAATGCTTGACTACTGTCCTCCACCAAATAATGTGGTAACTTTTAACTCATTCCTATTTGAACCATTTGAAGAAATTCACTTAAAAGTCATACTGCTCAAAATACTTCCAGTAGCTACAATCCAAGTTTGGAAGAATAAAAAACAATGGGTCAATTTTAACCATTGCTTGAATGGGCATCGTATCAACATTTCAAGCAACCATTATTATTATTGAAATGGACTAACTGCACCAAGATTGATATAAAGGCAAGTTGATATAAACAAAAGTTGATCAAGGTACTGAACAACACTTCACTGCAAAGGTGCTAATACATAAAGAACTCATTTCTCTTCAACTCAATAGTTTATGCTTGAGTTACTTGCAAAAAAGTGACAAAAAATGATAAATGTTCTTGCTTCAACACTGACCCATAAAAATTATACGATTTCAAAGAATCCCTTCATGTATACACAGTGTGAGACAGTCATGCATAACCCTTTAATTAGATTATAATTGGTTAGCTCCACTCTTTTCATTCAAGCCTCCAAAGGCTGTATTGCTTTCTATTGTGCATTTATAAAAATGTAGATTTCTAATCACTCCTTTGAGATAATCATTGTTGATTTAAATTATAATTTCATCCATCTGATGTTATCTAGGTAGGTCTGAATGTGTTTCATCAGACTAAAGGGTGGCTGCTGAAAAAGCATCTCAATTGCCAAAAAAATACATTTATTATTCAACACTCAATAGTTTGAGTTTGACAGCCAGTCAGCAACCATCTGTTATTACTGGGCTTGATTTGCTTGCAATAAGCAAGCGAAAATCCAGTGTGCTTACTTTGCCAGAAAAAAAAACAATTTTCTACAAGTGAGTTTAACAAAAATACTGACTCTTCTATGAGTGCAATTGAAGACAGCAAGATGACTGAAAAAAATGCCTCATCACCTATTCTCCAAGACTAGTCATGTAAAGATGCTGGGTATAAACTCCCAAAGGACCTACAGGACTCTGAATTAAGACTGCAGAATCTGTAAGCAGTAGGTCCAGCATCGGAGTCAGTGGCCCATCATCAAAAGAAATGTACCTAACTAACAATGACATGCAATACATACTGGCTATCCTTCAAGGAATATACTCCAAAATACGTGTCTTCTGAAGTTACAATTATAACAAAAAATAAATCAGCCATCATATACAGAAAATGTCATATCTCTCCATTTCAGCAGGATAACAAAAACCCCAATCGACAAAATAAATTATGTACAAAATAAAACAAATTAAAAGTCGATATTATTTGAGACTTCAAATTTAATCAAAAATATCACCCCCCCATTGATACTTTTTCATTAATACTTGCATTTTTCCATCTGATTTAATTTCAAATTTTTTTTCAAAAACAAAATCCCACAACCTGCAAATCTCACCGGAAATTTGAATCAACTTTTAAAATGTTAGTCAGGGATATAGAGGCTTAAAATCAATATTAAGCAGGAGAACAGAAGCTCCTTTAGTAAACCCTCAAGACATGAGAAATAATTTCAACTATTTTCTAATTAGCTAATACTATTGGCAGTTACTTCAATTATTAAACAAATACTGCAGTCTAAAGATCAGAAAAATAAACTGCAGTTCATAAAATTCTTGATTCAAGCATAACATTACCTTAAACCAAGGGCAAGGTTTTTGTATTCATTCATGGTAAGAGGGGATTACTGGCTAGGCCAGGTGTAGGTACACCCATAGTGCTGTTAGGGAGGGAGTTCCAGGATTTTGACCCAGGGACAGAGACGGAACAGCGATATATTTCCAAGTCAGAATGGTGAGTGGCTTGGAGGGGAACTTGCAGGTGGTGGTGTTCCCATGTGTCTGCTGACCTTGTCCTTCTAGATGGCACCGGTTGTGAGTCTGGAAGGTGCTACCTAAGGAGCCTTGGTGATTTCCTGCAGTGCATCTTGTTCATGGTACACACTGCTACCGCTGTGCATCAGTGGTAGAGGGAGTGAATGTTTGTGGAAGGGGTGCTGATCATGCGGGCTGCTCTGTCCTGGGTGGTGCCAAGCTTCTTGAGTGTTGTTGGAGCTGTACTCATCCAAGCAATTGGAGAGTATTCCATCACACTCCTGACTTGCGCCTTGTTGATGGTGAACAGGCTTTGGGGATTCAGGAGGTGAGTTACTTGCTGCAGGTTTCCTAGCCTCTGACCTGCTCTTGTACCCAAAGTATTTATATGGCTAGCACAGTTCAGTTCCTGGTCAATGTTAACCCTCCCCCCCGCCCACACCAGGGTGTTGATAGTCAGGGATTCAGCGTTGGTAATGACACTGAATGTCAAGGGTGATGGATCAATTCTCTCTTGTGGAGATGGTCATTGTCTGGCATTTGGATGGCACAAATGTTACTTGCCACTTGTCAGCCCAAGCCTGGATATTGTCCAGGTCATGCTGCATTTGGACATGGACTGATTTAGTGTCTGAGGAGTCATGAATGGTGCTGAGCATTGTGCAATCATCAGCGAATATCCCCACTTCTGACCTTATGATGGAAGGAAAGTCATTGATGAAGCAGCTGAAGATGGCTGGGCCTAGGAAACTACCCTGAGGAACTCCTGCAGTGATGTCCCGGAACTAGATGTTTGACCTCCAACAACCATAAACATTTTCCTTTGTGCAAGGCATGACGCCAACCAGCAGAGAGTTTTCCCTTGATTCCAGTTTTGCAAGGGCTCCCTAATGGCATACTCCATTGACTACTGCCTTGATGTCAAGGGCAGTCACTCTCACCTCACCTCTGGCGTTCAGCTCTTTTGTCCATGTTTGAACCAAGGCTGTAATAAGATCAGGTGCCAAGTGACCCTGACAGAACCCGAACTGAGCGTCAGTGAGTAGATTGTTGTTAAGCAAGTGCTGCTTGATAGCACTTCCATCACTTTACTGATGATGGAGAGTAGACTGATGGGGCAGTAATTGGCTGGGTTGGATTTGTCCTGCTTTTTGTCTACAGGACATAGCTGGGCAATTTTCCACATTGCCGGGTAGATATCAGTGTTGTAGCTGTACTGGAACAGCTTGGCTAGGGGCACGACAAGTTCTAGTGCACAGGAGTGCCTGGTGCTGCTCCTGGTATGCCCTCCTGCACTATTCATAGAACCAGGGTTGATCCCCTGGCTTGGTGGGAATGTTAGAGTGGGGGATATGCCAGGCCATGAGGTTACATATTGTGGTTGAGTACAATTCTGCTGCTGTTCATGGCCCACAGTGCCTCATGGTTGCCCAGACTTGAGTTGTTAGGTCTGTTTGAAATCTATCCCATTTAGCACAGTGGTATTGCCACACAACATGATGAAGGATATCGTCTATGTAAGACGGGACTTGGTCTCCACAAGGACTGTTCGGTGGACGTGCCTACCGATACTGTCATGGACAGATACATCTGCAGCAGGCAGGTTGGTGAGGATGAGGTCAAATATGTTTTTCCCACTTGTTGGTTCTCTCACCACCTGTCAGGAGGCCAGCCTAGCAGCTGTGTCCTTTAGGACTCGGCCAGCTTGGTCTGTAGTGGTGCTACCGAGCCACTCTTGGTGATGGATGTTGAAGTCCCCCACCTAGAGTACATTTGATGCCGTTGCCACCCTCAGTGCTTCCTCGAAGTGGTGTTCAACATGGAGCTGATTCATCAGCTGAAGGAGGGCGGTATGTGGCAATCGGCAAGAGGTTTCCTTGCCCATGTTTGACCTGATGCCAAGAAACTTCCTGGGGTCCGGAATCAATGTTGAGGACTCCCAGGGCAACTCCTTCCCAACTGTATACCACCACCTCTGCTGGGTCTATCCTGTCGGTGGGACAGGACATACCCACGGATGGTGATGGTGGTGTCTGGGACACTACCTGTAAGGTATGATTCCTTGAGTACAACTATGTCATATTGTTGCTTGACTGTCTGTGAGACAGCTCTCCAAATTTTGGCACATTCCCCAGATGTTAGTAAGGAGGACTATGCAGGGTTGACAGGGATGAGTTTGCCATTGTCATTTCCTGTGCCTAGGTCGATGCCAGGTGGTCCGTCCGGTTTTCTTCCTTATTGACTGGTTTTAAGCTGTTTGATACAACTGACTGGCTTGATAAGCCATTTCAGAGGGCATTTAAAAGTCAACCAAATTGCCGTGGGTCTGGAGTCACATGTAGGTCAGACCAGGTAAGGGCAGCAGATTTCCTTCCCTAAAGGACATTAATGAACCTTTGTAAACCAATTGTCTCAAGCTGTATTCATCCCATTTTCTGAAACCATTCTGCAGCTGTTCTTTTGAAAATTTTTTCAAAAGGACAGCTGCAGAATGGAACTTGGGACTAAGACATCCACCTTCTCATTCTATTGGCAAAAGGCATTTTTGAGAACCTAAATTTGAAAAGAACTAAACAGTTTCTGCACAACCACATTTTGTGTGGACAGTAAACTCCAAGAATTACACAATAAAACCTGTGCTGTAATACTTTGCATATCATCTCCTCTGTGCATGTGCTAAAATATGCCACAAATGCTACCAAACGACAGGCAGGGCTCTTACTTTCAAATGGTGTCTCAATCATTCTGACTTCTGTTAGCCATTTAGTACGTTATATCTGCTTTTCTATTTCTGTCTAATTATCATAGATCGTGGCATTTAAATCAACTTTTGAAGCCTCGTGGGTGTTGACTTATATGCCAAGTATAAAATGCGGACTGCCGGAACTGGAGTAGGTAGTCACCATTTTGAAATGTGCAAAAACATAACACTGGTAATTCAAAGTAAATCAACGTGACACTTTTTATTGAATGAATTAATTTTACAAGGTCGCCTTTAACCACAATCAAAACATTTTAAAAACCATCAAATTCATTCTGAGTCACTTTGGCTATGGCATCATTGTAAGGACCCCGCTCTGGATCAGATTTGGCGTTTTCGGTTTCAGAATCATCCCTCCACAGTAAATCATATTTAACATCTTCTGAACAATCTGATGACAGATTGTGCATTAAAAGCATCCTGTGATTTGACGATGAAACCACACAAAAGATCAAGCTGGGCAGTACACATATTTCCACTCTTTGTGAAGGTTTTTTCTCCGTTAACCATCCACCTATTCCATTCAAAGCAAACATGATTCTCGAATGCCTTGTTGAGACATACGTCCAAAGAATGAATAATGGATGTCAGACCCCCGGTATAACTGTGACGCGGGTGTTATTTCTTCGCCAGGTGCCTCTTGATCTCATCAGTTAAATGGGGTCTGCACATTCCCCACACTAATAAGCTACGGTCTTTGCACAGGCCACCAGGACACCTATTCCACAGATTCTCAATCCACAACTTCACTCCATTCTCATCCATCCAAACAGTGTCATGAAAATGACCACAGGTTTTAATTTCGTTCTGACGGCGATGCAGGCAAGTACCACCATGAATCTTCTCTTCTCATGTCCTGTGGTTTTCACTGGAACTGTTTTCCCATTCCATAGTTCCACTGTTTGGCAGATCAAAATTTATTGGTGTTTCATTCATACTGCCAATGTGACACAAGGTTTTTGATGCTGTCTGATGATGAATCGCTGGAAACTGGCAATTTTGGCATTGAGTTCTTCTGGCATTCTCTGAACAATCTTGGTCTTCTGAAACACTGGACATTTTTGTTCCATGAAGCAGCTACATGAACTAGCCATTACTCTGAAATCTCTGCTGGGCTCAAGGCTTGATATGGCCCATTTAAGTGCATATATATGCATTGTATTTCTGGTGACAAAACCATTCTGACGATTTTTGAGGACCCTTTCCAATATACGCTTCTCAAAGTCAGGCCAGTGGCTGGTCCATGTTCTCAAGATTCATTTGGTCTTGGGCATCTTCTTCCATTCTTGCACCAGTTTTTTTAAGAACACCGAATTCCCTCGTTACAACGCAGTTATTTGATGAATTAGCAGATGTTATGATTTTTAGCTTGAAACCAGCTGAACCCTTTTCTATTTGTCAGTTGCCATGCATGGTCTGCTTTGTGTGGGTGTGTTTAAGGCATGGCCCGTATCATCTGTTTGATCCCATGTGTCAGGCTTAGAAGGTGAGTAAAACATGTATTCTTGAACTGAAAAACTGAGGCCGACTCCTAATGCGGAGGTAGCATTTCTTAGCAGGAAAAGGGGAGCTTGACTTGTATGCTGAGTATAGGTCCAAATATGGTGCTGAGAAAATGGGGTCGTCTCATTCGCTGGGTCTACTTATACAACACAGTCTACAGTATTCCTAATCACATGCTGCCATGGGGCAAATTCTGCTCACCCTGCCCTTGAATATAGCTGCAGCTTAAGTCTTAAATTCACATCACAGTGCAACTATGTAACAGAGTCTGATTTCTGTTTTTGCCCCTGTAGCATAAGGCTATTGGATTTCTTTCTCCTGAATTGTGGAATGTGACCCCCAAGTATTAACAAGAATCCTGAAAACTTATCAGTTGCCTTGAAGTGATTTTGGTCATAGGCCTTCATTCAAGGCTGTTTCTTGAGCTGCATGCTGTTTTTTGTGTTGTCAGCTTTGTTGGATGGTTTGTCAACTTTCCTGCATTTTGTAGGTTGGCATGACTAAAGAAACACTGTTCACAACATATTGCTCTCTTGAAGACAGGGCTTGTATTTGGCTATGGATCATTTGGTGCTCACAACCCCCAATGAATATTCCTTCATAGAAAGTGAGATCAGCAGGTTATACTTAACTGCAGATGCATCACATCAGAGTCCGATTCTATTATCATTTGATGTCAGCATATACACACTTCCTGAAATGAGTTACTGAATAGATCAGTGGCTGGATCTTGACAAATATTTTTCCCTTCCAAGCCTGCGGGTACTGAGACCAACAGTAACTTTGCCCTGGAGAAGATCACCAAATTCTACACAGATCAGGGAACGACCCTGGCACCAGCCTGATCTGTATAGTTTTTATACTGTACCACTTGATACATTACCCACTAAATCAAGAAAGATCTTAATTTCTTAAAACTCAATAGCCTAAAAAGAACTTAAACTGAAACCAGCACATCCTCAAAGGATGTTTAACACTCCATCCATGTAGACTCATGTAGGGATGAAACTGGTTGAGAATGAAACCAAAATTGCAGAAAAGAAAAGGAATGTAAACACCCACCCTACAACCCAATCCAAAACAGCTGAGTGTAGCCTCAAAAAGTTAAAAATTGTTTGGCCTTAGGAAGGCCTATACATTCAAATATCATTCTGCTTTAAAGAGGAAAATATTATACCAAAAAAAGGCTAAACATTCCATATATTTCTGCAAGCACTGAATGACAGGCACCAGCAGTACGTGAATCCCTAATCAAATTGACTGCAGCAGCAAACCTGCAAGAATAGGCATAGCCGATTCACTCAGCTGTTATGCTAATTACTCACAGAGGCAGTTTTAACACAAACACTAGATATCAAATTAACACACCACCACTAAAGAGGCTATCACTTCTAAACGATCTTCACCGACACAATCAGAGGCAACGTGTACAATTCAGAATTTACACATCAAATCGTGTTAATTGATGGAACCATAAATGGTCATGACAAGTCATACCTGTGCACAGTTCAACTTGTGCTTAATGCCTCATTTTATGGTCGTATGCATCTAATGTATAATTGCACACCAATGCATCAGCCGACAGATAACACAGCAATCATGACTTTATTTCAGTCTTGGAACCATTTAGATATGTTGAAATTACTCCTGTACTGCTAATAGTGTAAACAACCACTAGTAAATAGTTTTTTTATTTAAAATAAAGAACAAAACCATTGCTATCTCATACATTCATGAGCTGTTGCTAATCAAACGGGATATTGAAGAGATCAATAGATTTCTAGATATCAGATATACCGAGTGCAGCCTTGGCAAACGGAGTGCAGCTGCCTGAGTGAAACTTGAGTTTTGTGAGAGGGGAGTTTTAAGTGTTAATTTTGTTCTTAAATTTTGTTCTTATATCTAATCTAGTCTGTAATCAGCAGTAACTGGAAAGTACTGTATAAGCAGGCTAAGTTCTTTCTTGCAGTTCAAAAAAACAGGGTAACTCTTTCCAGTGCAAACCCGTTTCCATCTGTTTCAGATGAGGTTATATTGTTTCATAGTTTGCCATTGTGAGATTTGAACTCTTGATAATCTTTTAAATGAAAACCAAATCAACAAAATTGGGATAAATCAGGCACAGCCCCTAATTCAGGTCAGCTGTAAAACCAAGGACAAAGTTTAAAGGAACCTTACAAACTTTAAATCAAAATGTGATTAAAGGGGTCAACAAAACACCCCAGTCCCCGCGGTGTCCACCGAGCACGGAAGGCCTCGAGAGTGTCAGCAGACACCGCGTGCTCCCTCTCCAGGGACATCCGGCAGCGAACGTAGCCGCGGAAGAGGGACAATCGGGCGGGACTCCCCCGTCGATCACCCGCTGCCTGGACCTGTTAATGGCCAACTTGGCCAGGCCCAGGAGCAGGTTCACGAGGAGGTCCTCCTCCTTCCCGACCCCCTTCTGCACCGGGTGCCCATAGATCAGGAGCATGGGGCTGAAGTGCAAACAAAACATCAATAAAAGGTTTTTCAAGTAACTAAAAAGGGAGTGCAGCCTACAACACCCTATGTATACATGGTCCACGGACTCCACAAGACTGCAAAAAGGGCACGTGTCCTGAGAGTCCGTGAACCTATGCATCCTCTTATTATAGGGGACTGCTGCATGCAACACCCTCCAACCCAGGTCCCCGATAGAAAGGGGGAGGACACCTCCATAGAGGGCCTCCCATCGGGGGCTTCCGCCGCTGGACGGCAACAAGGCATGCCAGGGCGTGTCCGGGCGACGGACAAGGGCGAGAAAATGGAAGGTGTGCAGCAGCAGTCCATACAAAAAGCCCCTATTTGCCGTGCCAAAAGGCACAGAGGGCATGTCCCCGAGGCGGCTCATATTGCAATAAGATGTAACTCTTTCGAGTACAAACCCGTTTCCATCTGTTTCAGATGAAGTTACATTGTTTCATAGTTTGCCATTGTGAGATTTGAACTCTTGATCCTTTTATTTTCTACTTTCCTCAGAAAGAAGAGCAGTGGCCTTGGTAAGTAGGACTTGTGTAACTCTTTTGAGTATAAACCCATTTCCATCTGTTTCAGATGAAGTTACATTGTTTCATAGTTTGCCATTGTGAGATTTGAACTCCTGATCTTGGGGTTACAAACCCAGTACCATAACCACTTGGCTATTTAGGCCAAGCCAAAGGATGTAACTCTTTCAAGTAAACATGTTTCCATCTGTTCTTATTCAGATGAAGTTACATTGTTTCATAGTTTGCCATTGTGAGATTTGAACTCTTGAGCTTGGGGTTACAAACCCAGTACCATAACCACTTGGCTATTTAGGCCAAGCCCAAAATTATGTACTTACATTGTTTCATAGTTTGCCATTGTGAGATTTGAACTCTTGATACTCTTTTGAGTAAACATGTTTCCATCTGTTTCAGATGAAGTTACATTGTTTCATAGTTTGCCATTGTGAGATTTGAACTCTTGATAATCTTTTAAATGAAAACCAAATCAACAAAATTGGGATAAATCAGGCACAGCCCCTAATTCAGGTCAGCTGTAAAACCAAGAACAAAGTTTAAAGGAAACTTACAAACTTTAAATCAAAATGTGATTAAAGGGGTCAACAAAACACCCCAGTCCCCGCGGTGCCCACCGAGCACGGAAGGCCTCGAGAGTGCCAGCAGACACCGCGTGCTCCTTCTCCAGGGACATCCGGCAGCGAACGTAGCCGCGGAAGAGGGACAAACAATCGGGCGGGACTCCCCCGTCGATCGCCCGCTGCCTGGACCTGTTAATGGCCAACTTGGCCAGGCCCAGGAGCAGGTTCACGAGGAGGTCCTCCTCCTTCCCGACCCCCTTCCGCACCGGGTGCCCATAGATCAGGAGCGTGGGGCTGAAGTGCAAACAAAACATCAATAAAAGGTTTTTCAAATAACTAAAAAGGGAGTGCAGCCTACAACACCCTATGTATACATGGTCCACGGACTCCACAAGACCGCAAAAAGGGCATGTGTCCTGAGAGTCCGTGAACCTATGCATCCTCTTATTATAAGGGACTGCTGCATGCAACACCCTCCAACCCAGGTCCCCGATAGAAAGGGGGAGGACACCTCCGTAGAGGGCCTCCCATCGAGGGCCTCCGCCGCCAGACGGCAACAAGGCACGCCAGGGCGTGTCCGGTCGACGGACAAGGGCGAGAAAATGGAAGGTGTGCAGCAGCAGTCCATACAAAAAGCCCCTCTTTGCTGTGCCAAAAGGCACAGAGGGCATGTCCCCGAGGCGGCTCATATTGCGGGGCACCAGCACCCGAGGGAGGGTTCGGGGCTTGGGGCCAATGTGGAATTCCGTCCGAACAGGGGAACGCTCAGACGGAAGACCACCGCGCACCTGGGCCACCTCAAGACCCAAAATAACGTCGGGTCCGAGCACGACCGTTCTCAGGTCTTGGATGGCATCGGCTGCGACCTGGACACTCACAGACGCGCGTCGCGCCAACTCCTGCGGGAGCATCCAGCCCAGTCCTCCGCCACCCAGCACGTCCCCGATCCTGGTCACCCCTGCGGCCACAGCCCTCCTCTCCGCCAACCACTGAAAAGGACGGAGGGGCGGATTCCTGAGCAGCGGCTCTCTGACGATAGCCGCTACTCCTGACGGGGGAGAGCTGCGTCGCGAGGCGACCACTTTCCAGACTTTGATCAGGTCCTGGTAAAAGACGGGCAACGCCTGCAAGGAGCCACCGAGGCCCAGCTGTTCTATAAACAGGAGCTGCACGTCATAATTCAGGCCGTGCACCTGACGGAAGAAATATGTCATCAGGGCACACCATCTAGGAGGAGGCTCAACGTAGAGGTATCGCTGCAGGGTCTGAAGGCGGAAAGTCGCCACCTGTGTGCGTAGGCACACTAGCGCCTGACCACCCTCCCTAAGCGGGAGACTCAGAACCTCGGCAGCGACCCAGTGCAATCTTTTGTCCCAGAAGAAGTCGACTAACAATCTCTGGATTCTTGTGACAAAGTCCGGGGGAGGGGTCAAAGTGACCAGCCGATACCACAACATGGCGGCGATCAGCTGGTTTATGACCAGAACTCGACCCCGGTAAGATAGCACTCGGAGCAGTCCTGTCCAGCGCCGCAGGCGAGCGGTGACTTTCGTCTCCAGTTCCTGCCAGTTTGCCGGCCAGGATTCCTCAGCGGGGCAGAGATGGACACCCAGGTAGAGGAGGCTGGACCTGCTCCAGGTGAAAGGCCTGAGCTCCTCGGGTAGGGGATCCATCTGCCACTGACCGACCAGGAGTCCAGAACACTTACCCCAGTTGATCCTGGCAGAAGAAGCGGCAGAGTAGACCTCCTGGCACTCGCGCATCCTCCGCAGGTCAGCCGGGTCACTAAACATAAGGAGCACGTCATCGGCGTAAGCCGAAAGGACCACCCCGATGCCCGGCCCGCGCAGAACCAATCCCGACAACCTCCTCCGCAAGAGGCGCAGGAAAGGCTCCACGCAAATAGAATACAACTGGCCAGACAGGGGGCAGCCCTGACGTACCCCTCTCCCAAAGCGAAGGGGCGCCGTCAGGGACCCGTTAACCTTCACTAGACACTCCGCGGCAGTGTACAGAAGTCGGATCCGGGCGACAAAATGCGTCCCGAACCCGAAAGCTCGCAGAGTTCCGAGTAAGTATTCGTGATCCACCCTGTCGAACGCCTTCTCCTGATCGAGAGACAGGAAGGCGCTCGACAGACCAGCCCTCTGGGAATGGTGGATGATGTCCCGGACCAGATGAATGTTATCATAAATGGTTCGGTCCGGGACGGTGTAGGACTGGTCAGGGTGGATCATGTGGTCCAGCACGGTGCCGAGCCGAGAAGACATGGCTCGGGCGAAGATTTTGTAGTCCGTGCTGAGGAGGGAGACCGGGCGCCAGTTTTGAAGAAGGCGGAGATCCCCCTTCTTCGGTAGCAGGGCAATCACGGCCCTGCGCCACGAAAGGGGCATCTCCCCGGTAGCAATGCTCTCCCCCAGGACCCCCGCGAAGTCGCTCCCCAAGACGTCCCAGAACGCCCTGAAGAACTCCACGGTCAGCCCGTCTAGTCCCGGGGTTTTGCCCCTAGAAAGACCGTCGAGTGCGCCGGTCAGCTCCCCCAGACTTATAGGGGAGTCGAGCTTTCCGGCGCACTCCGGGCCGACCTGCGGCAGGTCCTCCCACAAAACTCTGCAAGCTTCCTCACTGGACGGATCCGGAGAGAAAAGGGCAGTGTAGTAATCTCGGGCAATGGCCCTGATGCCCTCCGGATCCGAGACAAGTGATCCGTCGTCGGCCAGCAGCGTAAAGAGCTGCTTACGGACCCCGTGCCTTTTTTCCAGTGAGTAGAAGAAGGGAGAGCCACGGTCCATCTCCTTAAGGAAACAGATCCGCGACCTCACGAACGCGCCCCGAGACCCGACCAGTTGCAGGTCCCGCAGCGCGCCCTTCTTCTCATCGTACACCGACCGCAGGGCCGGGTCCGCGTCGGGCTGACGGAGACGTGCCTCCAGGTCGAGCACCTCCTTCTCCAACTCCTCGACCCTGGATTTGCGTCTCTTTGTCGACCCCTTCGCGTACTCTTGACAGAAAACTCGGACGTGAGTCTTGCCCACGTCCCACCATAGCCTCAAGGAGGGGAAGCCTCCCCGCTTCCTTCTCCAGCCGGTCCAGAAGCGACGGAACGAGTCCAGGAACCGCTGGTCTTCCAACAACAGGTTATTAAAATGCCAGTACGCGGACCCCGTCCGAGCGCAGAACGAAGTGAGCTCCGCCCACACCAGACGGTGGTCCGTGCACGGAACCTGCTGTATAGAAGCAGCCGGAACGCAGGACACGTACGCCTTCGAAACGTAAAGGCGGTCGAGTCTGGACGCTCCGACTCCAGGTGACACAAAGGTGAACACGCTGCAGTCAGGATGGAGATTTCGCCAGACGTCCACTAAGTCGAAGGACCTGACCAGGTCCCGCAACTTACTCACACCTCGCGTGCAGTGCGGGGTACCGTGACGGTCCCGGACCCCGAGGGTGCAATTGAAATCCCCCCCGAGGACGATGCACTCGCCAGCGTCGATGGAGCCGAGATGAGTGGACACTTCTTCAAAGAAGCTCGCTTGCTGCTGCGTGCCCAGGGGAGCGTACACATTCACAAAGTGAAGCACCGCCCCCCCCAGACGCACAGTCAGGTGCAGCAACCGGCCTGGCACTGGCTCCTTGACCCCCAAGATCTCCGGCTGAAAATGCGGGGCCAACAAGATAGCCACCCCGCCAGAATTGGAGGCTAGGTGACTCATGTAGACCCCCCCTCGCCACTCCAGGAGCCACGTGGCTTCGTCTCCCGGAACGGTATGGGTTTCTTGCAGGAAGCACAACGCGTACTTCCCGTCCCTGAGGACCGAGAAGTTCTGGAACCTGCGCTGTGCGGCCCTGCTGCCGCGGATGTTGAGGCTGGCTATAGTCGTCTTCATTGTCAAAGGTACATCAAACCTTCACCTTAAGTCATTAAAAAGAAGAAGAGGACTTTTTAGTCCTTCCTCTCCTTCAGGAGCCCAGCGAGAAACGTTTGGACCCTCCGCCGCGCGTTCCTATCCAACTCAGGAGACTTGAGAGCCTCGCGAGTGGACCAGAACACCAGCGGAAAAGAATGCCACCGGTCCAAGGCCAACTGAACCCTGTCTCGGCGACCGCGATGACTCGCCAAAAAGTCCCGGAGTTCCCTTGGGGGGATGAGGGGGGAGTCGGTGGAGGGCACCAGGGGATCCACCGCCTCGCTTGAGAGCGACTCAGCGTAATCTCCAGCGCTCACCACGGACACCCCGTCCTCCTCCAGGTCGTCGCCTCCAGCTTCCGACCCCTCCCCCGCATTGAGTACGGGGGCTGATTCGGAGTTGCCAGCTGGCTCTATCTGTGCCTCGATCCCACCCCCAGGATCAAGGCCAGAGGGGTCCTCTCTGGTCTCCTCTAAACGTTTTGGGTCAGAGGGCAGCGGCAGTTCTGATGCCCGCTCTCCTCCCGGCACCGGGTCGTCCGGGGAGCTCAGGACAAGCTCCTGACCTAAAACTAGGACGCCCGGTGCGAAGGTTTGGGAGGGAGCGGGAAGGCCTTCCTTTTCGCCGCCACCCAATGACCCGTTGACATTTTTTAAATTTTGAAAGTTGCAGTCCCCCGATGAGCCAGAAGGTACCTCGGGGGTATCGAGGGTCTCTGTGTCGGGCACCACCTCAAGGGAGGTGCCTTCAGTCACCCCCGAGGGGCCCTGTTCAGGGGACTGCAGCAGGTTGACAGGGGTAATAGTGGTGGGAGTCGGTGCAGGGGTTTTGAGTTCCCCCAGAGGACAGGGCGAGATTTTACTTGGTGGAGACGCCACCACCTCTTCATCGGGGGAAGGGACACACCCAACTTCTTCAGTTTGGGCATCACCCACCTCCTCCTCCGAAGCGTGACGTCTCTTCCGGGTCAGGCTGGGGGCTAGGGAAACCTCCATTTCCGAGGCCCCCTCCTCCTTGTCCAGCCCTCCCGGACACTCCACCCTCTGGGTTTTGGGTGTTAGATACCCCGGCTCGGAGTCCCGCGTCCCTTCCCCGCCGGCCCCGGGAGCACGCGCAGGGACGACGCCGGGCCCAGCACTCGGCGCCTTAGCACCCACGGGCCCGGGAGCACACGCGGACACGACGCCGGGGCCGGATGTTGTCTTTTCCCCCGAGCCGGTGCTTGCAGGTGTTTGGGGGTTTTGGGGCGTTTCAGGGGCCGCCTCCAGGTTGCGGGTCTTCCTCTGCGCCTTCTTACGGCGTGGGGGCTCTCCCCCCGCCTCACCGGCAGCCGAGATGGCAGTGGCCGCCGGCGTCGCTTCCCCTTGCGGGGAGGGAGATGGAGTGGTGGCGGGGGGAGGAGGGGCGGTGCCAGCCGTGGCCACTTGGGTGGGGCTCGTAGCCTTGGAGGCGGGGCAGTTCTTCCTCACGTGCCCCGCCTCCTTACAAGCATGGCACCGCACGCCCTCCACGGTCCAGAAGACCCGATAGGCGGTCCCCTCAAAATTGATAACGAAGGCCCCCTCCAGGCACTCCTCCTGGGCCAAGCGGACAAATACCTGGCGCCGGAAGGAGTACACATGGCGGAGGGCCGAGTCTTTGAGGCCGAGCGGGATTGGTGCAACCCCCGACCTGACCTCCCCCAATTTATTAAGGTGGGGGAGGAGGAGCTCACTGGATAGAAAAGGCGGGATGTTCGAAATAATAATTCTCTGGGCGGTGGCCTCAAGGGGGTCCACCGCCAGAAAAGTCCCGCCCACAGTGAGTCCTTTTTGCAGGGCGAGGCGCACCGCCCGCTCGGACCTCAAGAAGAATATGGCCTTCCCATACATTTTAGAGGCCGCGACAATGGCTGAGGGGCCGACGACCCCAGCCATAGCCTTTACGCAGGCCTCTATTGTCATTTCAGGGTGAGCATAGCTCTTTACCCCAAGGGCCCTGGTCAGGAGGCGGAAAGGTGACAGGGCAGCGGGAGCAGCTGGAGCCGCAGAAGCAACCACCCCCGCATAAGTTTTCTTTTTTTGAGGCCCTGCCACCGGTGACAAAACCGCCTCCACATTAGCCCTCGAGGGCCCGGCCACAGGTGATGGTGAATTGGCCTTAGGGCCAGAGCCACGCCCACCCCGGGAAGGATTGGCCATTTTGTTTTTTTCTTTTTATTTTTTTTTTTAGAAATATAGGGAGGAAAGGGGGTGGGGGAGAGAGGTAGAAACAACCTCCCCTCTTTTAGGCAGGAGAGGAGAGGAGGGAGAGGAGTAAAAGACAGGGAGGCACAGGAGGGAAAGAGGTAAATGTCCAGGTGGGTGTCCTCGATGGTGGATGGACGGTGGGTGGGGGCCTGATGTTCTTCAGGCAGGGGGAGGCGATGTCTTCACCAGCTATTGCTGGCCTTACTGGGAAAAGGGCTGGGTGGGGGGGAGGGGTGGCAGAAAGATGGTTTCAGCACACACACACACACCCTCCCGCTCTTCCTTCCCCAACTCCTCTGGCAGTCTTCTTGCCTCCCCCTACAAAAACACAGTCCTTAATTGCCCCCACCTTAAACAAAAATACACAGTTCAGACACCCACCTAGGATGTTGTTTTCCAACTCAGTCCTGGCCTCCTGGCCTTCCTGTCCTGTAGCAACAGTAGCAACTGTTCTCTTCTCTCCCTCTCTCTCCTCTAGCAGCACAGGGGCAAGGCAGCAGCAGCAGCACTGGAGGAGCAGCAACAGAAGCAGCAGCAGCACACAGCAGAAGCAACAACCCCAAAGGCAGCAGCAGAAACAGTTGAAACACTGAGGAGCAGCAACACCAACACCACACACCTTCTCTCCTCAGTACCAGGAAACCAACTGAATCCACAATTACCTCCACGAGATCGTTAGGAAAGTGAACTCTTGATACTCTTTCGAGTACAAACCTGTTTCCATCTGTTTCAGATGAAGTTACATGTTTCACAGTTTGCCATTGTGAGATTTGAACTCTTGATCTGGGGGTTACAAACCCAGTACCATAACCACTTGGCTATTTAGGCCAAGCAGTTCAAACAGGGTAAACTCACTCTCAGCTGTAGGATTTGGGTAGTTAATTAGCTAACTGGTTGAATCTGGTTACTAGCCCCAGTTCAGTTTACTATAAATTCAAGGTTCTTTAGTACAGCTGACTGACCGAGTGAAGACTTGAAATTTGGTGAGAGGGGAGTTGTTTGTTTTCTCTTGATCTTTCTCACCCCCTGAAATTGGTTCTTGCTCGAATACAGGGAAAGGAGCTAGCTGTTTGGTGAGTATCTGGTAAGTGGGTAAGTTCTATTCTATCCCTAAGGTTTAAAATAGTACACAATTTGGTGGTAAAGTCATGTAAGAAAGCAACATAAATAAATGATTAATTTAATTAAGTAATTATTTAAAACACATTAAAGATGGCAGACAGGTGATGTGTCAAGGCTGCAGCATGTGGGAGCCCCTGACTAACATTGTGATCCAGGGCAAACACATCTGCAGTAAGTGTTTGTGGCTTGAGGAACTTCGGCTCAGAGTCATTGAGTTGGAGGCTGAGCTGCAGACTCCAACACATCAGAGAGAAGCAAAGTTACCTGGATGTTTTATACCATGAGGCAGTCACACCATTAGGATAGGGTCTTCTGATTTGGTCAGTGGCTATGGACAGGGGGGTGTGACTGTGAGTGAGGCAGGTAAGGGGTCCCAGAGGACAGCAGTGTGAGCCTCTGCAATTGTCCAACAGATTTGAAGTTCTCTCAGCTTGTTTAGATAAGAACGGGGGCTGCAGGGTGGATGAGCAAGTGTGGGGAGCAAAAAGGGTTGTAGTGGTGGTAGGGGACCGTTTAATAAGGGGGATTGACACTGTTCTCTGTAACAAGGAGCATGAGTCCAGACGATTTTATTGCCTGCCCGGTCGGTGCCAGGGTTCAGGCTGGAGAGGAACTTGCAGTGGGAGGGGAAGGATCCAGTGGCCGTGGTCCGTGTAGGTTCCAATGATATAGGGAGGATGAGTCAGTATGACAAACTAGGCACCAAATTAAGAAGCAGAACCTCAAAGCTAATCATTTCTGGATTATTACCTGAGTCATGTGCAAATTGGTATAGAATAATTAAGATTAAAGAAATAAACGCATAGCTCAGACTGGTGTGGGAGAAGTGGGTTCTGGTTTGTGGGGCACTGGCACCAGGACTGAGGAAAATGGGATCTGTACCATTGGGACGATCTACACCTGAACCGTGCTGGGGCTGGTGTCCTCGCGAGCTGCCTAACTAGGGAAGTAGAGAGGGTTTTAAGCTGAATAGTGGGGGCAAGGGAGCAAACGTGGGAAGATCTGGTAAACTGAAGAGTAGAGACAAGTCAAAAGAGACAGGTATTAATATGGGAAACGATAAGCAGATTGTGACAGGAAGGGGCAAAGAGTACAATGCTAAGAGTAAATCAGCTGATAAAGTTAGACACTACAAAAGTAATAAAAGGACAAAACTAAAGGCTCTAAGTGCATGTAGCATTTGAAACAAAACAGATGAACTGATGGCGCAAATAGAAATAAATAAGTACGATCTAATAGCCATTGCAGAGACAATGGCTACAGGATGGGATAGATTAGGACCTAAATATTGAAGGGTATGTGACATTTAGGAAGGATAGGAAGTTAGGAAAAAGTGGAGGGATGGCTTTGTTAATTAATGATGATATAGCACATTAGGGAGGGATGACCTAAGTTTAGGAAACCAGGATGTAGATGCGGTTTGGGTTGAGATGAGGAATGATAAAGGGGAGAAGTCACTTGTGGGAGTGGTGTACAGGCCCCTTAATTATAACTACACAGTAGGACAAAGTATAAAAGAAGAGATAATGGGAGCTTGCCAGAAAGATATAGCAATAATCATGGGGGATTTTAATCTACATATAGACTGGAAAAATCAGATGGGCAAAGGTAGCGTAGATGAGTTCATAGAATGTTTTTGGGATAGTTTCTTAGAACAGCATGTTCTGGAGCCAACCAGATAGCAGACTATACTAGATCTGGTACTGAGTAACAAGATAGGATTAATTAATAACCTCCCAGTGAAGGCACCTCTAGGCAGCAGCGATCATATTATGATTGAATTTTACATCCATTTTGAGGGAGAAATGATTGCGTCCAAGACTAGTGTTTTAAACTTAAGGGCAATTATGAGGGCATGAAAGCAGAACTAGTTAAAGTGAACTGGCAAATGAGGTTAAGGGATATGTCAATAGAAGTTCAGTGGCAGACGTTTAAAGGGACATTTCGGAATACACAGAATCGATACATTCCAAAGAGAAAAAAAAATTCCAAGGGAAGGGCCCACCATCCGTGGTTAACTGATACTGTCTTTAACTTTTTTAAACTTAAAGAAAAAGCATATTATTACACAAAAACGGGTGGCAGGTCAGAAGATTGGAAAGCATATAAAGAACAGCAAATAATGACAGATTAATAAGGAGGGAAAAATTAAAGTATGACAGAAGGCTAGCTAGTAATATAAAGACAATAATAAGAGTTTCTATAGATATTTAAATAAGAGTTAACAAAATGTGTTGGTCCTATTTGGATCCGGGGAATTGATAATGGAAAGTAGGGAAATGGTGGATGAATTAAACAGGTATTTTGCTTCGGTCTTCACTATAGACGACATAAGTAAGATCCTGGAAATAGTTGTAAATCAGGAAATGGAGAATGGGAGGAACTCTGGAAAATTACAATCATCAGGCAAGTGGTGTTGAGCAAATTGTTGGGGCTGCGGGCTGACAAATCCCCAGGTCCAGATGGACTTCACGCTAAGGTCTTGAAAGAAGTGGCTAGTGAGATAGTTGCTACACTGCTATTAAATTTCCAAAATTCTCTATATTCGGGGAAGGTTCCATTAGATTGGAAAATAGCAAATATAACTCATTTATTCAAAAAAGGAGGTAGATAGAAAGCAGGAACCTGGAGGCCAGTTAGCCTAACATCTGTCACAGGGAATATGTTAGAAGCTATTATTAAAGATGTTATAGCAGGACACTTAGAAAAATTCAAGGCAATCAGACAGGGTCAACATGGTTTTGTAAAAGGGAAATCATGTTTAACCAATTTATTGGAGTTCTTTGAAGGAGTCACATGTGCTATGGATAAAGGGGAACTAGTGGATGTACTGTACTTAGATTTCCAGAAGGCATTCAATAAAGTGCCACATCAAGGTTATTGCAGAAAATAAAAGCTCATGGTGAAGGGGGTAACATATCAGCATGAATAGAAGAGTGGCTAGCTAACAGGAAGCAGAGAGTTGACATAAATGGGTCTTCTTCTGGTTGGCAGGATGGGATGAGTGGTGTGCCACAGGGATCAGTGCTGGGGCCTCAGCTTTCTACAATTTATATAACTGACTTGGATGAAGGGACCGAAGGAATGGTTGCTAAATTTGCTGACGACACAAAGATGGATAGGAAAGTAAATTGTGAAGAGGGTGTAAGGAGGCTACAATGTTACATAGATAGGTTAAGTGAGTGGGCAAAGATCTGGCAAATGGAATATAATGTGGACAAATGTGAAATCGTTCATTTTGGCAGAAAGAATAAAAAATAGGTTTATTATCTAAATGATGAGAGAATGCAGAGCTCTGAGATTGAGGGATCTGGGTGTCCTAGTGCATGAATCACAAAAAGTTAGTATGCAGGTTCAGCAGGTAATTAGAAAAGCTAAAAGAATGTTATCATTTATTGTGAGGGGAATTGGTTACAAAAGCAGGGAGCTAATGCTTCAGTTGTACAGGGCATTGTGAGACCACATCTAGAGTATTGTGTATAGTACTGGTCTTCTTATTTAAAGAAAGATATAAATGTGTTAGCAGTTCAGAGAAGGTTTACTGGACTAATATCAGGAATGGGCAAGTTGTCTTATGAGGTAAGGTTGGACAGGCTAGGGTTGTATCCACTAGAATTTAGAAGAGTAAGAGATGAATTAATTGAAATCTTTAAGATCCTGAGGGGTCTTTACAGGGTGGATATTGAGAGGATGTTTCATCTAGTGGAAGAATCTAAAACTAGGGGTCACTGTTTAAAAATAAGGGATCATTCATTTAAGACAGAGATGAAGAGAAATTTTTTCTGAGTGTTGTGAATCTTTGGAACTCTCTTCCTCCAATGACGTTGGAAGCATAGACTTTGAATATTGTTAAGGCAGAGTTAAAAAGATTCTTCATTAACAAGGGGATGAAAGGTTATCGGGGGTAGGCAGGAATATGGGGTTGAGGTTACAATCAGATCAGCCATCATCTTATGAATGTCAGAGCAAGCTCAAGGAGTCGAGTGTCCTACTCCTGCTCCTGCTCCTTGTTCATATGTTGGTAGATGTTTAAGATATCAAGGGATATGGGGATAGTGTGGGAAAATGGAGTTGGGGTGAAAGATCAGCCATAATATTGTTGAATGGTGGAGCAGGCTCAAGAGGCTGAATGGCCTACTCCTGTCCTATTTCCTATGAAACTTCACTGGGCAAGGCACTTATAAAAGCATAACTATTTAATCAAGGTTACAAAAGTTGGCTTGGTTCATTGGTTGCACTCTTGCCTCTGAATCAGAAAGTTGTGTGTACAAGGTGAACAGCAGACTTCAGCACAGTTTAGGTTGAATCTTAAGTGCAGTGCTGAGGAGTGCTGTTTTGTTGATGATGTCAGCTTTGGGATGAAATGTTAAACAATGGCTCTGACTGTTCAGGTAACATAAAAGATCCCATGGCACAGTCCATAGCAAAACAAGAGTTCTCCTGGTGTTCTGACCCAAAACGCATTCTTCAATCACCAGCCATCGATTTCATTGCTGTTTGTGGCAATAAACTATTTACAACATTTGGCTACACAATAGTGACTGCACTTCAAAAGTAATTTATTAGTTGTGAAATGCTTTGTGATGAAGACATGAAAAGCGCAATGTAAACACTACTGCTTCCTTCCAAAAGAAGAATGGCCAATTAGCAGTTAACATTATGTTAACATCTTTTTTGATGACAGGATGATTCCAGATGACCCAGTGACCAATCCATTATCCATGAGCTAGACAGGATCTGAGTCTTAGTTCTGATTTGCTGCCCCTTCTAGCACTCGCACTGGCTGGTTCAAAGGCTATCTGGTGGGCTAGCAGTGCAAAGGATCTGCTGTGTAATTTCAGCTTGCTGATGTCTCTGTGAACAAGAATCGCTCAGCCTGTTCTTTCTTCATGTGATACCTATTATAACTTCCATTCCCAAGGATGTTTGGGAGATTTGTGATCAGTCTCTGCCATCCCCTCACTGACTTCCCATGCATACTGTCAGGATCAAGTATCTTTTACACCAACTTATTCAGTACTATTTTCATCTCTAATTATCCCATTAATTGCTCCACCAGCCATACTTTTGCCTTGTTGTTTCCACTATCAGCTCTTTGCAAAAAAAAGGAGCAAAATATTTGTTCAGTATATCAAAATTTTAACCGTTTTAATCATTGTGGTTATAAATTGTTTTACTATTTTTGTTTCTGCCTTCATACCATTTAGACCATCTAATCTTTTATGCTCTCCTACATTTTCTAGACTCTGCTTGTTTTTCCTTTTATCATTAGTCTTCTAAGTGCATTAACTGCCACCAGCCATTAACATAAGAATCCTATTGTCCATTTGGTGTTCAATATTCATTGCCCCAAAGTTTTGGAGCCAGGTTTACAGATTCTAAATCTGTTTTTTCCTGATTAGTTTCCATAAAATCTTTTGTTTTAACTCATTGAAGTGTCATCAGCAGCAGGCCAAAGAGAACCAAGTGGGATAGAATCTTGCCTAGTTGCCAGATTATATTTAAATATGTAACATGATCTGTAATGAATAATTCAAGTCTTATTAATCTTGGTTAATTTGATTTAACTAATTTGTTAATTGCTGAAAGGATCAATGGTGTCACAAATACCAGATTTTCAACCATGTTATAATGCAGGTTTGTTATACTGTCTGAAATTTACCTTAAATTCCCATAAACAATAACTGTAGCATGGAGACAGATGTGAAGAAAGCACAAACATAAAGTGCAAATATGAAGGGTGTGGGTGGGGAGAAAGGGAGAGATGGGGAACATGAGAGAGCACACACATAAGAGGGATGGGGGCGGAGAATGCATGAAGGTGATAGAGAACACGTGTGCAAGAGATGGTAAACACACATGCAAGGGAAAATGGGCAAGAAATATTGGAGAGAAAGATAGAGACTGACTTGTAAGATCAGTTTATTAAGGAAAATGTATGCAAAAGAGAGAAGGAGCATTTACAGGAGGGACGGAGGTGCAGAGCACAATTGAGAGGTCAAGACTGACAGCAAGCATACAAGAGATAACGAGAGAAAAAAGGCATGACACAGTATAGCTGCGTGCAAGGAATATCAAGAACACATGCCAAGGAGAAAGATTGAAAAAGTGAACATCTGAAAGAGAAAAGGTTGGACAGTGTGTGCCCGAGACAAAAAATGAGAATATGTAAGGGGGGAGGCAAGATCTAGAACTAGATCTCTCATGCGAGAGAGACTGACAAAGATGGAGGATGCAAAAGTGGAAGATGTAAATGGAAGGTGTCAAACTTCTCAAGGGTTGTCAGAGTTGCACTCATTCAGGAAAATGAAAAGTATTCCATCCTCTCCAGGTTTACATACAAACATATGAAATAGGAGGAGGAGGCCATTTGGCCCCTCAAGCCTGCTCTGCCATTCAATAAGATCACGGCTGATCTGTTTGTGTTTCGAATTCCACATTCCCATCTATCCCCAATAACCTTTGATTCCCTTGCCTCACAATCTATCTACCTCTGCCTTAAAAATATTCAGTGATCCTGTCTCCACTGCCTTCTGAGGCACAGAGTTCCAAAGTCTCATAACCCATAGAAAAAATTTCTCTTCATCTCTGTCCTAAAAGGGTGACCCTAATTTTCAAATGGTGCCCCCTAGTTCTAGACTCACCACGTCCACCTTGTCAATATTGTTCAGGATCGTATATACTTCAATGAAATCACTCCTCACTCTTCTAAACTCCAGTGTAAACAAGTTCAGTCTGTCTAACCTTTCCTCCTAAGACAACCCACTCATTTCAGGTATCAATCGAATAAACCTCTTCTGAACTGTCTCCAGTGCATTTGCTCCTTGTAAATGTTGGAAAAGTTTTGGGGAGTCAGGAGATGAGTCACTCACTGCAGAAAACCCAACTTCTGATCTGCTCCTTGCAGATACATTATTTGCGTGGCTGGACTAGTTAAGTTTTTGATCATTGTGACCCCAAGGATATTGATGGTGGGGGATTTGACACTGTAATGAGTGAATGTCAAAGGGGGTGGTTAGATTTTCTCCTATTGGAGATGGTCTTCGTCTGGCACTTGAGTGTTGAAATATGTACTTACCGCTTAACAGCCCTATGTGGTTCAGGTCTTGCTCTTTGCAATCATGGACTGTTTCACTATAAGGAGTTGCCAACAGAACTGAACACTGTGCAATCGTCAGTGAACATTCCCAAGTCTAATTTTAAGGAAGCGAAGGTCATTGATGAATGCCTGCAGTGATGTCCTGGAATTGAGACAACTGGCCTCCAGCAACCACAACCACCTTCCTTTTTGTGAGGTATGATTCCAGCCAATGGAAAGTCTTCCTCCTGAATCTAATTCACTTCAATTTTACTGGGACTCCTTGATGCCACACTCTGTCAAATGCTGCTTTGATGTCAAGTGCAGTCATTCTCACTTCACCTCTGAAATTCAGCTTTTTTGTCCACATTTGGATTAAGGCTGTGATGAGATGTGGAGGCGAGTAGTGCAAGTAGCAGGTTATTGGTGTGTAAGTGCCACTTGATAGCACTGTCAATGGCCTCTTCAATCACTGTTGATATTTGAAAGTGGACTGGACAGTAATGGGCCTGAATGGATTTGTCCTGTTTTTCTAGTTTGTCAGGTGGATGCCAGTGTTGTAGCTGTACTCAAATAGCTTGATGAGAGGTTAAGCTAGTTTGGAGCAGAAATCTTCAGCACCACAGCTGGATGTTATCAGGGCCTATATTCTTTGTTGTATTTAATGCACATAGTTATTTATAAGGTGGAGTGAATCAAGTTGGCTGAAGACTAGCATCTGTGATAGTGGGGACTTCAGAAAGGGGCCAAGATGAATCATTCTGGCTGAAGTTGAGTGCAAACACTTCAGCCTTGTCTTTTGCATAGGGAATTAAGGGTGGAAATGACACTGGTCATAAACTTCCAATCTTCCTTAGGTAGAAGGGTGGTGTCAGAGAACTGGAGGTTGCAAGTGTTACATCCTTATTCAAAAAAGGGTGTAAAGATAAGTCCAGAAACTGTAAGCCAGTCAGTCAGTTTAAACTTGGAGGTGGGCAAAACAACAATCTGGAGAAAATTAACAGTCACTTGGACACATGTGGATTAATTAAGGAAAGCCAGCACAATTTAAGGGCAAACTGTGTTTAACTAACTTAATTGAGTTTTTTAATGAGATAATGGAGAGTTGATGAGGGTAATGTGGTTGATGAATTTCAAAAGGGTATTTGTTGAAGTGCCACATAACAGACTTGTCAGCAAAGTTGAAACCTATGGACTAAATGGGAAAGTGGCAGCATGGATTACTACAGCTCCTCACACCCCGCTTCCTGTAAGGACTCCATCCCATTCTCTCAGTTCCTTCGCCTCCGTTGCATCTGTTCTGATGATGCTACCTTCAAAAACAGTTCCTCTGACATGTCCTCCTTCTTCCTTAACCGAGGTTTTCCACCCACGTTCGTTGACAGGGCCCTCAACCAGCCCATTGCCCGTGCATCTGCCCTCACGCCTTCTCCTCCCTCCCAGAAACATGATAGGGTCCCCCTTGTCCTCACTTATCACCCCACCAGCCTCCGCATTCAAAGGATCATCCTCCGCCATTTCCGCCAACTCCAGCATGATGCCACCACCAAACACATCTTCCTTCCCTTCACCCCCCCCGGTGGCATTCCGTAGGGATCGTTCCCTCTGGGACACCCTGGTCCACTCCTCTATCACCCCCTACTCCTCAACCCCTACCTATGGCACCTCCCCAAGCCCATGCAAAAGATGCAACACCTGCCCCTTCACTTCCTCTCTTCTCACTGTCCAAGGGCCCAAACACTCCTTTCAAGTGAAGCAGCATTTCACTTGCATTTCCCCCAACTTAGTCTACTGCATTTGTTGCTCCCAATGCGGTCTCCTCTACATTGGAAAGCCCAAACGTAAACTGGACGACCGCTTTGCAGAACACCTGCAGTCTGTCTGCAAGAAAGACCCAAACCTCCCTGTCGCTTGCCATTTTAACACTCCACCCTGCTCTCTTGCCCACATGTCTGTCCTTGGCTTGCTGCATTGTTCCAGTGAAGCCCAACGCAAACTGGAGGAACAGCACCTCATCTTCCGACTAGGCACTTTGCAGACTTCTGGACTGAATATTGAATTCACCAACTTGACCTCCCTCCTCCATCCCCACCCCCTTTCCGTTTCTTCCTCCCTTTTTTTTCCCAATAATTTATATAGATTTTTCTTTTCCCACCTATTTCCATTATTTTTAAATCTTGTATGCCCTGCTAGTCTTTCCACCCCAACCCCACTAGAGCTGTACCTTGAGTGCCCTGCCATCCATTCTTAATTAGCACATTTGTTTAGATAATATCACCACCTTTAACGCCTCTTTGTTCCTTTCTCTGTGACATCTTTTGATTATCTGCTCCTATCACTGCTTGCTTGTCCCTACGACCACACCACCTCCCCAAACACCCCCCCCCCCCCCACCTTATATTTCACCCCTCTCCTAATATTCACTCAGTTCTGTCGAAGGGTCATGAGGACTCGAAACGTCAACTCTTTTCTTCTCCGCCGATGCTGCCAGACCTGCTGAGTTTTTCCAGGTAATTCTGTTTTTGTTTGGCATGGATACAATGTTGGCTGAATGACAGGAAATAGAGGGTAGTGATGAATGGTTGTTTTTTTGGATTGGAGTCAGGTTCTCCAGGGTTGGTACTGGGTCCACTACTTTTCTTGATCTGTATTAATAACCTAGGTGTCCAGAGCACAATTTCAGAATTTGCAATTGACACAAAATTTGAAAGTATGGCAGAACAATAAGGAGGTTAGTGATAGACTTCAAGAGGACATAAAACTAAAACACTGTGGATGCTGGAGATCTGAAATAAAAACAAAGTGCTAGAAAAACTCAAGGTCTGGCATCATCTGCAGAGAGAAACAGTTAACTTTAAAGAGTCCAACATGACTCTTCTTCCAAATATTATTGGACTTGAAACATTAACTCTGTTTCTTTTTCCACAGATTCTACCAGGCCTTGCTGAATTTTTCCAGCACTACCTTTTTTATTCAACAGGACATAGGCAGGATGGTGGAATGGGCAGATAGATGAAATCTAATGCAGAAAGCATGCAGAGATACATTTGCTTAAAAAGAATGAGCAGAGGCAATATAAACTCAAGGATACAATTTTAAAGTTGGTGCAGGAGAAGAGGGACCTGTAAGCACAAATCATTGAGGGTGTCAGGGCAGGTTGAGAAAGCTGTAATTAAAGCATAATAGTTCCTGGCCCTTATAAATAAAGGAATATAAAGTTAAAAAGCAAGAAAGTTATGGTGAACCTTTATAAAACATTGGTTTGGCCTCAAATGGAGTAGTATCCAATTCTGGGCACTACACTTTAGGATGGACATGAGGCACTGGAGAGGTAGCAAATGTAGATTTACGAGAATGAAGTCCCTCATCCCTGAAGCCAATTATGTGGATAGACTGGAGAAGCTGGGGTTGTTCTCCTTGGGGAAGAAAAGGTTGAGGGGAAATTTGATGATAAAGCTGTTTAAAATCATGACCGGTCTGGACAGAACAGATAGAGAAACTGTTCCTATTGGCAGAAGGGTCAAGAATCAGAAGACAATTTAAGGTGAATGGCAAAAGAACCAAAGGTGACACAAGGGAAAACTATATTTTACACAGTGAATGGTTAGCGTATGGAATGCAGGTGGAGCCAGATTTAATGCTGGCTTACAAAAAGGAATTGGATAATTATCTGAAAAGAAAACATTCGCAGGGCTACAGGAAAAGGGCAGATGTGGGACTAGCTATGATGCTCTTGCAGAGAGCTGGCACAGACCTGGCCTCCTTCTATGCTGTACTATTCTAAGATTCTACATGTTGGGTTCTACCATCATTGAGCATGGCGCCTTCTCTTCCCATTAGTTATTTATTCTCCACCACTTATCACAACTAGATGTGGCAGGAATACAAGTTTTCTTCAAATCCATTGATTGTGGGATCACTTAGCTCTGTTTATAGTGTGCTGCTTCTGCTGTTTAGAGTGCCAGGTTGGCACTTCATTTTTAGCTACATCTGGCACTGCACCTGGCATACTCTTCTCTCTTTATTGAAGCAGGATCAGTCTCCTGGTTTGATGGTAATGTAGAGTGAGGGATATGCCTGGCCATGAGGTTACAGATTGTATTGGAATACAATTCTGTTGCTGCTGACGGCCAATAGTGTGGACACCCAAATTTCAGCAGCTAGATATTTCAGAATCTATCCCATTCAAGACGATGGTAGTGCCACATAACATAATGTTCTTAGTGTGGAGAATGGACTTTTGTCCCCACAAGGAATATGTAGTCATCACTCCTTAGTAACTACTTGAGACAGGTAGATTGTTGAAAACAAGGTCAAGTAGATTTTTCCCTCTTGGTGGTTCTCTTGTCATCTGTCCCAAGACCAGACTGGCAGATATGCCCTTCAGGACTCAGCCAGCCTAGTCAGTATTGTTGCTACCAAGACATTCTTGGTGATATACATTGAAATTCCTCATCCTTCCTGCCCTTAATGCTTCTTCCAAGTGGTATTCATGCAGAATTAATAATTCATCAGCTGAGGGAGGCCAGTAGGTGGTAATCAGCAAAAGGTTATGTTGCCCATGTTTGACCTGGTGCCATGAGACTTCATAGTGGTCAGAGTCAATGTTGAAGACTCCCACGGCCACTCCCTCCCAACTGTAAATCATTGCGCTGCCACTTCTGGTGGGTCTGTCCTGCCAGTGGGCCATGACGTACCAAGGGATGGTGATGGAGGAGTCTGGGATGTTGGCTGAAAGATATAATTCTGAGAATCGGCTGTTGCTTGACTAGTCTATGGGACAGCCGTCTCAAATTTGGCGTAGATCTTCAGATCCTAGCAGGAGAACTTTGAAGGGTTGACTGGGCTGAGTGTGCCTTTGTCATGCCCAAATCCGATGCTGAGATTGATTGTTTAGTGGTCTGTTCAGTTTTATACGTTGTCATAGCTTTTTAGTATAATTGAGTGGTTTGCTCGGCCATTTAAGAGAGCAGTTAAGAGTCAACCACACTGCTGTGGGTCTGGAGATACAGTTAAGCCAGGTCAGGTAAGGATGGCAGATTTCCTTCCAGGAAAGACATTGGTCAACCAGATGGATTTTTATGATACTCCGGTAGTTACAAGTTCAGTGTTACTGATACGACTTTTATTCCGGATTTATTTAATTAACTCTCTAGCTGTTGTGTGTATTTTCATTGTGATCTTATGAGAGCACACCATTAAGTCAATCCATGTATTACTGAGAAACAGTGAGTGATTTTAAAATCTTGCCATTTTTCTCTAACGCTCAGCATTTGGAGGAGAGGCAGAGGATCAAGATGACAGTGCAATTTTAGGGAGATTATGGTGGTGTAGTGGTAATGTTGGTGGGCCGGTAATTCAGAGGCCCAGGATCATGCTCTGGGGACATGGATTCAAATCCCACAATGGCAGCTTGTGGAATTTAAATTCAATTAATCAATCTAGAATATAAAGCTACTTATAATCATTGTTGGAAAGGCCCATCTGGTTCACCATGTCCTTTCAGGAAGCAAATCTACTGTCCTTATCTGGTTGGGCCTACATGTGACTCTAGACCCACAGCAATGTGGTTGACTCTTATTTGGCCTCTGAAATGGCTTAACAAGCTATTCAGTTTCAAGGGAAATTGGGGATAGGTATCACATGCTTGCCTTGCCAGTGATGCCCACAGCCCATGAAAGAATAATAAAAAGAATATTTTGTTCCATTCTTTACTGTCTTGGTTGGAATTTATCTTCCTTTTCTCATGAATTTCTGAAAGTGAGCCTGGGATTTGAACTTGTTTCCTTTTGATTCCTAGTCTGGTTACATAACCACTATGCTGCCATTCCTCATAATTGCGGCCATATGCTCTTAAGCCTCTGCCAAATTTGCTCTATGAAGTATGTAAAATATTCCAAGGAATTATTCTCCCTGTGATACTTTCTATGTATAGAGCAAGAACCTCCCCACAAAGCACAGCCAAGAATAGCAACTCAGTGTCTTAGCAAAATCAAAGTACTGTGCCACTGACCCGGCAATGTGCATTAATACCCTAACATATTATTTGACCCATTTAAAATATATTAAAAACAACCACACAATTCAAAGGTAGTGAAGCAATTCACAAATAAATGTCTCAGCTGTTTTTGCTGAAACATTTTTATCCAATGAAACACAGAAATCAATAAAACTCAAATCTCTGGGTCATAAAAGGTAAATTATGAGCCTGTGCCGTCACACTTCAACTTAGTCAGTTGTTTGAAGCACTGAGTTCACTTAGCTTTAGGTTAAAAATACTCAAAAAAATTATGCACAAGCTCTTTGGCAGCTCTCACTGACTCTCTTGAGAGATTTGCTATTGGTGAATCTAGCACTGCATTGATGTAATACTTTCATGTTCCACACCAAACATCTTAAAGACTGACCTAGAAGATTTGCAGCACATTAATAATCACAATTATGGTTTATTAAGTATTTTCAGATCTCAAATAGCTAAATCACATTTCCAAGTTCTGACAATTTTTCATTCTGGCTTTACACTTCCCACAAACATACTGCAGTTCTATGTAGCAGTTGTGCGAGGGAACTAAGTTTTTTTCAAAGAATTAAATAATCATGGATTGAACAGCCTTCCTCATGTATTTATATTGTGATCTTATGAGAATGCACCATTAAGTCAACCCATGTATTACTGAGAAACAGTGAGTGATTTTAAAATCTTGCCATTTTTCTCTATGGCTCAGAATTTGGAGGAGAGGCAAAGGATCAACACGACAGTGCAATTTAGGGAGATATGGTGGTGATGTCGGTGGGTCAGTAATTCAGAAGCCCAGGCTCATGCTCTGGGGACATGGATTCAAATCCCACAATGGCAGCTTGTGGAATTTAAATTCAATTAATCAATCTAGAATATAAAGCTACTTATAAAGCATGACAACCATCATTATTGGAAAAACCCATCTGGTTCACCATGTCCTTTCGGGAAGCAAATCTACTGTCCTTATCCGGTCGGGCCTACATGTGACTCTAGACCCACAGCAATGTGGTTGACTCTTATCTGGCCTCTGAAATGGCCTACTAAGCCACTGCTTCAAGGGAAATTAGGGATAGGCATCACATGCTGGTCTTGCCAGCGATGCCCACAGCCCATGAAAGAATAATGAAAAGAATATTTTGTTCCATTCTTTACTGTCTTGGTTGGAATTTATCTTCCTTTTCTCATGAATTTCCAATGGCAAGCCCCGGTAATCTCAAATATTAAACACCCAAATTTACCAACAGGGGAGCAGGAATCGTGGCTGATCCTCTGGCTTGCCAAGGGATACAAAGCACAATTCTACCATTCCCTATCACAAAACCACAACTGAAATCAGCTATCTCAACATGGGGAATCAAACTTGGGACCACTGTGGTCTCTGCAGCTTAATATTACACCATAGTAATGTCATATTCCAGTATATTATGAACTTTCTGTTAATACTTTAAAATTTTGAACTCAGCCTATTAAAATGGCTGCTGCAAATTATGTGACCTTTGGCATTTCGAAATCCAGACAGTCGTGCATCTCGAGCAAATACCTATTCACAGACATCTGGAGAATTCACACATCCCTTTGTTTAAGGATGGACCACCAATGAAAGAAACAGCATTCCATCCTGCCCGTCTTTCGGTTTCACCATGGACAAAACATCGAAACTCAATTGTGTTAGACGAATGTGAATGGGTCTCCATCGACCTTGCATTATATTACTATGTTATTATTATTACATTCCCTTATCCAAACTAGACTGGGTGAATTTCAAGGTGTCAAATGACAACATAGGGTGTGTAATCAACACACCATCTTTTTTTTTGAAAAAAGGATTTTTGAACTGGTACAAGTCACATGGTGAGTGAGCCATTTTGTTGTGTGCTTTTAAAATAACAGCGAGTAGCTGTTCTGCAGATAGAGTTCCATTAGGAAACATTTAACCAGCTGCGAGTCATCTAAGCAGCCAAGAGAATAAACAGCAAAAGCTTGAAAGTGGGAGGAGTACTTCCCTCCCCTCCAAACCTGTTCCAACTTAAGTTCGTCTGAGAACCAATCTCCAGGAAATTTGACTACAAGAAGCCTCACAGCTTACTGAGAATCTTCTGCTTTAGAAGATCTTCACTTTGACTAAAGTATCAACTCATCTAAAAAAATTGAGGCCTGCCACAAAAGAAACAGAGGCAATCATAAATTGTAATTGCAAAATACTGCAGAGGTTGGAAATCTGAAAGAAAAACAGGAGACCTGCTGAGTTTTTCCAACGTTTTCTGTTTTTATTATAAATTGTATTGTTTTACCTTCATCTGTATCTAATCTTTGTGTGTGTGATGGTGTACATGAGTCAAGCGAGTGTGACATCGTGTTTTAAACATCTGAGGCACCTATGTAATAATAAATAACTTTCTTAATTTTTTAAAACTCACAAAAAGCTTGATGGGATCACTTAAATTGGGAAAATCCTCAGAGCAAGAAACACACATCTTTTATATATAAACATATTGATCACAGGCAATAAAAAGGAACACACAAATTCTGTCCATGAAAGTACATTTATCCACTAAGGTGCAACCAACCAGATTAGGAAATATATTTATCACCAGAGCCATCAGGTGATCCAAAACATCGTTGATGATAAAGAACTCACAATATCAGGGAAAACAAAATAAAAATGAGTTCCATTACAATATTTTGTAGAAACAAAACCAATGGGATATGATAGAAGACTTGGAGAGCTATGAAATTATCTTTGAGGGATGAAATATTGCTTTCAAAATGGAGTCCAATGAACTCGTTCAAATTCTCAAAGGAACTCCAGACATCCCAACCTGCAACAGCTACACTCACAGTGTTAGTCCATTCGACATCAGTACTGGCTAATTTCTAATGAATTCTTATTTTTTAATTATGAATGGTAAATTTAATTCAATTCATCAGAACTGAGGGCCATAAATATAAGATAGACACTAATAAATCCAGTTTGAAATTCAGGAGAAATTTCTTTACCCAGTTAATGGCTAGAAATTTGGAACTCACTACTACAAGGAGTAGTTGAATAGCACAAATGTGTTTAAGGGGAAGCTAAATAAACACAAGGGAGAAATTAACCAAAGGCTTGCGGATAGGGTTACATGAAGAGGGGTAAGAGGAGGCTTATGTGGTGCATAAACACGAGAATGGATTAGTTGGGTCGAATGATCCATTTCTGTGCTCTACATTCTATGTAGCATCACAAATATCATCATAAAGATACAATCTCCCAATCCTTTGATCAACGAATAATAATTACACCACCTAGAAGTACCCCTCCAAGCCACTTATCATCCTGGCTTGGGAATATATCGCCATTCCTTCACTGTCGCTGGGTCAAAATCCTGGAACTCCCTCCAGAATAGCACTGTGGCTGTAAATACGCCACATGCACTGCAGCAGTTCAAGACGACAGCTCACCATCACCTTCTCAAGGGCAGTTAGGGATGGGCAAGTAATGCTGGCCTAGCCAGCAACGCCCACATGCCATGAATGAATCAAAAAAGTTACATCACAATTTATTACAGATTCTTTATATTTAAATGCATTTTCAATAGTTTTGAATGTTCAAACTTTTACAGTTCATTGCCCAAGAAGCTTGGAGAACAAAATAGTTAGTTTAAAAGTGACAGAAACCAATGCCACCCATAATCCATCGACAAGGAAGGGGCCAGGATTAAGATTACAGTGAACAGCTAAAGTTGCATGGATTGGAGCTTTTCTCTTTAGAAAATATAAAACTTAGGGGTGACAGGATATAGATCTTTGAAATTATGAATGGGTCAGACATGGTAGGTGTGGAGGGGATGTTTTCACTTGTGCAAGAATCTAAAACAGGTGGCCATAAACAAAAGATAGTTCCAATAAATCCGACAGAGAAACAAAGAAAAATTTCTTTAATCAGAGTGGTTAGAAAGTAGGATTTTCTACCAGAGGAAGTGGTTCAGCTAGTTGCTTTCAAAAGGAAACTGCACAAGTACATGAGAGAAAAATAGAAAGATATGCTAAAAGGCCGAGATGAATTAGACGAAATGAGAGAAGACTCTTGTGGAGTATAAGCACCAGCATGGACGAATTGGGCTGAATGGCCTGTTTCTGTGCTGCATATTTTATGTAATTTCACATAAGCTCTCCTTGAACCTCCTGAATAATTCATCCAGAACAGAACTAAAATTGATTTTCTGTTCTTAATCTACACAAAAATATACAGAGCAATAAATACTACTGCAATACTTAAGTTAAAAGGAGAAATACATAGAATCTGCTATGCTTTTAATTAATCAAAAATATCAGAGCACAGGTAGAGTCTACTTTTTTCAAGTGGCTGTTATACACACTGCAAAGTCCAATATACATTTTTTTATTCGTTCATGGGATGTGGGCATCGCTGGCTAAGCCATCATTTATTGCCCATCCCTAACTGCCCTTGTTCAGAGGGCATTTAAGAGTCAATCACATGGTTATGGTTCTGGAGTCACATGTAGGCCAGACCACGTAAGGATGGCAGATTTCCTTACCGTTAGTGACTAATGGTCCACTCATTAGTGAGCTAGATGGGTTTTTACGACAATTGGCAATGGTTTTGTGTTCATCATCAGGCTGTTAATTCCAAATTCACATTTCACCATCTGCCATCACAGAATCAGTGTAGAAGAGGCCCTTCGGCCCATCGAGTCTGCAATGACAGGTGAGAAGCACCTGACCTACCTACCCAATCCCATTTACCAGCACTTGGCCCATAGCGTTGACTGTTATGACGTGCCAAGTGCTCATCCAGGTACTTCTTAAACGATGTGAGGCAACCCACCTCCACCACCCTCCCAGGCACCGCATTCCAGACCGTCACCACCCTCTGGGTAAAAAAGTTTTTCCTCACATCCCCCCTGAACCTCCTGCACCTCACCTTGAACTTATGCCCCCTTGTGACTGACCCTTCAACTAAAGGGAACAGCTGCTCCCTATCCACCCTGTCCATGCCCCTCATAATCTTGTACACCTCGATCAGGTCGCCCCTCAGTCTTCTCTGCTCCAACAAAAACAACCCAAGTCTATCCAACCTCTCTTCATAACTTAAATGTTTCATCCCAGGCAACATCCTGGTGAATCTCCTGTGCACCCCCTCTAGTGCAATCACATCCTTCCTATAATGTGGCGACCAGAACTGCACACAGTACTCCAGCTGTGGCCTCACCAAGGTTCTATACAACTCCAACATGACCTCCCTACTTTTGTAATCTATGCCTTGATTGATAAAGGCAAGTGTCCCATATGCCTTTTTCACCACCCCATAACATGCCCCTCCGCCTTCAGAGATCTATGGGCACACATGCCAAGGTTCCTTTGTTCCTCAGAACTTCCTAGTGTCATGCCATTCATTAAATACTTCCTTGTCAAATTACTCCTTCCAAAATGTATCACCTCACACTTTTCAGGGTTAAATTCCATCTGCCACTTATCATTTCATTTGACCATCCCATCTATATCTTCCTGTAGCCCAAGTCATTCAACCTCACTGTTAACCACCTGGCCAATCTTTGTGTCATCCACAAACTTACTAATCCTCCCACATAGTCATCTATGTCGTTTATATAAATGACAAATAATAGGGGACCAAGCACAGATCCCTGTGGTAAGCCACTGGCTTCCAGTCACTAAAGCATCCTCCTGTCATCACCCTCTGTCTCCTACAACTAAGCCAATTTTGAATCCACCTTATCAAATTACCCTGTATCCCATGTGCATTTGCCTTCTTTATAAGTCTCCCATGTGGGACCTTGTCAAAGGCTTTGCTGAAATCCATATAAACTACATCAACTGCACTACCTCATCTACACACCTGGTCACTCCACAAAAAATTCAATCAAATTTGTTAGGCATGACCTCCCTCAGACAAAGCCATGCTGACTATCCCTGATCAAACCCTGCCTCTCCAAGTGGAGATAGATTCTCTCCTTTAGAACTTTCTCCAATAGCTTCTCTACCAGTGATGTGGGACGCATTGGCCTGTAGTTCCCTGGCTTATCTCTACAACCCTTCTTAAATAGCGGAACCACATTAGCTGATCTCCAGTCCTCTGGCACCTCCCCCTGTGGCCAGAAAGGAATTAAAAATTTGGGTCAGAGCCCCTGCGATCTCCTCCCTTTCCTCCCACAGCTGTCAGGGATACAAATCATCTGGACCTGGAGATTTGTCCACTTTTAAGCCTGCCAACATCTCCAATACCTTGTCACTCCCTATATCAATTTGCTTAAGAACCTCGTAGTCTCTCTCCCTAAGTTTAATACCTTCATCCTCATTCTCTTGGGTGAAGACAGATGTGAAGTATTCATTCAACACTCTAGCGATGTCCTCTGGCTCCACCCATAGATTGCCCCCTTGGCCCTACTGTTTCCCTGGTTATCCTCTTCCCATTGATATACTTATAGAATATCTTGGGATTTTCCCTACATTTACCAGCCAGAGCTTTTTCATACCCCCCCTTTGCTCTCCTAATTGCTTTCTTAAGCTCCACCCTGCACCTTCAGTACTCCACTAATGCCTCTGCTGTTTTGCTTCTCTTGTACCTGCTAAAAGCTTCTCTTTTCCTTCTCATCGTAACCTGAATATCTCTAGTCATCCATGGTTCTCTGGGTTTGTTACTCCTTTCTATCACCCTTGAGGGAACATGTTGAGCCTGTACCCTCCCCATTTCCTTTTTGAACACCCCCCACTGCTCCTCTGTAGATTTCCCCACAAGTAACTGTTCCCAGTCTACCTTGGCCAGATCCTGCCTTATTTGACTAACGTCCCAATCCAAAACATTTTTTTGCAACTTGTCGATTTCTTTATCCACAACAAACTTAAACTGTACCATGTTGTGGTCGCTATCACTAAAATGCTTGCCCACCACCACCTCAGCCACCTGTCTTGCTTCATTCCCCAGAATTAGGTCCAGCACTGCGCCATCCCTTGTCGGACCCTCTACGCATTGACCTAAAAAGTTCTCCTGTAGACATTTCAACAAATCCGCTCCATCCAAGCCCTTAACACTATGTCTATCCCAATTAATGTTGGGAAAGTTGAAATCACCTAATATAATTACCCTATTGTTATTGTTTTTACACACCTCCACAAATTGTGCACATATTTGCTCCTCAATTTCCCGCTGACTATCTGGGGGTCTATAATAAACACCTAACAATGTGGCTGCCCCTTTTTTATTCCTAAACTCTACCCACAAAGATTCATGCGATGCCCCCTCCAAGATATTTTCTCTCCTTACCACAGTAACTGACTCCTTAACTAACAATGCAACGCCTCCTCCTCTTTTTACCTCCTCCTCTGAAGATTCTATATCCCGGAATGTTGAGCTGCCAATCCTGCCCTTCCCTTAACCACATTTCAGTGATGGCTACTTTATCACAATTCCACGTGTCATTCCTCACCCTTAGCTCATTCATTTTACCTGTAATACTCCTGGCATTAAAGCAGAGGCCATCCAGCCTTGCCTTACTCCCTTGAAGCTTAATGCAGCTGTACTCCCTCTGACTTGATTGTTTTACTGTATGATGATGTGTCCCTGTTCTGCTAACATTCTGTGTCCCCTCCCCCTGCCAAATTAGTTTAAACTCCTCCCAACAGCACTAGCAAACCTGCCCGCAAGGATGTTAGTCCCACTCTGGTTCAGATGTAGACCATCACGCTTGTACAGGTCCCACCTTCCCCAGAAACAGTCCCTGTGATCCAGGAATCTAAAACGCTCTCTCCTGTACCAACTCTTAAGCCATGTATTCATCTGCGCTATTCTCCTATTTCTGAGCTTGCTAGCACGTGGCACTGGGAGTAATCCAGAGATTACAACCCGAGAGGTCTTGCTTTTTAGTCTACTGCCTAACTCCCTGAATTCTTGATGCAAGACCTCATCCCTCTTTCTACCTATGTCATTGGTACCAACATGTACCATGACCTCTGCCTTATCACCCTCCCCCTTCAGGATGCCTTGCAACCATTCAGTGACATCCCGGACCCTGGCACCAGGGAGGCAACATACCGTCCTGGAGTCACGTTGATGGCCACAGTAGCACCTATCTGTTCCCCTGACTATAGAATCCCCTATTACTATTGCTCTTCCTCCCTTCCTCCCCTCCTGTACAGACAGGCTGCTTGTGGTGCCAGAAGCTTGGCTCTGTCTGCACTCCCTAGAGGAACTAGCACCCTCATCAGCCTCCAAAATGGAATACCAATTTGTGAGCGGGACCCCAGGGGACTCCTGAACTACCTGCCTATTTCTCTTGGATTGCCTGGTGGTCACCCATTCCCTTCTTTCCTCAAGTCCCTTCATCTGCGGTGTGACCACCTCTCTAAACGTGCTATCCACGATGCTCTCAGACTCGTGGATGCTCTACAGTGTCCCCAGCCGCCGTTCCAGCTCTGAAACCCGAGCTTCCAGGAGCTGCAGCTGGATACACTTCCTGCACACATGCTGGTCCCGGGCACTGGAAGTGTCCCTGGCTTCCCACATGGAGCACGAGGAGCACACTACTGCTTTGAGCTCTCCTGCCATGAATTATCCCTTTAAATTAAACCTTTTAAGTCAATTACTCTAGGGCCCTTCTTTCCTGATCCTATACAAACTATAAACCACAAAAGACCTTAAATTATAAGTGATTAAAGTAGTAAATTCCTTACCCACTACTTACCAGTGATTCCTTTCCCTTGTAGCCTCTACTGCTGCAGCAGGGCAAGACCCATGCTCTGAAGATTTAAGAAGTTGGATAGCAAGGAAAAAATGCAAAGAGCACCTCATCCCCTATGCACCGAATTCCCACTTTGCACCAAATTGCCAATACCCACTCTGGCTGTGCCCCACTCAGGATGTGCCCCATTCAGGATGTGCCCCATTCAGGATGTGCTCTCTCTCTCTTGTTCATGTGCAAGCACACAGATGGTGGGGTTCGAACCCAGGTCGCCAGAGCATTAACCTGGATCCCTGGAATAATAGTCCAGTGACAATAATAATATGACATTGCCTCCCCGTAAATCATCAACACCTATATCCAAGCTGATTGTCACCATTGTCAAAAATTTTATATACAGATTTTCCCTTTATTTACATCAAAACAGGCATGATTAGACTAGCCACAGGGCCTCAAGGCCATGCCATCTCACAGCTCCTACAGCTATCCACCTTAGAAATATACAGCAGAGGGGGAGGCCATTCAGACTGTAGCATGTGTGTTGGCCATTTGGAAGAGCAGTCATGTTTAATCCCACATCTACACTTTTTGTCCATAACCCTTGTAAGCTTTGTATCTTCAAGGAGCTGTCCATCTCCCTTTTAAAGTTATTTATGCAATCAGTTTCCATCACTTCTTAGGTACAGTCTTCCAGATCATGACAAGTCTGAGCGAAAAATTTCGTCTCATCACCGCTTCCAGAACTTTGACCAATTACTTTGAATCTGTGACTTCTGGCTATTGACCCACTCACCTTTATTTTTACCTACTCTATCAAAGCTTCTCATCATTTTGAAAACCTCTATTAGGTCACCTCTTAACAGTCCCAACTTTCCCAACCTCTCCTCATAACTGAAGTGCCTCAGCTGTGGTAACATCCTGGTAAACCTCCTCTATTCCCTTTCTAAGGCCTTTAAATCTTTCCCGAAGTGTATTGGCCTGCATTGTGCAAAATACTCCAGTTTGAGGCCTAACCAATAATTTATAAAGTTACAGCATGATCACTTACTTGTATATTCTATTTCTCTAAGAGAGGCAGCAAGCCCACCCCACGCTGGTCATGTGGGGGATCTCACTTTATTTCCATCTCACGGGTCACACCAATGCCACCTCTGTTCGCCCACATTAAGCACTTACTTTTTTTCACAGACCCCCATTTAAGAACCACTGATCTAGTCCTCTGGCAATACTCCTGCATCCATTGAGGATTGAAGGGTTGTGGCCAATGCCTCTGCTATGTCTACTTCTGCTTTTTTCAGCAACCTCATATGCATTTCATGTGGACCAGGCGACTTATAAACTTTAAGTGATGCTAGTCCTTTTAGTACATCTTCTCTTGATATTAGTATCTTGCCCACAACTTCCCTCTTCTCTTTTAGTGCAATCTTCACAGCATGCACTTCCTTTGTGAACATATTAGATGAAAAATATTCATTTAATACTTTAGTCACTACTACATTATTGCCTCTACCTGAAGATATGCCTTTGGGGCTACAATAGGTCCAACATTTTCCCTTGTTAACTGCTGACACTTTATGTTTATAATAAGTTTTAGGGATCAATTTAAATGTTGCCTACTAATCTATTCTTGTAAACCCCTCTTTGCTTCCCATATTAACTTCTTCCAATTTCCTTCTGTACTTGGCATAATCTTCCTGCTAATTAACTGAATCTTGCTCTCAGTATTTTTATAGGCCTCCTTTTTCTGTTTTATTTTAAACTTTTATTCCCTTTCTCACCTGGGGGCATTAGCTGTGGATGCTTTACCCCTTCCGTTCAAAGAAATGTACCTAATTTGTACCTGAACACACTCCTCCCTGAATGTTCTCTTTTGATTTTTACTGTGTAACCCTTCTCAAAACGTCCATTTTGTTATTATCTAATAGGTTCTGTTGAAGGATATTAAATACTCAGTAGCTTAAGGTACTAAGGTGAACAGGTGCTGGGTATCAGTTAACTAATCATACTCGGGTGTGTATATGAAGAAGAGTCAGCCAGTACTGGGTGTCTGGTGTTAGAGTGGAGAAGCCCTGTACCAAAACAATAAGCAGTCTCCACCAAAGCATCCTAGTCTTAGTGTCTTCTTCACAACCAGGCTTGGGAATTCCACTGACACACCTTTTTATTCACTCATGGGATGTGGTGTTTCCCACCACTAATTGCCCTTGAGAAGGTGGTGGTGAGGTGTCTTATTGAATTGCTGCAGTTCATGTTGTGTTGTGCCATTAGGGAGGGCGATTTTGACCATGCAACAGTGAAGGAACGGTGATACAGTTCCAAGTCAGGATGGTGTGTGGCTTGTAGGGGAACTTGCAGGTGGTGGGGTTCCCATGCATCTGCTGCCCTTACCCTTCGAGGTGGTAGAGGTCTCAGGTTTGAAAGGCACTGCCAAAGGAGGCTTGGTGACTTGCTGCAGTGCATCTTGTAGATGGTACACACTGCTGCCACTGTGTGCCAATGGTGGAGGGAATTAATATGTTGAAGGTGGTGGATGGGGTACCAGTCAAGCAGGCTTTGTCCTGAATGTTTTTTAAAAATTCATTCTTTCATTGCTGGCTAGGCCAGCATTTATTGCCTATCTCTAACTCCCCTTGAGAAGCTTTGAGACACCTTCTTGAACCACTGCATGGAATAGAGGAAACCCACAGTGCTGATAGGGTGTCTGAAGGTTTTGACCTAGTGACAGTGAAAAAAACAGTGATATAGTTCCAAGTCAGGATGGCATGGGGCTTGGAGGGAAACTTCCATGTGGTGGCGTTCCCATACAGCTGCTACCCTTGACCTTTGTCCTTCGAGGTGGTAGAGGCTGCAGGTTTGGAAGATGCTGTCGAAGCAGCCTTGGTGATTTGCTGCAGTGCATATTGTGGATGGAGCATATTGCTGCCACTGTCCATCATGGTAGAGGGAGTGAATGTTTAAGATAATGGGCTGTACTGGCCTGTATGGTGTCGAGTTTTTTGAGTGTTGTTGGATCCTCACTCATCCGGGCAAATGGAGAGAATTCCATCACACTCCTGACTTGTGCCTTGTAGATGGTGGAGAGGCTTTGGGGAGTCAGGAGGTGAGTTGTTCGCTGCAGAATTCCCAGCCTCTGGCCTGTTCTTTTAGCCACAATATTTATATGGCTGGTTCAGTTCAGCTTCTGGTCAATGGTAACCCCCAGCATGTTGATACTTGAGACTTCAGCAATGGCAAAGCAACTGAATGTCAAAGGGAGATGGTTAGATTCTCTCTTGTTGGAGATGGTCATTGCCTGGCACTTGCATGGCGTGAATAATACTTGCTACTTAGCGCAAAGCTGAATGTAGTCCAAGTCTTACTGCATATGGATATGACTGCTTCGGTATCTGAGGAGTTGTGAATGGTGCTGAACATTGTGCAATCATCAGTAAGCATCTCTGCTTCTGACCTTGTGATGTCGGGAAGGGCATTTAATGGTGTTGAGATTCTCGAACGTTTCTCAAGCTGCACTCGACCAGGTAAGTGGAGAGTATTCCATTACACTCCTAATTTGGACTTTGCAGATGGTTAACAGGCTGAGTTACTTGGCGCAGAATTCCCAGCCCTTGGCTGCTCTTGTAGCCACAGGATTAATATAACATAAGAAACAGGAGCAGGAGTAAGCTATTGGCCCGTCGAGACTACTCTGCCATTTAATAAGATTATGGCTGATCTGGTCGTGGTTTCAACACCATTTTCCTGCCTCCCCCCCACCATAACCCTTGACCCTTATACTCATTGAAATTTAGAAGAATGAAAGGCGATCTTATTGAAACATAAAAGATTCTGAGGGGCATGTCATAGGTGGATGCTGAGAGAATATCTAGAACTGGGGGATAGATTCAGAATAAGGGGTTTCCCATTTAAACTGGAGATGAGTGTGGCAATACAAAGGAGGGAAGGGAGACAAGGTTATGATAGCACAGGAGAGACTCCCAGAGGGTTGTTAACATGCGTGTGTTTGAAGCCAGGGAAATAAATCAAGTGGCACTACAAAACAAATTACATTGGGAATATGCTCAAGTGGTGGTTGTGGATGTGGGGGAGGGGGTGTCAGGGCATGCACTAAACATCTGGGAGTGAATGAGAACAGGCTATCACTAACATATCAAAAACAAAAACAGAATTACCTGGAAAAACTCAGCAGGTCTGGCAGCATCGGCGGAGAAGAAAAGAGTTGACGTTTCGAGTCCTCATGACCCTTCCACAGAACTTGAGTTCGAGTCCAAGAAAGAGTTGAAATATAAGCTGGTTTAAGGTGCGTGGGGGGCGGAGAGATAGAGAGAGAGAGAGGTGGGGGGGGTGTGGTTGTAGGGACAAACAAGCAGTGATAGAAGCAGATCATCAAAAGATGTCAATGACAATAGTACAATAGAACACATAGGTGTTAAAATTAAAGTTGGTGATATTATCTAAATGAATGTGCTAATTAAGAATGGATGGTAGGGCACTCAAGGTATAGCTCTAGTGGGGTTTTTTTTTATATAATGGAAATAGGTGGGAAAAGGAAAATCTTTATAATTTATTGGAAAAAAAAGGAAGGGGGGAAACAGAAAGGGGGTGGGGATGGGGGAGGGAGCTCACGACCTAAAGTTGTTGAATTCAATATTCAGTCCGGAAGGCTGTAAAGTCCCTAGTCGGAAGATGAGGTGTTGTTCCTCCAGTTTACGTTGGGCTTCACTGGAACAATGCAGCAAGCCAAGGACAGACATGTGGGCAAGAGAGCAGGGTGGAGTGTTAAAATGGCAAGCGACAGGGAGATTTGGGTCATTCTTGCGGACAGACCGCAGGTGTTCTGCAAAGCGGTCGCCCAGTTTACGTTTGGTCTCTCCAATGTAGAGGAGACCACACTGGGAGCAACGAATGCAATAGACTAAGTTGGGGGAAATGCAAGTGAAATGCTGCTTCACTTGAAAGGAGTGTTTGGGTCCTTACTAACATATTTCTGATTCCTCATACTCCATCTTATCTGCATGGCTCTAAAACACCTTCTGACACTGTTTCTTAATTGTCTCTCAAATAGATGGTGCAAACTCTCACCTTGTTCTTTTCTCTCTCTGCTCCTTTCTCTTTCTTCAATTTTTTCAGTATTCTGTTTTGAATTGGTAACATTGGTATTCAGTGGGATCTGGGTATCCTCCAACATTAATCACGGAAAGTTAACATGCAAGTGCAACAAGCAATTAGGAAAGCAAACAATATGTTAGCCTTTATTACAAAGGGAACAGAGTATAAAAGTGGTGGTCTTACTGCAATTGTACAGTGTTTTGGTGAGACCACACCTGGGATGCTGTGTACAGTTTTGATCTTCTTACAAAGGAAGGATATAGCTGCCTTACAGGGGGTGCAACGATGGTTCATTAGATTGATTAAGCAGTCTGTCCCATGAGGAGAAAATGAATAGTGTATGGGCCTATATTTTCTAGAAAAAAACCAAAATTCTTAAGGGACTTGACAGTCTCAGAATAAGGGGTTGGTCATATTGGACTGAAATAGGGAGAAATTTCTTCACTTAAAATGTTGCAAATCTTTGGAATTCTCTACTCCACGATGCTGTGGACACTCAATCATTGAGTATACTCAAGTCAGACTTCAACAGATATTTGAATACTCAGGGAACCAAGGGATATGTGGATAGTGAAATTGTAGCTGAGGTTGAATATCATTCCATCATCTTATTGAATGGCAGAGAAGGTTCAAGGGGCTAAAATGGCCTCCTGCTCCTAATTCTTGTGTGTTTTGCTTTCATCTGTTTTCTTAGCTTTCCCTCACTCCTCTAGTGATTCAGGGATCACTGGAGGGATCGGCCACACACTAAAACTTCAGGAACTGGAGCTGGAGGTTTCCAGCCAGAGCCATGAGCCAGCCTGAAGAAAGCAAATGGAACAGAAAGGCAGGGGCATTTACAAAAAGCATCTTCTCAGAAGAAAAATGTGAGTAATGTAAATTGAGAAAAAAAATTAACAAGGAACAGCGAATTTTGGTGAAAAAAGCATTGCAGTGAACAGGCCTTGAAAAAAGACTGCTGAAAGAGAAAATTAAAAGCAATAGGCTACTAAGCTTTCAAAAACAATACAATCCAGAACAAACTGAAAATAAGGGAAAAAACATAATGGTGGCCTAAGTTGAGGGAAGAGAGTTTAGAATCTAGTGCCACAGTGCCACCCAGTGTCTAAAGCCTGCAACTGTAAAGATAACAGTTCATAGGAAAACAGCCATTATTTGCACACAGTTTTAGCATTTTAAATCCTAAAAATCATACCGGGGCAGTGCACGCAGATCACTGAAGTTTACAGTCCTGCAGAAAGGAATTTAAGAAACTGGCAATAAGATGTCCTGTTCTGGCTAGAATAGTTTTTAACAGGCTATTCTTAAAAATACTCTGCAGCAGGAGAGGCATATTATAGGATGTGAATCAAAGCTGCATGAGGTTAATATCCTCCAAGAATTTCCATAATGTGGAGAAAGTTGGACTAAGACAACAGGGGTTATGTTTTCAAGTACAGCCTTTTAAAAAAAAACAGCCATGCAGCATTTTTGGACTTTTACCTATTTGACCAAGGTGAGATTTTGCTTTAATGAATGCTATGATGTATTGTGTTCACAAAAGGTAAATTTCCAGAAAGATACAAGTGATTAACAATATTGATTAGGATGGTTCCCAAGTATGGCGGCCACACAGCCATGACATCATGGACTATTTACTTTTGCATGTTATATTAGCTTTGAGGCAATGAGGTTTCTAAAGATATGGTCCCAGGTATTTCTTACCATCAGGATAGAATGAGTGTTCATTGAATACACCCAATTTTGCTGAATAGAAGGCATCAGTTTCCACATCAAGAGGGTGGAGAGTGACATCTTATTCAACTGATAACTTGGTGGCCCAAACCTCAGCACTGAAATGACAGAGTGATCAAAGACTACTCTGGAGAAAATTCAGCCAATCAGGGAGATTGAAAGGCTTCCAATCTTGGTCAGAAACCGTGTGCAACAGAGGAAGTTAGCTTAGGGACAGTTAGTTTGAAAAATGTAAGTTTTATTTAGACTATGGCAGAGTTCCATATTTTTATTATTTGTTGGGATAGTGATTAGTCAGTAGATGAATCTCACTTTGAAACATGTACTCTGCTGAGTCATGTATTCTACGTAAAATGAACAGTTTGCTGGTTTACAATTGTGTCACAAGAATACTTTTCTGTCTGTTGTGAACACATGAGAACACACATGACACATACATGTGCAAGATCAATAGGGTCCATATCACAAAGCCCATGTCACTCCATCACTTAACTATATTCCAGGCAACAACATGGTTTCTAGGTGATAGGACAACCAGATCTACTTAAGGGAATGATGGATGTTGCCAAACACAAGTGGACAACTTGATGGGAAACAATTCATTTTATGTTCCTTAATTAAATGTTCCTCTGTCCCCTAGAATTTCAATCAGCTGAAAGATTGAGGTTGATTTATGCAGCAATGAGAGAGCCAAGTAAAATGTGGGTAGGCTGGAGAGATCAGCAGGCTAGGGAGGCACAGAAGCAGAATTTCCATCTATCAGGTTTCACTCTCTGACCAGAGTGCAGTATTCCAAGTGCAGCCTAGCCAAGGATCTATCCTAATTTAACATAATATCTGCTTTCCAATTTTATCCCTCTGGAATTGAACCCCAATGCTTTGTTTGCTTTCTTTAATGGCCGTATTAAGTTGCGTCACTAATTTTAGTGATTTGTATGTCTGTCCCCCAAATCCCTCTGCTTATCTATCCCTGTTATACACTTAATTTCCAAAGAGTATATGCTCATCATATGGTTTCTACTAAGGTGCATAATGCGCCAACTTATGCTTATCTATACTGAAATATAGAAAATCACCTGTACAACTATAACAACTTATACTGATATAGTGCTTTTAATGTAATAAAATGCCATAAGGTGCTTCACAGGAGCACTACAAAGCAAAATTTGATACCAAACCACATAAGGATGACCAGAGGTGAGGTGAATATGACTACCCTTGACATCAAGGCAGCATTTGACGGAGTGTGGCGTCAAGGAATCCTGGGAAAAATGGAGTCAATGGGAATCAGCGGGAAAACTCTCCAATGGTTGGAGTCATACCTACCACAAAGTAAGATGGTTGTGGGTGTTGGAGGGCGATCATCTCAGGCCCAGGACATCACTGCAGGAGTTCCTCAGGGTAATGTCCTAGGTCCAACCATCTTCAGCTGCTTCATCAATGACCTTCCTTCCATCACAAGGTCAGAAGTGGGGATGTTCACTGATGACTGCACAATGTTCAGCACCATTCCCTACTGCTCAGATACTGAAAGAGTCAATGTCTAAATGCAGCAAGATCTGGACAATATCCAGGCTTGGGCTGACAAGGGGTAAGTAAAGTTTGTACCACACAAGTTCCAGGCAATTACCATCTCCAACAAGAGAGAATCTAACCATCGCCCCTTGACATTCAATGGCATTACCATTGCTGAATCCCTCACTATCAACATCCTGAGGGTTACCATTGACCAGAAACTAACTGGACTTGCCATATATATACTGTGGCTATGAGAACAGGTCAGGAGATGGGAATGCTGCAGCGATTAACTCAACCCCTGATTCCCCAAAGCCTGTCCACCATCTACACGGCACAAGTCAGGAATGTGATGGTATACTCCCCACTTGCCAGGCTAAGTGCAGCTCCAACAACACTCAAGAGGCTTGACACCATCCAGGACAAAGCAGCCCGCTTGATTGGCATCCCTTCCGCAAATATTCACTCTCTCCACCACCAACGCACAGTAGCAGCAGTGTGTACCATCTACAAGTTGCACTGCAGGAACTCACTAAGGCTCCTTAGACAGCACCTTCCAAACCCACAACCACTACCATCTAGAAGGACAAGGACAACAGATAGATGGGAACACCACCTGGAAGTTACCCTGCACATCACTCACCATCCTGACTTGGAACTCCCTCCCTAACAGCACTGTGAGTACACCTACACCACATGGACTGCAGTGGTTCAAGCTCACCACCACCTTCTCAAGGGCAATTAGAGATGGTCAATAAATGCTGGCCTAGTCACATCCCATAAATTAATTTTAAAAAGCCTATTTTTTTGCCCAAGTCTTAAGGTGGAAAGAGAGGTAGAGGCAAGAGCTTTATGGTGGTTATTCCAGAGTTTAGGGCCTTGGCAGCTGAAGGCACGGCCACCAATGTTGGAACAATTCAAATCAAGGTGTTCAAAACGTAGAACTAGAGTACGGATATCTTGGAGGACTGTACGGCTGGAGGAGGTTTGAGGGATAGAAAGGGCAAGGCTAAGGATGGATTTGAAACAGGATGAGGATTTTAAAATTGAGACATCACTTAGCTGAAAGCCAATGTAGGTCAGCAAGTACAAGGGGTGATGAGTGAACAGGACATGGTGCGAGCTAGGCCAAAGGCAGCTGGGTTTTGGATAACCTCAAGTTTACGGTGGGTAAAATGCTGGAGGCTGTTAGAATAGTCAAGTATAGAGGTAACAAAGGCATGGAAGAGAGTTTGAGCAGCAGATGAGCTGAGGCAGGACTGGCATTGGGCAATGCTATGAAGGTGGAAATAGGCAGTCTGGTAATGATGCAGATATGGTTCAAAACATCTTGGGGTCAAACACAAAACTAAGATTGTGAACATTCTTGTTCAGCCCCAACAGTTGCCAAGGAGAGAGATGGAGTTGGAGTCTAGGGAGCAGAGTCATCGGAGGAATTGAAGACAATGGCTTCAGCCTGCCAGATATTCAACAGGAGAACATTTCTGCTCATCCATCACTGGATGTTGGACAGGCTGGCATTTAGGGACTGTGGAAGGGTAGAGAGAGCTGGTGATAAGGTACAGCTGGGTGTCGTCAGCATACCTGTGAGAATTAACTCTGTGCTTTTGGATGTTGTTGCCAAGTAGTCTAATGTAGATGTGAAATAGGAGAGGTCCAAGGATAGATCCTTGGGAAATGCCAGAGGTAATGAAGTGGGAATAGGAAGATAAGCCATTAAAGTTGATGCATTGACTATGATTAGGGAGGTAAGAATGAAGCCAGCATATACAGTCCCACCCAGCTGGATGACAGTAGAGGATCGCTAGTGGAGGATGGTGTGGTCAACCAGGTCAAAAGCTACAGACAGAGCAAGAAGGGCAGAGAGGGACAATGTATGACAGTCACAGGATGCCTTGTGACTTTGATGAGGGCCATTTCAGTACTGTGACCCAGGGCGAAAACCTGACTGGAGGGATTCAAACATGGAATTGCTACAAATATGGGCATGGATATGGGAAGCAGCAACACATTCAAGCACTTTGGAGAAGGAAGGTTGGAGGTGGGATGGTAGTTTGCAGGCATGGAAGTCAAGGATTAGTTTTTACAGCAGAGGAGATATGAATACACATCCCAGAGATAAAAGAACCATCCCTCAAACAGTCCTGTTAGTCAGCACCTTCCACCCAAATCTGGATTTCATCTAATCAGGATTGAAGGATCACATACTGATTTCACAATCTATTTGTATTTAACTTTTATTTCCCAAAAGGGTGTTGTACACTGGGGAGGGAAACCTAATGAGAGGTGGCATAAAGCAACCAGTAAGCTTTTCACAGGCATTCTATTTTCAGCCAATTCCATTCACTCAATGTGATATCAAGTAACGGCTGAGGCATCAGACACTAACAACATTCAAGCAATAGTACTGAAGACTTGTGCTCCAGAACTAGATACACCTGAACCAAGCTGTTCCAAGACAGCTACAGCACTGGCACCTACCCGGCAATGTGGAAAATTTCCCAGTTATATCCCATAGACGAAAAGGACAAATCCAACCCAACCAATTACCACCCCATCCATCTACTCACGATCCACCAGTAAAGTCATGAAAAGGGTCATCAACAGTGCAATCAAGTGGCACTTACTCAGAAACATCCTGCTCAACTGATGCTCAGTTTGGGTTCCACCAGGACTACTCAGCTCCTGACCTCATTATAGCCTCAGTTCAAAGATGGACAAAAGAGCTGAACTCCAGAGGTGAGGTGAGAGTGACTGCCCTTGACATCAAGGCAGCATCTGACTGAGTGTGGCATCAAGGGGCCCTAGCAAAACTGGAGTCAATGACAAGCAGGGGAAAACTCTCCACTGGTTGAAGACATACCTAGCACAAAAGAAAATGGTTGTGGTTGCTGGAGGTCAACCATCTCAGTTCGAGGACATCACTGCAGAAGTTCCTCAGGGCAGTGTCCTAGGCCCAATCATCTTCAACTACTTCATCAATGACATTCATTCCATCATAAGGTCAGGAGCAGGGATGTCCGCAAAAGACTGTACAATGTTCAGCACCATTGCAACTCCGCAAATACTGAAGCAGTCCGTGCCCGTATGCAGCAAGACCTGGACAACATTCAGGCTTGGGCTGATATGTGACAAGTAACATTCCTGCCACACAAGTGCCAGGCAATGGCCATTTCCAACAAGAGAGAATCCAACCATCTCTTATGGCATTCAATGGCATTACCTTGCTGAACACCCCCCCCACCCCACCCACTTTCAACATCCTGGAACTACCACTGACCAGAAACTGAGCTGGATTAACCATATAGATACTCTAGCTACAAGAGCAGGTGAGAGGCTAGGAATCCTGCGGCGAGTAACTCACTTCCTGACTCCCCAAAGCCTGTCCACCATCTACAAGGTACAAGTCAGGAGTGTGATTGGATACTCTGCACTTGCCTGGATGAGTGCAGCTCCACCAACACTCAAGAAGCTTGATACCATCCAGGACAAAGTAGCCCGCTTGTTTGGCACCCCATCTACCACCTCAAACAACCACTCCCTTCATCACCAACGCACAGTGGTATCTACAAGATACACTGCAGAAACTCACCAAGGCTCCTTCGACAGCACCTTCCAAACCCGTGACCTCCACCACCTAGAAGGACAAGGGCAGCAAATGCATTGGAACACCACCACCTGCAAGTTCCCCTCCAAGCCACTCACCATCCTGACTTGGAACCATATTGCTGTCCCTTCACTTTCGCTGGGTCAAAATCCTGGAACTCCCCCCCCTAACAACACTGTGGGTGTACCTACACCACAAGGACTGCAGACGTTCAAGAAGGCTGTTCACCACCACCTTCTCAAGGGCAATTAGGGATGGGCAATAAAAATGCTGGCCTAGCCAGTGATGCTCATGTTCCATAAAAAAACTTCTGAGTTTAGCCAAAAGTAATGCACATTTCTTGCAAACAATAAATGAAATGAGCATTTTGAAAAAAATTACATTGAGCAGCTTAAAAAGTTCTTCTTAAATGGATCAAACTCAGTCTTTTAACTTAACATGAGCAGAGTCTGCTTGCTTATTACATTGCAATCTATATAAATATAGCCGTTGTGCAGATTTTTTTCAAAACAGTATAAACATATACACATCTTTAACCACTGTTGAATATTTGATCACAATATAGAAGTTTTAAATACAGAAAGGTGACAAAACTCATTAGCTCTGACTATGACCATTATAATGTAACTAGATTCTTTGCAAATAAGTCCTTCCAGTCCCTTGTTGCAAATATTGCCGTCTGGGATCTTTATGAATATCTTTAACCTCAAAATCAACTTTCCTTCAGTAAGTAGCGGAGTTCATTCAGCATTTCTCAATCAAAATCATCAAACTAGAATCATAGAATGGTTACAGCACAGATGAAGGCCTTTCAGCCTGTGTCTGCAATGGCCCGCTAAAGGAGCAATTCACCTAGTGCAACTCTCCTGCCTTTTCCCCATGGCCCTGCACATTTTTCCTTTTTGGATAATAATCCCTTTTGAAAGCCTCAATTGAGTTGACCTCCACCACACACTCAGGTTGTGCATTTCAGATTCTAACCACCCGCTGTATGAAAAAGTTTTTCATGTTACTATTGATTCTTTTGCCAATTATCTTAAATCTGTGCCTTCTGGCTCTCTATCCTTTCACAAGTGGGAGCAGTTTCCCCCTTCTACTCTGTCCAGAGTCCTCATGATTTGGAATACCTCCATCAAATCCCCTCTTAACCTTCTATTCTCCAAGGAGAACAGGGACTGCAGCAGTTCGAGAAGGCACCTTCTCAAGGGCAATTAGGGATGGGCAGTAAATGCTGGCTTAGCCAACGACGCCCACATCCCATAAATAAATGAAAAAAACAGTCCCAACTTCTCCAATCTATCTACGTATCTGAAGTTCCTCATCTCTGGAACCATTCTTGTAAATCTTTTTTGCACCCTCTCTAATGCCTTCGCATCCTAACTTGAACTACTAAATATAATTGCATTGTTTCTCAAGATCAGTGAATTAAATTACCCATAAAACTCAATAATGCTGATACATTTTAAAACTGAATTTTTTCAACATCCGACATGTGAAACCAGAAGTGTAAGAAGATGTAAGCAGAATTTTATTCCACTCATGCAGTGACAATGATTAAAACATAGAGATGTTTTCCCTTTCTCAACATTTGAGACATCACATTACCCAGACAAATTTATCTGTGCAGCATGCAGCTAGTAGTGTAACCCAAGTACCACCCTCAGAGGATTTTCTTTTGGAGGCGCTGGTGACAGCAGTGCAGGTTGGGGGTGGGGCAGAAAAGAATTGGCACAGAACCTTGGCAACCCTCCACTTCCTCATCCAAGTCTCCTTCTGTTTTCCTTTTGCTGCTTTCCATCACATTCCACCACACAAACAAACAAAGTAATCTAACACGGCATTGTAGCTTGGTCAGTACTAAATATTTAAAAATAGGTCTGCAGAATGCCTGTTCTTTATTTTATATATACTTGAATTTAAAAAAGTAAGTGCTTTTGGGTTAAGAATGGGAACCTTTGTGCCTCATCATTACCTGGTGACCGCTGGTGGAAAGTTGGCTGGGTCATTGAGCAACCCCAGGACCTGGGTCAGCTGTGTTACACCACTGCAGCCACAGCCAGTTGAATGGCACATGATTTGCTGTTTAGACTCACGTGATGTCTGTGAAATTATACCCCAGTCTATGCCTTCAGGAGAAGAGCAGCAAGCATCAGGACAGAAATGGAAGGGAATTATATAGAGTCATAGAGGTCTACATGTTAAATGAATAATTTTACCAATTTCCACAAGGTGAAGAGAGCAGAGCAGATTTTGCAATTACAATGAGAACATCCACGCATGGTGTTTATATAACACAAAACCTATACAAGTGCTGCAGGGTTCCATACTCGTTGCTCTGAAGCAGCTGGCTCCAAGCTAAGATATTTCAGTAAAATTAGATTATACTTCTCAATCTACCATAATGTTGCATTTGAGGAGTCAAGACTAAGAGTAATCTTCAGATGAAATGGATATTTACAGGGCAAGGGATAACCAAAGGTGGGTACAGAGCCATAATTTTGTCCCATTTTAAAATTATTGATTTCCTGTCTTTATTTTTTATATTCCTCTATTATAAATTCAGATATGCACATTTGAAATAAAAACAGTTTATGTAAATATTTCATGCTGTAATTCTATCCTTGCAAGTAATAAGCAGCAGGCAGAAGCGTGTCATTACAGCATGACAAGTTTACACAGGCAGTCTTTCCTTTATAAATTCGGCTGTGGAAGTTTAAAGTGGAAAATATTGGAAGAGATTGTCCAGATTTAAGATTTACTGGACACACACAAGGACACAAGAAATAGGAGAAGATCATTTGGCCTGTCAAGCCAATACAATCATGGGCTTCAATGTTTTTCTTCCAAGACCAAATGATGACTGTAGCCTGCTGACTATTTCAGTACATTCCTCATCCAGGGAATTATAGACCTGTTATCCTAACATCTGTAATCAGGAAACTATGAGAGTCAATGAGAAGGGTCTCAAGAACAAAATTATTTCAAAGACAACATAAGGGGAGGTTAGAGAGAAACTAGAGAAAGATGCGAATTCAGGGCTAGGGCAGGGGGACCATTAATGGAAGTTTATCCAGGCATGCTAGTGGAAGGGAGGGACGTGGCAGGGACAGCTGATTGGATGGTCTTGATCATAGTGACAAAGAAATCCATGAACTCCTCACACTTACTGTTGGGAGTGATGGTGCAGCAGACAGGGGAAGGGGGTTTAAGAAGATGGTTTGCAATAGAGACAAGAAAGCAGGGTTATTTTTGCATTCCAGGATGATCCTGGAATAGTGAGCAATTTTAGCAGATGAGAACAGGACCCAGTAGTGCTTTAGGTGATCCAGCCAAGCCTGGCAGTGAGTGGCTAAATCATAATCTTTCAAGTTTGTATCTCTAGCCGCTGGCTAGACCAGCATTTATTTCCCATTCCTAATTGCCCTTGAGAACGGAGTGGCTTGCTAAGCCATTTCAGAGGGCATTAAGAGTCAACCACATTGCTGTGGGTCTGTCACATGTAGGCCAGACCAAGTGACAGCAGCAGCTTTTCCCTTCCCTAAATGGCCTCAGTGAAACAGATGGGTTTTTACGGCAACTGACAATGGTTTCATGGTCATCATTAAACTCTTAATACCAGATTTTTTATTGAATTCAAATAGCATCTGCCGTGGTGGGATTTGAACCCAGGACCCAGAACAGTACTCTGGGTCTCTGGATTACTAGTCCAGTGACAATACCATTACACCACTGCCACCCCCCCCACGCGAGAGGGTAATGGTTTTATTGGGGACTCAGGCATCACAGGTGGAGGTGAAGGTGGGGGTGAGTAAATCAGTAGTTGCAAAAATATTGTGGTGAAATGTCTTAACTTTAGACTATACAAAACTGAAAAGTTTTAGATTGGCAGAGGTGTGGAAGGTTGCTAAAAATTCTTGACTACAAATCTGATTTGATGGTTATGCAACAAAGTCAGTCACTTTTCAATAGGAGTCCTTTAGTACAGGGTCAGCTTTCATTTGCAGATCTTTTTGAACCAAAACAATATTATTCATTCAACTCTGGATCAGGGGTTACTCACACAGAAAAAAAATAACTTCTTGAAATATTTCTGCACGTATCAGCTTGTTGCAATGGTAAAAGGACAAAAATCAGTACAATTGCTGATTGGGAGTTACAAGCATCATCTTCCATTTGAACAAAACAGTTGTATTTGCAATTTGTGCCGCAGGATTAAGATTAGGCCTTTTGTCCACGGACTCACAGTTAAATAACGTCTTTCTTCCTGTGCACTCCAGGTAACATGAAATTCATTGCAAACCAGAATAAATAAAATATTTCAACAACATTAATTTGAATTTCCGATTCATTGGTGTCACTAAACGATAGTGACAAGTACCTGATTTCCATTTCAACACTTCAACACTATTCAACTGCAATTAATTGCAACAGAGGAAAGCACATTTCAGGTCATCCTGTCTCTGGTTGTTTGGATTCTTGATGATCTCTTTCAAAGCTATCACATTTTCTCTCCTTCCTCTCCATACAACACAAACTAACAAACAGATTCCCTTCAATAAAGCTGTTGCTTTTCAACTCCATGTCAGTTCATAACTGCAGTTATGTCAGTTAACACATTGTTCTAGCTAACACAGCATGCAGTCTTTTTGTATGCCAGTTTTTCCATGGCAAGATAATCAAATCGTAGTTTTGATGATGCTGTAGCACATTTTGCATTATGAAAAAGGGCTTCTTCTCATAAAACAAAACAATTCAAGCATTGAGTTCTGGTCACCAAACTTTAGGAAGGATGTGAGGGTCATTGTGAGAGTGTAGAGGAAATTTACCAGAATGCTTCTAGGGATGAGGGATTTTGGTTACAAGGCCAGGTTGAAAAAGCTGGAGGCAGATTTACTTAAACCTGATTATCCCTACATTAATCTTCTGAAATGTTAACCTAAATGTCCTCATCCACATCCATCATTCATTCTTCAGTTGGTGCACTTTCTTCCTTGCAGCAAGGGAGATTTGATAGCGGTGTACAAGATTACGACAGGCTTAGATAAGGTAGACAAAAATAATTGTTCCCGTTATCTTACAGTGGAAGGACCAGAGAACACAGATTTAAGGTTTTGGGCAAGAGATGCAGGGGGAACATAGGAAGAACTTTTTTATGCACTGAGTAGTAATGACCTGGAACTCGCTGCCCATGAGGGTGGTGGAAGAGGAAACAATCAGTGATTTCAAAAGGAAACTGGATGGGTGCTTCAATGAAATAAACTTGCAGAGTTATGGGGATTGAGCAGGGGAGTGGGATTGACTGGATTGCTCCATCAAAAGCTAGCGTAGATGGAATGGGCTGAATGCCCTCCTCCTGTGCCATAACTGACTCTGAGACAGTTATTTACAACTGTTTTATTTTATTTGCAACTGTTCAGAGGACAAAAACGATGCAAGTCTTAGAGGTTATCACAGCCAACCAATGTCCTTACACCTTCACCTCTAAGCGTAGGCTATGAGATAACTAACAGCAAAGGAAACCTTGGCTGATGAAACTAATTATATTTTGTCTAGCACCATGGTGTCAGAGATCAGCGTACTTAGCAGAGACAATGGATTGGATATCAGCGTACTTAACCTGCACAGCTGAAGCTACTTGCTTGGCTTTACCAATTAAACCACTTGGGGAACCTGCTGTAAGCACTTCAAATCCACTACTGGGAACATCCAAATGGATGAAATTGAAATTGAAGAAATTGAAATCCATTGCTGATGTTTAATATAATTTTGGAAGCACTAACAAACACACTGTTCTGTAAAAAAAAAATGAACCAACTAAAAGCTTTGGCTGCAAAAACTCTGCTCTAAAATCAAAAATGAATGTGAAGAAAAGCAAGAAAACTTAACAAAGATTTATAAATTGTGACAAAATGGCTATGAACTGAACTGAGACCTTTTTTGTAAAGAAAACAACGCTTAAGGTACTAAATTTTTGTCAGAAGATGAACATGCCATTTCCATGCTTAAAAGTCAGCAAGAACAAGTTGTGGACCACCTCACTGCACAATAATACTGTAATGGGTGAACAGTCTGAAATTAAATGTCAACTGGAGGCAGATTTAATTAAACCTGATTATCCCTACATTAATCTTCTGAAATGTTAACCTAAATGTCCTCATCCACATCTATCAGTCATTCTTCAGTTGGTACACTTACTTCATCACAGCCTGACACACACACTATTTTTCTTCATCCATAGGACTTCACAAGATGAGCCGTTCAAAGGAAATGTTAGCTCCAATGCTTCAATGCTCTCCCAAACATTAACCTTGTTCCTTCCTGACCATACATACATGACTGTTTCCTGGGGCAGCAAAGGCCAACTTTGATACTTCCATCCAAAGCCTTCCCCCGAACTTGTCCTCTGCATCATCCCTATTCCATTTCCCAGTTACTTCCTTCCCATGCATCTGCAATACTGGCAAAACTCCCAAAGCTGCTCATTTGCCATTACCTGGATGCCTAGATCATGAAGTCTTTGTATCAGATGGCAGCAGGGATAAAAGTATTCACTAGTCCAATTGAATACTACCTTCAATCATTCATTAGCCCAAATGGAAGCCCATCATCTCTGGTTTGGACATCATAACGAAGATAACTTGCCATTTGTATCCTAAGGCTAATAATGTTGAAAAATAAGCATTATAAAAACTAAACTGTTATCTTCAGTACTGTTGGTTTTCTGTTTCTGTGCATACTAACAGTAGTATCAAAACATGAGTTACTGATATCAAAGGAGCAGGCAGGTATAAAAGATTCTATATGAATTTCTAACCTATTTTTGTGCTCAGCAATGGTAAAGATGCTAACTTTGGGCAATTTTCCTTTTTGGGCGCCCAGTAAAATCAGATGTAGCACACTTACTGAAAAAATACCACAACTCCAACTGAAGAATGGCATCCTTTACTCACCAATGTGAATTTTTCCATCAATGATGAAACTGTCAACTTTTGACAAAAACTGGCCAACAAAATGGTATGCAGTGGACCCATGCTCTCTGGAAACTGGTTTGAGACAGACCAAATTGAGATACCTTCTGCTACATGGCTTAAGAATCCATTCTAAATAGAAAGTGAGTGTCAGCCAAAGGCCATCAGATCAGTGTTCAACACTGCTCCTTCTCAACCAAGCATTTCCTTGAGTACTCAGTAGAAGAAACACTAACTGATTTTTCCCATCGCTAATCCTGCATTGGTATGAAGTGTTCCAACCATCACACTGGTTCAGTCAATTAGCTCATCACAATCAAGTTATAAAACCTGAGAGCTTCCTAATCCGTAATACGGAGTGCCACAGAAGGGAAGGCATTCAGATTAGACTTGTATGTTTGGCAAAAAATATTTTTTCCCTTTTTAAAAGATTAGGAACACTGGACTCACCACTGTTGGACTTCTTTCTCAGTAACTGCAAAAGAAAAAAAAAAGTTACCAGATTTAACAAATAGTCCATATAATATATACACCCATACATATATGGAATCTAATAACACATGCCAAGAAATATTTCCTTCATACTGCTCATCATACTTTGCCATACTGTCACTTATAATTGTGAAAGAGAAAGGTCACATTTCAAACCATGAATTATTGATTGCTAATTTAATTATTAGTTGCAGTTGCTTTTTTGGGGGAGAATTTGCCATCTTACACATTAGAACAACAGCCCTGAATATAGGTCTATGAGATGCAATTGCAATGGAAATGCATCAAGGTACAGACTCACCAATCCTTAAGCATCAGGTAGACCCAAACTTCCATCACATGTACAGAGAAAGATTATGAGGGAAAAAAGTTAATTTTCGTTCATACCTTGTGTAGAATTTCAAGCTACTGTAAATATATATTGGCATTCTCTGCAGTTAATTCAGATTGTTAAATTGCTTTGACATTTTTGATACAGGTATCATAATGGCACCATCACACTCTCCTTCCTGCCTAGTTCCTGCTGACACTCTTCACATCTTCTTAACTCATTCAGCCTGGCAGGCCAGTGCCCACCCTTGTACATATGAGGGAAAAGAAAAGAAATTACATTTTTTTTTAAACTGCGGAACTGTGGAGAAGCCCATACTACAGGATACCAAAACTGAAAGGAGCAAACCTGACAGCACTCTGGAAGCATCTTCATTATGCGGACTGCAGAGGTTCAAGAAGAAAGCTCATCATCACCTTCTCAGGGTCAACTCAGGATGGGCAAAAATGCTGACCTTGCCAATTCCAAGGATGACAATAAAGAGAGGCCTTGATAAACCCAGGAGTAGAAATGATATGATCTAAAGCTTGAGTTTTAAAGGCTGTATGTTATAAGAGGAGGCAGCTAGGGGTGCAGATTGTTAGGATGTTTCTCAGATTTAGGAAGTGCATGGCCCAGATGCAAATGTACAAAGGGCAAGGGAAAGGAATAGACTCAACAAAAGCAATGCAACTTTTGGTTTTCACTAACATGCATTAGTGGAGTTGGGAGTGACTGAGGGAATTTTTATCAGTTGCAGGATTTGTTATTTTTGCCAGCAGCAGGTGCATTAACATTTAGCAAAGGGCATCAAGTTTGCACAATTAAATCACAATTTAAAATTCAATTATGCCAGGTTTTATTTCACTGAATGGCACAGGGAATAGCACAACCTTATTTGTATAATGTTCAAATTGGGTCCACTTTTGGCATATGCCACACCACTATTGTGGAGGGGTAGGGGAAGCTCAAACAATGGAAAATTCAACAAAAATTCAACAGAATTAGTTGGCCATATTAAAAAAACTGTCCAATTTTGCAAGTTACTGACTGCCAAACTCCCATTTATCAAACATTTATATTCAAGAAAACAAAATGACTGCCAAGAGAGCCATTATGAAAAAGTCATTCTTATTCTGAATTACCTGAAGCACTGTTCTAACTTTTCTTCAATGTGAAGAAAAAAGGCAGCAAAATAAAATGAAAAAGTGAAACATCATCCTAATTGTAGTGGGGGTTTTTTGCCTCTGACAACTAGCTGAGGCAAGAATGTATTTATTTGAAAAAAAGGTGAATGTGACAAAGTTTGAAACCTCAAGCAAGTGAAGAAAGGGCTTTGCATTAATTATTTTATGCATGCAATCAGCCTTCATGGTAGGTCCAAGAACAAGACATTGACCAATATGAGGGAAGAGAGGGAACCTCCCTTAAAATCAGTTTCTTAAAAAATTTCAGTTATGGGTGAGAGCATACATTCATGTTTTCTTTTGTAACCAGGAAAAAGTAGATGCCCAAGGTTTTAGAGGTGAGGGTGAAGGGGCAAGAGAGATGCTTGGTATTGAAGAAAAGGAACTAGTGGTTTTTAGTCTTAGGGCTAATCTGAGGATAGTGGATAATGCAATCATTCACAACTTAAAATGGTCCAGTTCAATCTGGTGATCATGTGTCAACACTTACCAGCCATGGGGAAAAACATGATGCAACTGTTTTTTTTCTCCATTATGTCTGTCGGGACGCATTCTGCCTCCATTCAATGATTCTGAGTAATAATACGGCTGCGATTGGCAAATTTGCTATATGGCTATAATTGAGGCTGCATTCAACTTCTCTCAGCCCTCAGATGGCACCAGCCAACCAATAATTCATCCCTTGGTGTTAAGGGTGGATTTTGTTGCCTCGCTCAAAGAATCTTTACTGAAGGTACAATATGATTTTATCTCTTCAAATATTGAAACTGTAAATATGAAAAGTATTCAAATATTCTGCTCATGAAAAATAGGAACATAATACACTGTACTTAATAAATAGGACTGTTTGGAATGAAGACGTTTATTGTTTGGCTATAAGAACTGCCTCCATGTAGCAGCAGTTTGCCATCAATCTTCAGGTCATTTTTTGTACCAAAGACCAATAATTCACATGGGCAGATGAGTAGGGCTCTTATTCCCACAGCTGCCTCTCAGCAGAACTATTCTACACAAGATTTATTTTTGGATGTCTTGTCTGTCTGCTCCTCTCAACATAAGAACAGTGGATACCACAGATAAATCTGCAGAGAAAAAGATAAATAAGGACAGCACTGGAAATACATGCACATGAATTTATAGGCTTTTTCATCCTATTGTATCACCTTTCCTCCTCCATACTTATTTCCATCCAGTGCTTTCATTCAGTCAGTACTTCACCAATTTCTGCAACTGCGAAAGTAATAATACATACCTAACTAAAATTATTTCACCGGAAGTTTTAATACCAAGCCTATAATAAAAATCTAATTTATTTGTCTTCTACTGTCCTTGCATTTTATCATTTTAAGCAGTCAGTTTTCACCCTTTTTCTGAAGCAAACTACTATAGGTGATGCAATCAAATGATTGATTCCTCAAGTGTAGCACCACAGTCCTCAACGAGTCCCAAGTATCAGTTTGACTTACTAGTGGTCAAGAGCTTGGCCTAAATAGCCAAGTGGTTATAGTACTGGGTTTGTAACCCCAAGATCAAGAGTTCAAATCTCACAATGGCAAACTATGACACAATGTAACTTCATCTGAAACAGATGGAAACAGGTTTGTACTCAAAAGAGTTACTAGTGGTCAAGATTGAGAGTTCAGCCACAATGTAGAACTTTAGCACATGATCTAGGATGAGACTGCAGTGCAGTGCTGAATTAATTCTCACATTTTGGTTGAAACATTCTAGAACAACTGAATGCAAGCCCTGAAACGTAGAAAATAAGAGGAGTGGGTCTTTGAGCCTGCTCTGCCATTCAACATGATCATGGCTGATCCTCTATCTCAACGCCATACTCCTGCGCTCTCCCCATACCCCTTAATGCTTTTAGAATCCAGAAATCTATTTCCTTCTTAAATATATTCAGTGACGGCCCCCACAGACTTCTGAGGTGGAGAATTCCTTCACTGCACTCCCTCTATGGCAAGTATATCCTTTCTTAGGTAAGGAGACCAAAACTGCACACACTACTCTAGGTGTGGTCTCATCAAGGCCCTGTATAGCTGCAGAAAGACAACCTTTCTCTTGTACTCAAGTCCTCATGCAATGAAGGCCTCCTTAACTGCTTGGTGCATCTGTATGAAAATGTCTATTGCCTCCTAACATACTGCAGATGGTTTCAATGCATATTATGCAGTTTTTTTAAAAAACATTTTTGTGGTGGGGCTGTTGTGATGGAAAAATGATAGATCCAGACTCTTGCAAGTGAATTGTGTGATGACAAAAGTGATATTTGGATTTTACTGACAGATAAGGCAAAATAATTGTTTCTGTGCAAGGGCAGGTGAGACATTGACATTAAAATTAGGACTATTACCCAAGTTTAATATTAGTCTGGAAGACTCCCACAAACATCTGGGAAACAGTGATCAGAAATGCAGCTAGAACAAATGAATATATCCTGTTACCCAAGTAAAGGAATGTGTATTCTGCTCATTTAGCACTGGGTTCTGGAGACCACATCAATTACTGAGCACAATATAACACTGACACCATATAGAAATTTAATTAGTCACATACTTTTTGATAAAGAATAAAGTATAGGATTATATGAATTTAAAATACAGCACTGCTGCTTGTCTCTGCACTAGCCGTCACATATCATTGGAAAGACAGCAAAGGTCAGGAAATTATGTAGTTATCACTTTAGAAATGTGACTGTCTATGCAAATAGTTTCATCTCAATTTTGACATTTATACAATTCAATTCATATGATCATCACCTGAGGATTTCAATGGGATTTTGACGGATAGAGCTTCCAAGTTCTTATTTATAATCCTCTGACTCTTAGAATAGAATAAATCATGTCTTCCAAACCTCCATTGCCAACCGAATCCAAAGCTCCCATTCTAACCCACCGCTTATCCCTTTTATGGGAACGTCTCCTCCACTTTACACGCCAGATCCTTTTTGACAGCTCCAGCTGAGATTGGAAGTACTCCACGTTAGAAAAATTGCCCAGGCAAATTTACGTTTTACAACACAACGTGCTTCACCATTGATATTAGTCGGATTTCATAAGCTATTTTTCCCTTCTGTCAAATATCATTTGGTCCCAGATACACAAGAGCCTCCACTTCCAAATAAATACAGTTTTTTCAGATGTACCATAGACCTTGGTAATTATTTTGAGCTTGGGTTCTTGTAAGCTTTCCTTGTTCCTTTCTCTTAACATATAAGTTAATATATCTCCTACCTTAGCTAGGAGCAGTGGTTCAAATCAATGACCAAGTAGCTTTAAATGTGGTGAAAGAATTAAATGTGGACATAAGCTGAGCAGGCTCCTTCATCTGTATTCATGACTATGGATAATTTCTGGTGCTCCTGTTATTTCTAAGCCAAATAAAATTTCTGTGACTTAGTTTCATCGCTTTCTGAAATCAGAAATTTTCACATCAAACAAGAATACTTTAAAATATTAAGGCAGGCTTCCATAAATTATGGCATTACAATAACCCAACCAATGCAAATTGCTTCAAACATAACAGCACTGACAGAATACAACAAGGTTGTGAGGCAGTAGGGATAGTTTAGATTGGTCTCACAAAACGGTCAGCAGAGAGCTAATAGGCAGGACTTCTTTCTGTGCTATAAATTTCTATGGTCCTTCCTCAACCTCTCTGTTGGGTAAAATGGCAGAACTGCAGGTTGGACCAGTGTCAGTGAATTCCAGAAATGTCCACATCCCAAAAAAAAGAATTATCGTTGCTTTAAGCTCTCTACCAATGTCAAATTGGGGAAAGACATGCTGGGTTGTGGGCCCAATGGTCTACGCTTAGGCATGGTGTGAGCCAGGAGGCTCATCAAAAAACCATAGAAGATTCCCTCTTTTTATTAAAATCCGTGAGCTGTGTGAAACATCAGAAATAAAAGAAAATCAACAATAAGGAAACATCTGTTAGCCTAGCAAGCTTGTCCTTCGAAGACTAAGCAATATTTGTTGCCCAGCATTAATTGTCCTGAGGATTAAGAGTCAACCACGCTGTTTGTCCACGCCAGACTGGGTGGGGTGGCAGGTCACTTCCCAGAATGACAATAGTAAACCAGTTGAACTTTTAATGACAAACCACCAGATTTCATGGTAATTGTTTCTGCTATTAGATCACTAATTACCATTGTGTTCAATTTCACAACTTATTATGGTGGGATTTGAACTCTAGATTGCTAGCTCAGGAACCTAACCACGTAGCAACTGTACCTGAGCATTACATTTTCAACTCCCCCAAGATGAATCCATTTGTAGACCACTCCTAATGGTTATTGTCTTATCGTCCTTTGGGCAAATCAGTTTAAATGCACTTTGCAACAATTCTAAATTTATATTCCACTTGACTTAAATTACCAACTAGTACCAACATGTAATACAGAAAATATTTAAAGTACAAGGTAAATTTATCCCTCTTATAATTGGTTATTTGAAACTATATGGCCTACTGAGCAGAAAGATTTCCCAAATATGGAAGGTCCTCAGAGTCTAAGGAGCTGTTTGCAGAGAGAGCTATTTTTGAGGATAATCTATAACAAGCAGCTGGAACAAGGAGATTAAAACTAAAATTAAAGCTTTTATTGTGAATCTACTCCAAAAGGCATTCAATAAGTGCCATATAAAAGGTTATTGCACAAGATAAGAGCTCATTGTATTGGGCTAACATATTAACGTGGATAGATCATCAGCTTGCTAAGAAGAAACAGTCAGGTTGGCAAATTGTAACTAGTGGAGTGTCACAGGGATCAGTGCTGGGGCCTCAACTATTTCTGATCAGATTAGTTCCTTAGTTGAAGGGACAGACTTCATTGTAGCCAAATTTGATGATGCAAAGACAGGTCAGAAAGCAAGCTGTGGAGAGGATACATGAGTCTGCAAAGGGATATAGATAGGTTAAATAAGTGGCAAAAAAACTGGCAAATGGAGTATAATATGGGAAAATATGAGGTTGTCTACTTTGGCAGAAAGAACAGAGAAGCAGAACATGATTCAAATAGAGAAAGATGCAGAAACTGCATGGAATTTAGACTTGATGTAGGAACGTTACTTATGCTAAATATGTCCCCATTTTACAGCACCTCCGTTCACACAATGCTTAAACGCATCAGGCTAAAATTCCAGGAATTCAACCTCAATTCCAGGAAAGCAACTCCTTGCCTAGGGTTAATTGAGATTGTGATTTCTTGCATTGGTCTTCATTGGCAAGTTAGGAACAGCTTTGTGCTATGGATCCATGTCTATTGTGTTGAGCATTTCCAAATTCATGGCATTTAAGACGCCTACAGTCAGTGGGTCAGTCCATTCATTTCACAGCATGGACTAGATTCAAAACAAGGTCCTAGAGAACTAGCCCACTGAGACACCCAGCTCTTCAAATGATTTATGACAACCGTACAAAGCCTATTAATTTAGATTTTTTTTTAAATAACCTTTCTTGGAAGTTAAGTGGTCATTTTTGCTTAGGGCAAAGTTTATATTGCAGTTTATTGTCAACAAGCCACATGCTTGCAGTGAGGAGACATTAACTGTAATTAGGGCAATTTACGAAGAATTCAGATCGAGCAACTATATTTAGTGTTGTTACATCAAATATTTGTGATAACAGCATCTGTACTTGCCATAAACAACATTTAATACAGGATGGATATTACCGATTGTCCATTTCATTTGACAAAGGATTTGCTTTGTTTCAAACAGAAATTAACAAGATTTCAATTTTTAAAGATTAGAGTTTTTTTTAAAGGTTTTATTACATGAATTGAAATCCTACAGCAACTGCTGAATCAGCTATTTCAAATACTTTATAGTGAAGAGTATTATACCTTAGGGGCTGGTTAGTTCAGTTAGCTAAATCGCTAACGTATGATTCAGTATAATGCCAACAGCGCAGATTCAGTTCCTATTCCGGCTAAGGTAGACTCGAGACCTCCTCGCTCTGCCTGAGAGTGGAAGGCAATGGTGTAATGGTATTGTTGCTGGACTAGTAATCGAGAGATTCAGGGTAATGCTCTGGGGACCCAGGTTTGAAGACCGCCACGGCGCATGGTGGAATTTGAATTCAATAAAAATCTGGAATTAAAAGTCTAATGATGACCATGAAACCATTGTCGATTGTTGTAAAAACCCATCTGGTTCACTAAGGAAATCTGCCATCCTCACCTGGTCTGGCCTACATGTGGCTCCAGACCACAGCAATGTGGTTGACTTTTAAATGCCCTTTGAAATGGCCTAGCAAGTGGGTCATCAGCAGCAGCATAATTGTACTCGATCACAATGTGTAACCTCATGGTCCGACATATCCCCTACTCTACCAACACCATCAAGCCAGGGGATCAACCCTGGTTCAATGAAGAGTGCAGGAGGGCATGCCAGGAGCAGCCACAAGCATACCTAAAAATGAAGTGTCATCCTGATGAAGCTATAACACAGGACTACTTGCATGCCAAACAGCATAAGCAGCAAGTGATAGACTGATCTAAGCGATCCCACAACCAATGCATCAGATCTAAGTCCTGTCACATCCAGTCGTGAATGGTGGTGGACAATTAAACAACTCACTGGAGGAGGGGGCTCCAAAAATATCCCCATCCTCAAAGATGGAGGAGCCCAGCAGGTCAGTGCAAAAGATAAGGCTGAAGCATTTGCAATAATCTTCAGCTAGAAGTGCCAAGTGGATGATCCATTTCGGCCTCCTCCAGGGGAGGGCCCCAGCATCACAGATGCCAGTCTTCAGCCAATTCGGCAAAGAGCAGTGAGAAACCAGGGGATTGGGAAGCCTACAAAGACCAACAGAGGACAACTAAAAAAGAAATAAGGAGGGAGAAGATTAAATATGAGGGTCAACTAGCCAGTAATATAAAAGAAGATTGCAAGAGTTTTTTTTAGGTATATAAAGGGTAAGAGAGAGGCAAAAGTGGACATTGGGCCGCTGGAAAATGATGCTGGAGAAGTAGTAATGGGGAACAAAGAAATGGCGGAGGAACTGAATAGGTACTTTGCGTCAGTCTTCACAGTGGAAGACACGAGTAACATCCCCAAAGTTCAAGAGGGGTGAGTATGGTGGCCATTACCAAGGAGAAGTTGCTAAGAAAACTGAAAGGTCTGAAGGTGGATAAATCACCTGGGCCAGATGGATTACACCACAGAGTTCTGAAGGAGATAGCTGAAGAGATAGTGGAGGCGTTAGTGGTGATCTTTCAGGAATCACTGGAGTCAGGGAGGGTCCCAGAGGACTGGAAAATCGCTAATGTAACCCCCCTGTTTAAGAAGGGAGTGAGGCAAAAGACGGGAAATTACAGGTCGATTAGCCTGACCTTGGTCGTTGGTAAGATTTTAGAGTCCATTATTAAGGATGAGATTTCAGAATACTCGGAAGTGCATGATAAAATAGGGTAAAGTCAGCATGGTTTCATCAAGGGGAGGTCATGCCTGACAAATCTGTTAGAATTCTTTGAGGAGGTAACGAGTAGGTTAGACAAAGGAGAGCCAACTACTTGAACTTCCAGAAGGCCTTTGACAAGGTGCCGCACAGGAGGCTGGTCAGTAAGATAAGAGCCCATGGTGTTAGAGGCAAGGTACTAGCATGGATAGAAGGTTGGCTGTCTGACAGGAGGCAGAGAGTGGGGATAAGGGGTCCTTCTCAGGATGGCGGCCAGGGACTAGTGGAGTTCCACAGGGGTCAGTGTTGGGACCACAGCTTTTCACTTTATACATTAATGATCTAGATGAAAGAACTGAGGGCATCCTGGCTAAGTTTGCAGATGATACAAAGATAGGTGAGGGACAGGTAGTATTGAGGAGGTGGGGAGGCTGCAGAAGGATCTGGACAGGTTAGGAGAATGGGCAAAGAAGTGGCAGATGGAATACAATGTGGGGAAGTGTGAGGTCATGCACTTTGGTAGGAAGAATAGAGGCAGAGACTATTTTCTAAATGGGGAGAGAATTCAGAAATCTGGAATGCAAAGGGACTTGGGAGTCCTAGTCCAGGATTCTCTTAAGGTTAACTTGCAGGTTGAGTCGGTAGTTAGGAAGGCAAATGCAATATTGGCATTTATTTTGAGAGGACTAGAATATAAAAGCAGGGATGTGCTGCTGAGGCTTTATAAGGCTCTGGTTAGACCACATTTAGAATATTGAGAGCAATTTTTGGCCCCATATCTCAGGAAGGATGTGCTGGCTCTGGAGAGGGTCCAGAGGAGGTTCACGAGAATGAACCCAGGAATGAAAGGCTTAACATATGAGGAACGTTTGAGGGCTCTGGGTCTATACTCGATGGAGTTTAGAAGGATGAGGGGGGATCTGATTGAAATTTACAGAATACTGAAAGGCCTGGATAGAGTGGACGTGGGGAAGATGTTTCCATCAGTAGGAGGGACTAGGACCCGAGGGCACAGCCTCAGAGTAAAGGGAAGACCTTTTAGAACAGAGATGAGGAGAAACTTCTTTAGCCAGAGAGTGGTGAATCTATGGAATTCATTGCCACAGAAGGCTGTGAAGGCCAGGTCATTGAGTGTACTTAAGACCAAGATAGATAGGTTCTTGATTGGTAAGGGGATCAAAGGTTACGGAGAGAAGGCGGGAGAATGGGGTTGAGAAACTTATCAGCCATGATTGAATGGTGGAGCAGACTCAATGGGCCGAATGGCCTAATTTCTGCTCCTATGTTTTATGGTCTAATTCAATTCACTCCACATGATATCTAAAAACAGCTGATAGAGCAGCTCTGAAGATGAGTTTCCAATTTTCACTAGATACAAGGGAGGTACCAGAGGACTGGTGGAGAAATGCAAACATAGCTCCATTGTTTAAAAAAGGATCAAAGGAAATGCCAAACAATTATAGGCCAGTTAGTCTTATATCGGTGGTGAGCAAATTAGTAGAATCAATCCTGAGAGATAGGATTAACTGTCATGTGGAAAGGCATGGACTAGTCAGGGATGGTCAGCATGGATTTGTTAAAGAAAAGTCTTGCCTCACAAAATTGATTGAATTCTTTGAGGAAGTGACAAGAAGGGTTGATGAAGGTAATGCAGTGGATGTTGTGTATGTGGATTTTAGCAAGGTATTTGACAAGGTCCCACATGGCAGAATGGTCAGGAAAGTAAAAGCCGATGGGATTCAGGGTAATGTGGCAAACTGGATAAAAGGTTGGCTTTGTAACAGGAAACAAAGGGTAATGGTCAATGGATGCCCTTGCGAATGGAAAGTTGTCTCAAGTGGTGTTCCACAGGGCTCAGTGTTGGAACCCTTGCTGTTTGTGTTATAAATTAATGATCTGGACGTGAACGTGGGGGGCACGATTGGGAAATTTGCAGATGACATAAAGATTGGCCGAATAGTGGATAGTGTAGAGGATAGCCATAATATCCAAAACGATATAGATGGGTTGGTGGGGTGGGCGGTAAAGTGGCAGATGGATTTTAACATAGAGAAGTGTGAGGTCATACATTTAGGGAGGTCAAACAGTTACCAGGGATTACAAAATAAATGGGAATATACTAAGACGGGTAGATGAAGTGAGAGATCTTGTACACAGGTCCCTGAAGGCAGCAGTTCAAGTAGACAAGGTTGTAAAGAAGGCATATGGAATGCTCTCCTTCATTGGTAAAGGTATAGAATATAAAAGTAAGGATATAATGTTGGAATTGTATAAAACACTGGTGAGGCCACAACTGAAGTACTGTGTGCAGTTCTGGTCACCAAATTACAGGAAGGATGTAATAGCTCTGGAGAGAGTGCAGAGGCGGTTACAAGAATGTTGCCAGGGTTAGAAAAGTGTAGCTATGAGGAGAGATTGGATAGGTTGGGATTATTTTCCTTAGAACAAAGAAGGCTGAGAGGTGACTTGATTGAGGTGTACAAAATTATGAGGGGAATAGATAGAATGGACAGAATAAAATTGTTTCCCTTGGTGGACCACCTTCAACTGCTTCATCAATGACCTTCCCTCCATCATAAGGTCAGAAGTGGGGATGTTCACCGATGATTGCACAATGTTCAGCACCATTCGCGACTCCTCAGATACTGAAGCAGTCCATATCCAAATGCAGCAAGACCTGGACAATATCCAGACTTGGGCTGACAAGTGGCAAGTAACATTCAGGCCACACAAGTGTCAGGGAAGCACCATCTCCAACAAGAGAGAATCCAACTATCGCCCCCTGATGTTCAATGGCATTACCATCACTGAATTCCCCACTATCAACATCCTGGGGGTTACCATTAACCAGAAACTGAACTGGACTAGCCATATAAATACTATGGCTACAAGAGCAGGTCGGAGCCAGGAATCCTGCGACGAGTAATTCCCCTCCTGACTCCTCAAAGCCTGTCTACCATCTACACGGCACATGTCAGGAGTGTGATAGATGCATTGCCTGGATGGGTGCCGTTCTCACAACACTCAAGAAGCTTGACACCACATCCACAACATTCACCACTGACACACAGTAGCAGCAGTGTGTACCATCTACAAGATGCACAGCAGGAACTCACCAAGGCTCCTTCGACAGCACCTTCCAAACCCACAACCACTACCATTTAGAATGATAATGGCTGTAGACAGATGGAAACACCACCAACTGGAAATTCCCCTCCAAGTCACTCACCATCCTGACTTGGAAATATATTGCTCTTCCTTAGCTGTCGCTGGGTCAAAATCCTGGAATTCCCTTCCTAACAGCATTGTGGGTGTATCTACACCACATGGACTGCAGCGGTTCAAGAAGGCAGCTCACCACCACCTTCTCAAAGGCAACTAGGGTTGGGCAACAAATGCTGGTCTAGCCAGTGAAGCCCACATTCTGTGAATGAATAATAAAAACAAAACACTGAATAACTACAGAGAAAACAGCTCAGGATGAAGGATCAGCAAACAATAAGCCAAGGGCCAGAGCACACATGATGATGAGACCTAAACTCAGAACTTAAAACTTTGGTTCAAATTGTATATATATTTTTAAGAAGGAACAAACACTCCACTCTCTTAGCCAGGAGTTTTCAATGAATCTGGACTGAGATTCCTCTATAAGCATGCTAATAATCAAATAGAAAAATTGGCTTAGTCAAAAATGAGTTGCCATCATAAACTGAACTCAATTCTGTCCTCACCAGAAGTCCACACACAAACACTCTCAGTAGGCATCACAGTTACTAACCTGGTTCAGGAACTACAGGCTATTTTCTCTTCCCTAACTGACTGATAATGAGGACCATCAGTAGACATATTGTTGTCCCAGTTAAGATCAATTAATCCAGGAGAAACAAGGAAGTTTTGATATTCAAAGTTTTATCAGTGGCCTTTTATATACATCAAAACCAATTAGAGTGAGACAATTATGATGAGATCTTTTCTGTCTATTTTTTGTTCAATACATGTGATCAAGCTGAGAAACAGCAGTGCTAAGGAATGTTGTGTTTTCTTCATTTATCCAAGTCGATTATCAACATCAGATACTGCATGAATCAGGTAGGACATGGAAATCTCAACTGGATTCAGTATACTGCCTCCTACTGAATCATGGCATTTGCATTTATGAAGTTTTATTGATGCGTGGGTGATTATTATAGGATACAGTGTTATCAGACACAAATGGAAGGAGTTCAGGAACACTCATTAAATTATCATTTTAAGAGTCAATTTCGTAAAGGATTTTTCTATTGGTCAGTAACAAGGCTGGATGCAAGATCACCTTAAGAACAAAGGGAAAGGTTAGGTTTTTTAAAATAACAAGTAGCTGTTAGGACACAGAATGTGCAACTAAATAAGTGCTGGAAAGAACCTATATTCGCTCTAAAAATAGAAAGCTGATGTTATAAAAATTGAAAGGACATGGGAAATGGGCAGAGGTGCACATCTGGGTGGTTAGTTCTTTCTGAAAGCTTGCACTGACACAATGGGCTGTGTTGTAAAAGTCCTGTGATTTTGCAAGTCATGAAGGTGCAGTGATTCAGTGGTGACTGATATGGAACAAGGACAAAATCTTCCATGGCTTATCTTTGGTTCAGCAAAGAGTGCATAAGAGGAACAATGTCCTAGGTGTTGGCAGCCCTATAAGCAGGTGAAGCTGTTCCGCTTCCAAACAAGCATTCCCATTTAAATGTTAAATTGTAAATAACTTTCAATTGTTGATTTCCAACTGCATTCAAGATTGATGATTACCAAAGCTGAATGGGAGCCAACTTAAGTTCATGATGTCTTTCATGTAAAGAATGCCCAAAACCATTTGTAAAGGAAGCAGCAAACATGAATTGCAAGAGGGAAGAAATGGAAAGTTTAGAGGGGGCTTTTGAAAGGAGGTAGTAAAGTCATGATGGACGTGTGGGACTTTGTATGGAATGGGATAGACAAGATCTGGCCACAATATTCTGGATGAATTGTTTTTTCGGTGTAGAGTTGAACTGAAAATGGCAGTGAAGGGGAGCATTACAGAAATTGAGTCTTGTAATGATGCAAGTATGAATAAGGGTTTCAGTGGCAATGATTAATGGTAGGAGCAAAAGTGGACAATGCTCTGGAGATGGAGGTAAGCTGTCTTGAGGGTGAAATTAATTTGTAGTTCAGTTGGTGATCAAACAGGCAGTCTAAAGAGGCACACTTGCAAATTTAGTTGAAGCGGACAACTGAGGATGAAATGGAATCAGCTTTTACTGAAAGCCAAGCAGGATAGGTCTGGTTTTACCAATGTTGCATCAAAAAAAATCTGGCTCAAACCAGACTGGACGGACTGAATATCAAATAGGCATTTGAACAGCACAGTGACAGTCATGGAATAAAGGTAAGAGATGGGCCAAGTGTTACTGGTATGCAGAGAGAAGCTGACCCTTCACACTTTCATTGCAATATCACATGGGAGCTGAGTTCAAATCCCAGTCGAGAAGCAAAATGGAAGATGTGTACTATTTGTAAGGAACTCACGTGAAAGGAGTTTGGGTACATTTTTTGTAGCTGTTAGTTCACAGCACAAAATGGCCCTTAGTTTAGCACAAATCCACAACCTTGATAAGGTCAGAGGGATAACTAACGCAGGAAATAAAAACTGCTAATAGATCTGATTTGCATTGCTCACACATAAAGGATTCAGTTTTATAACAATAAGCGTGTTTATGCTATACAGGGGACAATATCAGGGCCACTGATTTACTATGAATGAATAAGTCAAATTCAATTTTTATTATGATATCCTAGGATTTTTCCTGGTGCTCTGGGAATTGAACACCACAAGTCTATCTATTATTCTGTCACTTTCTGTTTGATGCATAAATGCTAGAAGCAAAAGAAAATGTTCAACGTTGAAAGGTACTGATGCAGTCTGGGAAACTGAACATAAAGCATGTTTTCAGACTGCACAATCTGAATTCTGCGAGCAATGTCATAGTCCTGGGTAAAAAGACATCAAGTCTAAGTCTAGGCTTTTGCAAAAGGCTGAAGCCAAGTTAAAGTTTTCAATGAAAGCATTAAAAGACATAAGATTATTCAGAAGATAAATGTAATCCTGTAATTGTGAAAGATATAAACTTTATATTTTGCTTAAAATACATTTGACACAGAAGTTGCTGTTATTGAGAAAAGGGGGCAGTTAATTTTTATTTCAGAAAGAAGGTCAAGAGGAAGTTTGATAGAGGTGTTCATGAAGAACACCTTTGATAGAGAAAACAGGGGAAATTGTTTCCAGTGACAGAAGGGTCAGTAAACAAAGTACTCAGATTCAAGTTGACTGGAAAAAAGCAGAGGCGACATCAGGGATTTTTTTTCTTTAAACACTGAGTTGCTGTGATCTGAAACCCATTCCCTGAAAGGATTGTGGAAGCAGATTCAAGAATAACTTTCAAAAGGGAATTGGATAAATACAGGAAGATAAAGAATTTGCAGGGCTTTGGGGAAAGAGGAGAGTGGGACTAATTAGCTAGCAAAGAGCCAGCATAGGCATGATGGGCTCAATAGCCTCCTTCTGTGCTGAATCATTCTACAATTCTCAAGCAATTTGATTGATTTATGACGAATCAATAATGGATGCTCTGTAGCACATTAAAGCAGTGATTTTGCAAGACAGCATGGTGTAACACCTCATACATTGAACACCCTATCACACTGCCATCCACAGGCACCACAGGCAATTGCCAGTAATTAGGACACTATTACATTGTGCAGTCATAAGATTTCCCTTACGAACTGGTTTACAAAGGTGTTTTCAATGAAGCATACATCCCATGTGCCAAATACAATAAATATATTGCTTAAGTGGAGTGCTTTGCTCAGTGTTGGGTGAAGGTACAATTCCTGGGATGGTAGACAGAAAGCTTTACATCAACATTTGGCCCATGTTAAACTTGAGTTTGAAGCATTTCATGTTGATGAGCGTAAAGGGCTCACATTAGAAGCACCTGATACTGATGTAACGATGATGCAATGACACACGACTAAGTAACACGAGATCTGGAGGGAGGTAAAGTCCAACCTCATGCAGGGTTCCTAAGATGTACATAGAGCTGTAAATAAATAATAATGGTTTTAACGAACCACAGTCTTGAGTGGCTTATTTAAGGAAAGTAAACAAACCCCAAAGAACCCCATCTAGACTCCGAACATGTGACAAAACATGGTGACAGCGAATGAAAGGCCCAGAAAAACTCCAAGAGAAGATCACAGACCTGACAAGCCTACAGATCCTTAAAAGAAGAATGAAAGGAATGAATTGAAGACTCACCAAGAAAATAGTTGGAGCATCACGGGTACAGCAGATGCAAGGTGAGACAGACCTGGAGTCCGGACATCAGTGAGCCAACCAGAATCAACAAGCAACAGTGAAACCACAACAAGGCCAGAGCTTGGTACAAACATAAAATCTACACTACCTCTCCCAGAACCTTTCCAAAATGTTGAAGGCTCACAACAAGCTCAGCACTGGAATAAAAGGAAAAATAAGTTTTCCGGGTATAGAACCACTTTTGGTTTGCGCAAAAAGATCAGGTCAGTACTTTATGCAGTTGGTGCTAATGCTGACAACATAACAGCGAGACAGGGAGTCAATGAGACTTCAGCCTTTACGAGGAGGTCCTCCAAACATTCAATTCATATTTCAATGTTTGCAAAAATTTAATTATCAAACAGGCAAAATTTAATTATCAAACAGGCAAAATTTAACAAGCGTAAACAAAGACCAGGTGAAAGCATGGATTCATTCATCAACAATCTATACAAGTTGGCAGAAAATTGCAACTATGGAACATTGAGGGAAGAATTTATTCGTGATCGCATAGTAATCTGGGTCCTAGATAAAGCTCTATCAGATCTCTTGCAAATGAGAGAAGATTTAACTTTAATTAAGGTAGTACAAATAAACTGCTTGTTCACAGGGAAAGAGAGGTCCCAAGAAAATGAATGTGAGGCCATTCAATATGTAAGCCAGAAAACAGAAGCCTGCGAAAACAAGGAAAAGCGCACCAACTGTCAGCTGGAAATGCTCTTGGTGGGGCAGGAAAAACATGCAAAGGCAGGAAGAATGCCCAGCAGGGGGAGCAGCGTGCCACAATTGTGGGAAGTTAGGACATTTTAAAATTGTTTGTCAATCTAAAACACAGCGTGCAAAAAGAAGAAAAAATATTAAGGCCAAACCACATGCAAGAATTGGAAGGACCACAAAAAAACCTCAGAAAAGCACGTGAAACAGAAAATAAATACCGGAGCATTAAACTTGAAGTGGAGGAACATCCCAGAGTTTAAATTAGACTCGGGGCAGGTGCTTTAGTCTCATCTGACGAAGTAAAGTGGCTTAAACACATTACACTTCAGCCATCATCCATCCAGTTACAATGTGCAGGTGGGACTACACAAAATCATAGGACAATACCTGGCAAAATTAAAACACAAGGGTAGAGAAACGATTGAACCTCCGCGTGTTACGCAGAGCCAAAAATTATTATTAAGCTGGAAGGCATGCTTACAATTGAAGCTTATCTACAACAATGATGAATTTATTGACAAGCAGTACAGTAGCACATTCAGGAATTAATTTCCAGGATTATTTACAGACTTGAGAAAGCTGAAGACTGAATATCATGTTTCCCTAAGAGCTCAAGCTAAACCAATTTGCTTCTTCAAACCGAGGAAGGTCCCTCATCCACTCTTGGACAAAGTCAAGGGTGAAACTGAGCACATCCTACACCAGGGGATTATCTCTCCAGTAACCATAGCAACAAACTGGTGTTCTGGAATGGTCATGGTCCCCAAAACCAAATGGCTCAATTAGAATCTGTGTGTATTTAACTCAGGCTAAACAGATCAGTGGAATGCAAGATCCACCCAATGGCCTCAGTGGATGAGTGTCTTGCCAAACTGGCTAAAAATACTCTATTCACCAAATTAGATGCAAACAACGGATTTTGACAGTTGCCTCTGAATAAAGCATCCAGACTGCTGACTACTTTTATAATGCCAGTCATTATTGTTTTAATAGATTACTATTTGGAATTGCTTCTGCTCCAAAAATATTCCAGAGAGCAATGTTTCAGACCCTAGAAGGAACAGAAGAGTAAGCTATTCCGTCACTGTCACTGGGTAAAATCCTGGAATTCCCTCCCTAACAGCACCATTGGTGTACCTACACCACATGGACTGCAGAGGTTCAAGAAGGCAGCTCACCACCACTTTCTCAACGACAATCAAGGATGGGGCAATAAATGCTGGCCTAACAGTGACACCCAATGTCATGAATGAATATTTGATGACATTCTAATACACGGCTCCATGAGGACAGAGCATGACCATGGAGTGAAAGCAATCTTGAAAGTTCTACAGGATGTAGGTTTGAAATTGAACAACAAATGTGAATTTGCAAAACGTATGATTAAACTTTTAGGGCACATTGTACAATCTTCAGGGATAACAGCTGACTCACAGAAAACAAAGGTGATGAGAGAATTTCCACAACCCAGAAGCGTCACAGGGATACAAAGATTCCTGAGAACGGTTAACCAAGTAAGCAAGTTTCTACAAATTTGGTTAAAACCAATGAGCTGTTGAGACAACTTTGTGAAAGAATATGGATTCATTCACATGACTAGCTCATCTCGATAAACTCAAGCGAATGGTGAAGCTGAGAGAGGTGTTCGAACCAAAGACTTGGTAAAGAAAAATCAACATCTCAAATCAGCCCTTCTTAGTTATCGAACCTCACTGCTACAAAATGAGTTCTCACCATCAGAGATGTTAATAGCGACTGAGAACACAACTTCCAGCTCTGCAACAGAAACTAGAACCAAATATCACCTCGAATGACCATGAGAGAGTTAAAAAGCATGTGGAGGAACAGAGATACAAGCAAGCTTGTAACTTCAACTTTAGGCACAAAGCTCAAGACTCATCAATTCTGCAGCCCTGGGAGAGGGTATGGATATGAGACCAACAGAAAGAACGCACAATAATAGAAAGAGCTCCACAACCAAGATCTTGATAGATTAAGACACACTAGGGAAATATAATGGAGAAACCGCAGCGCCTTAATATCCTTGGAAAGAAAGCCAATATCAACTTGAGTTTACTATTCAGACCCAGAAGGAGATAAGGAAGAAATAAGACAAGGCTCCACAACCATCCAGGAGTAGGACATTCATATCGAACAAAGTTAGAGTACAAAATGTCCTCAACCTCAGAAAGAAATCAGAACAAGATCAGGAAGATTGGTCAAGGCACCTCAGAGACTAACTCTGAAGTCTGAGATTTTGGGGGAAGATGTAGGATGACATATGTAATTGGGATAAAGACTTGTGGGGGAGATGTGGGGCAAAAGGTTAACATTAGACACTTGGCGCAGGAGGGGGAGGGGCAGGTGGGCATGCAGGTGGAGCAACATAACAGAACATCCTTGCTTAAATATCACCATCAGTAGCTTACAAAGCTAAATTTTCAGATGGTAAATTTACAAATGGCAATTGGACTTGTTAAGACAAGTGAGATAGAATTGCAGGTGATCAATAGTGCTCAATCCTGGAACTCCCTTCCTAACAGCATTACCTGTGTACCTACACCACATGGACTGCAGCAGTTCAAGAAGGCAGCACACCACCACCTTCTCAAGGGCTATTAGAGGATGAGCAATTAATGCTAGCCTAGCCAGCAACAGCCACATCCCATGAACGAATAAAAAATCCTGCTATATATTGGATTATGACTTTAAGCACTGGAGCAGGTAAGTATCTGTCACTTCTCCAGATTGCCTCTTTGAATTTTCTTCATCAATTTATCTCATTATGTGCAATTCTCTACAAATAAACAAAGCAACAGCAACCAGCTGACTATAGGTTTCCTTGACAGACACTTATACTATGTGACCTAATATTGTGTCACCCAGTTCAAGAAAGCTCTATGGTCAGTTCCCTGTGTGTCTGAATTATCTGTCTTGGTGGGATTTTAACACTCATATTCAGGGTTATTTGTTTGGGCCTCTGAATTAATAGTCCAGTAACATAACCATTACACTAACTTGTCTTCTATGTCTGCACTTGTGCCCTGTTTGCTTATGATGCAAACTATCTTTTGATTCTCATTTCAGATCAGCCAATGAGAGTTGAATTTTTGTCTGAATCTGCCGACTGTCTTTGTCCAGAAGATACAACCATATCAAAGATGTTACAAAGCATACAAAAAGGACAAGTGTCAAACTACTGGCGCTGAATTATATAATATCTTTGCAAAATCTTGAAGACTGTTTATAGTAAAACCGGACAGCTAATCTTTCCACTGCATTCTTAACCACCTCAATTAAATTCAACTTGCCTCCATTAATACAAACTGGAACTACACATATTAATGCAAGTCCACACAGATGGATTAATTATTAGCCACAATTTCAATGTTTAGCTTTTACATGCCCTTTAAGGAAAATAATTATTACTTAGAATAGTCAGCCTGGGACAAAATTGGCAATTCAAGACAAGGAAACAACCAAGATGACGAGACAGTGGGCATTGTTTGAACCTCTTCTAAAATGCTCCACAATTTGGGAAAAATAAAACAATGGACACAAGACAATCACCATTTTTTTTAAACTCCCTCCAAGCATCACATCCCATCAAAGGTCAGTGTGAAATTAATTACTAACGTATATGTGTGTGTAGAACAAGCCTAACAGAAAGTTATTCTCTCTCATGATGGAGAAGTTCCTCGTTTTATTTGGCAGCTCATGAAAATCCTAATGGAGACTGGCAAATTGCGTTCCATTACCCCATGTGACTGACATATCAATATACTATGCAAATTGGTCACTATTGAAATTACTGTTTTTCTGTGATTTTGCTAAAAAAGCATACTTGATCCAATAATTAAGATAAAATTCTCCTCAGGTATACAAACCAGGAAAAATACAATCATCTTTACACAACGTTAAAAACAAAAAACTGCAGATGCTGGAAATCCAAAACAAAAACAGAATTACCTGGAAAAACTCAGCAGGTCTGGCAGCATCGGCGGAGAAGAAAAGAGTTGACGCTTCCGAGTCCTCATGACCCTTCAACAGAACATCTTTACACAGCTATTGTCATTTACCTTTACCTCTCACCAAACTATATGAATAAAATATTTTGTAATGCACTAACCCTATTCCTTCCACAGGTTTCAACAGCTTCAGTAAAAACTTTCAATAACCGTATTGACTCAGTTCATGAAGGACAGTGACAATTACTTAGGGATTGTTCTGTACACACTTTTTATTCTTTTGTGGGATATGAGCATTGTTGGCAAGGGTTGCCCATCCCTAATTGCCCTTGAGAAGAAGGTGGTGAGCCACCTTCTTGAATTGCTGCAGTCCATCTGTTGTAGGAGCAGCCAGAGTGCTGCCAGGAAGGGAGTTCCAGGATTTTGATCCAGCGACAGTGAAGGAATGGTGATATAGTTCCAAGTCAGGATGGTATATCAGTTTGATGCGGAATTTGCATGTGGTGGTGTTCCCGAGCATCTGCTGCCCTTGTTCTTCTAGGTGGTAGAGGTCATGGGTTTGGAAGGTGTGTTGAAAGAGGCTTGGCAAATTGCTGCAGTTCATCTTTATTATGGTCCACACTGCTGCCACTGTGAGCTGGTGGTGGAGGGAGTTAATTTTAAAGAAAAAGGAAAACACGTTTTCTAAAAATGCTGTCTCTGTAACTGAGTGATAAGTTAATACAGTCTTTTCGCTTTGGACAACTGAGATTCTATTTAGCTTAGATGGCAGGGATGACTGTCGGCAGGCTGTACAAATTCTAGGTTAAATGATAATGATAATAAAATGATAAGTCTCAACCCAATTTCTCAACACTACTTACAGCTAAACATCGCTCCCTATGCTACACGGTAAACCATGATAACTGGTGTGAGAAATTACAAATATAAAACTGGCATAATTCTGTAGTTGGAGGAAAGGCTCATTACTACTGCAGTGCATACACAGCTTTATTCCATAGTTCCCTGCACTTTAGCCAATGCTAAATGCTTAAATTGAGGAAGTATTCCATTTCTTAACATCTGTCTCTCACAATGAAGATAATAAAATTACTGCAGTTTTTAAAATAGCTGAAAAAAATTATAATAAAAAAGAAATTGGATGACTTCAACATAATTTCTAGACAAAATCAGCACTTCATGTACCCAAACAAAAACAAGCGTAATACAACAGAAATTATCATTGCAGACATTGTAAGAATAAACGCTGGAATCATTGAGTAGGTATTTGTACCATTGCAAATAACACCTCAATATTACTCTAAAAGGCTAAAATTTTCCAACAGCAAACATATTGATTACGATCCTTGCCTTCCCGAGGGAATCAATGGAAAGCTAGTGCAAAGCTGCAAGCTTTTGTTTTTAGGAAGACACAAATAAAACTGCCTGAGCCTGCACGGGCTGTGTTACCATGTGAATGAGGTGAAGGTTTAAAAAAAATAAAGAGAAAATTACATTGTCTAAAATATATTTTCTGTGATAATAACTAATTCGTAACCACAGACAAAGCACTTGGCCTTTATGAATGAACAGTCACACAATAAACAACTATGGATTGATTGGGCTGTTAAATTCTAGACCGTATACATCAAGCCATTTTAAGACAAACATTCTAAACACACAGATTCCTCCAAAGTACTTTTCAAGCGTTAGATTATCACATCATCTGGATCTTACCAATGGTAATATTTTCATTAGAAAATATCTATTTTGGTCAATAATGATTCATCTAATTTGTCACATAATCCTAATTATTATAAACAGAAATCAACTGAAGTACGTCTGCTCTCTTTAGATTGGGTTTTCTGCTTTGCAATTGGAGGGTGGGGGAATTGAAGAATCTTAAGTTCACTTGTGGGTTTTTTCCAGTAACATTGTGAGCACAGAGTGTTATTTGAACCCACAACTCCACAGATAATACTCTTCCCCCCATTAATTAATCCAGAACTGAAGTTAATTTCTTAAGTGCACGGAGGGAACTCAATACAAAAAAACATTTCCAGGACGAGCAGGTTTTAATGCTTTAAAAAGGTATATAACTGAAAATACAACAGTAAGTGCGCATATATTTACTCCTTATAACAATATATAGCTACAATAGAACATTTAAAAATCAATTTGATAAATACATTAAATTTAGTGTTCTCCCCAATTAGTCACATCGCAAAGTCCGATTCCAACTGAGACTCCAGAAAACAAAAATCATACACTTCCTCATGGCCCATCACCAGTTACACAGCAGTAGTGACAGAAGTCTGGAAGTTGCAGAGCTTAGGACAAGAAGTAATAATGACTGTTAAAAATTTATAATTTCTTTTGCCAAACCAAAATTTGCATTTTGTCAGGAAGATATAATAATGTTATTAGAATTTATCATAAAATCGTGATGTTTGTGTGTGTGTGTGTGGGTGTGTGAGAGAGAAACTTAATTGGATTAAAGGCAGCTGGTTTGAAGGCTTTGATGTATTAGAAGATAAGCTAGGTTTGAAAAGTTTAAGTAGGTAAACATGGGGGAAGTTTAGAATGTAAGGTGTAAAGGACATCTGCATTTTTCAATAAACTAGACTAGCTTGAATTCAGGAGTGAGTGAAATATTATGCCTAACCAGCAGAACTTAAGAAACAGTGTTTATTTTTCCCAAAAGATTACTGGTAAAATTGGTACTATGATAAATTTTCATGATCAGGAAGCTAAATTCCAAAGATATAGTGAAATAATGGGAATCTGCATTCAAAGGGGAAAATAGGTATAAAGGAGAGAAGTGTGTGTGTAAAGGCAGGCATTTTAAGATCTAACACGTGTAAAAAGCATTCAGCATCTACGCCTCAAGCTGCTGTCTACAACAAACTGAAGTTAAGAAAACTCATTTTGAATGGATTGTTCAGGATGTCATGTTTCTTTGCTTGGATCTTTTAAAATATGTATGTCTTACTGTTGCCTTAATGGAGGTGTAACTAGGAGTCAAATTAATTAGGGAATTTAGAAGTTATTATGGTAGTAATTTGTAGATATATGTATGTGCTTAAAATAATTTCTCTTATCAATAAATGTTTAATCTAATTTTGCAAAAAGGCTCGGTGGTCTTATTACTACTGAATTCAAAGCCCGCATCTTGAAACACAAATTGCAAAAACAGTTGTGGCAGTTGTCTCAAGTTTCTCTCTGGGATTTGAACAACTCAGCATTTACCATCGGCTGTGCTGTAACACATTTCAAATATATGTCTCAGTGCTATACATTATATGTAATAAGCAACCAAGGCAGAATAATATGCTTATTATCCCTGTAAACATATTTTGAAAATTCCATGTGAGATCACGGTTAATATTAGTTACAATTTCAAAAAGTTAATGGTATCTATTGTGATTCAATTGTAACTTATTCTTTCCCCATCCACCCCCTCCCCATTCTTTAGCTGGGAATTGGGTTGAAAGTCCATTATCCTTATATTACTTACCTTCAAAAATTTAATGTAAGGATAGAGCTTTATAATAATTAAAGGATTAAAGTTACAGTTGAATTGCAAGCCATTAAGAGCCACAGGCTGATCAACAGTCTGAATTTGGAATAAGATGAGAAAACTTGGGTTTTGTAACTTTGAAAAGAGAAATTTGAGGGATGTTCCTATAAAAGGGTATACAATTGCTCACAGTATAGAAAAGGTAAATAGAGTCATAGAGGTCTACAGCACAGAAAAAGGCCCTTTGGCCCATTGAGTCTGCACCAGTCAAACAAGGACCTAGTTATTCTAATCCCATTTTCCAGCACTAGGCCCATAGCCTTGTATGCCATGGCTTCACAAGTGCACATCTAAATACTACTTAAATGTTAGGAGGGTTTCTGCCTCTACCACCCTTTCAGGCAGTGAGTTCCAGGTTCCCACCACCCTCTGGGTGAAAGAATTCTTCCTCACATCCTCTCTAAACCTCCTGCCCCTTACCTTAAATCCATGCCCCCTGGTTATTGATCCCTCCACCAAGGGGAAAAGTTCATTCCTGTCTACCCTATCTACGCCCTTCATAATTTTATACACCTCAATCATGTCCGTCCCCCCCCTCAATCTCCTCTGCTCCAGGGAAAACAACCCCAGTCTATCCAATCTCTCCTCATAACAAACTCTCCAGTCCAGACAACATTCTGGTAAATCTCCTCTGCACTCTCTCTAGTGCAATCACATCCTTCCTATAATGCAGATTCCAGAACTGCATGCAATACTCTAGCTGTGGCCTAACCAGAGTTTTATACAGTTCCAACATAACCTCCCTACTCTTATGTTCTATGCCTCAGCTAATAAAGGCAAGTATCCCATATGCCTTCTTAACCACCTTGTCTACCTGTCCCACTATCTAAATCCAGAAAATTATTTTAAATTGCAAGATTTGAACAAATTAGTAGAAGGCAAATTTAGGCCCGGAATCAGGAAAGTTTTCTTCAGAGTGATCAATATATGGAACAGGCCCCCAGACACAGTTAAAGAAACAAAGCCCTGGAACCATATAAGAAGCAACTGGATTAACGGAGGAGAGAAGTTATTTTGAACAATTCTGAAATGATGAGCTAAAAATCTAACAGATTAACTTTATCCATAATTATCCTGTGAACTGGAGATTTTTTTTTATTTGTCCTTGGGATGTGAGCGTCACTGGCAAGGCCAGCATTTATTGCTCATCCTGAATTGCCCTTGAGAAGCTGGCGGTTAGCCGCCTCCTTGAATTGCTGCAATACATCTCAATGCCCACAGCGCTATTAGGAAGGGATTCCAGGATCTTAACCCAACAACAATGAAGGAAGGGTAATGTGTGGCTTGGAGGGGAACTTGCAGGTAGTGGTGTTCGCATGTACCTGATGCCCTTGTCCTTCTAGGTGATAGAAATTGTGGACTTGGAGGGTGTCACTGAACAAGTCGCTGCAGTGCACTTGTATAAGGTACACACTGCTGCCACTGTGCACCAGTGATGGAGGCATCGAATGTTTAAAGTAGTGGATGGGGTGCCAATCAAGTGGGCTGCTTTGCCTTGAATGGTGTTGAGCTTCTTCAGTCTTGTGGAGCTGCACTCATCCAGGCAAACGGATAGTATTCCATTACAGTCCTGACTTGTGCCTTGTAGCTTTTGGATAGGCTGTGGGGAGTCAGGTGGTGAGGTACTCTCCACAAAATTCCCAGCCTCTGACCTGTTCTTGGTCCAGTTAAGCTTCTGGTCATTGGTGACTCCAGAATGTAGATGGTGGGGGATTCAGCAATGGCAATGCTGTTGAATATCATGGAGAGATGGTTAATTCACTCTTGCTGGCAATAGTCATTGCCTGTGGGAATAATGTTACTTGTCACTTATCAGCCCCAGAGTGAATGTTGTCCAGGTCTTGCTGCCTGTAGGCATAGACTGCTTCATTATTTGAGGAGTTGAAAATGGTACTTAATGCTGTGCAATCATCTATGCATATCCCCACACTGATAAAGCAGCTAAAGGCAATTGGGCCTAGGACACTACCTGAGGAACTCCTGCATTCTTAAACATGGGCTAGTATTTACACACATATTGGACATCACCCAACCAGAAGAAATGTTTTTAGCCTGCTCTCATCCCTCCCTAAAGCAGCTGGTTTCAAAACAGAACAAACCTGCATCAGGTCAGCAGCGTCTCTGCTTAGCGGAGTCCATTGCTTTGCAAGCCACAGCAAGAAGGAATGGAAATTTGTTTCAGTGGACAGGAAAAATATAAAATCAGAATTGCAACCTCAAGTTTCTGCAAAACAACTTATATTGGAAATATTCAATAGGACTAGGTTCCAATTAGTTTAGACAAAGCTATCATTCATTAACAAGTCAGCATTCAGTCCCCAGCCAATTTCTGGAAGGCACCAAAATGCTGGGAATCAATGAAAGCAGATTTAGCTTTTGAACACTTTCTGCTGGATTCCATCGATCATTATTTCATGCTGCAAGAACAGAATGTTAGGAATGCAAATACAAAGTTATTTTCCTTTGCATCACTGATAAAGCATTGTGTATGTCTCCCAGGACTATGCTAAATGTTAGAATGCACCTCAGGCCAGATTTCATTCATTTAGCACATTTAAGCTTCTGCATCATTGTTTTAACCCTTTCAATACTCAAGTAGCATGTTTGCGATTTATGCCTACGTGGCCTCATCAGTAGTTAACTGCAACTTCACTCACCTCAGTGATTTTCTCACCTCACTCCCGATCCCAAAGGCACTGACTCCTCATTCCTAAGGTGAGGTATTACAGGTGCCAACTATCCTCCACAACATTGTCCTAATGGCTGTTACTAATGTATGAGCCTCAACAGGAAGTGTTGCCATGCAAGTGGTGGGATAGGGGGAGAAGAGGAATAGAAGAGGAGATACATTAGGCTGCCTCTGCTGCTTCCCTCTCTTCCCCTAGCCCACCAAGTCAAACTTCCCCCAAGTTCTCCCTAGTCCTGAATATGCATCATTCTCTAGTTTATAGAGTTATACAGCACAGAAACAGGCCCTTCGGCCCATCTTGTCCATGTTGGCCATCAAGCACCTATCTATTCTAATCCCATTTTCCAGCATTTGGCTTGTAGCCCTGTATGCTATGGCATTTCAAGTGCTCTCTAAATACTTCTTAAATGTTGTGAGGGTTCCTGCCTCTACCACCTTCTTTCCTATTTCCCATCATGACCACGATACCCAACTCCTGCTCCCTTGACCCTATTCCCACTAAACTGTTGACCATTCAACTTCCCTTCCTGACCCTCGGGTTAGGTGATATTGTTAATGATTCCCTTTCTTAAGCTAATCTCCCACCTTCAAATTTTCCGCCATCACCCCTCTCCTCAAAATAATAACCCTAGAACCCTCTGTGTTTGTAAATTACCGCCCCAACTCCAAACACCCTTACCATTTCTAAGCCCTTGAACATGTTGTCGCCTTCTAAATCTCTGCCTTGTCTTTCCAGCAACCCTGTGCTTGAATCCCTCCAATCAAGTTTCCAACCCTGTCACAGTACTGGAATGGCTCTCTATATCACAAATGATTTGCTATGTGGCTATAAACTTTGTAAACTTTCACTCATTTTTCTCAACCTATCTGTTGCCTTTGACACGCTTAACTGCAAAATCCTCCTCCAATGCCCTCCTCTGACACCTGGCTGGGTGGGACTACACTTGCTTAGTTCCATTCTTATCTATCCAGTCATAGCCAGAGAATCACCTCCAATGGCTTCTCCTTCCAAACCATTACCTCTGGAAGCTCCAAGGATCTATCCTTTGCCCCCTTCTATTTCTCATCTACATGCTGCCCCTCAGTGATATCATCCAAAAGCACAAAGTCAGATTCCACACACATGCCAACACCATCCAACTTTACCTCATCACTACCTCTCTCTGGTTTGTCAAACTGCTTGCCTGACACCCAGTTCTGGATCAGCAGTAATTTCTTCTAACTAAATATTGGGAAGATATAGGGAACCAAAACCCTGCTCCCTAGTCATCAACTCCATCCCTCACTGTGGCCACTGGCTGAGACTGAATCAGACCACACACAACCTTAGTATCGTATCTGACCTGGGTTTGACCTTCATCTATGCTCACTGGTCTATGCTTATTCCCAGTCTGGCAACATGTTGATTTGAAAATTCTCTCGTTTTCAAATTCCTCCATCCATGGCCTCACCCCTCCCCATGTCTGTGACCTCTTTCAGGCCTACAACCATCCGAGAACACTATACTTCTTTGTTTCCAATCTCTTGTGGACCTCCAATTTTAAGTGCTTCACCATTGGTGGTGTGACTTCAGCTGTCTAGGTCTGGAATTCATTCCCTAATTTCTCTGCCTCTGTTTTCTCTGACTTTCATCAAGCCTTTGGTCATCTGTTATAATCTCTCATGGTTCAGTATCAAATTTGGTTTGATAATGTTCCTGTGAAACGCCTTGAGACACAAAGTCGTTATGACAATTAAAGTTGTTGCTGTGCCTGTCACCATCTGCCACTCCTCTTCTTTCCTTCATTCTCACAACACTTCCCTTTGCTGCTCATCTCCTCCTGTGCTCTCTCCCCATGATGATTCTCTCTCTCTCTCAATAACTTCTCACCCTCTCTTTTGTTTCTCTCTGAAGCTGCTCAGAGCCGATATGAGCAGGCAAGGGTGACTGAGAAAGGAGCACTGCAGCAGCCAAGAAACCTTGCAAAAGCAGCCACCGAATGAGCATATAAATATACGAATTAGGGTAGGAGCAGGTCACTCGGCCGCTCAAGCCTGCTCCACCATTCAATAAGATCATGGCTGATCTGATTCCCACATTCCTGCCTTTCACCCCCTTGTTTTTCAAGGATGTCTTAAAAATATTCAAAGACTCTGCTTCCAATGCCTTTTGTGGAAGAGTTCCAAAGACTCACGACCCTCAGAAAAAAAAAATTCTCAACTGTCTTAAATGAGCGACCCCTTATTTTTAAACCTTGCCTCCTAGTTCTAGAATACTGCACAAGAGGAAACATTCTCTCCATATCCACCCTGTCAAGACCCCCAAGATCTTAAAGGTTTCAATCAAGTTGCCCATAACTCTTCTAAACTCCAGTGAATACAAGCCTAACCTGTCCAGCCTTTCCTCATAAGACAACCTGCCCATTCGTGGTATTAGTCTAGTAAATGTTCTCTGAGCAGTTTATAACACATCTACATCCTTCCATAAATAAGGAGATCAATACTGTACATAGTACTCAAGATGTGGTCTCACCAGTGCTCTGTATAGCTGAAGCATAATCTCCCTACTTTTATAATCAATTCCCCTCACAATAAATGATAACATTCTATCAGCTTTCCTAATTACTTACTGTAACTGCATACTAGCCTTTTGTGATTCATGTACTAGGACACCCAGAACCCTCTGAATCTCGGAGCTCTGCAATCCCTCACCATTTAGATAATACACTTCTTTCTTATTCTTCCTGAGTGAATGAGTGTAGCGGTGACAAGTAGAGTTTATCGCTTACCATAGCTTCACTGATTTCTTCAAACTGAGCGAAAATTGTCAATGTTATAACCAAAGGACAGTTGTTGTAACATGTAACTAAGTTAGGAACTGCAAACATATCAGGAAGCACAATCACCTCTAAATGGCATTATAAAAACAAAAGGGGGGCCGCATTTGTTAACAGATGGGTTGAGGCTGATAAATTGTTCTCTGGTCTAGATGAACCTTCCCTACAAGCAACCCTTTAGTTATTTTGCAAGTTAAACTATGACGTAGAAACTGTCCTGCAACATCTGACACCACACAGGGGGCCTCAGCAATTATAAATGTACTCTTAAAGAGCTGTGGAGGATGTACAATGGCAAACTTGTAGAAGCCTTTAACTTTCATGATGCCTCACAGTCTCAGCAATCTCAAAAATTAAAAATAATTTGATAATCCTTATACAAGCAGTTAATGGAATCATTACCATTAACGTTTAGCATAACACTTAATCCCATTAAAGGTAAACCAATTTCACATCTCCAATCCCATACAGAATACTGCAGAAATTTCGAATGATGCTGCAACACTAACAACATAAGAAATTGAAGCAGAAATAGGATTGAGCCTGCTCCACCTAAGATCATGGCTGATCTTTTATCTCAACTCCTTTGCCACCCAATCCTCATTTCCCCTGATTTGCTTAGAGTCCAAAACTCCATTATCTTAGTCTTGAATATGCTCAATGACTGAGCATTCATAGCCCTGTAGGATAGAGAATTCCACAACCATCTGAGTGAAGAAATTTCTTACCTCAGTACTAAATGGCTGTCTCCTTATCCTGAGACCATGAATCCCAGTTCTTGACTCTCCAGCCAGGGGAAACAGACTCTCGGCAAAACTCTCAGAATCTTACATGTTTCAATGAGATCACCTCTCATTATTCTGAATTCTAAAGCATATACCATTCTACTCAATCTCTCCTCACAGGTCAATCCTCGCATCCCAAGAATCATCAGTCTAGTGTACCTTTGTTGCACCCCCTTCCTAAGGCAAGTATACTTCTCCTGTACACAGAACTCAGGTGCAGTCTCATCAAAGCCCTGTACAACTGTAGATAGACTTCTTTACTCTTATACTCTAACCCCCTTGCAATCAAGACCAACATGGCATTGGCCTTCCTAATTGCTTGTGGTACCTGCATGCTAACTTTATGTTTCGTGTACGAGGACACCCAAATCCTTCTCAGCATCAACATTTATTAGCTTCCCATGCCTTAAAAAATATTGTTTTTCTATTCTTCCTCCCAAAGTGAATAACCCCACATTTCCCCAATTGTACTCCATCTGCCATCTTTTTGCCCACTCACTTAACATGTTTATATCTCTTTGCAGTCTCTGAGTCCTCTTCAGATCTTACTTCCCCATCAAGCTTTGTGTATTAGCAAACTTGGGATACAGTACACCCGATGCCTTCATCTAAGTCATTACTGTAAATTGTAAATAACTGAGGCTCTAGCACTCATCCTTGTGGCATGCCATTAGTAACAGCCTGAAATTGACTAGTTCATTCCTGTTTTCTGTCCTTTAACCAATCCCCTATCAAAACTAACATATTAGCAACAGCCCCATCAGCCCTTGCCTTATGTAACATTATTGAATGCTTTTTAAAAATTCAAATATACTACATTCACTTGTTCTTTTTATCTACACTGCTAATTACATCCTCAAAAACGCTAACAGACTTGTCAAACACAATTTCCCTTACTGAAAACCAGGCTGACTCTGCCTAATCATTTAATTTTCTAATCATTACCACTCCCTTAATAATAGATTCCAACATTTTCCTGATGACTGATGTCAACTAACTGCCTGTAGTTATCCTGCTTTCCCTCTTCCTTTTTTCTTGAATCACAGTGTTACATTTGCTACCTTCCAACACAATGGAACCGTTCCAGAATCTAGGAAATTTTACAAGATCACAGCCAATGCACTGCTATTTCTGCAGCCATTTCATTTGGAACTTAGGATGTAGGCCATCAGGTCCAGGGGGATTCTTCAGCTTTAAGTCCTGTTAATTTCTCCAATGCATTTTCTGTATTAATATTATTTTAAGTTCCTTAGTGTTTTTTTAATTCAATCTGGCTAGGCCAGATTTTTATTTATTGCCCATCTCAAAATGCCCTTGAGAAGGTGATGGCGAGCTGCCTTCTTGAACCACGGCAGTCCATGTGAGATAGGTACACTCACAATGCTGTTATGGAGGGAGTACCAGGATCCTGACCGAGTATGTCATGAGAATCTTGGTTCTCCACTATATCTGCTATGTCTTTTGTGGACGTGTGCACATTAGACTGCACAACGATACATAAGCGGCAATCGATGGGAATCTTGGTCTAATTTGATTAGTAAAACCATTAAGAGAAACTAATCATGGTGTGGAAATGCAATCATACTGGAAGAATTTGAACACAAATGGGGGCTGAGCTATTTGGTCTCAAGCCACCCTCCTGCAAGGAAGCTCTAATTTAAGGCAAACTATCCCTGTACAGGTTGGGAGATAAAAAGGATCAATTCTGGGTCAACCTATAATATCGGAGTGGGTGAGGAAGGATGGGTGCAAGTCAGAGAATTTCATTCACTGTTCACCTTTAGTAATCAGTGCTGAACACTGCATGTGTAAACATTAGTCAGGACAGGGTCAGACAAGGGCAGTCAAACAGCCTGTATTCATTCGCAGCCTAGCCTCATGCATGAACAATGACCACTTCAAGATACATGAGTATCTTTTGGAGATGGTCTTAAGGAGAGAAGAAAGCATGCAAAAATGAATAAGTTAAATTTGAATCATATGGCTAATAGAGCTACTTCAAAGGTGACACCAGGAAATACAGTGCTTTTTACATATAGTGAACTCTACTAAATGTCAGCCATGGCTCAGTTGGTAGCAAGCTCATCACTGAGTCAAAAGTTTCTGTGTTGAAGTCTTACTCCTGCTTGAGCAGGAGTCAAGGCTGACACCCTAGTACAGTACTACTGAGAGTGTGCTACACTGTTGGAGGTGCTGTCTTTTGGATGAGCCATTAAACAAAGGCCCCATTTGCTTGCTCAGGCGGATGTAAAGATCCCATGGCACTACTACGAAGAACAGCAGTTTTCCCCGATATCCAGGCCAATGTTTATCCCTCAATCAACAGCATAAAAACAGATTATCTGCTCATTACTACACTGCTGTTTGAGGGAGCTTTCTGTGTGCAAATTAGCTGCCCCGGTTCATACATCACAAAGTGACTATACTTCAAATTCATTAGCTGTAAAGCGCTTTGAAACTTCCAGTGGTCGTGAAAAGCACTGCACAAGTGCAAGTCTTTCTTTTTATTAATTGGGATATTGCTCCTGGAAATGAAAATTATTTTGCAATTACTGAATTAAACTATGATCTTGCACACAAAGTGGATTTAAGGGTACACATCCAAACTTTCAAGTGTTTTCACTTTAGATGCCAACCGTGTATTTCCAGTATTTTTTAACTTTTATTTTCACAGGCTTGATCATAATCATCACAGAAGGCAATACATCTATATTAGCTTTTACATAATACAATATTGCAATTGATGATAAATTGTAATACCTGACATATCTCTCAATCTAATCTAGAAATAAAGCTGCAGGGCATTTAGAAACAACTGTTTTTCCATTGTTTCTGTATGTTGGTTGCTAAAAGGCTTAGGAAATATGGGATTAGCATACTGCCCTCAACCAAACCCATGTGACGAATATCATGAAGCGATAACAACATAAACGTCTATATTTTCAGAAAATTGCAAACACTCTATATTGTTTTTTATGATGCAGCAGAAATTGCTCTGCAATTGACAGCCAGGAAATCTTCTTGCTATGCAGGAGCATCTGAAATTATTTATGCTGCAGTCATTAGATAGGCCAATACACCGTGCCTCGAAGCAGCAGAACATTAGTTAATTTCCATCACTGACTCCAAAGGTTGGCAAAGTGCTTACCTCAGAAGGAAGCAAAGAAGGAAATGGCAAATCATACCATTTGCTTGTATTCCATTGTCACTCAGCTAATAATAAGAGCTACATTAAAAAAAAAGAGGGAGCAAGTTGAAACAAAAGAAAAATAAAATCATGCATTATACTTTGGGATAGAAGGCTAGTTTTTTTTTTGTCACTCAGTCTCACATATTGAGATGTACCAGCTATATCTGTCGGTGAAGTATCAGTACTGAACTACCTATTCTTATATTTTTCTGGTATATTTTTCAATGAAGTTACTTTTCTTGGCCATTTAGGTGGCTAGCCATTGCACATCTGGCTTCAGCCTTGTAGCTGGTGCGTAGGTTTTGAGTGGTCAGGTGATGAGTGGCACATTAGAATACCCAACTTTGCCCTGGCACTGTAGTTATGGTATTGATATAGCAAGTCCAGTTCAGCTTCTGGTCAACAGTGAAATTAGTAGATGAGAAATCAGCGATAGTGCTGCATCTCAAGTTCAGGAGGACATAGCTAACCTTTCTCTTGTGCAAGATGATCATCACCTAGCATTTATGTTCTTTTTCATTCCTTCACAGCACTTGGGCGTCACTTGCAAAGCCAACATTTTTATCGCCCATCCCTAATTGCCCTTGAGAAGGTGGTAGTGAGCCGCCTTCTTGAACCGCTGTAGTCCACGTGGTGTAGGTAGAGACGGGGTTCCAGGATTTTTACCCAGTGAGAGTGAAGGAATCGAGACACAGTTCCAAGTCAGGATGGAGTGTGGCTTAGAGGGGAGCTTGCTGGTGGTGATACTCTCATTCATCTACAGCACTTGTCCTTTTCGAGGGTAGTGGTCGCGGGTTTGGAAGGTGCTTTCAAAGGAGCCTTGGTGAGTTGGTGCAGTGCATCTTGGAGATGGTGCACACTTTGCTACTGTACATCAGTGGTGGAGGGTGGGAATGTTGAAGATGGAGAATGGGGTACCATTCAAGTGGGCTTCATTGTCCTACATGGTGGTGAGCTTCTCAAGTGTTGTTGGAGCTGCAATCATCCAGGAAAGTGGAGAGTATTCCATCACACTCCTGATTTGTGCCTTGTAGATAGTGGGCAGCCTTTGGGGAGTCAGGAGATGAGTTACTCTCTGCAGAGTTCCCAATCTCTGATCTGCTCTTGTAGCCAGTGTTTATATGGCTGGTCCAATTCAGTACCTGGTCAATGGTAACCCCCAGGATGTTGAATACTGGGTGATTCAGTGATGGTATTGCCATTGAATGTAATGGGGAGGTGGTTGGATTCTCTCTTGTTGGAGGTGCTCATTGCCTGGCACTTGTATGGCAGGAATGTTGCTTGCCAAATGTCAGCCCAAACCTGAATGTTGTCCAGATCTTGCTGCAAATAGGCATGGACTGCTTCACTATCTGTAGGCGTGAATTATGCTGAACGTTGTGCAATCATCAGCGAACATCCCCATTTCTGATCTTAGGATGGAGGGAAGGTCACTGACGAAGCAGCTGAAGGTGGCTGGACAGTACCCTGAGGAACTCCTGCAGTGGTGTCCTGGGACTGAGATGACTGACCTTCAACAGCCACAGCCATCTTCCTTTGTGCTAGGTATGACTCCAGCAGGTGGAAAGGTTTCCCCCAATTCCAATTTACTCCAGTTTTGCTAGGGCTCCTTAAGTTCAGCTCTTTTGTCCAAATTTTGACCAAGGCTGTAATGAGGTCAGGAGCTGAGCAGCCCTGGCAGAACCCAAATTACATCTACAACTACAAACTACAGCATCAGTCAGTAGGTTATTACTGAGTAAGTGCCGCTTAATAGCACCGTCGACAATTCCTTCCATCACTTTGCTGATGATCGAGAGTAGACTGATGGGGTGCTTATTGGCCAGGTTGGATTTGTCCTCTTTTGTGTGTATAGGAGGCACCTGGGCAACTTTCCGCATTGCTGGGTAGATCCAATGTTATCTGTACTGGAACAGTTTGGCTAAGGGCGCAGCTAGATCTGGAGCACAAATCTTCAATACTATTGCCAGAATATTGTCAAGGCCCACAGCCTTTAGAGTATCCACTGCCTTCCACCATTTCTGAATAAAACAGAGTGAATCAAATTGGCTGAAGACTGGCATCTGTGATGCTGGGGACCTTGGGAAGAGGCAGAAATGAATCATCCACTTAGCGTGCGGCTGGCTGAAGATTTTTGCAAATGCTTCAGGCTAATCTTTGGCACTGATGTGCTGGGCTCCCCCATCATTGAGGATGAGGATATTTGTGGAGCCTCTTCCTCCACTTAGTTGTTTAATAGTCCACCACCATTCAGGACTGGATGTGGCAGGACTGCAGAGCTTATCCGTTGGTTAAGGGATCACTTAGCTGTCTGTCTGTCTGTCGCATGTTGCTTTCACTGTTTGGCACACAAATAGTCCGGTGTTGTGGCTTCACCAAGCTGACATCTCATTTTTAAGTATGCCTGGTGTTGTATCTGGCATGCCCTCCTCCAAACTTCATTAAACCAGAGCTGATCCCCTGGCTTGATACTAATGGTAGAGTGGGGGATATGCTGGGCCATGAGGTTCCAGATTGTGGTTATATACAATTCTGCTACTGCTGATGGCCCACAGCATCTCATGGGTCCCCTGTTTTCAGTTGCCAGATCTGTTTGAAATTGATCCCATTTAGCATGGTGGTAGTGCCTCAAAACATTATGGATGGTACTGTCAATGTGAAAATGGGACTTTAGCTCCACAAGGATTGTGCAATGGTCACTCCTACCAATACTGTCACGGACAGATGCATCTGCGAAAGGCGGGTTGGTGGGGACAAAGTCAAGTAGGTTCTTCTTTCTTGTTGGCTCCCTCACCACCTGCCGCTGACCCAGTTTCGTAGTTATGTCCCTTAGGGTTCAGCCAGCTTGGTCGGTAGTGGTGCTACTGAGCCAGTCTTGGTGATGGACGTTGAAGAATTTTCCAAAATTTGCCAGGTTTTGGAAAGGTTCCATCAGACTGCAAAGTAGCAAAGATAACCCCTCTACTCAATAAGGGAGGGAGGTGGAAAACAGGAAACTATAGGCCAGTTAGCTTGATGTCTGTCATGGGGAAGGTGTTAGAATCAACCATGGAGGAGGTTAAAGCTGGGCACTTAGAGAAACTCAAGGTAATCGGGAAGAGTCAGCATGGTTTTGTGAAAGGGAAATCATGCTTAACTCCAATTTATTGGAGTTCTTTGAAGGAGTAATGTGCACTGTGGATAAATATGAGACTATATACATGTGTACATGGATTTCCAGAAGGCATTTGTTTAAGTGTCACATTAAAGGTTATTGGGGAAAATAAAAACTCATGGTTTAGAGGGTAACAACATATTAGCAGGGATAGAAGATTGACTGGCTGGCTGGCAGAAAACAGAGTATGCATAAGTAAGTTTTTTTTTTAAATTCATTCACAGGATGTGGGCTTCGTTGGCTGGGGCAGCATTTATTGTCCATCCCTAGTTGCCCTTGAGAAGGCTTTCTTGAACAGCTGCAGTCCATGTGGTGTAGGTACACCCACAGTGCTGTTAGGATGGGAGTTCCAGGATTTTGACCCAGCAATATATTTCCAAGTCAGGATAGTGAGTGACTTGGAGGGTAACTTCCAGGTGGTGGTGTTCCAATCCATCTGGTGCCCTTGTCCTTCTAGATGGTAGTGGTCATGGGTTTAGAAGTTGCTGTCTAAGGAGCCTTGGTGAATTCCTGCAGTGCATCTTGTAGATAGTACACCCTGCTGCTACTATGCGTCGGGGGCGAAGGGAATGAATGTTTGTGGAAGGTGCTGTCTAAGGAGCCTTGGTGAATTCCTGCAGTGCATCTTGTAGATGGTACACCCTGCTGCTACTATGCGTCGGTGGTGGAGGGAATGAATGTTTGTGGATGGAATGAATGTTTGTGGATGTGGTGCTAATGAAGCGGGCTGCTTTGTCCTGGATGGTGTCAAGCTTCTTGTGTTGTTGGAGCTGCATTCATCCAAGTGGGGAGTATTCCATCACACTCCTGACTTGTGCTTTGTAGATGGTGCTGATGTTACGAGTGGAATACTGCAGGAGTCTGTGCTGGGACCTCAACTTTTTACAATTTATATCAACCATTTAGATGAGGGGAGCGAAGGCATGGTAGCTAAATTTGCAGATGACACAAAGATAGGTAGGAATGTATGTTGCGAAGAGGATATAAGGAGCTTGCAGACTGACATAGATATATAGGGTGGGCAAAAGTCTGGCAGATGGAGTATAATGTAGGGAAATGCGAAGTTGTTCACTTTGGCAGGAAGAATAAAAAAGCAGAGTATTACTTAACGGAGAACGACAGCAGAATTCTGAGATGCAGAGCGATCTAGGTGCCTTAGTGCATGAGTCACAAAAAGTTAGTAAGCAGGTACAGCAAGTAATAAAGAGTAATGGAATGCTATCCTTTATTATGAGAGGAATTAAACATAAAAGTAAGGATGTTATGCTTCAGTTATACAGGACATTGGTGAGACCACATCTCAAATATTGTGCGCAGTTTTGGTCTCCTTATTTAAGGAAGGACGTAAATGCAATGGAGACAGTTCAGAGGAGGTTCACTAGATTGGTAGCTGGAATGAGTGTGTTGTCTTATGAGGAAAAGTTAGACAGACTGAGTCTATTTCACTGGAGTTTAGAAAAGTGAGGGGTGGCTTGATTAAAGTACATAAGATCCTGAATGGAATTGACAAAGTGGATGTGGAAAGGGTGTTTCCTCTTGTGAGTGAGTCCAGAACTAAGCCGGGGGAGGGGGGGGGGGGGCTTAATAATTAGGGGTTGTCCTTTTAGGACAGGGATGAGGAGAAATTTCTTCTCTCAGAGGGTTGAGACACTTTGGAACTCTCTGCCTCCAAAGGCTGCGGAGGTGGGGGTCATTGAATATTTTTAAGGCTTGGAGTGAGTGGCTTGGAGGGGAACTTTCAGGTAGTGGTGCTCCCATGTGTCTGCCAAACTTGTCCTTCTAGATGATAGTGGTCATGGATTGGAAGGAAGTGTCTAAGGAGGCTTGGTGAGTCCCTGCAGTGCATTTTATAGATGGTACACACTGCTGCCACTGTCCATCGGTGGTGGAGGGAGTCAGATTTTGTGGAAAGGGTGCCAATCAAGCAGGCTTGCTTTGCCCTGGATGGTGTCAAGCTTCTTGAGTGTTGTGGGAGCTCATCCAGGCAAGTGAAGAGTATTCCATCACACTCCCAACTTATGCCTTGTAGATGCTAGACAGGCTTTGGAGGTGTCAGGAAGTGAGTGACTTGTCACAGGATTGCTAGCCTCTGAGCTGCTCTTGTAGCCACAGTATTTATATGGTTAGTCCAGTTCAATTTCTGTTCAATGTTTTTTTTTTAATTCATTCATGTGATGTGGGCATTGCTGGCTAGGCCAGCATTTATTGCCCATCACTAATTGCCTTTGAGAAGGTAACCCCCAGGATGTTGATAGTGGGGGATTCAGCAATGGTAATGCCATTGAATGTCAAGGGGCAATGGTTAGGTTCCCTCTCTTGTTGGAGATGGTCATTTGCACCACACAAATATCAGGCAATGTTACTTGCCACTTGCCAGACCAAGCCTGGAGATTATCCAGGTCTTGCTGCATTTGGACATTGATTGCTTCAGTATCTGAGGAGTCATGAATGGTGAGTATTGTGTAATCATTAGTGAAGCAAGGTCAGTAATGAAGCAGCTACTGATGGTTGGGCTTAGGACACTACAAAAGATATGTTGATGAGGACAAAGTCAAGAAGCTTATTTACATATGTTGCTGCAAGTCCAGTCTGGCAGCAACGTCATGGTTAGTGGCGGCAGTACCAAGCTACATTTAGTGCTGGACAAAGGTTGGAATGAAGGAGTCTGGCTGACATTCTTTAAGTATAACCATGCCAAGTTGTTCCTCAGTGAGGAGGACTTTCTGCAGGTTTACAAGGACTTGCCGTCCCAAAACAATCCCAATGGATTCATCTGCAGACTAGATTGTACCCGTCGGCCTTGCCCATAATAAATCAGCTGGGCTTTTAACAACAGTCTGGAAACTTTGTTGTTTTTTTGATGAGAGCCCGCAAAGCATATGATTTATTGAACCCAATTTTACAACTTGTCATGATGGGATCTGAACTTAGACTAACAGCCCAGAGAGTTTAATAAAGGACAGGAAAGTAGAGTTCAGGCCACAATCAGATCAGCCATGATCTTATCATATGGCAGAGCAGGCTCGAGAGGCCAAATGGCCTACTCCTGCTTCTAATTTTCTATGTTTGTGTGTAATAACATAACCACTCATGCAGTACAGGATTCATCATAAACTCAAAACTGTGTGGTCTTGCTGCAAAGATGTTTTTCTTCAAATGTGCAATCTTTGCCAACATTCCAATGCCTTACAGAGTGATGGATGGTCAGTGAGAATGCCCTTCAGATAAGGAATTAAACAGAGGGTCAATTTGCATGTTTGCGTTTAATATTAAAGATTCCATGTTTACATTCCAAAAAAAACTGTGTTCTCATATCCAAGCTAATATTCTTTCCTCAGCCAGTAACGTTAAAAAAAAATTAACTGGTCATTGATACCGTTGTAGGAAATAGCTGATGCAGAACGGCTACAAATCTATCACACAATGTCACATTTATGACAATTAACAATTTTTGCATGGAGTGGAGTGACTGAAAAGTTTGATTATATGATTAATATGACATGACAGGGTGCTAAAAAATTAAATATTGAAGGGAGACTACCTGGAGTATGAGCAATCAGGTTGAGGTCAATAATTATTCACCAGAACCATTCCCCGGCAGAAAAAGACTCAGCAAAAATAAATAACGTTATCATTAACTTGCCTCCAACCACTCTGCAGCATGACTTAGATTAACTTTATTCAGGAGGTTATGTGGAGAAAAGGGCAGCAGGGAGAAATCACAGAATTCCCCCCGAGCCTGCCAAACAGGAGTCACTTTTAAAAAATAAAGTGGGTCACCTCAGCTGCTCTTGTGCACCTCCTAATAGCTTGTTCTCATACTGTGTTAGCTGGGCGACGCTAAGTTCCATGCCACTTGCCCAAAATGCAGCCTAAAAAAAATGTGCATGGCACAGGGAAAGAGAAAAAAAAAACCGAAGTTGAAAAATAAACATGCCTTCATAGTTCACATTTTTCTTTAATACTTACAGTATGTTTTCCTCGTCAGCTCCTCTACAACTTCAGGCTTCAGCTTACTGTTGGATTTCCCCATTGCAGCAACTTAACACATGGGAAAATGTATTTTTTGGTAAACGTACATTAAAGTTTGAAGAAATCTGAGATTCAAACAGGTCAGAAATATTGATGGTGAGCTTAAGTTAGTTCTTGAAATGAAATATTCTCAGGATGCCTCCTGTGTTCTCTCTACGTAATGTTGCACAGCTGTGGTTTCCTTGGTGATGGTTTAATAATGGCCTGTTTGTCGCTCCACCACAGGCTCGATAAGCAGCCCAAACACAATGTCAAAATTCACTCCGGATTTTTCTTTTCTTCAGAATCAGAGAAGCTTTTCTTTGGTGTGAAGCGTCGATAGCCGTTGTCCCCAGTTGCCACGACAGTTTGCTCAATTTAGCCCCTTGGGGAGGTGGGTGGTGTTTCCAGCTTTCCTTTGGTATAGTGTTGATAATCACTGACCCTGGCTGCAATGACGATTGCTCAATTTAACCTCTATGGGCAATGGGTGGTGTTTTCAGTGTTTCTTTGTCTTTTGTATCCTCTGGGTTGAGTCAATTTAATGAGTTGTTTTATTCTGTTCTATTTTTAGAAATTGATGATGCACTTTAAACTGTTCAAGCGTGGTTACAGCATTACAGTACTGCACATGGTCAACTCTCTCAATGCATTGGTGTCCTGGGTTACAGTGCATGGAGCAGTTAATCAATGCTACAATCCTTGGAATCCTGGAAGAAACAAAATAGCACAGGTACTGTACACAACGATATGATTATACAGATCACAAGAGGTCAATTCATTGCAACTGGGTGAAAAAGATCCATTAACAGGACACCTCATGCTCCCTTAAACTAAGGAGGTAATTACACTGTCTGCACTGATGGTTCAGCTCGGTAAAGCAATGATCAGCTTAGCTGTGCAGATCTCAAAAGTCCCCATGTTTGATTCTCTAACTGTATTGAATTTGCTGATCTCAGCTGGGCTACCAGTAAGATGCTGGAATTCTATTAATTCATGGGATGTGGGCATCGCTGGCTAGACTAGCCCGTCACTAATTACCCTTGAGAAGGTGGTGGTGAGCTGCCTCTTGAACCGCTGCAGTGACTGTAATGTAGCTACACCTACAGTGCTGTTAGGGAGGGGGTTCAAGGATTTTGACCCAGCGACAGTGAAGGAACAGCAAAATATTTCCAAGTCAGGATGGTGAGTGAATGGAGGGGAACTTCCAGGTGGCTATGTTCCCATGTGTCTGCTGCCCTTGTCCTTCTAGATGGTAGTGGTCATGGGTTTGGGAGGTGCTGGCTCAGGAGGCTTGGTGAGTTCCTGTAGTGCATCTTGTAGATGGTACACACTGCTGCTATTGTGCATCAGTAAATTTATTACTGAGTGGCAGAGAATGGAAGAGGAAATGTAGAGGAGTCCAAAGTCAGAGCTGTGCAGGAAAGAATTTGATGAGCTACAGGGTGGGGCAAGAGCATGGAAAATTTGTAAATGGTACAAGGATTTAGAATTTGCTACATGTGCGAGACAGGGAATCAGAGGTGGTTAGTGGGTAACAAATGAATTAAACTTATTGTGGAAAATGTGGGTTGTGAAGTTTTAGCTGAGTCATGTTTGAGGAGGAGTTTGGGGGACAGTAAAGAGGGTGTTCAGGATGTCAAGCCAACAAAAGCACAGATAATAGCTAATGCAAAGATCTGGTGAAATGGAATGAAGATAGGCAATATTGCAAATGTGGAAGCATGTTGTCTTGATAATGGATGATATGCAGTTTGGAACCCAGCTTAGGGTCAAATAAGACAGCAAGGTTGTGCAGGGAGAGGAAGAGAGTTATCAGCTAGATTACAGATTTTTTTAAAAAAAAACTGAAGCTGAAGATGGCTGAAACTCAAACAGGAATCCCCCTTCCGATCACTATCCAGCAATGCCTGTTGGAATTGTTTGTGGTGTGGGTACCAGAGGAAAAAACATGCTTGCAGCAATAAGCTGTTAATGACACTCATATTCCATGCAGGCAACAAGAAGGACATGCTTTGTTCCAACGAATCGCCTCCTTCAGAGGGGCACAGGTAAAAGGAGAAAACTGGAAAAAAAGTGTATAGATCAATTAAGCCATCTGCAATAAAGCTTAAAAACAAAAAAACTGCGGATGCTGGAAATCCAAAACAAAAACAGAATTACCTGGAAAAACTCAGCAGGTCTGGCAGCATCGGCGGAGAAGAAAAGAGTTGACATTTCGAGTCCTCATGACCCTTCGACAGAACTACTACAGTTCTGTCGAAGGGTCATGAGGACTCGAAACGTCAACTCTTTTCTTCTCCGCCGATGCTGCCAGACCTGCTGAGTTTTTCCAGGTAATTCTGCAATAAAGTTTGCTTTGCTGGATTCAGATAATATACAATGCAGCCAAGTGAATTTGATTTATCACAAACTCTATTGAAAATAAATTTGGTAGCACAGTTTCTTAATGCTCCACTGTTTTTCATCCCATTTCTCTACCCCACTCTCCGTGTTGAACCCTCACACTATGGTATGGATCCATGGACAGAACTTATCCTTTCATATTTTGCACAGAGTTCTGGTTGGCTAATTGACTGCAGGTGAGACAACATAATTACACCATCTAGTTCATACTCAGCATTCACCCATTTCCATTAGGACTTGTGCAGCTGTCAGAAGTGAAAAGCTTGATTAATTTTCTCCTCTATAAATAATAGAGTTGATCAACTTTTGAGTTCTGAATGACTCTGGCTTTACCATAGAACCACCAAACCTTCTTTTTAAATAAAGATATCTATATACAAAATGAATACCCAGAGTCTTCACAACAACCAAATGCTAGCAAATGCCTTGTCTCAGTTCACAGTGAGCCTTTGATCTTTCCCACACATACCCAAATAGCAAAGCCTGCATACAGCATGGTGACTCCACCAGTTCAACATATTCCCTGTGTACACAGTGGAATATAAAAGCATTGTAAATACTGCAGAGACCCCTAGGGTGAGCACATCAATGTTACACCAATTTTAACTTCTGGGATTCCCCTTCGCAGTTAGATTTCAAGCTTCCTTTTTAGAATCATAGTAGACAATACAACTTTCAGCCAATTCACACTACACCCATGAATTCTTAATTTGCACTATTTTTTGACACAGCATATGTAATCATATCAACAGAAAAAGAAATCAAACATTTATGGGGCTGCACCTGACCCAACATCAATGCCCTCAATCAAGTGTTAGGAATATGCATCACCCTCTAAGTGCTCTCCAGGTAAATCTGATATCATCCTTGATGATGTCGGTGGAATTGACTGCTTCAATTCAAATACATGGCCAAATGGCATGGAGCAGAAATATGCAATTTTCAACTTAAATCACTGCTTAAATGAAGCTTAATTAAGTATGGAAGAAATAAAGCACAAAACAAAAGCAAAATACTGCCAGTGCTGGAAAACTGAACTAAAAACAGAGAATGTTGCAAACACTCAGGTCAGGCAGCATCTTACTTCAACAAAACAATTTGCATTCATATAACACCTTTAACATAGAAAAACACCGAGATAAAAACAAAAAAAACTGCGGATGCTGGAAATCCAAAACAAAAACAGAATTACCTGGAAAAACTCAGCAGGTCTGGCAGCATCGGTGGAGAAGAAAAGAGTTGATGTTTCAAGTCCTCATGACCCTTCAACAGAACTCGAAACGTCAACTCTTTTCTTCTCCGCCGATGCTGCCAGACCTGCTGAGTTTTTCCAGGTAATTCTGTTTTTGTTATAGAAAAACACCCCTTGGTATTCCACAGGAGTATAAAACTTACAAGAATCAGTATTTACATGCTATTGTTTTTACAACTATAGTAACCCTTGCACTAACATGTATGAATATGTGAATAGTTCTAACTCACTGCAGCAGTTTCCCAAAGCAACATTTCGGAAATTTCATATGCAACACTACTGATTGATTGCTTGTTATGTACTGACCATACAGGTACTGTGAATGAAATAGACCATATTCCCATCACAGTTAAGCCATTAACTGTTAATCAAAAGTAGAGCTTAGTTTCAGTGTAGATAATATTGTACTATAAACACAATTTAACATTTAATTGATTTTAATAGCTTATTTTAAGCTCGAGTTCAAAATGTTTTCTTCATAAGAATTTTTTTCTTATACATATTGGTATAATAAACTTTGACTGTTATTTTAGTTAAAATTTTAACTATTTGAGATATCGCGTTCCTAGAAATGAGCGTTTACATTTGTCACTCTGATCGTTAATCTAACTCCGGCCTTATGATGCTGTCAGCTATGTGGCATAGACAGTGCAGACAAAGAGAAAACCCTGTCGCTACAAATGTCAACACATTCCTCCCTATCACACCAGCAGGCTTAAAATCAGACCTTGCGACGAGTAAAAGCAAAGACCCTGAGACGCAGATTTAAAAAAAAACAAGATTTCACACATACATGTATACATAAGGAGAGAGAGGGGGAGAAATTAATCTCTAAATAGAAGGGAGAAAAAAGAAAAAACACAGATGCAGTTGCATCTAATCCGAAGAAAGAAAGTGCAACAGATGCAAGTTCGTATCCCGAACTGCGGTTCATCCACGCCTTCTGGAAATCATTGCCCAACACCCACTGCATTTGTCTAACGAATATATATAAACCTCCATCCACCCACAAATGAAAGGGGAAAAAGAAATTATATACACAAAATATGAAGGCATAGCAGCCCACACACACACACACACCAACTAACGTAGTTAGGGTTTCTACAACTTAAACAAGCTACAGGATTTGCAAACTAGCAAATATTTGGGTCGAAATAGGAGGAGACTTTTGTCCCCTTCAACTTAAATCAGTGTCTGATATGCGGTGTATTAAAATATGGACTACGTGCCACCCAGCAGGTCAAGAATCGTGAAACAAGGGGAGATAAATAAAACTACCAGAACGCTCTGAATCATTGCAAACACAAAAAGGACATCAAATGGGAAGACTGGAAACAAAGCTAGGCCCGTCACTCTTTGTGTGTGTGTGTGTGTGTGTGTGTGTGGGGGGGGGGGGGGGGGGGGGTGTCGAGGGGGAAAAAGATGCATTGAAAAATAAAGAAACGACACTCTCACAACAAATTGATTTCGAACCTGAGGGAAGATAATACTTCCCGCTGGCTGCCGGAAAAAAAAAAGTTTCAAACATTTTCAAAGAAAAACTGCACCTTTCGGAGGTTTTCTATCTGTGTGCGGGGGGGGGGGTGGGGAGGTGTAAATCAGGGCCAGGCCAGTCCTCCCTCCCTCCAAAGCAACCGCAAAGCCTCCGAGTCTCCCCCCTCAAAAGGCTCCCTCAGGTCTGCGGGAGGGGAATAAAGGAGGGGGGGGGGGGGGGCATCTACTTTAAATACAGCTTTCCCGCTCCATCGTCGCGGAGGCCGGATCCACTATTGACCGCCCCCCCCCCCCCCCCCCCCCCCCCCGCCGGCCGCGCCGCTATATATTTCCCTCCCCTTGTTCATTTTCCCCAACCCACTCACCTCTCCGCCCGGCGCTCCCTCCGCCTGTTTGAATGAAGCGGAGCCGCTTCTCCCAGAGCAACCGCAGCGCCTGCGCGCGCATCCGCCTGCGTCAGGGGGCGGGGCCGTGCGCCTAACGCCATCGCATTCCAGGACCGTGACGTCACGGGACGCCACCCCGCCCCAATCAAAAACTTCTGTTGTTGCTGCTGCTGGCAGAATCGGGAATGACTTGCATTTATATAGCGCCTTTCACGGCCACCGGAACACCCCCTCCCCCAAAGGGCCCGTGACCTCTACCACGTAGAAGGATAAGGGCCGCAGATGCATGGGAACAACGCTGCCCGCAAGTTCCCCTCCAAGCCACACACCATCCTGACTTGAAATTATATCCCAATTCCTTCACTGTTACTGGGTCAAAATATTGGAACCACCCGCCCCCCCTCCTAAGAGCAGTGTTGGTGTACCTACCACCTCATGAACTGCAGCAATTCAAGAAGATGACTCACCACTACCTTCTCCAGTGCAATTAGGGATGGGCAAAGAATGCAGGCGTAGCCACCGATGCCCACATCCCATGAAAAAATAAAAAATGCTTTGCTGTCAATGAAGTGCAGTCCTGTTGTAATGTAGAAAACGCAATAGCCAATTTGCACACAACAAGCTCTCACAAACAGCAATATGATAATGACCAGATAATCTGATTTTTGTACTGTTGGTTAAGGGATAAATATTAGCCAGAACTCGAGGGATAACTGCCCTTGCTCTTCTTCGAAATAGCACCATGGGATCTTTAAGGTCCACCTGTAAGGACACAGAGCAATAAGTACATTAAAGGCAGATAGGTCCTAGGTTTATCATGTCATCCAAAATACAGCACCTCCCACAACTGTAGCACTCTCTCAATAATACACTGAAGCATCAACCTTGATTGTTGCACTCAAGATCTCTGGAGTGGAACTTGAAGCCACAACCTTCTGTCTCAGAAGCAAGTATGTTACCCACTGAGCTACAGCTGAACCAAGCCATCCTTTGTCTCTAGCCTCTTGCAATTCTGATTAGCTGGTGTGCCTCTTCAGTATGCAGCAATGCGCCTATCAAGAATTAATAACTTTGGAGAAAGAGTTGATATGTGTTTTATATGTTGCTTTTGTTCCATTAAGGTTCGTGCTGCATGTTAAATCTTGCTTCCATTTCAGACATCCAGTGTTACTCTCAAGCCCTCCCAGGTCAAGTATAGCACATAGCCAGGTGCAAGGTAAATCTCCCCTTTTAATTGTGTTAAAATGCTGAGGATTAAGTTAAAAAAGGAAAATAGGAGTTTTAGTGAGCTAAACCCTTCCAATCAATGCAGAGCAGCAAGCAACAAAATAAACTACAAAGCCACACTTTAGGATGTAAGTCAGAGGACATCATGATCAAGTTGTACAGTGTTCTGGTCAGACCACATATTAAGTGCTGTGTCCAGTTCTGCTCACCAAGAAGCAAGGGATACATGCAAACGTGGGAAGCAGTTGAGTAAACAGCCATAAACTGATAGAATTAAAGCTCTATGTTATGAGGAAAGGCTATCATTTTTTTCTTTACACCTTTGTGAATGTCATGGATTACTGATAGAATTAAAGCTCTATGTTATGAGGAAAGGCTATCAATTTTTTCTTTACACCTTTGTGAATGCCATGGATTGTATTTCTATATTAAAAACACTATATAAATGCAAGCTGTTGTCTTTGAGAAAAGCAGCCTTTGATAAAGGAAAGCATCTTGCTGATGAGCTTGCAAAGATATACTAGATAGTTAAAGGCAGAGAAAGGTTAAATACAAAATAGGACTTAAAACTAAACTGTGAAAGGCACAACTAATACCAGAACCTCCTTCTCACCAAGAGTGATTGAGACATGGAATGGATTTCTGGGTAGAATGGCAGAAGTAAAAACTCTAGAAACATTGAAGAAAATATTAGATGCTGCAATGAAGAAAAACAAAATTTTTCTGGATTGAGATCGCCAGAAAAACATTGTCATCTATAATTATCTTGTGATCGCCATTCTGCCTGAAAACATGCTTCATTTCCAACCTCAGAATACACTTGCTTCACCGGTGCAACTTTCTTTCTATTCCCCACTAAATATTTTCTCTGGCTCCCTCTGAGTGAGATTTCCAAATCAGGAACAATTCTGGACTGCAGGCTCAAAAGGAACTGGTTGAGGATGCTCAAACTTATTTTGCATTTTTGCAGTGAATATATTCCTATGTTTGGTTAATGTGCTTATTCTTCTGCGAATAAGGATGGTAACAAGCTACAGTTGTTGCTCTAGTTCAGGCTGAGCGACATCACAATTCTGTTGCATGATAGCGCGCATTTGTAATAGCTGGTACTCAGTCAGTGCAGTGGTCCACCTTTAAGACAGAGTAAAATGTGTTTAGTTTCAGGAACACAAAAGAATGGAAGACAAACTAATCCACAAATTACAAGAAGGAGTCAATGAATGGCTGAAAATTATCAATGAAGAGCTGGTGTGGCATAAAAGGTACAACTTGGCACAATATCAAGCCTTTAATGTGTGCAAGTCTAAAGTGAGCAGCCTTGATCGTGTTCTTTTCCAAAAATATACTTTATACACAAAATTTGTAAAGGTACATTACATAACAATTCAAATTTGACATTACATAAAGTGTAATACAGATCATTATTTTTAATACAGTATTTCATGTCATACATTCTCTGGTGCATACAGCCAAAGGGATTTTACCACCACCCACCCCCAAACCAGTATACAATGGTGGGAGTGCCTTAGCCAGTGGGCTTTCCCCATTGAACTTTTGTGGTGGCTGCCCCAAGCTTTAGTTCACCCCTCAGCATGGAATCATGGACCCTGGAATGTGCTAGTTTGAAACATTATGTCGTCAATGGCTCTTTGCACTGAAAGACCCACTAGTTTCAGGTAGACCAATGAGTGTCTTTCGCTAAGTTCATGGCCCTCCAATAGTAGTTGATGTTTATCTTGGTTTCCGGCAACTGTCCGTAGAACACAGAGTCCTACATTACAGAGCTGCTCAGGATGAACCCTGAAAAAAACCATTTTCCAATCTCTTTCCAGACCTGTTCTGCAAAAGCACATTCTCATCCTGAGAAAAACTTGGTACTTGACTAGCAAGATGTTGTATTACAGCTGCATCCCTCTGAGAGCTGACTATCTTTCCACTTTACAAAACTCTGTTTGTACTCAGCAGCCATTCTAAAGTTACCACCATTAGACCCCTTCCTATCGCCTTTTATTACCCCTTCCATACTACCTTTTTTGTTATTTGAAATTGTTCCCCTATTTTTTGTTTTCATTCTTCTCCTGACCACACTGACTCTTGCTGGGTATAATCCCATTGTTACCAGCAGTTCTTTGGTAGCCTGTCCAAGTGACAGGGATTTGTATGTGCAAATCTGGACAGCGGATGCTGACCATGGAGAGGTGGAAATAATTATGAACGTGAAAAAAGGAACTGTAAACTGTTGTGTAGTCTATCTGACTAATCGTCAACATCAGAGCTTCTCTGATACTGATACAAAAGTAGAAGACAAAGCAGCCATTACACTAGATGATGCAGTGATGCTTAAATTTCCAATGAAATCACTGTATTCCTTTTTTTTAAACTAAAATGCCTTAATTGAGAAAAAGGAAATGCAAGAGGTGATTGCAGAGGTTTCAAAACCCATTTTACCGACTGAGTGATGCATTTAAAATGGTAACCTCAGCTCACAGTTGTAGCTCATCATCTCAGTTGCAAACTCCAGGAGAGAAGGCAAGGTTAATCAATAAGTAAAGGTCAGGTGACACAGAACTTGGGTTCTAAAATTCTGTTGATTGTAGGATGAAGGGCAGACTGCAGAGGATAAGGAGTTCTTTAGTCCTGAAGTACAGGATAAAAACAAAGTTAGAAAGGAGACTGGTACAGCAATTCTAAATGTCAATAGTCTTGATGACGGCAACAGAATCCTCTTAAAAATAGGTGGAATCTTGTAAATTGGATTCTTTCTTTAGCAAATGATCTCCCTCAACCAAAGTTCTGTGAACATAGTTATTGACATGTGTTTATGGGAAATGCATGAAAAATTACAAGAAAACAGCCCTGTTCCTTTAATTTATGATGCCTTCCATACTCCCAGCATCAACATTGTGAAATTATTTTGGAAATTTGAAAATTAACTTCCAACACATATGCTGGATCTTCCAGCTTTGCCTCAGTCCCATCTGTTATCTCTGAGCCGTTGATTAATGGGAATAGCTCTACCCACAATGTAACAAAGCTGCAGATTGGCTGCATAACTCACCAAAACCTTTTTATCACTTCACACTGAAACACAAACAAGACTTGTGTGTAACATTGTATTTATTATGTGATAATTATGTAATGCCTGGGAATAGCCTGCTACAACACACAGCCAGCAATGGCAAAAAATAACTACAAATGCAGTTTCAGGGATTCCAAATTCAGTTGTCCTCACATTTTTTTATGCAGTTGAATATCATCTGTGCAATTCCTCAGTACTCCATTTAGTTTTATTTTTCAGGAGAAATTATTTCTATGCTCATTAAGAGCTGACCCTGTTATAGTACTGTGCCAGACAGACACAGCCTTCCTAGATTCAATGCCTGGTCTGCTGGAGAGAGGGGGAAAATAGTCTTGTGTCCCACACCTCTGCTGACAATGTACATATACTGATGTTGAGTGAGATTAACATTCACTCTTTAGATGCTCATGAGCAACATTACCATTTGGATGTACTCAGAGAACTGTGGCTCAGCAACTTTAAGAGAGAAAGAGGAAAAAAAAATTCCAGAATAGAATATGGCTTAAACTTCCAACATTTATATTATAGCGATTGAAAACACAAGGACTGTTTTCAACTGAACTCAATTTTCTTATAAAAGCAAGTTGCTCCATTCACAATTTATTTCCTTTCAACTGAAAGCTGGGCTTTTCTATCGCATTGTAGCAGCGATTACAGCAGAAGACTCCGCATTCAGGCATTAAGTGCATTATCTGGTTATTATGAAGGAACAGGTTTAAATGTCCACACATTAATTCAGCTGACAAATGCATTGTGTTTCCTAAAGATCATGTGTGGGAATTAATTGCAAGGTTAGTCAGTGAGACTATAATAAAGTAATCCAGTGTCCTTGCAAAATTGCACCGAGATGTTCTGATGTCATAAATGTGACCTTCGGATAAAATGTTGTTGCTCTGCATTAATAATAAGCTGACTTTATCCTTCCATTCTCCATCCTCCTCTCCCAAAGGCACTGACACTTGCTGAGACATAGTTCACAGTGATTGACTCTTAACTGCCCTCCGAAATGGCCTACCAGCCACTCAATTGTATCAAAACATGACAAAAATGTCACCTTGGGAGTGCCTTCCCCACAATGACATGTTGTAATCCTGGAGCAGACCTCTAAGTTTTTGATAAGATCTGGTTAGGGACCAATAACATTTTGTTTAATGAAGACAAAGTTTGAGATTCAAGACAACCTGCTCAGTGACTAAAGCCACAAGATTCCACGAGTTTTGAACAAACAAAAATAAACTTTACTATACTAGGTCAGAAAGATAAAACAATTTGCAATATCTATTGTATACCCTAACATTCAGGGGTAATATGAGGTACATGTGAATTAAAAAGCAAACTGTAGTTGAACACACCACATTTTACAATAAATGACAGATGCAACCAAGACAGAATCCACGGATTTCTCAACAACCCACCCAGACATCAGTGAACACTGCGAGTCAACCTATCTCACTGAAACTCCATGTCCCTCACAAGGGATTCCAGTCTTCACCTTTGAAGATCCAACCTGGGAATTCTCTCCAAATATCGCTCCAACTCAGATGGCATCAATGACGGCCCAGCTCCCAGGGTTTCAATCTCAGCTCCCAAGATTCTGTTCCCTGGATTCATACATATGGACACAGGAACTAGGAGTAGGAGTAGTCCACTCAGCCCCTCGAGTCTGCTGCGCCATTCAATAAGATCATGGCTGATCTGATTTTAACCTCATATTCCTGCCTAATAACCTTTCATCCCCATGCTTATCAAGAATCTATCTATCTCTGCCTTATAGATATTCAGGGACTCTGTTTCAACCACCTTTTGATGAAGAGAATTCCAAAGTATCACAACCCTCTGAGAGAAAAATACTTTTCGTTATCTCTGTCCTAAAAGAGTGACCCTTTATTTTGAAACAGTGGCCCCGAGTTCTAGATTCTCCCACAAGAAATATCATTTCCACATTCACCCTGTCAAGTCCCCTCAGACTTACACAAGGGAACAAGTCAGCTCTTACTCTTCTAAACTCCAGCAGATACAAGCCTAACCTGCCCAGCCTTTCCTCATAATTCCCGAATCTGCACTCAAGCACCAACTCACAAGCACAACTTCAGATCTTTGGCTGCGCCAAACAGAACACTACTGTTCCAAAGGGGTATCTTTGCCCAACAACCCATGGCACAGAGCCACCAACCTTCGACTGCCTTCTTCACTTCAAGTCTGCTCCCCACAGCCCTTCCCCTGTTTGGAGCCTATTTCTCTGCATCTCTGTTTTTAACTGGATTGGGACCTTTTCCTGTCCCTGACCCCTCTATGGGACTCTATTTTTGGGACTTCTCCCTGTCCCCTCTCTCTTTTTGATCTCTCCCTGTCCCCAATCCCTCTGCCATGCCTGGGACACTAGTCTTCTATGATACGCTGCTCCCGTTCACATGACCAGGTTTTCGCACCATTTTTCTTCCTGCACAGGCAAGCTGGGCACAAAGGACATAAAAAGTGCAAAACTGCACATTTACAGCTCGCTCCCCGTCTGCACATGTCTGAGGTCCGTCGGGTGTTGAAGTTCCCGACCTCCGCCTTCAACGAGGTAAGTACGGTTGTCATAACACCTTTCCCCTTGGAAGAAAGAACGCTTCACTACAGTGAAGGGTTCTTTACAATGGCTTTACAATTGCTTCACAAGGAGTACTTATCATAAAGTTCTAACAAATATTTATTGCATGCTACACAGGTAAACTTTTTCATTTTGTTCCACAATTATACATCGCATTATAAAGTTACAAAAATTTAACCAAAACAAAAGCCAGTACATATAACAAGTAGGGTCAGCAGGATGAAAACATCATAGAATTGTCATAACTCAGAATTTGCCTTTTCACCTACACCCTTTCTTTGAACTCTGAATAGAACACCAACAATTATTTGATTTTTGGCCATAATCTTTTCATGGTCAACCAAAGGTGGTGAAGATACATTAAAGTTTTGTTTAGAAACATTTTGCTCAGCTTGTATTTCTATTTTGTACCAGGGTTTTTAACCTTGGTGTGACTGCAAACCAATACTCTGGTGGTCTTCCCCTCTTCAAAAATTGGTGCATGTTAATCATACTATGTGATACAAATGATTTTTGCATTGGTTTGTCAACTTTAATACAGAATAACATGAGGTTTTTTTTTAACTCTTCTCCTCTGTTAACAGAAACATGTCTCCCACAGGTCCTTTAAGTTTGCGATGGAAACCATGTTTGTCTGATTGACAACCAGTTTCAAAATAACCACCTTCAATCACTTCCCCATAATAGACTTTCTCTTTTTATTGTTTTGATCAATGCCAGATGTATAAACTTCCACTGAGGGACTTTTCCTCTCTTTGTTCAAGGCATTTTCTAGCTTATTCAAGATATGTGCCACAGCCTTCTACACGCTTGCACACTCTTCCCATTGATGGGAAAAATTGAGCCTTCATCTCCATCTCTTTCACAATTTTATCCAAGTGCTTGTTTACTCTCTTATTTTCCAATTCTCTTCCGAGTTTACGAATCTTTTCATTCAGCTTAGCACCTACTCTGGTGAGTTAAGTTGCCTTTGTTTCAGAGTTATCTGCGGAACCCTTATACAACTTCACATGGGCATTCAGTTCATTTTGGAATCTTTCTCCCATGGTTACTGTTTCTTAGACTCTTTCAATTCACTTGTTCCATTCTCAATCTCTTTCTTAGAATTTTCCTCAGCTGTATTTAAAGTCTGGATTTGCTCTTCCATACCACACATATCATCTTTCATTTTCTCCAGATTGCATCAAAGTTCAAGAATTTAATTGCTCTTTTCACAATGAAGTTCTAACAGTTGATCAGTCTTTAATTCAGCCTTGAACCAACTGTTCTGATGCATCAGCAATTCCTTTTCCAGTTCAAGATGTTTTTCATGATACTTAATAGAGATTTCTGATATTTGATGTTCATCAAGTTTTATTTGAAGATCTATTTTCATTTAATTTGCTTCTACAGTTTATCATCTAGACAGTTCAAGCCCTGCTTCAAGTGTTCAACTTCCTGTGACCGACATTCAAGTGTTCTCACCAGTTCTCATTTCTCATTAACAAACTCAATTTTCGGGCAAGAGAGTCAATTCTCTACATGAATCAGATTTTCCTTCAGTTGCTTGTTATCAGCAATAAGCCGTTTGTGTCTGGCCACAGTAATTTTTGGGAGTTTGCCAAGATCAGCATGATCAAGCACCTGCCACAACACTGTTGTTGCCATAGACTGGCCAAATCATTATCCAATATAAAATCTAGCCCCTTGATAGGTAAATTAGGGACAACTGCTACTGTAACAATTCTGTTAACTAAGGCACTTCATAAAGTAACTTTACACAAGGGAACAGGTTCATAAATCCTATTAATACCCCCCATTAATACATTTTCCTTCATCAAACCATCTGGAACACAAATTGTATCATCAGTCACTATCAATAACTGAACTGCCCCAGTGTCTCTCAAAATATTAATTTGTTTACTTGTTTTGTTTGAGAAGTAAGGAAACACTTCTCTCTTTGAAACAAAACCTCTAAAACCTTCAGTAGCCTGACTTATTTTAGCTGTAGTCAAGGAAGAATTCCCTTGATTATCCTGAGCCATATCACCTTTTCTAGCAGGTTCTGAGGGAACACATTTCACTTGTGCTATTGCTATGGTTTTAACACCCATTTCCTTTTGAGGTACAGCCTTTTCTAAAGACTCCTTAAGAGTTCCTATTACTGCCGCTAGCTTACTGTTCAGCTTCCAATAATGGGCTTCAAGATGCCGTCTTATGGCAATAAAAGCATACTGGTTTATTTACATCACTTTTATCCTCTAACCTACCAATTTTATAGACTGGGACAGCTTCTGCCTTCTCCAGAAAGCTAGACCCTTTTCTGTTTCTCCAGCTTCCCCGTGGTCTTAAAAATGGAGATCTACTGCCCCTAGCAGCCTATGCAATAAGTCATACCCATCTGCGGAACCACTGCTTCCCATACCTTAGAAACCCTACGGTTTTCCAGGCGTGATCTAATAGCTATCAGGAGGCTATTTTGAAATTCTTCCGGTATCATTCGCTCCTCTCACATGAGAGTCCATGTATCTTTTGTTCACTTTAATATTGTAGCCACCTTTTCAAATGATAAAATATCTCTCAATTCTGTCTTCCGTGAATTTAGGCAATAGGCAAAAACTCTTTGTTATATCAAAGCTCAGGATGAGTCCCAATTTCTCATCCAAACTACTAGATCTCTTTCACCCCGTACCCTGAGCTATTCTCTAGCCAGTTCATGCTGTATGATTTCTTTCTCTCTTTGAAACTCTCTTTCCCTTTCCTTATCTTTTTCTTCCTTTACTAACCTCTCTCTCTGGAGTTCAAGCTCCAGCTTTTGCATTTCCCTTTCCATTTCTTTTGCTCTTTTTCAAGCTTTTTCATTTCTTTTTCTATCTCAAGCTGCTTCATCTGCAACTGAATTTTAGCTAACTCAACTGAATTGCTATCTGGATTAACTTTTTCTTCTTCCAATCCCAGATGCTGATCTATTACCTCAATCAATTCTGCTCTCTTAGCCTCTGCTTTTAATTCTAACTTTTCTGCTAGTGTGATTAACCTAGCCTTGGTTAATTGCTGCAAATCATTCAGGGATAAATCTACCCTCTCTAGAAAAGTCGTAGCAATTGATGAAGCCATTCTGCTTTTCCATCCGTATAGTAAAATTCACTGTGGAAATCTTATAAACCTTAATCTTGCAAGCTCCGAGGTCTGTCAGGAGTTGAAGTTCCCAGCCTCCACTCTCAATGAGCTAAGTGTAGTTTCCATAACAACTATAGTGGTTCAGGAAGGTGGTTCACTACCATCTTCTCAGGGACAATTTAGGGATGCGTAATGAATGCTGACCTTCCAAGCAAAGCCCACACTGATGAATGAATGTAAACAAAAACACACATTTCTTGTTATTCCAGCAAGTCAGTCTCCTAAAGAGAGAGAGTGTATGTGCGTCCATGTGTGTTTGTGAGCAGGAAACGAAAGGAAGAAAGAAAATAATATATAAAAACAGGTTTTGGGAGAATACGCTTATTTGGAGTTCACACATTGGGTAGAAATTACAGTGGAAGCCAAGAATTCACAATGCTGGTCTTTCAGTTACAAATTATAAATGACTGGTATTGCATTATTTAAGAATTATTGTACAGAACTATGCATTAAAGGAAAAATAAATAAAATAACTAACATCAGCCAACAGATAAGTGCTTCCTAGGAAGAAAAAGCTGAATCCAGAAACTGTAATATAGTATAGTCTGTATTCATGAAATCAATAATTTCTCTCCACAACTATTGTCTCTGACAATTTTCCCATATATTATAAATGCAACCCAATTAAACAGTGAATAATGGATGCTGTGAAAGATGTTTTAAGACAGCAATTCAACTGACGGAAGCTTAGCTCATGATCAACAACAGCAACAACTTGCATTTATATAATGCCTTTAACTTAGTTAAATATCCCAAGGTGATTCACAGCAGTGAAATCAAGGAAAGATTGTCACTGAACCAAAGAAGAAAGCTTGGTCAAAGAGCTAGGTTTTAAGGTGCATCTTAAAAGAGACAGAGGTGAAAAGGTTTAGGGAGGAGACTCTGAGCTTAGGGCTGAAGGCAGGGCTGTTAATGGTTGGGTGAAGGAATTGGGGGGTGCACAAGAAGCCAGAATTGGAGAAATGCAGATTTGTCACAGGGTCGTAGGGCTGAAGGAGATCAAAGAAATAGGGAGAAGCAAGGCTATGGAAGGATCTAGCACAAAGATGAAAATTTTAAAATCATACCCTGGATCAACCTATGCTGAAATAAAAGCAAAATACTGCACACCCTGGAAATCTGAAATAAAAACAAAGGCTGGATGTTGTCAAACCTGCTGAGTATTTGCAGCACTTTCTGTCTTTATTTTATCAACCTATGCTGGTTCACGGACAATTCTCCACACTTCCTTGGCTCTCCAGTTTTAATTTTAAAACTTCTGGAAGTGTGCACACTGGAATTCTGCCCCTCAAACAGTTCCTGGGCTTATTTGCCTGCCAATCCTGTCTCCGAATCTGGGCATCAGTTCATTGGTGCTCCAGTCTTACTCTACCCTATTAATATTAAGTTCTTACCTATAAAGGATTTCTAACTTCAACTTTGGGCCATAATTATTGTCTCTTCCCTCTTCATGATTTATAATCAGGGCACATCTATTTAATCTTTGTTATGCCTTCATAGCCATAGTTTCCATGTGTCCATTTGTGTGTCCACCTTGGCTGCTGTTCTGGACTCGAGCCCATGGTTTGACTCCTCCCTTTTCTTTTTAACCCCTCTTAAACCATCCTCGACAATCTCCTTGCCTCCCTTTACACAGTCATGCTTTTCATTTCTACCCTCCCTCACCCCACATTCTTTGCCTCCATAAATAAATACCCCAATCCTTCACTACTCCTCTACATTCTTACCAATTCTCTCTTAAATATGCTCACATTTCACCTCTGTACCTGTCTTGGCATTCTCCAAAAGGCACTCATTGCAGGCTCCTTATGAGCAGCAACTACATAACCCTACTCTCACCAACTTTTCAGCTTAACACAAAACTTGCCCTCACCTCCTGCAACAAATGCGAGGCACTCATGTACCAGTCACTATGATTGAGACCAGCTGTTCAGCTGCATTCTTCCCTTCCCCTTTCCCACTGCCAAGCCTCTCTGCTCTCTAAGCCATCCTGTTTTAGCCCTGATCTTGAACCTTTTCATCTCATATGTCCTCTCACGCTTTCTCTAATCTTGTCCAGGAGACCCACTTTCTGCTCCCTTGACCCTACTTTCACTGAACCATTTCCCTATCTGGATCCTGTGCTCACTGAAATCGTAAATAGCTCTCTCTCTTTGGGTATTGTCCACCTCCACTTCAAATGGAGCGCATCATCTGAAATCCACAGCTGAATCGGTCACAAGTCTTGACTTACTTAACCTGCATTCTATAATACCTATACTCTTCCAGCTATAAAGATTTTCACTGCCTTTCCCAGGTTCTCGTGCATTGTGGAACTCTTGAGCATCTGTAAAGTAAAGATGATTACACAGTTGCAGTTCCCTGCAAGGATTAGATGGCAGAGCATGACCCAGGATTAAAGGGAAAAAAATGTCTCCATCATTTAAAAGTAATACAAAATTGGGATTCATCCTAACACTATCAGTCTTCCAGAATGATAGATGGCTGTGTTCATTAAAAACTTTTGTCTAGAAGTCAATGATTGCAATACCCAATCAGGTGCTTATTTCAATGTATTGACTTAAATAGCTCAGATTTACAAACTGGTGTTCACAGGCATTCCAGATTTGATGCTTGTATGAGTTGTTGGAGATGGAATGCTTCACCTTTTAATTGGATAAATACCTGAACCAGTGGAAAATACTGGCTGAGTGGAAAGAATGGGGCAGTGGTTTAGGTTTTGCTTGCTTTGGTGAACAGTCAGCACTGATCCGATAGGTTAAATGGCATCTTTCTGTGCTATAAGCTTCTACGATTCTATAGTACAAGAAATGAGAAATGACCAAGCTTTCGGGGACTGGAAAAGATATCACAAACAAAGAAATTGGTGTGGTTCAGATGCACAGCAGACTGGATGAAAATTCTTTGTCTTACAATAGGTTGTAATCCCAAACTCAACATAATATTTCCCCTTCCCGTCATTTCATCAGTATGACCTTTCTATTTCACATTCGAAACATCCTTTCAAACCTCTCGATATGATCTCCAGTTTACTGCTGTGTGTTCAAATCTGTGGGGAACTGTATTCAGAGTATGCCAGACTGATTTCACTTAGGACCTTACAGTTGGGAATCAGAAAGTGCAACTGTATTTATTCCCATCAGTTTGGGCTAGATTTGAACCTAAGCTCCAGGGTTGAAAAAAAATGGATCAGGCTGCCATCTAGTTCAGTTTTTGTTTCACATTTGTTTTTCTTGCCTTTAGATTTCAGTTGTGACCTTTCAGCAAAGACCTCTAGGTCAGCTGGTCAGATAACCAGTCCCAGCACTTCTGCAGGACATCTCGAGTTGGTATGATACCTTTTCTTTCCTCCTGTATTAGAATTATAGAATGGTTACAGCACAGGAGGCCACTATTTGGTCCTGTGTGTCTGTACTGACCCTCCGAAGGAACAATTTACCTAATGCCACTCTCCTATCTTTTCTTCATAGCCCTGCGAATTTTTCCTTTTCAAATAAAGATCCAATTCCCTCTTGAATTCCTCAATTGACCCTACCTCCACCCACTCTCAGGCAGTGCATTCCAGGCCCTAACCACTCGCTTCATGAAAAAGGTTTTCCTCATGTTGCAATTGTTTCTTTTGCCAATTACCTTACATCTGTGTCCTCTCCTCAATCCTTCCACCAATGGAAGCACTTTTTCCATATTTACCCTGTCCAGTTCCCTTAAGATTTTGAATACCTCTATCAAATCTCCTCTCAATCTTCTCTTCTCTAAGGAGAACTGTCCCAACTTCTCCAGTCTTTCTACTTAAGTGAAGTACTTCATCCCTGGAATCATTTTCATTAATCTTTTCTGCACCCTCTCTACTGCCTTCACATCCTTCCTAAAGTGTGGTGCCCAGGACTGAACACAATACTCCAGTTGAGGCTAAACTAGTGTTTGATGCAAGTTTAACATAACTTCCTGGCTTTTGTACTCTATGCAGGATGCCATATGTTTTATTAGCCACTTTCTCAACCTGTCCTGCCACCTTGAATGATTTATGTGCACTTATAACCAGGTCCCTCTGCTCCTGCACCCCCTTCTGAATTGTACCCTTTATTTTATATTGTCTCACTGTGTTTATCCTAGAAAATTTAATCACTTCATAATTCTCTGCATTAAATTTTGTCTGCCACTTGTCTGCCCATTCTACCAACCTGTCTACGTCCATTTGAAGATCTACACTATCCTCCCCCGGTTCACAATTATAATTCAAAGTTTTGTGTCATCCGCAAATTTTTAAATTGTGCCCTGTACACCAAGTCCTAGGTCATTAATATTGTGATGAACCTCAGAAAAGGAAAGAGAAAACTTTGTTTTTAAAACGGAGATCGGGGTCCAACGGTTTCTGTACACGTGCCAGCCCCAAAAGGTGGCACACGCGCAGTGTGTTCTTTTTATGATCTTGGGGGTTTCTGTGCATGTGCCAGCTGGCAAAATTTACTACTTAAAAAATAAAGACTCACTTCTCTTCTTCTGTTGTTACTTAAATATAGGGTGGTTAATTGAAGTGCTTTACTTAACCCTTATTATCAAAAAAATTGAAATTTTTAATTGCCAGTTCCTTAGATTAACTTCCTAATTTAGAAATGTAGTATTAGGGTGCTCAGGGCTGAAAGGGTTAATGTGTGGGATTGGAGAAACAGTACCACCCACATGATGTTGTAAGAGAGTCACTTGACTAAGAGTCTAGAAGGAGAAAGCTCATGGTTTAGACTGAGTAACACCTGTAGTCTTGTCTATCTGCAAATAGCTATGTTCACACAATAAACAGTTATTATTCTGACATATCTATGGTTCTGCAACTGTTCCTTAGCCAGGCACAAACAACGTACAACATGATTCTAAACGTGGGATCTTACGTGGCAGCAGTGAAGGACGCCGAAATCTTTGAAAAACAACAGGAAAAAAATAGCTGTGAAGGACCCCAAAAGATCCAAAAAACAACTTTAAAAATGTTTGCAAGTCTGATCTGAAAAAAGGCGCCAAAACTGAAGATTTCAGTATGAGTTCCAAAAGAACTCCATGGAAGTCACAGAGGCTGAGAGGCAGAGAAAAAAAATCAACTGTTTGTCTTACTGAGGGCTACACCGTAGCATGTGGTGATCCATGAAAAATTCTGATTCAGCAGCAGAGTCAAAGAACCAGGCAATGATCGAGGAAGGGTGAGCATACATTGAAAACGGCTCCAAGTCTTCAGATAAGCAGCTCAATAAGCAGGCAGCACTGGGCAAATTACATTTTTAGCAAGTGCAGGTTTGCCTACACCCTGCAGCCGGAGTCTGAGGTCGGCACCATTACATGTGTTGACAGCATGGCAGCAATGGAAAAAAAAACTCGGCTGCTCAAACACCATTCCCAATGTGAGGAAAATAGTGAACAGAACTTAATAGTAACTTCCAGTGATTATTAAAAAACTCCACAGAGTTCCTAACCGATTACCAAAAAGTGTCAGTGACCGAAGCATGTATCATGGAAAGGCTGATTAGTGCAGAAAAACTCCATTACTGCAACAGAAATTTGAAAAATCATGGCAAACCTCCTAAGAGCTTAAAATAGCTATGGATTCCACATTCACCTTGCCAGACCAATCTGGGAGGATGGAAGGGCCAGACCAAACACAGAATTGCGAAATTGGGCATCGAATTAACAAGGTGAGAGTGACTCCTTATGACATCAAGGCAGCATTTGGCCGAGTGTGGCATCAAAGAGCCCTAGCAAAACTGAAGTCAATGGGAATCGGGGGAAAGCTCTCCACTGGTTGGAGTAATACTCAGCACAAAGATGGTTGTGGTTGGTTGATATCACTGTAGGATTTCCTTAGGGTAGTATCTTAGTGTCAAACATCCTCAGCTATTTCAGCAATGACCTTCGCTCTGTTATAACGTCAGAAGTGGGAATGATCGCTGATGATTGCACAATGTTCATCACCATTTACGACTCCTCAGACACTGAAGCAGGCTGTGCCCATATGTCACAAGACCTGGACAGCATTAAGTCTTGGGCTGATAAGTGGCAAGTAACATTTACACCACACAAGTTCCAGGCAATGATCATCTCCAGCAAGAGAATTTAACCATCGCCCCTTGACATTCAATGGGATTACCATCACTGAATCCCCCATTATCAACATCCTGGAGGTTACTATTGACCAGAAACTAAACTGGACTAGCTCTATAAATACTGTGGCTACAAGAGCAGGTCAGAGGCTGGGAATTCTGTGGAGAGTAACACACCTCTCGAGTCCCCATAACCTGTCCACCATCAAGGCACAAGTCAGGAGTATGATGGAATATTCTCCACTTGCCTGGATGAGTCTAAAAGCACTCTAGAAGTTCGACACCATCCAGGACAAAATAGCCCACTTGATTGACACCCCACCCACACCTTCAACATTCACTCCCTCCACCACCAATGCACAGTGGCAGCAGTGTGTACCGTCTGCAAGTTGCACTGCAGCAACTCACCAAGGCTCCTACGACAGCACATTCCAAACCTGCGACATCTATCCCCTAGAAGGACAAGGGCAGCAGATGCATGGGAACACCACCACCTGGAAATTGCCCTCCAAGCTACACACCATCCTGACTTGGAGCTAAATCACCATTCCTTCACTGTTGCTAGATCAAAATCCTAGAAATCCCTCCCTAACAGCACTGTGGATGTACCTACACCACATGGACTGTAGTGGTTCAAGAAGGCAGCTCATCACCTCCTTCTCAAGGGCAATGTCACTGTCACCGACATGCCATGAAATAATTAAGATGAACTATGGAAGAAGAGATTTTTAAGATTCAGAATTTCTTCCTGATTAAACAATAAGTCAGAGGCTGAACAAGTCAATACATTATTGTACTTTATTGGCATAATTAATGATGATGTGATAGTAAGACAAGGCATTAATGAAACATCAGACAAATTCAAAGAGGTCTTAAAAGCCTTTGATAATTATTTTAATTTATAGAGTAACAAGGTGTTATAAAGAAGCAAGTTTAACAAAAGGGTCCAGAAACCTGGTGAACCAGTAGGCGCCTTTATCAATGACCTGTATCGATTGGCTGAGGGTTACGAATATGGTGAACTTAAAATTAGCTGATGCGAGAGTGCATCGTAGTCGGGATAACCAATGACGCCCTATCTGGCCTACTGTAATCCAACGAAGACTTAGCTTTGGAGAAAGCGATACAGTTAGTCAGACAATCAGAGGTCCATCAGCAAAATAGAGCCATACTAACAGGGGACGACAAACCATGGTTCAAAAAATCCCCAATGACGGTACAGCTAATTAAACAAAAGAATGTCAAAGATACTCCAGGGAAAATAACACCTTATGGAACAAAAGTTCAAGATGGCACTAAACCATGCCAGCGCTGTGGTGCCAAAAAGCCCCACAGATGCAAACAGTGTCCTGCAAGGACTGCAGAACGTAAATAACTGAAACCTCTAGATACGTAGAGGATAACGAGAGAATCTTCGCGCACAAGGCAATGAACGAAATAGAGGCATCCCAAGCAAGAAGGGGAACAACAATGTTTCCTAGGCAAGATCAAAGATCCAGGATACACATTCTTGAATGTGAACATTTGTGTCAATGGACACATCACTAATTTCAATTTGGATACAGGAGCATTTATAACAATCTTGTCCAATAAAGAATTGTGCCCAGCAAAACTATGGCTGAGGACTACTGAAATCCAAGTTATACAATCCATGAGGGATTAAACTACAAGTCATAGGCATGTTACAAGCAACACTCCAATACAGGAACAGATGCTGGAAACATTATATGTTATTTGCAATCAGGAATTTTCTCTTCTGCGCAGAAATGCCTGTGTAAATCTCAATCTCATCAAGACACCAGAAGAATCAATGAACAGTCATCGATGACACCAAATCGGAGCCCTTCAAACCATCCAAATGCTCTGATAACCTTGATTGGGACTTCAGTGCAGAATTTTTGACACTCTTCACTGAGGCTGATAATCCTGCCCTTTTCCATCATTGTCTAAGGGACGGAGAATAAACTTGCTCTTACTGAAGTGGTAATGAACCAATAGGGCCAACGAATACCTGAGTACGACCATGATCTTCATCACTCCGTGCGCTAGCTGAGGTGGAAGATGAAACTCAGGCTATAGAACACACTGGTACAATATCACATTCATTTAACAGTGGTGACCCCCTATCCATCCACCAAAAGTGGTAGTCCAGGATGCAAGCAGCCAAATAAGTCCAGAACCAGAGACAGAACAGAACTAGGCAATGTCCACCTCTTCTGTATTGGAGGACACTGACCTTCCTGCTACGCCGGGGTTACTGGAGTTTGAAGGAAAGCAAGATGAAGATGATCAAGTGCCTTCCTTACAGCTTCCTCTCTTACCTACTCAATTATCTCTGGAAGCAGCAGTCCAGGATTCCCCAAGACTTCACAAGCCAGAGGTTACAAGGAGTCATCGTTTCCAGAAATAGAGAGAGGCAGAAGAAACCATCAAAAGGAACCAGGGTCAACTCAACAAACAAGAATAGAGAACATAGTAAACGTAAAGAAAGGGATAAACCCACAAAATCGAACCATGAGAAACAATGGGCAGGATTTTTAGATCGGTGAGCAGGCGTGCGCTCGACCTGATCAGATGCAAAATCGTGCAAGATGCCATCGGGCAAGCGTCCCGACGTCATCCGGTGTGCATGATATGTCGGTCGGCAGGCGTGCGCAAAAGTCAGAAGCACGCCCACCAACAATTAAGAGGCCAATTAAGGTAATTAAAGGTACAACTGTCTACCGATTTTTTGTGGTCCGTCCAACCTTATGGTTGGCAGATGGCCGAATCATCCAGGCGGCCTTTGCATTTTTCTTGAGACCTCATCCAAGGGCAGGATGAGGTTTCCGTTATTAAATGAAAGAAAAAGAAAAATCTACGGACAGCATGTTTATGTTCAGGTGACCGATTGTGATGCTTGCACATTTTCTTTCTGCTTTAAAAAAACTTTATTTAATGCGTTTCAGCTCTCTGCCTTCAGGGAGCTTTTGCCCGTGCTTGTGCTGACATCAGCACCCGCCCTCTTCCTGCCCCCACCCCGGCAGCGCTGAGCTTCTCAGCGCACGTTTCACTCTGGCTGGCTGTTAATTGTCCAACCAGAGTGAAATCGCGCCACTCGCTAACCTAAAAATTCTGCCCAATGGTTTGAGAGAGGTATAACAGCAAGGAGAGGAAAAAGAGGATCAAGTCTAGATCCAGATAAGAGAACCTTCCATTACATATTTAGGAGAACCAGATATTAAGAGTCAAACTGACAATGCGCCAGATACTGCAATTTTTACAGAGAACCAACCAAGTCAAAGCAAAGAAGTCCAAAAGGAGATTACTGATCTTCCAAGCCTCACAAGGACACAATCAGACAGAGAGTTGTGAAACCTCCAGCCCGATTAAACCTATGGGCCAGGATTTTCCCCTCGGCGATTTGGGGGCTTGGCCCGCTCGCCGAGAAGAAAATGACGCGCGATGATGTCGGGAGGAATCCCCAAAGTCATCCCGGTCCATTTAAATCTTAAGGAAGGTGGGCGGACAGCGAAATCAGCTGTCCGCAGGTCAACCTGTCAATGGCCAATTAAGGCCATTGACAGGCTCAGTAAGGTAGTTAAATGGCCTGCCCGGCCAACCTTAAGGCTGGCGGGCAGGCCAGGAGCCCCAGCGGCCTCATGAGTTTGTTATCAACATGTCCCAACATTGTCACATGAGGGGGACATGCTAATAATTTTAAAATGTCTCTATTTTTTGACTTTACTTATCTTTCACTAAACTCCCTGAGACAGGACTTTGCCTCAGGGAGCAGTGCGCTATTTTATGCACATGCACGAAAGAGCGCACTTTGACAGCTGGGGATTCCCTCCCCCCCCCAACCCCCCACACAGTCAGGCAGGCCGCTGGGCAGGCCTTAATTGGCCCACCCACTCAAAATGGTGGCGGGCCCTGTTTTGGTGGTGGAATTCGGCTGCCCGCCCGCCGCCCAGCCGGTGGGGCCCGCCCGCCAGCCAAAGGCTAAATTCTGCCCATGGAGTCAGAGACTTGTAGGGGGAGAAGGGATAGTATGTAAACATAAATGTAAAATAGGTTTGGACAAAGACTTGGGGGACAGATGTAGTACTAGGGTGTTCAGGGCTAAAAGAGTATCGCCCACATTGTGATTTGAGAGTCACGTGACTAGGATTCTAGAAGGTGAAAGCTCATGGCTTAGATTGAGTAACACCTGTGGTCTTGTATATCTGTAAATAGTTATGTTCACATACTTTCCCGAAGATCATCATCCTGCCGTGGTGGAGAGGCTTGTGTGTTCAATGAACCCAAGAGCGATACCGTTCAGAGCTCACGCTCCTGGTAGGATCTCCCATGGTGGCAAGGTCGAGGAAGAGGTTCCAGACGAAGGACATTCCAAGAAGTCCTCAACGTCAGAGCAGGTGGAGGAGGGCTGTGGCCCCACCGGCTGCAAAGGTGGAAGGCGGCTGCAATGGGAAAATGGCCCCTGTTGTCGTGGTCCACCATGTCACTGAACCCGGCCACCAACCACCAAGACCTTGTGGAACCCGGCTGCGTATACGAGTCCCCATGGTAAACTACACCACACGCAGGCCTGTTAGGCAAAAAGCTTTGTGGTGATGCAGGATTAGCGACAGGGGCAGGGCTGTAATACCTGGAGGCCCCCAGCCAAGATTCTGCACACAGGCAGTTGTGACAGGACAGGGGTGCCTTTCGGCAGCTGCATCTGTGACTGAACAGTTCTCTTCAGGACACCCTCTGCTCACCCCAAACTGAGAGGGGGACAGAAAAGATGCCATCAAGGTGCAAGCCACTTCAAGACTCAGCAGCTCAACAGCGAGGCAGAACGGCGTTGGCAGAGGAAGGAGAAGGAAGCCAATCTGGGGGTGTGATTTCCACTCCCCTGTGCAACAAGATGCTCCCGCTGCAAAAGAACACGTGGACCAGAATTGGGCTCTTCAGTTATCTGAAGTTTCACCAAGCCGGACGGATGTCATCCTTGATTCCGAGTGCCCACTGACAAGGTTCACACAATACACAGTTATTATTCTGACATATCTATGGCTCTGCAACCATTCCTTTGCCAGTCACAACCAACATACAACATGGAGAAAGGAAAACAGAGCTACAATACTCACCAATCAACTCATAGCCTTCCTGTGATGTCACAGTTTGACTATTTTTCTCCTTCTTACTTCAGTGATCCCAGCCTGTTTCACAGTGATCCTAATCTGTTGCACATGCCTCCCAATACTCTTCAGAGTGATCCTGACCTGTTGCACATGCCTCCCAATCTGCTTCACTGTGATCCTGACCTACTGTACATTCCTTCCATTCTGCTTTAGTGATCCTGACCCACTTCACACTCCTCCTGGTCTGTTGCAGTGATCCAGACCCACTTCACACACTTCCTGGTCTGCTTCACAGTGACCTTGACCCACGTCACACTCCTCCTGGTCTGCTTCATAGTGATCCTGACCTGCTGCACACTCCTCCTAGTCTGCTTCACAGTGACCTTGACCCATGTCACACTCCTCCTGGTCTGCTTTATAGTGATCTTGACCTGCTTCACACTTCTCCTAGTCTGCTTCACAGTGATGTTGACCCATTTCACACTCCTGGTGTGCTTCACTGTGATCCTGACCTGCTGCACACACCTCTTAGTCCTCTTCACAAATACCCTGGCCTGCTGCACATGCCTCCCAATCCTCTTCACAGTGATCCTGACCTGCTGTACATTCCTTCCAGTCTGCTTTAATGATCCTGACCCACTTCACACTCCTCCCGGTCTGCTTCAGTGATCCAGACCCACTTCACACTCCTCCTGGTCTGCTTTATAGTGATCCTGACCTGCTGCTTATGCCTCCTAGTCCTCTTCAGTGATATTGACCTGCTGCATATGCCTCCCAGTCTCAACAATCTGACAGCTTCATGGTCACTTTTAGGTGACAATAATTTTTTATTTCCTGATTTTTTTAAACTGAATTCAAATTCTGGAGCTGCCATGGTGGGATTTGAACTCTCAAACTCTGAGCTTTTTAGTCCAGACCTCTGGTTTGCCAGTCCAGTGACATAAACACTACACTACCCTTTGAGGTTGTCGTTGCATTTGTCCTCAAGAGGAATAGCTACTATACAACGAATAACATTTGATTTAATTGAAAGATTGCATACAATACAAAAGAAAATGAAAACGGTTTTTGTTGCATTGACCTTTTATTGTGGAAATGCACAGATATTGATTGATTCACTTCCCCGTGTCATCAGGTTTTAAATAGCTTATAAACTAAATCGTCACTTAGAAATGCAGCCTTTGTTGGCCAGTCACCATGTGGCAGCCTTTGATTTAGTGATGGATGTCAGTGTTAATTTAAGGTTCAAGGCAGTAAGCCAAGGTAAAAAATCTGAAAGTTAAGCAATATCAAGATGCAGCACCATGTACTTAGAAGATGGATTGGGCAAAGTTCCATTCAGTCAGGTGCTATTGGCAGACAACAGCCATCTGCTTGGGACATGTGTCAAGCCATTGACACAGAACAAAGGAGGAACATTAAATTTAGGTCAAGACCATTAAAAGTGAATACCACTCTACCCTTGCATAAAACAGATTAAACCTGAGGATTGCAATGAAGTGAAAAACAAGAACACCTGATGTTAATAAGTTTCTATATGTGTAGCTATCACTTCATCTGAGCTCCAACCTTTCACAGCTTATGTACGACAGGCTGTCCAACCCTTAATAATTGCTGTCCTGGTATCTTTTTTTTAAATTAATTCATAGGATGTAGGTATCACTGGCAAGGCAAGTATTTATTGCCCTTGTTCAGAGGGCACTTAAGAGTCAACCACATTACTGAGAGTCTGGAGTCACATGTAGGTCAGACCAGGTAAGGACAGCAGATTTCCTTCCAAGGGACATTAGTGAACCATATGGGTTTTCACAACAAACAACAATGGTTTCATGGTCATCATTAAACTTTTAATTCCAGATTTTTATTGAACTATCTGTCGTGACGGTATTCAAATCCAGGTCTCTGGATTACTGGTCCAGCAACAATGCCACGACGCCATTGCCTCCCCTCTCTATCCACAATACTAATCAGCTGAAGTTCAGAACTGAAGACGTAGAACGGAAAATGCTGGAAATACTCAGCAGCTCAAGCAGCATCTGTGGATAGGGAAACCGAGTTTGCACTGCAGGTCGAAGACCTTACATAACTCAAGGTCAGTTTACCCCTACCCTAACTATACTTTAACACAGGAGCGAGTAGGAAGAATAGCAGCTCTTGACAGCGGGGTGAAGACTTTCTTATAGTGGTTACAATACCCATAATATGTGCATCTAACTCAAGAAAGAAATGCTGTGATTTACTGTCACGAGTAAGATATTATCCATTTATTGGTGACAATGACATGGAGGTGCATTACATAAGGTACTGTACTGTGAAGAGCCAAAGAATGCTTTCCTATGTACGCTAATGATCCCCAGATTTACCTTGCCATCACTACCCTTGATCTTGAAGCTGTCAAAATGCAGTCTGACTACTTATTCCACCTGAAGTCATGGATGAAACACAACTTTCTGTAGTTCAATATCAGTAATGCAAAACCGGCCTGTTAGGTCTTGCCAGAGACTTTGCACCTCCATCTTCCTGGATCCCCGCTAAAACTGAAACCAATAGCACACAACTACAATGTCCTGCTAGACTGAGTTCAGCTTCAAGCCTAACATCTAGATCACCTGCTTTCAGCTCAAAAATATTCCTGGTGCCTGTTCCATTTTCACCCCTACTGCCTCTGAAATCTTTAGTCATGTCTTTGTTATGTCTCAACTTAACTTTATCTCTAATCTCACAGGAAAACCCCTCCAACTCTTTGCTTCCAGCTATCTCCTCCAGCCACGTCTCTGCTTTGAAATCCGACTTTTTGAAGAGTATTCCTTTCTCCCCACCTCAACCACCAATGGCAAAGCCTTCTGCCATCTTCCAATCACTTCAAGCACCGCCATCTTGCTCATCCCTCCCCATCTTCAAAGGCCTCCTTAAAACATATTCCTGTAATTTTTTCTTCACTCACTTTCCTTAATTCTCCTCTTACTCAAGCCCAAATCCAAAGTGAAATGCCTTCAGATGTTTTGCAACATTAGAAGTGTAAGTTCTTGGGTAGTATTCCGGGAGTACCAGCAGCTCTTCAAAACTTCACCCAAGTGGCCAGTTTTGGTGTGTTGTTCAACCATGGATTCATCACGGCTGAGCTAAAACCTGCCCTAAGCCAACATTCAAACATTAGTAGAATAAGTATCTGAATAGCAATCAGGAGCAGGAATCTTGTTTATTTAGGTTCTCAAAGCTCAGGAATAATGAGGTCCATTGTGCAATCTTCTACTGCCACCCTGAGATCTGCAAATTTAGCACAGATGGATCTACAAGTCTACGTGGCATTGCATTTACCAATTGAGCTACTTGATGTCTTTAATCACGAGGGCAATGTCCATGGTTTAGGATCTTTTTCTCATAAGGACCATTTACAAAAGATGCAACGCAACAATTTCCAAAAGTTGTCAAATCATTCACATTTATTAGCACAACCTAGAAATACAGATCACTCCAAGGACATTTCATTGACTTTTCTATTTTCTGGCAAATCAGACTTATAAGTTAAAAACACTCATGATTATTGAAATCCCTTACAAACACCAGCCCATTAGGTCAAGCCAGTTTGATCTCAAAACGCCAAGTGACTGAGTATCCTCATTGAAAAGGACAGCAAGTGTTATACACATACACTCCAATCTGCGCAATGATTCAAGTGCCCTTATTGCATTGTTTTTTAAATTGATAGTAGAGACGGCCCAGAACTGTGACAGGCAAGAATGCTACATTTTTTACATGCTTAAGAACAAAAAGCACTATCCCACAAGTGGAATTTCACCATCACGTCACATTAATTCTGAGTGAACAGTGTGTTCAGAATATTAAATATCTACAAAGCATTTGTTTAAAAACAAAAGTAGTGCATAGCCCCATTCCCCATACCATTCCGCTGTGAAGAGATCAGCAGGTTATCTGTTCCAGACCTCCAATTTAATTGAAAGCAAAAAACTGCAGATGCTGGAAATCCAAAACAAAAACACCTGGAAAAACTCAGCAGGTCTGACAGCATTTGCGGAGAGGAACACAGTTAATGTTTCGAGTCCGTATAACGCTTCAACAGAACAGTTCTGTTGAAGCGTCATACGGACTCGAAACATTAACTGTATTCCTTTCCGCAAATGCTGTCAGACCTGCTGAGTTTTTCCAGGTATTTTTGTTTTTGCCTCCGATTTAATTGTTATTCTACAGACAATAGGTTGTGTATCCGCGTGGCCTGGGGAAGTGGATGATCTGCCATGGTCTCATCCTATGCTCCCCAGTGAGGAATCACTCAGCTACTGTTTACTCCAGATGAGCCAAGCCAAGATCATGAGATACTGATAAGGAAAACTGTTGCATGTTTTGAACTTTGATATCGCAGGCAATCTACTCCTTCAATCCCAATTTAGCCAAAATTTTTAACAGCACGTTTGAAAGCTCAACATGTAGAGAGTTAAATTTATGAAACAGCTCGAAGTCAAAATGATCAAATTCAAACCATAAAAGTAAAACAAGCCACAGTTTGAACACAACCCACATTGTGATCTGACAAAGGGATGCTGCTGCAAATCAGTTACTTTTGTTCGTCTGAAGATTCATTACAGTGAAGCAATTGCTCATCTCCTGTGTTGCAGTTCCAAGAGGATGACTGTGTGTCAGCCTCTAGTGTGGGGCTGGATTGGTACTGGGCCTTAAAATGAACAAGGCTGTGGGAAAGCAGCAACTGAAAAAATCAAGCTCAAATTCTGCTGGTGCACAAAGGGTCTAAGTCATATTACCTGAATTGTTCTAAGTTTTCATTAACATGCATTTACTTTGCCTTCATTTTTGTTAATCGGTCAGGATTCTCTGAGCAGTGGCCTAGTAGTTCCCATAGGAGGAAATGATAAAGCCAGAGCCATGTGCAGACTACTTGTACACATTTACCTTGCACCTGGTTCAGTGTTGCATCAACAGAAAGAGAAATTCAAGTCTGTTACCAATCTGCCCCCTCAGCCTGAGCCAGTCTTTTTCGGGGGAAGTTGGAAGGGAAGAGAAAGTAACTTGTAAACATGTGCCCACATAAAAATATCAACATTTTGTTGTTTATAGTTCTCACTGTCTATAAATTAATGATCATCTTCATGGCCTGTCAGTTTTAAAAAGCAGGTTCTTGAGTACAGATATATTGCAGCATCAGCTTAATTTGTAGAAACAGATATTTACATGAAAAATTGTATTACTGATAATTATACACATTCACGTCATTAACAGGAAACTTATTGGACATCCCATGGGTGTGCAGTTAAGCAAAGCCCTCAGGCTCTGTAATTGTCACTATATACTTGTTCTAAAGGCAGTCTTCCCTTCACTTGGTCTGAACTTAAATGTGCTGAAAGGCAAAAAAAATGCCAGCGATTAAGTTTCCAGGTATTAGAGATGCTTCAGTTAAAACCTGAAAAATGAATCAGCATTCTCTCCCTCTTTCGTATATGTCCCCTTCCAGGCATTTTTAAATGTACTTCCCTGTAGGCTTTCGGGCCAAATCTGTTCCATCAATCATCCTCCTCAGCCAAGCCCTGCCGTTACAATATTTTAGTCATCCTTAAGTTTCCCTGCTATCTCTCTGGAGAAATGTTTGTAACCCCTTTCATTGGGCAGCTGGATAAAATTAGGAGCTCAGCAAGTAGGCAAATCTATCAGTGGAGAACCACAACTCTGTAATTTGGAGCTGGTACAGATTTGCTGCTTATTTTCTGGAGACAGAGATTGTTCCAGATAGTGGCACAGCACTATGTGGGAGAGAATGGATTTGATCTTGCTGATGATGTCAACATAAGAATCAGCATTTCTGAAGTGGAGCTGGGGATGGCAATCGATTCATCTGCTTTAATCCTAAAGGCTGCTTGTTTTAACTGCATGGCAGAAGGAGAGATTTTTAATAAGGATGTGTGGAACATTGTACCATTTTTCTTCTTAAGCAGTGTTTTCAATGGATTGTGGGGGGGGGGGGGGGGGGGGGGGGGGGGGGCGCGGGGAGAAGAGGAAAATGTTGTTGTCAGCAGGATCAGACGCCATCTTTACGAAAGCTAGATTTACCTATTACCACATTTGGAAACTTTCTTTTTCCTTTAAAATATTACAAGTGCAGCTAGGCCAGGCCTTGTCCTACATTCCAAAATCTGTCCTCAGGGATGAACCGGAGTTTTTGGTCAAACAACAGTAGCACTGCAGTGAGGCCAGCATTATACTATACTAGATTTTCATGTATGGGAGGGTCCCATTTCTAATCAAATATGATTTTTGAATAAAATTTACAATGGGCAGACCACCTGGTGCTGAGGTAGAAACTAAGAATGAGATGAACTACAAGCAGCAAACTAAAAAATATTCCACAAAATTCTGTTGTCTTTTCCAACAAACAATGACAAGAGATATTTCTGACAAAAATAAGTGAGTTATTGATATTGATAATAGTTCTGCTCACAGCCTGGTTAAATTCACACCTTGTTTAAAATGTGAATGGCATTTGTGCTTCATTTCACTTCTGTTAACTTCATGTGTGTTTGAAGTAGGAGACTTCATGCTAAGTGACATAAACTCTTAATTATAAACCAACAGGACTTTTTACATTTCTTTTAAATAGGTTTCTAAAGAAAATATCTAAAGTGTATTGAATCAAAAGATTGATTTATTTGGGGAAGCAAAGATAAAACAAGTAACATATTTCATATTCCTGATCATTTTCTTTTCAAGTGGGAGTAGCAAGGTGGTGGATTGCCTTATGTATTTATACCAATTTAATAGATATTTCACTCTGGTTACTTCAAATAGGAAATGCAAATTGGACATGGTAATGAAAGCAGTCTATACAGCTCCACAAATTCAACTGTGGCTCTCGCTTCTGATTTGCCATATGTGGCACAATGTGGGCTCAGGTGGGGAGGGATTAAAATATACGGTTACTTCTGCATTTCTAATAATTCTCCCAAAACACAGTGCACTATGTGCTGCATCCATGCAATATTGAGCAGCATTTCCATGTTGATGTGTACCATCTTTCTCTTAAAACACATAATATCTATAATAGTTTAAAGGCTATTAACAGCTTAACTTCCCCTCACCCATGTCCTCAGCAGACCAGCTGCGCCATGTCTCTGGGCCTCAATTAGGAACCATTCAGCTCTGCTATGGTGCTGCAGCTGTGATTCAGACACTGTTCAGGTCTGAGGCTCTGTATAATAGATTGCTGAATACTTGCACATAATATGGGTTTCACAAGGCTATCAAAGAATACCACAAAATGAAGTTACACTATGCCACAGCATTCTAACACCAACAGAGATTTCTACAGGCACAATTAACAATAATTAATTACAATCAAGTCTATCTAATGGAGTTCCTGAACAGTCTCCTATATTCCATTATATGTAGTAAGTCCTTACAAACAGAATGCCCCAAGGTATCAAAAGTGTTAATATGCTGCTACATTTCTTTTAAATAGGTTTCTAAAGAAAATATCTAAAGTGTATTGAATCAAAAGATTGATTTATTTGGGGAAGCAAAGATAAAACAAGTAACATATTTCATATTCCTGATCATTTTCTTTTCAATCCATTAGTGTTTTCAATGCAGAAACCCACCTTCTCTTGTAACTTGTCTCTGACCACCTACAGATCTGGCATTAATTAATGCTGTAACATTCGCACCCCTACATCCACTGATCAAATTTCCTCATTGCTCAGACATACTTAGATCCCTTTTGCTACCCTGCGCTATTGGATATCAACATCACTGTGTCTCTCCAACTCTTACCACACTTGTTTTCCTTGCTCTAAGTCCTGCTGTGCTCAAATTAAAATGGCACTGTGACTCACCTTAGGTTCGGGATTTTCAAACTGAGAGTCCACCCAGATTCCTGCCTCAAAATTTTCCTGGGGTCCAATACTGGAATCAATTTACAGAAAAAAAAATCTGGTACAACACTCATGTTCTACACACAATTTCCTTCAATTTTCCCTCTCCTTTACTCCAAAACATTGAGTCTTATTGGGAAATGATTCAGACAGTTCTCTGATAGCTGATCCAGATGACCATACTTCATGTGCGTGCCTAGATATTGAGTGTTCCCACAACCATTGAGGCATCACAGCAATATAAAATTGATCATGTTTTTAATATACTTTGTAAACATAAGATTTTAGTTTTACTATGAGGAATATCTAATGTAAAAATATCAATACTGACCTAAATTTTCTTATACTGACAGGCCACCTAGTTTGGATATTTGCAATCATTTCTACTGCATCAAGCTGGGATCTGTCTACTAGATAGTTTGGGCGCATGACTAAATCAATCTTAACGCCAATCTCAATCCTAGAAAATAATTAGTCAACATCACCTGACAAGTAAAGTCCTCTCTCCAAACGGTCAGCATCAATCATAATTCAGGACACTGTTCATAATGAATCAGCTTACTTTGGTTGCCCTTTGCTACATACAAGAATGCTGATTTTAAGTTGCTACTGTGCAATTTGGAACAAATCAATTTTGCAATGAAATGATATAAGAAAAACAGAAACCCTATTTGCAGCATCAGTTCTGAACACTTACAAAGGTGCTGCAAATTCTCTCTCACCAGGATTGCGCCATCCCATCAGGTTTTACAAGAGATCTGGCAGAAATTTTGAGGCTGTAAAAATTATCCTTTGTGACCAATTACCAATGGTGATATTCAGTGAATAGCCAGGGAAATCAACAAAAGGTCAGTCCCTGAGATTCTTGCTACAGTATAATGTGCAAAAAAGGAGTGCCAGATTGTGCTGTTAAATTGTTTTCGGAACACTGCAGTTGTAAAATAACACTTTGCCACTAAAAGCCTGCAGTAGACTCATCAGTCATCTACCTTCCTTATTGTAAAATAATGACAAAGCACTAAAGATATAGTAGGAAAATAATTTCTTACATGCTCTTGACTTTGCTCTGGTTTGTAAGTTCAAACTCTTTGACTCACGTGATGACTGCGAGAGCTCACTTCAAATTCAGTTTTCTTTCTAGTCCTATTGAAAGTTCTTCTCTCCTAACACTAATAACTGAAAAACCATTAAATGCAGAGAAAACACATGGACGATGCAACCGTAGTAACACATCCACCATGGGTCTCGGAGCGCCATCGCAATTTCTGACACTGCCTGAACCATTTCATTCATCATCATCTTGTAATGCACTCCGATGACATCTGCCTAACCCACTTTACATTTTAGGGTTGAGTTCAGAGGACATAAACTGCGAGTACGAAGCAGATGATTTATGAAGCTTGACAAATCCCTCAACTAGTCTACTTACTATTTGCAAGTCATCTGAGGAGTTGGACTCCTTCCCTGTGATAGCTGCTATGACTGACAAGCTAGGCAACACTGGTGATTTTTCTGAACAAGTTTTTTTTTCATAATTGTGACCAGGAAGGGCATTCACCATGTAGCATATTTAAAAGATTTTCCTCTCAATTTTCTCACCTGTCTTTCTGAGGGTTCAAGCTCATGCTGGTGTATGGTTTCACAGGGATCAGCTGCCTTCTGGTACCCTGTACAAGTGACCTGATACTATGCATACATCAGCATGAGACAGTTTTGACAATCAGGTAAATCACAGCCAATCATGATCTTAGTTTCACCTAGTGTCAATACGAGAAAAGAACATTCCCTTATCAGGAGGAACACTGGTTGATTTTTCACCTCTTAACACAGGAGTACCTGGGCCAACCATATATCCCTAACTTAGATCAACAAACACAGCACTGACTGGGGTGTTGACCCTGGGATTTAGTGCAACACTGGGTGATACTTTTATTCACTAGTTTTCAGGGAGTTTATCTAAGGTACGGCATGAAATTACTATTTACTTATATTTTAAAAATCAGATAAAGTCAGAATTTTCTATAAACCAACAGAAGTAACTAGCATAGTGCTTTACTCTGTCTCTGAGAAACTTCTCAAAGTTATTCATTCACAATTAATTCAACAAATTATGTAGGTGAACACGTGAAAGAAATTAATCTAAAATGTTAAGATTAGAGAGACCTTCATCAAAAGGTGATGGAGCATTACAACACATCTAAAACTCAACAAAGAATGATCAAAACACTTTGAAGTTAAATATTAATAGTAAAAGTTTACATGATTTACTAATAGCACATCGATACTCATGTTACTAATCCCTGGAAAGGAAAATCAGAGTAATCTGTTATCCATGCTCTACAAGTATACTTACAAATGGACATGATTGCAATGCAACAATTATTTGCTTTACGAAATTACTGAAACCAATATCAGGCAAAGGGTCTAACGACCTATTAGCTCTGTGTTAGCAGCTGGTATGATTTTCATTTGATTCATGCTCCTTCCATGTGCTCCCCACTTCTCTGAAGGTCTCAAATCATGCTGTAGGTACCTGTCGCCCTCCAGTAACTCACTCAGGTAGTCAAACTTCACGTGAACACAGTAATTAACTATTAACCAATGATGGGTGGGAGCGGCTATGCGCTTGGTTTCCTGGCTATGATCTGAGGTTAACAGTCACAAACGCACACGCAGACTCCTTCAGAAGCCTCAGCTGATTTGTCTTCCTCCCTAATTTGGGACAACGGAAATCAATTATAGCACTTATAATATACCATCTGAGATCAACTAATATGGCACTGATTGTGATTGAAGCTTAGACTTCATTGTCTGATCTCACCTAAAGATTGCTCATTTGGCTCAGTTCCACACCAGGTAGTGTGCTTACTCACGGTACCATAGAGATCCCACCTTTGGGTCTGAGAAACCATTTTGTTCCTGTATGCAGCATTCTTAAACTTTACTTAAAAATCCAAAAATTTGCTTCAGTAAACTAATGCTAGCATTAAATAAGGTTCAGGTTCTTTTGTGAAATATATATCATCATGCTTTGCATTGGTCCTATTCAGTTTCATTCACATCCTCACCAAATCCAGTTCTAATGGAAAAGAGCATCAAATTGTCGCACAGTGAGTTACTGTAATGCACTAATGTCCTACACTACTGCACTGCATACTTAAAAGTGACTAAATCAAAGAAATTCACACACACAAACAAATCGGGGATCAAGAAGTGCACACATAGAAGAGAGTTCAAAACAAGAAGATCTGCTGCCTCTTTTCCCTACCAGGCCCTTGAAGCCCCTTCCCTAATCATGCTTTTCCATGATCTAAAACAATATAATAACTACCCCATTTTCTCACTTTAAAGTACTACAGACAACTGGATGTCAAATTTTGGAAAATGACTGCCTGTTATTTCATGGGTACATTGTGCAGTGATCAGTGAAAGAGAGGGTCCAGGAAGATTATTTTGGGATGGGTAGTTATTTTGTAGAATACACACTTCCAATTAAGACTAGTACCCTGCTACCCTGCCTTTCATAGGAATATAAATCTGTAAGAATTCTGTATCTAAAACCCCCATTGAACAAGAGAAATTTATAGGCTCAATGTGTCACCGTACCAACATGCTGCAGCAAAGAGTGGTACTAAGTAGTGCTGTGCCTCGTTCCCTCTGCCATAGGAAGCACATTTCTGATAACAGCTGCATCATCCTGGGATGTTCCACACCAAGGACAAATTGGTGCAACCTCAAAAGGGGAAGGAGAGGTAAGAAGGGAGACTGAGCAAATCATAGTGCACAGCAGTGGGCAGTCCTTCTATCAAGACGGATGTCAGCAAGTTGTCTGACCAAATTCCAAATCCGCAGGAAAAAGGCAGAACTATATATTTAAGAAAAAAAAGGTGGAAATAAAACATAAAAAGGGCAAGACAGTAATTGGTTTGTAAAGAAACATTTCACTTCCATCCTCCGGGTTTGCAGCTTGTAACACACGTGGATTGCAGTATTTGTGTGATAAAGCTTTTAAGGGTAGTGTGCCTTGTACGTTAGACTTTCTAATGTAATGTAATGAGCTCTCACTGCTCCACACAGCGTATTTCTGACAATTCAGCCTCACGATGTTACTCCTACACACTACTTAGCAATCCAAGAGCTGTACAGATACACCAACATAGCAGCCAAGTACCAGAAGCTGAAGGAGTGGAGGATCTGAGTCACAAACTGCAGTAAATTCTGCCTGATTTTAAATTCAATTTTCAGAAGAAAGTAGCGTAAAATTTAATTTAAAAATCTAATCAGTTTAGATCATCTAATTTTAAGTATTAATTTAAATCATTCACTGCTGTCTGACTACTCTGCACAGTTAGAAATATTAGATTCAACTGTAATACTGGCTTTCTTAATAAATTTTCTCTTATTTTGACAGTGTCCATTTATACTGGGGACCAAGTATCACATGCTGGTTGCCACTGGTACTTTGCACAAGTAACCATTCTTCATCTGAAATCCACACACACTTTACACAAGGAGTCATAATTGGACAACATTGAAGAGTGGCAACCCTGGGTGATTTCCCCTCCCTTCCTCCCCAGCCTAGGGCTGCTGAGACCAGATTAACAACTGCTGGCCTGCTGAAATCAGCAAACTAAGTTCAGACCAAGGATTAAATCCTGGTGTGTTTGGCTCAATTACACACGAGACAAGAGCAAAGAGACACTGGGGAGCCCATCAATTACATCCTGAATCCAGGAACTGCTGTGCAAGTGACAATTTGTATCTTTAGTCATGAATCAGTTAATAATTCTAATTTTAAAATTACTCTGTGCCATTTGGTGGAGTACAAAATTAAACAAAAAATATAGTTTCCATTCAATGGTTCTTGGCTGAACATGCCCTACTTTTACCTGAGATGACAAGCAAACTCAAGTTGCACTCTTGCCCCTCAGATTTGATTTCAGTTCGTGTTTGATCTGAGTTGCACTACTCATCCCCCCTCCTCATGCAAACAACGACCTGCTTTGTTACTGTAACCCGCTCTGTACATTAAGTCTGGTTCAGAAAAATTCAATTGATCACAACTTCAGTTGGGGAACTAAAGTGTTCTGCAGCCTGGAGTTTGCATTTATGGCCACAGAGTTATGACAGAGGCTTGTCTTCAGCCTTAAAATGTGCACAGTTCAATGAAGGAAGCTTATATCAATATACTGACAGAAGAAGTACCAGTTCGCTGTGAATTACAGGAAACCTGTGACCCAAATTAATTTGCATAAATAAAGATAAAGACCTCATAAGCTAGGAACTACCTTTAGACTTGTTTGAGCTAAACTGGTAATCAGGGTGGGTATGAGCAGCTCTGGCATCAAATGGAGTCCTGTGCACCAGGCAAATGGAAAACTGCAAATATTTCATGGGAAAATGTTATTTTTCTTAACAAAATACTGAGCTTTAGTTGGTGTAGAAGCACCTCTTTGAGCCCTGAATCAAGTGTTTTCTGTGCATATTCCATACAGAATGAAGAAGGAAGAGCACTCAAGTTACACTCGTGTCTCTGTTGGTGGCCCATCATGCCACTCTGTCCTGTTCTCCTCTCTGCTCTGCGGGGCCATTCGATGTTTGGTTAACTTTTTTCATTCCTTCCATGATTCCAGTTGTAGTCACCCTGCAAAATAAAAGAACATACAACTTCTGTACCACTGTAGATTCAAATAAACCATCAAGAAATAATGGGGTTGACATTTCGAGTCCTCATGACCCTTCGACAGAACTTGAGTGAATTACAGGAAACCTGTGATCCAAATTAATTTGCATAAAGATAAAGACCTCATAAGCTAGGAACTACCTTTAGACTTGTTTGAGCTAAACTGGTAATCAGGGTAGGTATGAGCAGCTCTGGCATCAAATGGAGTCCTGTGCACCAGGCAAATGGAAAACTGCAAATATTTCATGGGAAAATGTTATTTTTCTTAACAAAATACTGAGCTTTAGTTGGTGTAGAAGCACCTCTTCACTCAAGTTCTGTCGAAGGGTCATGAGGACTCGAAACGTCAACTCTTTTCTTCTCCGCCAATGCTGCCAGACCTGCTGAGTTTTTCCAGGTAATTCTGTTTTTGTTTTGGATTTCCAGCATCCGCAGTTTTTTTGTTTTTATTTAAGAAATAATGGGTATTGTCCCCTAGGTTAACAGTAGCTCTTGGATACTTCACTCAAGTGGGCATTCTGCATGTGTGAGCTCGGACAGAAATACCTGTAAAGTATATAACCAGAGGGGAACTATTGCCAAGCCTGATCAAGACTTCATGAGACACTCACAAATGTGTTCTTTCCAGGTGGGATCACTAGAAAGCATTCATGAGTGAGAACCCTGGGTGGTATACGCTTCATAGATCAGAGGCTCTGAGGCTAAACACTAATCCAGCCACTGGTCTGGCCAAGATTTCCAATTCAACAAGCTACTGAACTCCTCCTGCAGAATGTCTTAGGCAGATGATAAAGAGGAGAGAATGCCAAGCACAAAGTGAATTCAGCATTGACCATGAATTCAACTTTGGATGTTTATAGTCTTGTGACTCAGCACCACACCAAAATGTCACTGAGCATCGTCGGAGGGGGCCCTTCCATGTTTTGGAAAAAGTGCTCTCTTTTTCTGTTCAGCTATTCTCACAATTGCTTTGTTTTGTCATCCCCCTACCAGCCCTTTTAAGCCTTAGAATTCTATGTTTGAGCTTTGGATATCCAATTCAAGCACACCTGCAGTTACCATGAACAGCAAGTTCTCTCTTCAGTTAATGGGCAGTAACAAAGGGCAGCTCTCATACCTCCATTCTTGTCTCTCCACCCCTCCCCAAGATAGGTTCCTCTTCAATTTGCCATCCTGGCATAAGGTCCTGAAACTCACTTTAAATGCAGCCCACTGCAAATATCTGTTACTGTGATGAGTGCTACAAACCAGTACAGGTTGTGCCCTTGACTACCTCATCACCTTTCAGAATATCCACTTTAGAACTGAAATAAGTCAGCCTTAATGTTGTGGAAATAGTACTATTCAAAAATTAACCTGAGAGGGAAAATAGATCCCCAAAACTACAGAACATAAAGAAATGCACAGATAAGTAAAACCTATATAGTTTAAAGAAAACAGCTTGCTATCTGGATTCAATGTAGAATCATTACTGCAGTGCTCAAATTGTTGATTAGTTCATCATAATATACCAGGTAAGATTCCAGTTCAAGGATGAAAATCAATAGGAGATCAATTAGATCAACAGGACAGACCACTACAGTGATACTTTTTAATGTTTACCAAGCTATCCTAAATCATAGGGTATACAATATAGTTAAAAGCATTTACATGAAGTCCAGGGAATCAACGCCCAAAAACCTAAATTCAAGTGACCTTTTACAGTCTGGTTTCAGGTCTGCCAAAAACAAAACTCGTCCTGCTCAAGCAGAACTGCAGCATTGTGAAGAGATAGCAAGGAAAACTGCAGACCTGCAGTGCACACAAGTAGTCCGCAGACAGAGGTTCATCTGCCAAAAGCATATCCCAGTTGCCCTTCATAACACAGATGCTGCTGCATCTTCACAAAGCTCAGCACAGCAGAGGTGAAAATGATTAAATAGAGCTGCGTTTCAGGGGCTTTTTAAAAGAAACATTATAAATGTACAGATTTCTCTGCCTTTTGATCCTTCCTTTGCCACCCTCCTTCCCCAACTGGAAAATTTACTCTCTGACTTCTCTTAATCCCACTCATATAGCAGAGCTAGGAGATACTTGAAAGCAATCTGGTGTAGCTGGCTATTCAAGGTCTTCTCTGTACATGGGAAAAGGGTAAGTGGAGAAACAATGGTACAACATCTTATACTAGTATTTGGTGGCACAGAGCTTGGTGTCACTCCTCAAGTAGCTCTCCAAAAGGAGTCCCTCTGGTAAATTTCAAGAAATGTCACTAAGACAAAACCTTGTGTGCTATGTGCTGCCATTTCAAAATCTTCCCAGTTTATTTTAAAGAAAAAGGCTTGTATTTTATAGTGCTTTTCACAACCTGAGCGCTTTATAGCCAATTAAGTATTGAAGTGTCGTCACTGTCATAACGCAGGAAACCTGGCAGCCAATTTGTGCACAGCAAGATCCCATAAACAGCAATGCGCTAATGCCCAGATAATCAGTTTTTTGAGATGTTGATTGAGAGGTAAATATTGGCTAAGGCACTGGGGATAGCACTCCTGCTCTTCTAACTAATGCCATGGGATCTTTTACAGCCATGAGAACAGATAGATGAGACCTCAGTTTAAGGTTTCATCTGAAACATGATACTTCTGACAGTGCACCACTCCCTCAGTACTGCACTGGACTGTCATCTTGAATTTTGTGCTCTAGTCTCTCTGGCATGGAGCTTGGACCTGAGTCAGAGGGCTGCAGAGGTGAAAGAGTTACCCACTAGGCCATGGCCGACAACACATGATTTACAAAATTTCTCTGAATTTTTTTTAGACAGCACTCCTTCCTATTGAACATCTTATGCACGTGACAAGGAGGAAAGCTTCTTTTCATTTGTTCCATCACTGGCTAGGCCAGTATTTATTATCCGTCCCGAATTGCCCATGAGAAAGTGGTGGTAAGCCACCTCCTTAAACCACTGCAGTTCATATGGTATAGGTATACCCACAGCACCGTTAGGTGAACACTAAGCAGGAGGTAAATTTAGCAGTGATGATTCTACCTAGAATATTTCTAGTCTTGTGGTGCAGCATCAGGCCACAATATCACGGTGACCCTTAGAAACAAGTCCTCCACACTGCATGACTTTATTTTAAAAAGTGCTCTCTTTTTTTAGTTTAAGTATCCTTATTTAGATGTACCTACCTATTCCGTTAGATAATTTTGTGTCCCAGAGAGACTGACACTAAATGAATGTAGACAAACCTTTTAACTTCTTTTCAAGCTTCATCACTTTCATCACTATTGTGCCAGCAGTTTATCAGTTGATAGTTTTTGAGATTAAATTTTCCATGAATTCAGGTTTTAAGAAAATCAGTCACTTGGTAGTACGGAAATTAAATATTGCTGAAAGAGAGACATGTTGCCAAAGCTTTTCATCTTGCATTCAAGGCAAATGCAAGAATGCCAAATTTCAAACAATCACAACAATTTATGCTGTAGGAGTAGAGTGATTAGTTGGCAAGCCGACTCTGATTGGCCAAGGAGTTGCCATGGCGAAAACAGGGAACTATAGGTTCCTCATACTTCCAGTTGGTTCAAAAAAGGGCTTAAAGAAATTCAATGTGAAGGAGCACTATCTAAAAAAAAAACTTAATTTCTGCTCTGGATCAAGGTTCCCTTTTCACTTAAGAGGCAGGGTGTTAAAAATGTTATCACCTTAATCTAGACCAACTTCAAACTCAGATTTGAGCTCACGGCTAGTGATCTAAGTTCCTACACTTTTGCCCATAACTTTCAATCTCTGGGGTGTCGTACCCAAAGGTGCAGAGGGGGACTCTCCCTCCCCCTCCAGAAGTCCCCGTGTGAGGATTGCACGGCCATTGCCTGGGAAGTTCCAACTTCCGTTGGGAAATTATCCTGCACTGGGAACCATCCGAAACTCTGATTTAAATTGCAATCTTCAGATGGTTCCAACTGTCTTACAGGGACAGTTACCCAAGAAAGGTTAGAAGAATTAAAACCACTTCGCACTCCTCTGTAATTATAATGCTGACCCCCCCCACCCACCCCACACCCTCCTGACTACTCCCCAACTCCAACTACCCTCCCCACCCACCGACTATGCTCCCTATCACCCGCAGAAACCCTTGACCACCTTATCCACCCCCTGACTACCTTGCCCACCCCCTGACTATGTTTACCAATCACCTCCCCACTAATCACCTGATCCCTCTCCCCCAAACCTATTCACTTACCTTACAGACCAACCTTCTCCCTGATTTCTCAAATAGGCAGGACCTTTAAACCTGCCTGCTTTATGGCACTCAACTGAAGACCTTGGCAACCCACTGCGCCGCATTTCTCTCAGCTGGCCTGAGTCGGAAGGTCAGGCAAGAAAGGTGCAGCTGCATTTCAGTGTAATAACTGGCAGCAGAGTGGCAACCTGACTGTGATTGCCACTCCACAGAAGTTATGGCCCTAATTAACCCCTATTTGGCCTGGACTCAATCTCAAAATGCAGAGGTGAAAGAACAGAAAATTATTTATAACTTCAGTTTTACAACGAACAAACTTAAAAATGAGCAAAAATGACACATGGAGGATAATACAGTGACCCATTTGCTGGCCACCAACTGTTGATCATTATCAGGTAAACCTGTAGCTGATCATCCTTCAATATGGAGCTTGTAGATTTGTGCTCACTTCCTAGGTATTTATTACTTACTGCAATGTTCTTGTGTGAAGACACAGTGACATAGAAAATGGTTTCCTCTGTTGAAAGCTAAATTCTTAACATGACAGCTTACGCCAAGCTCCTGCTGACTGCCTCATCGTGTTTGACAGATTTAGTGATTTGTACAGATTCTGTGGACACACGACTATAGCTCAGCTCTCAGCACTGTTCTGGCTCAGTTCTTGGTCTGGAATTGGTTTTGGATGTCACTTTCACCATCTGGTGCAAGCAAAAAGCAGCATTGATTCACAGGTCAGAAGTAGGAGCTGCTCTTCATTTTTTTTTAAAAAAGCGACACGTCATGACTAAAATCAAAAATCTTTCGTCATCTGATAGCAAGAGAGAAAAGTAAATCACTCAATTCAAATACAAACATTCTGTGTAATTTGTTTAGGCCCCATAAGGTCAGAGAATATGGAGCCTGAGGATAAGTGGCAGAATGGATAGGAAGATGGCTTCAAGGCAGAAGGTAAGAGTGCAGGGCACTTATTCAGGGTGGTAGGAGGTGGGAAGTGATGTTCCACAAGGATCAGTGCTAGGTCGACTGCCGTTCACAATTTATATTCATGATTTGGACTTTGGAATCAAAAACACAACTTCTAAGTTTGTGGATGACATCATAGGAAGACTACAACAAATTACAGGAGCACATCAATAAATTTGTAGAATGGGCAAATAATTGGGGCAAATGAATTTCAGCACAAATGATTGTGGGGTAGTACATTTTGGTAGGAAGAATAGGGAGCTCAGAGGGACAGTAAGGGAATTATGCTAAACCTGCCTCGAACCTTGGTTAGGCCATACTTAGGTGTACTTTGTGCAATTCTGATTGCCAAATTATAAAAGGGATGTAGGGGCACTGAAGAGTGTGTAGAGAAGATTTACAAGGATGATTCCAAAAATGTGAGGGTATACATACAGGAAAGGAAGAACAAGCTGGGTCTCTTTCATAATGAAAAAAGGCTGAGGGGTGACCTAATAAAGGTCTTTAAAATTATGAAAGATTTTGATAGGGTGGATACAGAGAGAATGTTTCCACTTGTGGGAAAGAGCATAACTGGAGGCCAAAGATAGTCATCAAGAAATCCAATAGAGAACTCAGGTGAAATATTTTTACCCAGAGATTGGTGAGAATGTGAAACTCACTATCACAAGTAGTGGTTGACGTTAATAGTATAGCTGCATCTAAGGAGAGGTAATATAAAAAAATAAGGGAGAAGGGAATAGAGGTTATGATGGTAGATTTAGATGAGGTAAGATGGGAGGAGGCTCGAGTGGAGCATAAAACTGGCATGGACTGGTTGGGCTGAACAACCTGTTTCTGTGCCCTATATCCTATACAATCCTATGTAAAATTGCCATAATATTTCCATTGGCCATTTTTTCTCTTAGTAGCTCAAATTTTTAATGTCATAAATATGGATTTAAAAGTAAAAACATTCAAATAAATAAATATAAAGAGTCAGTTATGGCAGAGTTGGAGACCATTCAGTCCATCAAGCCCATGCCAATCTGTTACAGTAACATGATTAGATTTATCAATTAAATTTATTGTGTATTTTAATGCCCTTAATAAAAGCTTGAAGTTTTAATAGCCTTTTAATAACACTGAAAAATAAAGGCATATATTTCAAAAGTTTTACTGGGCTAAAATTTATTTTGAGCATTTGTTCGTGTCTGCTGTATGTGAGACGGGAGAGTGTAGCTTTTGTTGTGTTGTATAAACTTTAGAAAGCATGTTAAGCTGCACTGGCAAGTTAAGAGAAATGTCAAGAGAGTGGGCAATTCTTCAGCTGAATGTTAATAATCCAAAAAAAACACCAGCTGCAGCACCATCATTGGTAGGAGGATATAATTACAGCATGGCACATGGACATAGGTCGTTCCCCTTATAACGCAAGAATTTATAATTGAAATATAAAATATGACTTCCAACCATGAAATGAGTTGGATCTATGCACCCTGGTCCAATTAACCCCTAACTATTATCTTCAACTTGTGCAACACCAGGAGAGATCATTCAATGAAAATTATTTGACTGGAGGAGCACACACTATTGCTTTTTTTTGCATTATATAATTTAGTGCATAATATATTATTCTACTGCTAAAATGAAGCTGGTACATCTTTTTCAGGCCCAATTGTTATATAGGCACATCTTGAGATCAATTAGAGGCTAATTACTCCAAGACAGATCCACAGGTCACTTAAGAGTAAGTTTGATGTTGAAGAAGTTTCTCTGTGGGTTGGAGACCCCAGCTTCTTCCCTAGGTCAGAAGAAACCAGCAATAAATGAGTACACCCCAGAAGTTTGCAAGTGTAATGTTTTAAGTGTAGCAGTGTGTTTCAAGACTTTTATATCTCCAGCTGTAGCACAGAAGGTGTCCATTTATAGTGAATTATACTGGGAAAAGTGGGGAAAACAAGAAAAGATTTTAACAGAAAATGCTCAAAATACACAACAGCTTAATCGCAGTTTTAACTGCTGTCGAAGGGTCATGAGCACTCGAAACGTTAACTGTTCTCCGCCGATGCTGCCAGACCTGCTGAATTTTTCCAGGTAATTCTGTTTTTGTTTTTGTCAACAGTTTAATCAACAGCTGAAAGAATAACAGAGGTTATATTTCAGGTACAGCTTGAGATGTTAACTTACTGATCTATTAAGCATTTGACCATTTATTCTTTACATTTTGCTTTAACATAGTACTGTGAGTGTGCTGCATTATTGAAGGTATTACCATTTGGATGAACTGTGTACTGTCCTCCTAAGCAAATGGAGGTTAAGAATCCCAAGGTGCTACTTGCAAAAGAGCAGGGAGTTCTATAGTTCTGGCCGACATTCTTCCCTCAACCACCACCACCACCAAAAACAGAACAACTGTTTCTTCATCTCACTGTTAATTATGGGGCATTAGTACACATAAAATTGCTGCTGCTTTAACCTACATAGCAGCTGTGATGGCTTTTACTGTATAAGACGCACTTCGGGACATCCAGAGAGACGTGAAAAAACATATCATTAAATAAATGAGATATTAAATTTTATTTGCGAATTTCATATCTTGCTTCTGATTATGCTTTACAAAGTGTGACTTCAATCTTGCACTGAAACATTTAACAAGATAACCGCTACTTGAGACAAATCACAGTAACCTGTGGCACAAGAACTGTCAACAATCACTCACAGCGTTCCCCAGATTTAGGGCTTGTACAGTTTTTCCACAGCCTACAGCTCAATCTATTTTTGGCAGTCAATGGGTAGAAAATTAGGTCCAGCCAGTGTCATCATGCAATTTTCCTTATATTCCCCACAAGTGAAAGAGAAAGGCAAAAAAAGTTCAAATTTTGTCATGTTGAGCATCACTGCTCACTCCACTCACTAACTACTATCTGGGCTGCATGATATCAACGCAGCAAAGTATCTTTTTAAAGCTAATAGGTATAGGTTGTATTCACAGGTCAATTCACTACAAGACAATACATGCCATTAAAAGACTGAGGTAAGGCTTCATCTAGAATTATGTTCAGGTTTAGTCCCTGAATAGGACATGGGATATTGAGGCTTTGGAAATGATGAAAAGGAGGGCCACAAGATTGAGTCCCAATTTAAAACACCTCAGCCACTCAGGTAAATTTGAAGAGCTGGGTCCGTTTATATTACAGAAGCGCAGACTTGGGCTATCTGATCTGAGGTTTATAAAATAATCAAGTGACTAGACTGTATTTATGTGGATAAATTATTTCAACTGGGTAGCGGAGGTCATGCTTACAAGTTACTTGGGGGCAAAATTAGATTGGATGCCAGAAAGTATTTATTTTCCCAGAGAACAATAGACCTATGGAACAGCTTAATGGCTTGTGCGGTGAACACAAATTTGCTGCATGCTCCCAAGAGAGAGTTGGACCTGTTCTGGCTAGGGCAAAGATCACGGTTTTAGGTGAGAGTGACTGCCCCCGACATTAAGGCAGCATTTGACCATGTGTGGCATCAATGAGCCATATCAAAACTAAATTTAAATGGAATCGGAGGAAAACTCCGCTGGTTGGAGTCATACCTAGCACAAAAGGAAAATGGTTGTGGTTGTTAGAGGTCAATCATTTCAGCTCCAGGACATCACTACAGGAGTTCTTCAGGGTAGCGTCCTTGGCCCAACCATCTTCAGCTGCTTCATCAATGACCTTCCTTCCATCATAAGGTCAGAAGTGGGGATGTTTGCTGATGATTGCCCAATGTTCAGCACCATTCGCAACTCCTCAGATACTGAAGCAGTCCATGTTCAAATGCAGCAAGACCTGGACGATATCCAGGCTTGGGGCTAACAAGTGGCAAGTGACAATCACACCCCACAAGTGTCAGACAATGATCATCCCCAACAAGAGAGAATCCAACCATCACCTCTTGATGTTCAATGGCAGTACCATCACTGAATCCCCCACTATCAACATCCTGAGGGTTACCATTGACCAGAAATTGAAGTGGACTAGCTGTATAAATATTATGGCTACAAGGAGAGCAGGTCACGGACTGGGAATCGTGTGACAAGTAACTCACCGCCTAACTCCCCAAAGCCTGTCCACCATCTCTACAAGGTACTAGTCAGGAGTGTGATGGAATACTCCCCACTTGCCTGGATGAGTGCAACTCCAATAACACACAAGAAGCTTGACACCGTACAGGACAGAGCAGCCCGCTTGATTGTTTGTGGATGTTGTGCCATTCACTCTCTCTACCAGTACCGACGTACTGGTGGGTGGGGGAGATAAGATCTAGAAAATTTGTCTCCAACTCCTTTAGGCAATCCTAACAGCAGTGTGTACCATCTACAGATGCACTGCAGGAATTCACCAAGGCTCCTTTGACAGCACCTTCTAAACCCACGGCCACTACCATCTAGAAGGACAAGGGCAGTAGAAAGATGGGAACACCACCACCTGAAAGTTCCCCTCCAAGCCTCTCACTGACCTGACCTGGAAATATATTGCCATTCCTTCAGTGTCACTGGATCAAAATCCTGGAGCTTCTTTCTTAACAGCACTGTGGGTCTACCTCCACCACATGGACTGCAGTGGTTCAAGAAAGCAGCTCACCATGACCTTGTCAAGGGCAGCTAGGGATGGGCAATAAATGCTGGCCTAGCCAGTGAAGCCTACATCCCATGAATGAATTAAAAAAAAGAGGGTACACTCCTTGTAACATAAATTAGGACTAAAATGGTTTGCTGAACTAGTTTGGATTGCCTAAAGGAGTCGGAGACAAATTTTCTAGAACTCATCTCCCCCACACTAGTTTGGGTTTTTTAGTCTGTTTTATTGCCTCTTCCAGGTGTTTATGTGGCTACAGGTGGGTAGTGAGTCTTTCTGTCATGATGCACAAGCATCCTCAATAATTGAACAACTTCTGGTCCTGATACAGGTGCACTTAGAGGTCATTGTACAATTAGGAGAAGAACCCTGGCCAATTTTACCTTCCAAACCACAGTACTAACAGCAACTGCAGCGCCCAGAACGTTGGCTGAAATCAGTCAGCAACATCTGCCACAGTGTGGGTAAATTTAGGAGTTCTCCCACTTGGATGCCACAGAATGACTTGAAACAAGTCATTCGATCTCTTGAACGCCAGTGAAGCTAAGTATTCTGCTTACTTTTAATCCCCCAGTCCTTGTCTGGGAGGTAGAGTGATCTTCTGCCTTGAATCACACACTGAAGCAACTTAGCTGAGGAGCTACTAGCTCCGGCATATGCCCCTGAGTGAAGGCATTCCCTTAACTTGAGCTTTCAAGGTGAAGGGGCACTCTGCAGCCTACAATGCCCAGGCTGGCACAACAATTTACCAACAGACTTGTTTTCCTCCTGAATATTTAAAGAAGAAAAGATATTCCATAAAATCTTCATGTATTTTGAAAGTACCCAGGGCCAGTTTTAATACAGTTTTGCTTTAGCCTTGGCTTATTTGTCAAAAATGTTTTAAATGGTCTGTACCATCCCAGACATTTCTTCTTTAAAAATCATATTGAATAAACTGACATACATAAAAGCACGAAAATGTATCCCAATGTTTTGCAAGGACAGCAAGCACTGTTGCTAAGGAGACAAGGTACAGATGTCACAGTAGAATCTGGCAATTTCCACTGTGAGCATCTGTACCTCTCTCTCTGTCGTTTAGTTTAAAACCTACCTAATCAAACAAGCATTTGGTCACTTGTTCTCATGTCTCCTTTTTTGGCTCGGTGTTAAATTTTAATGCTACTGGGACATGCCTTGGGAAGGTTTATAACATTAACATTTAACAGCGAATGCAATTTGTGAGGAGAGAATAGAAAATGAAGGACACTATAACCCGATAAAGAGGAGAATAAAAGGAGGTATTATAAGAGATTTCATAAGATACATAGCAGAACTGTGAATGTGCAAAGGGAGCAGGGTGGGGGGTTGAATGGAAGCAGGAGGAATTTGGTGGCAGATGAGCAGGGAAAAGAAGAGAAAGGGTGAGAAAGGCCCACAGCTAGGAAATCAATTTGCAGGCAGTGTGTCTATCAAGAATTACCTGTCTTTTTTTTGGGGTGGGGAGGGGGTGGGGACTGTTATGATCCTAGACCAGACTCCCAAGCTTCTGGCAAGATCTGAATAGGAACCAAGGGTGTTTTGTTTAATAAAAACAGAAAATGCTGGAAAAATGGCAGCATCTGTGGAGAGAGGAACAGAGTTAATGTTTCGAGTCTGTATCATTCTTCTTCAGAGTTCTTGTTCTTTAAACAAAACATTCTGTTTAAAGTAGACAAAGTTAGAGATTCAAGACACTTGCGAAGAGAATAAAGCCACAAGATTCCATGAGTTTTGAAGAAACAAAAATAAACTTTACTATAGAAGGTCAAAAAGGTAAAACAATTAACAAGATCTATCTTTCAGGGTTAATCACACATTCAGGGTTAATATGAGGTACATGTGAATTAACAGGCAAACTATGGTCGAACATGCCACACTGTACAATAAATACACCAAGACAGTTCTCACAGATTTGTCAGCATCCCACCCAGATGTCATTAAGCACTGTGAGTCAACCAATCTTGTTGAAACTCTTGTCTCTCTCACAAGGGGCTCCAAACTTTTCACTTTCGAAGGTTAAACCTCTGAATTCCCTCAAAGCCACTCCAACTGCCTCAACGACTGCACATCTCCCAGGGTTTTAACCTCATCTTCTGAGGCTCCATTCCTCTGGATTTCCGAGTCTACACTGTAGCCTCTACTTACTCGCACAATTTCAGCTCTTTAATAGCTGGCTAGCTTCACTTGGCTGGCGCTGCCCCTGGATTTCACCAAGCTCCAATGGCCTCAGCTACACCAAGCTACAAATGGCTCTTAGGGTTTCTTCTGAGCCCTAGCCCTTTCTAGCATGGAGTAAGTGACCTTCTCAGCTCCCCAGGGCTTCTACTAAGCCCCAGCTACAGCAGCACCTTTTCCCCTGCTGCAGAGCACTCTCTCCCACAGCAAAAACACAGATAAATTGAAACCCTAGAACCTTAAGCTCCAGTCATCTCCATGACAACACAGCCTTCCAAGGCTCACTGAATGCTTTTAAATTAATTGTAGCTCTAACTGCCAAAACAAGAAAACCTCTCCGGGCTGCACTCCTCTGCAAGCAGTGTAGACACCTCGTCTCCAATTCTCCAGCTAAGTAAGCCACCTGTTTTTAATAATCTTACCCTTCTAGCTGTTATACCTTTAAGTCAACATTGCCTCAGCCTTTTAGGTGTAATAGTCTTCAAGCTGCATTCGTTGCATTTATCCCATTTTCTACAATATCTTACTCTTCCCAGAACTAAAAATACCTCTAAAATATTACTATGAGCTATGAACCAGGTATTTATAACTGGGGGGTGTTAGTTAGGACAAGTGGTGGATGGAAATATTCAATAGTGGCATGGGGAGAGGAATATCAAACATCGAAAAGTGAGGAATTTGTTGCCTCCACGTTTCACAGTGCAGTCACATCTTGGGGTTACCATGGTACCGAGGCTGATTCAGGCCTGCACTCAGGTGCTGGTGACTGCAGTCAAGAAAATACTTCAGGAGAACACGATAGGGAATAACAGTTTGTTTACTTGCTAGAAAACGTATTTTTCCAAACATTTTCCTGCATTTCCTTCCTCTGGTATTCTTCCCAAATTCTTTTTGGGGGTCATTGACACATAGAGCTGAGGTGTAGGTAGAGAGAATAATTATTGAGGCTCAAAGAAGGATCAGTAAAATGGCTAATTTTACTTGTAATTTCAGGCTGGAGCCTGAAATATCGTACAACAAAAGAATACTTGAAAGCAGTGGGAACCTGAAGTAAGAATTTAACTGCTGATAAAACACAACCCAAGCTCTTAACTTTTTCCAGTGAGGCTGTCTGTACACATGCAGGATAGAATGCCATCAAGTAGATCAAATTTTATAATTATGGTTTGACGGGTTTTACATATGCAAAATTCATTATAAATGTAAACATGCAAATTTATAATGGAGGATAAAGTCGACAGAAATGCACGAAGGGAAGTCAAATGGTGCAAACCAGAAATGCATACACACACACATAAAGTGGACCAGAATGCGATGTTATGATGGTTTCTAGTTTCTTTAACAGAATAATTTCACCCTGTTAAGCTTTCCTCAAGTATGCTGAAAATGCCCAGCTCTACTTCACCACGACTTCTCTGGGCCCCTCCACTGTCTCTAAATTGTCAGATTGCTTATCTGACATTCAGGATAGAATGCTCAGAAATTTCGTCCAATTGAAAACTGTGACGATTAAAGCCATTGTGTCCAATCCCCAGCAGGTACAACGTCCCCTAGCTACTGGCTCAATCCCTCTTTTGGTAACTGTCTAAACTGAACCAGATTGGGGACCAGACATTTGACCCCGAGCTGAACTTCCAACTACAGTACCATCACGAAGACTGCTATACCATCACACAACTTCACCCCACCTCAGCTCATGTTTTGCTGAAATCCTCATCCTAGGCCTTTGTTACTCCCCAGACTTGACTATTCCAACACTCTCCTGCCAAGCCTCCCACATTCTAAACTCCATAAACTGGAGGTCATGTAAAACTCTGTTGTCCTTGCCCTAACGCTCACCAAGTCTGGTTCATATATCACCCCTCAATGACCTACACAAGATGTTCAGCAACATCTTGACTTTAAAATTCTCATCCTCGATTTCAAATCTCTCCATAGCCTTATCCCTCTGCAATCTACTCCAGCCCCACAACGCTCCAAGAAATATGCATTCCAGCATCCGCAGTTTTTTTGTTTTTATGCATTCCTCTAATTCTGGCCTCTTGAGCATCCCCTATTTTATTTGCTCCCCCATTGATGGCTGTGCCTTCAGCTGCCTAGTACTAAGCTCTGGAAGTCCCACTCTGAACCTCTCTGCCATTGCAACTCTCTTTCCTCCTTTAATACATTCTTTAAAACCTATCTCTTTGACCAACCTATTGGTCATCTGACCTAATATCACGTGACTCCCTCAAATTTCACTTCAAATGTTCCTGTGAAGGAAACACCTTGGAAAGGTTTATTATTTTAAAGGCACGATATAAGTACAAGTTGTTATTCTTTCCAAAAACTTCCTGTAACCTACAGGGAGTGTAAAATAATTGAAATTCTGTTCTTGACTACCTCTTAAAGGTGCCACTTTAATAATGATGTGTACTGCATGCAAATATTTAACATGGTGAAATTGCCCTGGTAAATCACTGACGCTGCAAGGACATTCAACTTATTTGTTGAAAGTGTGCAACCCAAAATCTGTGTGTTTTGAAGGCCCCTGTTTGACAGTAGAAAAATCAGATTGGGAATGAGGAGAATCATCCTGCTTTATGTACTTATATAAATATATTGCAACACAATGCAACAAAAACACAAACTAGATGCCAAGTGTCACTGGAGTAATTTGCATTTTATCTCTTCTATCATGGACAACACATTCCAGGCAAACACACATTAGAAACAAGTTTTGAAATGACAATGCAACTTCCTAACTGGTAGATTTTTACCAGTGAGGGAGTAGCAATCTACCAGTGAGGGATAGCAATTTTCTATGATTCACCATGTGTACTATCATCTAGGTCCAGGGACTTTAAAGGGCTGAGACATCCAAGTTCACCAGTTCTGAAGAAGGATGGTGAGCAGCCAACAGTGCACCAGCCACTTCTGAGTGTGCAGAACCCACACTTCTAGCCACCAAGCTCCTTCAATTTCTATTCAGGCTACCACACTGCAAATCATAGTCCCTGCCAGCCTCACCATTGCCACAGCTGCGTACTATTTCCCTCCTGGCCTATTACTCCTCACCTTTTACTCAAATTTGTCCCCTTTTTTTTATTCTTTCGTGGGATATGGGCACCACTGGCAAGGGCAGTATTTGTTGTTATTCTTAAATTGAGTGGCTTGCTAAGACATTGAAAAGGGCACTAAGAGTGGATTACTGTGGATCTGGAGCCACATGTAGGCCAGACCAGGTAAGGGTGGAAGATTTCCTTCCCTAAAGGACATGAGTGAACCAGATGGGTTTTTACAACAATCAATGAATTTTGTCATGGTCATCCATTACTGAGACTAGCTTTATATTCAAAATTTATTAATTATCCTTAAATTCCACCAGCTGTCATAGTGAGATTTGAACCCATGTGACTAGTGCTGTGACACTGCCACTACTAGTCCAGTGACATTACCACTACGCCATCTCCCCTAGTTTACAGCTGTGCCTTAAACTACTCCTTTCTTCACTCCAGTTCAATTTTAGTCTCTACAGGATATTTCCCATACAGCTTGCTACCCACTTCTGTTGCCAATTTCTGTGGAAACTCCCCAACTTGCAACTCATGTCTTACATCTCTAGGTTTCCCAGCTTTTTTCTTCAGCTGGACAGCAAGAAACATTTACCACTTCAGTGGTCCTGTTCTTCAGTCTCTCCAACTACCCAACACCAATGCAGATCACAGGCCACTAAGATAGCTCCCTTTGACCATGTCATCATCCTCCTCTTAAGACATGGCCAATCATTCATTGGTTCCTACAACTCCTATCCAATTCATCCACAATTCTAACTGATAGAAATGTTAATTGTAACTAAAGGCTGCTAGAACACATAACCCATTTCACCTTCACTTTAGCAACCATTAGGTTAAACTCTAAAAAGTAAATCACTTTTTAATGGAAAAAGGCTTGTGCATGGGGGCTTGGAATTTTTATGTATGGGTGGTTCGTCATCTTTTTGTATGTTGGAAGCACCATACTCCGAGTGTAAAGAGATCTCACATTTGCAAAGTTTGTTTATTGTGTCTATGTGGTGTCTTGCATTTTATGTATATGGGGATTTCCACTTCTATACAGTCAAAAAAAAGTTTTGACATGTACACCTGGCTCCTAAGATCAATAAGGTAGGAATAGAAGCTCCACTCAGACTCAAATAAGAAGCCAAGGCTGCAAGCAGTCTGATTGGAGTGGGACTAGTAGGAAGAGAACACAAGAGGCCTATGACAATGCAGTTTGCTGATTCAGCTGTCTCATTCATATTGAAATTAACAGTCATTTCAACTCTATATCACTCTATCATTGTTCATAAGTTTTCACTTCTGGCAAATTCTATTATGATAACGGGCATTATGTTCCACACTCACTAAATGCTATTCTCACATTCCCCAATGCACATTTTACACAGGAATGAAAACTGTTAGTCTCAACCCATGTTGCACTGTTGCTATTAGAAGCACCATATGGCAACCAACACATCCCACATTTTCTCACCAACCTCCTTCGACTCTTCCCCACCTGACAACCCCGTAACATTCAAACTAATCCGCAGAATAATACAGACAACAATCTGATGGGAAGACTCCACCTTTCTTTTCATGCGTTTTTGTCTAGTTTCCCTACATTTGTTTTATCTTTATCGAAGCAACATCAATGGGCAACAGGGCAAGCTACTGACCTCTCTGGACTTAGTCAATTCTTCAGCAGTGTTCTGAGAAGTTAAACAACCTGCCTTGCAACCTTCCATTCTTTCTTTGGGAACAGTTCCCAGCTTCTGTTGAATACTTTAATCAAATAGTGCAGACACATTTCACCGAGTGGACAGGTGCACGCAAAACTCCACCATTACTGGTGTTGTATCAGACAAGATTCTACTGTAATAAAATGAGCCCTATGTTCCTTTGTAACACTCTGCTTCAATCTTGTACAGTGATGTGTCAAACCATTTTAAAAAGGTCCAGACTCATTTCTGTCACTGCTTTCCAAGTCCAGTTAATACCAATGCAGGATGTCTAGGCAATGGATTAAAAAATATAAACCCAACTAAATGTTCTGTTCTGGAAATGAGGTTAACAATCTCACCTGTGGCAGGGCAGTATCTGAGCTACCAAGTCATCCTTGTACGTAATGGTACTCTGAAACGGACAAGCTGAATGTCAAATCTAGTAATTACTTATGCTCAATATAAATTTTTAATGGATTAATTAGATTATAAACAATTAATCAACACCTCCACAACTGTCATAATAATAATTCTTGGTGGGAGTGCAATTGTCAACTGTCTCATTAGCATTAAAATATAATTTTCTCCCTACAGAACAAGCCATTCAGCATGATCACTTTAAAGTGAATGAAGCTAGATTGGACGGCGGTGTTTGATCTGCGTTCAAACCCAGTCCAAGAAGATAGGATGAACAACTCCTGTTTGCTGACTTAAATAGTCCTATAAAAGATGACGTAAAGCATTCTCAATCTAGTTTCAACTAGTCATGGGATTATAGCATGAAAATTGTTCCTTAGTTCAGCTGTACATTGAATTATAAATGTAATACTAATCAGAAATGCCCCGAACATTATAAATTTAGAAAATTGTAAGAATTTGAGCAACAGGTTCCATGAACCTACTTTCTCACCCTATCCTTAATCACTTTTGCCTCCAAAGTACATTTAGTTGTTTTTGGAACTTATTTGTATTGACTCCTCCTGTGTCTTAACTGAGCAAATTATTCCTAACTTTTTTATCCTGAGGAGAGAAAAGTTCCTTTTCTGCTAACAGTATAGTCCCTAGGGTATGAGTCATTTACTGCAGTATCCAACTTAATTTGCACAAATTTAGGCAATCTTCTTCATAATCTCAAAGTATTCAATTTTTGCTTCAATTAAGTTTGCTGAATTTTGCAGAATGAAGATTTGTCACTAAATCGCTTGCGGAATGAAAAGTTGTAACTAAGCTCATTAATATAGAAAAATAAGTGAACAAGGCGCCCTCATGACAAGCAGATGGCAATATCAGAAACTTGCAACTCTGCTGAGTATTGTTTTATAATCTGTGAATTAATATGTTAACAACTCAGTACATTGTACAGATAATGAGACACCAATCATGGTTGATACTATTGTAGAAGACAAAAAGCCAGCAAAGAGAAAAACTGCTAGAAACACATAGCAAACAGAATCCACGAGAAAATGTTTCAAGTCAGTTCTAATGACCAGATACACTTGGAACATTGACCCATGATGCTGATTAGCTGCTGTGAATTTCTTGCATTTCTTTTTTATATTTCAGATTTCCAGTAGTGCTTTTATTTTCTCACAGGTGAACACTAGGTTACCTCACCAAGTTAAAACATGGGATGTTCAGTTAATCGAAGACCATACATTGGCTGTCTCTAATTTGTTACACTGCTAATCTAACATTCAGTACTGGATGAGCAGAAACTGCCTCCAACTAAATACTGGGAAGACCAAAGCCATTATCTATGGTTCCCACTACAAACTCTGTTCCCTACCCACTGACTCCATCTCTCTCCCTGAAAACTGAGAGTGAACCAGGCTGTTCGCAACTTTGGTGTCGTATTTGGCCCGGAGATGAGTTTTAAATTACATAACCGCTGCATCACCAAGATTGCCTACTTCTAACTTGTGACATCACTAGATTCTGCCCATGCCTCAGCTCATCTGCAAATGGTCTAATTTAACTTCAGGCAATTGCCATAGAGAGGGATGGAGTCGTTGGCTAGGGATTAAGCTTTTGATCATCTGTTCTACTAGCTCCATATGTAGCTTGATGTCAAATTCTGTTCTATTTGGGATGTTTGACTATAGTAAAAGTACTATATAAAAGCAAGCTGTCACTGTGTAAAACATGTGGGTTCCCAGAGGTCAACAATGTTTTCCTACTAGTTTTCGAGGATTGTTGGGTCTAAAAAGTCTGTTGGCCCCATTTCCTACACCATTGGTCCAGATACAATAACCTCAAAAAGTTTTTTGCCATTTTCCCAAGTTTCCAAAGGAACGGAGAAGAATGGGCTGCATTCCCAATGAGATAGTGGTTCAACGGCGTTTGTGAGTAACTGAGGCATAAAGTCCCAACAGATTTCAGGTTTGATCAAAGACATTCTAATGGGGAACCAGCAAATGTAACGTATTTGTATTTCCAAAAGGCTACTGATAAGGTACCACACATAAGGCGACTTAATAAGATAGGAGCCAATGGTGTTGGGGGTAGTATATTAGCATGGATAGAGGATTGGCTAACTACTAGAAGACAGAGTGTTGGGATATGGGTGGCATTTTCAGGATGGCAATCTGTAACTAGTAGAGTGCCAGAGGGATCAGTGCTGGGACCACAATTATTTACAATATATATTAATGATTTGGATGAGGGAAATGAATGTACTATTGCCAAGTTTGCGGATGACACAAAAATAGGTGGGAAGGCAAGTAGTGAGGATGACAAAGAGTCTACAGAGGGATATAGACAGGTTAAGTGAGTGGGCAAAATCTTGGCAGGTGGGATATAATGTGGGAAAATGTGAGGTAATGCACTTTGGCAGGAAGAATAGAGGAATTGAATATTACTTAAATGGAGAAAGACTGAATAAAGCTGCAGCACAGAGGGATTTGGGGGTCCTCATGCATGAATCCCAAAAAGCTAGCATACAAGTTCAGCAGGTAATAGGTAAGGCAAATGGAATGATGACCTTTATTTCAAAGAGAATGGAGTATAAAATAGGGAAGTCTTGCTAAAACTGTACACGGCATCACTTAGACCACACCTAGAATACTGTGAACAGTTTTGATTCCCTTACCTAAGGAAAGATATAGTGGCATTGGAGGCAGTCCCAGAGAAGGTTCACTAGGTTGGTCCTGGGTATGGTTGAGTAGGTTGGGCCTGTACTCACTGGAGTTTAGAAGAATGAGAGGCGACCTTATTGAAACATATAAGATCCTTAGGGGGCTTGACAGAGTAGATGCTGAGAAGTTGTTTCCCCTTGTGGGTGAGTCTAGGACCAGAGGGCATAATCTCAGAGTGAGGGGTCGTCATTTAAAACAGAGATGAGAAGGAATTTCTTCTCTCAGAGGGTTGTTAATCTGTGGAGTTCTTTACCACAGAAGGCTGTAGAGGCTGAGTTGTTAAGTATGTTCAAGGCTGAGGTAGACAGATTTTTAATTAGGAATCAAGGGTTATGGGGAAAAGGCAGGAAAGTGGAGTTGAGGATTATCAGATCAGCCACGATCTCATTGAATCATGGAGCGGACTGGATGGTCCGAATGGACTACTTCTGCTCCTACGTCTTATGGTCCACTGCAGCATCATCACAACCCTGACAGCAGCCTTTTACCCTCTCTGACCCAGAGGGGCACTGCAGAGAACAGTATTCACAAAAGGTGAAACCATAGGTAGCCAGGCTGTGTTAAAGCTGCAAATACTGCTTTTCCAAATTAAAACTGGAAAATGAAGAGTTTTAAACCAGAGTATTAACTTACTTTTTCTCTTTCAGATCCTGCTGTGTTTTTTTCAGCAATTCTGTTTTTAAATCAGGGAATGTAACAGCATGAGCCCAAAACCATTTACATAATAAAGATTTGCACAACAGGCAGATTGAAGACGATTCACACTCCAGCAAATAACTGCAACTCAGCCTAATGCTTGACATTTCTGCTTTGCTCAATAAGAGTCACAATTATATTAACTAAATTACTTCATTAAAATTAACATATGGAGGCGTGCGGAGCTTGCACCCCATCAGAGAAAATCATATCAGGGCATTTCTATGTTCTACTTACTCATTAACAGAGAAACAGTGTAAAATTAAACTGCACAATTAACTCATTACACTCTGAGCAATGTTTCTCCACCCACCAAAAGTTGACAGTACGGCAATCGGCGCTGGCATCACATGTCCATCAGCGCACTTCTTGTAGAATGAAGTGCAATGAAAGATTAAAAACTGCTACTGACATGTTAATATCAGCATTTTTATGTTGTGAAATCTGAACATTATAGACTTTTTTTTGCCAACAAGCTGTCTTGTTTTGGAGAGGGTGAGAGAAAGAATTGCAGGTTCACAGAAATACCCAATTCATCAGGCTCATGCACCATTCTTTGTGCACTGTTAACTGGCTACAGTACACATATATGCAATTGAATTTTGATATAATGCACTTGAACATCCACTGCCCTCAAGGATTTGGTCAAATTGTTGAGTTTCTTCAAACTTTGCGGATGGACATCTCACTCAGCAAACCACATCTGCCCTGGGCCCATTTACTGAGAGAAGATGGTCTCTTTCAGAGTAAACAATATTCCTTGCTTTTCATTTAAACTCAACATGGATTCAGAGCAGTAGTGAAACTCGAGATAAGAGACGATCTGTGGTGAGGTTTCACAGGATCAGAGTGAAATCAAGCTTAAAACAAAAAGGGGTGGGGAGGAGAACCTGATGCAGGCAACCACAGAGCCAAAATGAATAACAGATGGACGAATAAAAGCAGTTGTATGGCATTGACTGGAAGAGTACCTGTACAGAAATAGCTTCATAAAATATCAACTTAGAAGGGAAAGCTCCGCTTGAAACATCTCATTAACTTCTTTCAGATTACAAGTATGTAGCTTAGACATAGAAAAGTTTACACAGAGGCTTCTGATAGAAGCAAAACCATGAGAATTAAAGGTAGATTACTGCTAAGGAATTGCAGTCTGACAGGTGTCATGGCAGACAGGGAACAGCTGCTTGATGGAGGATTATAAGGTTGATGTCTGCAGCCAAGTTATTTCTAATTTACATAATGACCAAGGTGTAGAAGTCAAATTAAGCTTGTGAAATCTGCAGAAACAACATTAAAATGGCAAGCGCAAAAGGGATAAAGAATGCAGTTAATGATGGGGAGATTTTAATCAGTTGTGAAATTGCACAAGGGACAGATCAAATTCAAAGCTGCTAAATGTTTACTGGTGAAAATGAATGAGCCAAGTTTGCAATTCACAGAACAGGGACTTTTAGAAGCAAGCAAGAAGCATTAGGGTTGAACAGTATCCTCACCCCCTTCCAATGTTGACAAAAAATTGGTCCAGCAATTCAAAATGAAAATTGGATACATAGCCAGAAGAGTAATAAGTCAATAGGTGTAGGCCAAGGCTTTATAATGCAGTGGTTATAATACAATTGCCATATTCCAGACAACTGTGGACAACACACTTCAGCAAACATGTATTGGAGGAGGATGAAACAAAAAGCGATACAAATGTGTTCAAGTGTATAGGGATGAGCTTATGAGGAAAGGTTACAGAAACTCAAGCTAAAAAGACCTGTGAAAAAAATTAAAGGTGTATAAAATATTGAATTATTTAATACGAACACAGTAAATAGTTCTAGAGGGCATTATATATTAAATATGCAGCTCAATTTTCATGCAATACTCGTGTCAGTCATGTTCCAATGAGAAACCTTGTTATATTCAGAAATGGCACTGTGACAAGAATTTTCAGTATTAAGGGTGTCACACCCTATCAGATTCACCCACAACGGGTGGTACACACAATAGTTACTATTGTGCAGGTATTTGCCTGTGTGTTCTGATAGCCTTGCGTTTAAAATATTAATTTAAACTTTTTTCACAGTTGGAACAATCTCTCAAATGAAAATTAAATTATTAAATTCAACTTTTAATTTTTCACCCCTCAGCTGGCCTGCTCCCTCCCCCCTTGGCCTCCTCTTTAGGAGCATATTTTGAAACTAGCCATCTTGCTTTGCCTGAGGTTGTTATTTCCTGCTGGAGACCACCCACCTTCAGCATTTCTCAGACAGAACGAAGAATTTGGCATCAATTTGTAAAATTACGCTTCATTTAGTATGACACAGGATCCGCACAGGTGAACTACATGATATACATGAGTATTATTAATGATGCCTGTACCATACCCAACGAACAGAGACAATAAGCATCAGTTTCGAGATGTAACCCAAGAAGTGGAAATCAGCATCTAATAATAATTCAATGGTTCACTGCACATCATAATGGAGCCACCAATCACTCAATACAAAATGTTACAGACAGATTTCTGGAAGTTCCTGAATATGCAGTCACAAGAACAACAAAAGCCAGTAACTCTTAACATTCTGAAAGTGAAGGTTCAGAATGAAACTGCTTATCCCTATATAATCCCTCTGGCCCATCCCCAATTCTGAGAGCACTCAACATAATCCAATTCAAATTATTGCTTGCACTATATGTGAAAATCATGGCTTGCAAAGCTTCCCCTCCGAACATGATGATCCATCTTATTAAAATGAAATAAAGCAAACTCTGCAGGACCAACCTGGGATACAGCGCTTCACATTTATTGTAATTATCGAAGGCAACACCAGCTTCACATTCATTCTTGCAGAAGCTGGTGCCTCAGATAAGAACTTCCAGCGTCTTTAGCACCTGATTCCTGTGGTTCAGTGGCCTAGCCAAGTCCTTCTTACATTGATCAGGCTAAGTCGTAATCATTCAAGTCTTCAATACAGTGAAAGTGAAAAAAAAAGAATTTTGCCTCATTTGTTCTCTTTCTCCCTCCCACCCTCATTCCAGAGGTAATCATGCAGGTTAATACGGACATTGAAACAAGCAAGCAAGTCTGTCACAGTCACTAAGCACAAAACGACATAAAGCAACTGTTCTGGTTGAAGGTAAAACTTTAAGCTGAAATTACTTACACTTCATCCATCTCTACATCTTCCTCATTCTGAGGTAGTTGAAGATAGGGATTGTCTGAAGCCGGTCGGAACTTGTAGCCCGTCAAGCAGAAGAATATGAGTGTGGCAAGTTCATCTAGGAACTAAAATTAATAGAACCTTTATCAGAAAATAATGCAATGGATTTTGGATCAATGAATGTGAAGTTCCTGAGCTCTGAAAACTTGATGCCTAAAGTTGCACTTTCATTCAAGTTTGTGTTCTTAATCCAGAAATGTACATAAAAGATTAATTACATTTTTTCTAAATTTTAACAACATAAAAAGCAGAATTTATAAAAATGAAAACATATTCTCCAAAGCTTCAAATTTTTCAAACAATTAAGACACTTGATAATTAAAAAACGCTATTACAAAGCAAGTGGTTTTCACCATTTCTCTATTACTAGGTCGCAGTGTCCCTTAAGTATTTTCCCTTTCCGCCATTGCTGTCCCCTCCCCATTCCACAGCTTCAAGGTTGACAATCATCTTTATGCACATGATTTCTACTGAAGTTTAATAATAACTCTTGTGATGCTCATTTTTTTGTTTTAAACTGCTTGCTTCACAATGTTTTCAACAGAGGCCTGTGACTAAATTACCCAACCTCTAGTTTAAGGGTATTGTGAGGGGCAGGCAAAAAAAGTCCCAAATTGGTGAATGGGGCAAAATAATTGTAGAAGAAACCTTACCCTTCCTTAAAAAACATGGCCAAAAAAGAAGCACTCTCTTGTTTAGGGCCAATGGGACACCTGGAAGAATGGCATAATGCCACAGCAGAACACAGCAGAGATACACAATGGGGATTCAAAGAAAGACCATGACAGCCCTGACTCTCTCTACCTTTCTGCAGGATCCTATAATCTTATGTCGCAAATATCGGTGACAGTTCCCCTGATAGTCTCCTGAATTAAAAAGGTCTCTTCTCTAGAGGTGTGACATAGGACCAAACAATCATAGTATGAGGCTCTGATCTTGTCGGTGATATCAGTTATAAGGGAAAGTTAAATTTCATAATTAAACTAATCATCATAAGTAAACTAAATTAACATAACTCAGGAAGACATCACTTTTAGCAAAACAGGCACATTCTGCAAAATCGGTAATGTAGAAAATAATCATTTAAGGGCAGCATTTCTAAATTAATTAATTTGCATATTTAACTTTCAAAACATGTTTCTCTTATTATAACAAGTATATTTCAGTTCCAATGGTTGTGTTATTAAACAATTACTCCAAATAATGTCATAAATCAGTCTTTAAAAGGTAGCATGCATTATATCATTTTTCTCTTATGTTGTATAATTTTGTCAGCTTTCTCCTCCTCCTCTTCCTTGATGGGATTGACTCGAATTCCCATAGCACCCTTCAAAAACTCACTTTTTTTTTCTTTCACGGAACGTGGGCATCACTGGCTAGTCCAGCATTTTTATTGCCCATCCCTAATTGCCCTATAACCGAATGGCTTGCTAGGCCATTCCAGCGGGCAGTTAAGAATCAACCACAAGAGTCAACATGAACTCACATGTAAGGGTGGTGGATTTCCTTCCACGAAGGGCGTTAGTGAACCAGATGTGTTTTTACAACAATCACTGCAACTAGCTTTCAATCAAAGATTTTAATAAATTGAATTTAAATTCCACCAGCTGCTGTGGTGGGATTTGAACCGCTGCTGCCAGAGCATGAGCCTGGACCTCAGGATTACTGGTCCAATGACATTATCACTAAACCGCTGCCTGGAAAGGCAAGAAATCTAGACCACAAATCGAGACAAGAAAGTTTAGAAATCTGTAATAGGTGGATACAGATTGGATCTGTAGGGCTCAGTTACATACCCACCTTTACCACTGAGCCAGTGGAGGAGCAGTCGAAAATGGTTTTAAATTTTATAAGATTAACAAGCTGCATAACCTGTAAACTAGGCCATCTTCAATCACATATCTATGATAAAACTAGGGAATGAATAAGGAACTGGCTATAGCATCAAAATCAGTAGATTAGAGAAAAATGTCATGGGAAGAGGAAGATCAGAGAACTTCCCAGGGATTGGTGTTAGGGCCACTAGAGTTTGTAATGTTGATCTACAATATGGGTTCAGAAAGTCAAATGCAAATTGGTCAAATTTTCAAACAAATCAAAAACAAGGAAAACAAAAAGTTTCTTTCAAGCTAGGAGTAATCTCAGTTGACAGCACTCTTGTCTCCAAGTCAGAAAGTTGTGGGTTGAAGTCCCACTTCAGGACTTGAGTACAGAAATCAAGACTGTACTGAAGACATTCTACACTTTTGGAGGAGCCATTTTTTGGATGAGACATTAAACCGAGGCCCTGTCTGCCCTCTAAGATGGATGCAAAAAAAAAAAACCCATGGCACTATTTTGAAGAGCAGGGAAAGTCCTGGCCAATATTTATCCCTATCACATCACAAAAACAGATTATCTGGTCATTATCACATTGCTATTTGTGGGAGTTTGCTGTGCACAAATTGGCTGCTGCATTTCCTGCAGTGCAAGAGTGACAACACTTCAAAAGTACTTAATTGACTGTAAAGCGCTTTGGGACATCTGGCGATCATGATAGGTGCAATATAAATGAGAGTGTTTCTTTCTTTCTTGGGAGGAACCATGGTATCAGGAGAGGCATCCCAGAAATTACACAATGAGTGATAAATTATGTAAATCGACAGATGAATTTTAACACAGACAAGTGTAAATGATTCATCCAGGATGGAAAAATGGGCCAGACATGTACTCCATGAAACTGTTATAACTGCCAAGGAAGAAAGTGAAAGAGGTCTAGGAATCTTCATAGACTCAACAGGTGGAATTCTCCATAAATGGGGCTAAGTGCGGTGGTGGGTGTTTTTGGCAGTGCTGGAATGGCGTGAACTTGCACTCGATTTTGTGCTTGGAGGCTCATTAATTATGCAAAGGCGCGTATCGGTTTGAATCAGCTGGCGGGTCAGGAGTTCATTTGTGTGGCTGCTGTCAGCTGGTGCGTTCGAAGGTCTGGGCACCATATTTAAAGGCCAGTCCAATACACAATCTCACTCTCTTCAGCCCACCAGAGATGTCTAGTGGCCAGAAGAGGAAGGCCAAGAGCCTCAAGAAGGAGGCAGCACCCTCATGTACCGGGCCCTCGAGGCCTTAATCAGAGGGGTGCAGGCACAAAGGCACACATTCTAATCCAAGATGGCTGCAGGAAACACAGCAGCCTCACCTCTCCGGCCTGGGTGGTCACTGTGGAGGTCAGCACAGCTGACAACCATGCCTGAAATGCCAGTGCAGGAAGAGGATGAATGATCTCATCCGCTATGCCAGGGTAAGTCATCCTTCAGCTCCCTCCAATATCAAACTCTGATCATGGCATCATGCACGCAAACAGCTACTCTCTTCAGGGATCTCACACAACCATTAGCAGGGGACACATTTATACACTCTTTCTCTCACCAAGACTTTCACTTCACCATCATCCCATCTATCATGTTGCTCAAGTTCCATCCTCTGGCTCTTCTGGGGAGGGCTCAGCACACACCCAACCTTTGCTCCCTCCCTTCTCATCACATGCTTTTCTTTTTCTTCATACAGGCCAAGCTGGCACACAACTGGCATGAGAGATCACAGACCGGAGAGGGATGGCCGACATCATTGTCCTCAATGAATTTGAGGCTGCTGCAGCCAAGCTGGCTGGGGAGGACAGGAATCACTCTCGTGGGGAGGATTGGCCTCTCTCACCAACCTAGCACTGATCATAGCTCCAACACTTCATCAAATCCAGACATTCACAGTGAGTCACATGCAAGTCCTATCTAACTCATGCTCATTAACTGAAACTCTATTTTCTATTTTCTGGGCAACAGCAGATCAAGACCCTCAAACCAGTCCAGCACCAGTGTGAGCTCACAGATTTTACCCAAAGAGGAAGCTGCAGAAGAATCGTTACGACACTCACACGAACCCTCCACCAGTTCAGAGAGACACACGTCAGTGGGGCACAGCTGTAGATTAGGCTCTGCCTCACTTTCTAGGGAACACCTCACCGGCGCAGCCCCCCAGCAGTCGGAGGCAGGGACAGCCCAGGGCTCCAACACTTGGAGGGCTGCTGGAGACCAGCCGCCCACTCAGTCCAAGTCAGATGATGAACCTCTGCAAGTGGCCAAATCAATGCTGCAGATGCAATGAAAGGTGGCAGAACATCAGGCAGAGATTCGACAGTCACTCAGCAAAGTCGAGCGAACGATGGAGGAATCCGTCCGCGTTCTGTTTGATGTTGTGGCCCCAACATGCGAGTGCCTCAAGGTCACCATGGGAAGGCAGGCGGCCACCATGAAGACCTTGGTCCAGCAGGTCTTGCCAGATTTTCACTCGGCCCTGCACTCCATGGTTATGCACCCTGGTGGGTATCATCAGGATGTAGGCGACATGGGGATGAGGCACTTTGACCCTCCCCTCCAGGTACACCATCTCCTGCAGGAGTCAGGGCAGGGCCCTCGGGCATCCACAGGGAAGATGAGTGTCAGCTGGACCTCCCAGGGGCTTCCTCTCAATACTCCAAGGGTGTGCAACCGCTCATAGCCCCCTCTGTCTGTGACCCTATCTACGGTAATTTCTCAGGCTGCCGAAGACACTTCTGCCCCGAGCAGGTGACACTTATCAGGCAGGAGCCCTCCAGTCCTCGGACCACCAGAGGCTGTCCACCAAGGTCATCACAGGCATCAGGATGTAGCAGTCAGCGGGCTGCCTCCACCTCTGCAATGGATATCAGGGCTGCACCCAGGCGTAGTGTTGGAGTTAGGAAAGTTAAGAAAAATTGATGGCACTTTTGGGTCACAGGTGTGCTAGACATGTAAATAAATTGCACTTTTGTTACTACATTTGATGGTTATGTGAATGTTCCTGTTAACTGAAGGCATTGTGATTTTGTATTTTGGAATCCTCTTATTTAGAGATTTAGCTTTGTTCCCACTCAATGAGTGTCCCACTGCGAAATTCATATTCCTGTGATGTCAACCTCAGTTGAACTAGTCTCTGCACCCCTTGTGTGATGTCAGGGAGATATGTTTAAATCTTCATTGGACATGTCTGATATAAGCGTTTCTTACCCTTCTTTCTCAAGAAACTCCATTGAGTGAGGGCAGCTCATCAGCATTGATATTCTGGCGGCATTTGCCTCTTCAGAAGAAAAGACATGCACAGGAGGAGGAGATCCCTAGGAATGTCCACATCTCAGTCGCAGCCGTGTTTGTATCGTTAGATGGCGGCAAAAGTTCAAGTCTTCTCCCACATCTCTCTTTTTCTGAAGTGGGTTCTCAGTTCCCAGAGTCAGCTCACTCACAGAGCCCCATAGACCAAAGCAAAGATCATGGCCTGGCGAATCATGAGGTCAGAGCGTGCAAGTGTGAATGCGGGACTTGGTCTCACTGCAAGTGGTGGACACCTCCTGAACTGAAAGAAAATAGCATTGAAGGCTAGGAGAGATGTGGCTATATTCTCTTACATAACTTTATTCTTCCTGGAACCTGTCAGCAATTAATGTATCACGAGCACATCTTCATTCCTCCATGGTGTGATCACGTTGATACTGACCCTCAGCAGCCTCACGGGGTTCCTGGGCCTCCAGATCTTCATTCTCCGATGAGCTTTCATCCTCCTCCAGGTCATCCTCTGGCAGGGGTTTGGCACTGCCAGACTGTGAAGGGCGCAGCACCCTGCGATGATGTGGGAAACCCTGTTGGGAGTGTATTGTAGTGAGCCACTTGAGTGGTCCAAACATCCGAAGCACATCTTCAGAAGCCCTATGGCCTGCTCTATAAGGGAGTGTGTGGAGCAGTGAGCAGCGTTGTATCACTCCTCGGAATGACTCTGAGGGTGATGCATCGGTGTCATCAGCCAGCGTTTCAGTGGGTACCCCTTATCTCCAAGCAGCCAGCCTTGCAGGTGTAATGGCCCCTCGAAAATCTTCGACACATGGGAGTGGCTCAGGATGTAGGAGTCATTGCAACTCCCAGAGTACCATGCACAAACATGCAATATGTGCTTCTGGTGATCACACACCAGTTGTACATTGATGGAATGATAGCCCTTGCGGTTTATAAACATTGGGGCCTGCTGCCATGGAGCCCATATAGCCACATGGGTGCAATCTATTGAGATGGCGGCGAAGCTGGTGAATCTTGCAGCCTGGCTATCTTCATCCAGAGCAAACCTGACATAATGATAGGTCTTCTTGTAAAGGGCATCAGTGAACTCCTTTATGTGTTGCGGACTGAGAGACGCTGCACAGGTCCCTGTTGATCCTTGGAAAGACCCAGAGGCAAAGAAATTTAGCACTGTAGTCACCTTCAAAGCCACTGGCAGGAGATACCCTCCAACTCCATGTGGAGTCAGGTCTTCATGAAGAATGTGGCATATGTGATGTACCCCAGAGCTCAGGACAAGTGCAGACGTGCACAGCATTGCTTCTCACTCATTTGTACACAGGAGACGCTTCTATGATAAACACCAGGTCTGGTGAGTCAGGGGCTCTCCCCTGACCCTCCTGTTCATGCTCTGATTCCGCTTGACCATGCCCTCCTGCTGGAACTCTGTGCGAAATCGCCTCTCCCTCCTTCGCTTCCTCCATTGCATTAGGATCCTGACAAAGGCAGCATTGAGCCCTGGATCCATATGCGCTTGTGTCTTCTCTCTGAAAGAAAACATTGAGGACATTAATCATTATAGGGGCAAGAAAGTGAAGCTCAGAAGATGGCACATTTGGAAACTGTAAGGGTCCATAGTTTTTCCTGCCCTACTTGCATGGTGGCTGATGCCACCTTGTCCCTGAGATACCAGCACATATATTGAGGTGATCAAGAATGCATCGCAGATATGTCACATCTTGGGCCCTACATGGGATGCTAAAGTTTCAGTGAGATGAGTGACCCAACCTAGCTCTGTGCTCCAATCTCTGATGTGGCATACTAATGACCAATCAGTTGCTCATGGTTAATGAGTGGATGCCCTTTGACCTGTTAGGAGTGTCAATTCTGGTGAACATGTGACAGGCCTTCATTGATGGAATGCCATACATGCTTCACTATTGCCTGCATTCCCAAATTCTACATTCCTATGTGTTACTCTCGAGATGCAGCAACTGTGATGTGAAGCCATTGAGTTCTGAGTAGCCCCTTAACAGTGCTAATGAAGCCATTGGCTTTCATCACAATGAGGTCTTCCTCCTTTCTTTCTAAGCAGAATCCTGCTCACTCCTGCAGCAACAAGGGATTAGAGAGCGATCCCAGAAAGGCCCCACCTTGTGTTCACCATTCCCTGACTGCCATTCCACAGCCTTCTCTCCCCATTGTCCCCCTAGCGTTCGCCCTTCCTTCTGACTGCTATTCCATAGCCTTCCTTCCCCGTCGCCCCCATGCTCACCCTTCGCAGGGCTGCCATTCTACAGTCTTCCTTCCCTGCTTCCCCCCTCGTGTTCATCAACCCCACCCTCGCCTCATAGCCCACCCCCAGTTGAAATCTTAGTTCCTGAAAGTGCAGACCTGCATGAGCACCACAGCACAGCGGTGTTCCTCGGGGCAAAGTAGGCAAAGAGCAGGGGCAAACCAACCCTACAGCCCCAGCAGAGTGGCATTTATCACAACAAGACCAACATTGCGCTATGGCTGGTAGGCTGTGTATGTTCCACTCACCTCGAAGTTACCAGCGAACTGAGGTCCGACTTGTGCACGCCAGCCCTTTTCAAACGGATTTGAGGTTGACGTAAATCCTCGCTGGCGTGACACAAGATTGGAAGGCCTGGCAAGATTCTGGCAAGCAGCTGACATGTTAATGAATGGGTTATGGCATTCACGCCACCAGTCAGCAGGATAATCGACCCGCCATGAACACACAATCGGGAGAATTGGAACCTATTTTTACGACAGTGGATTTGCGACTTTTTGCCTGGCACTGGATTCTCCACTCTCACCCACCATGAAACATGCTGCAGGTGGGATGGGAGCATTCCACCCAACATGTCCAACCATTGCTTTGCAACAAATCAACTGAGCCAATAGAATGTTGAACAATATCATGAGGACAGTGGAACACAATCAAGAAAATTACAATCAAAACTGACAGTGCTCTGGTCAGACACCTTGCAACTCTGTCCAATTCGGTCAATGAAATGCTGAGGAGACACTCAAGCACTGGAGGCAGTGCAAAGAGCTGTGAGGCTGATCTTCTTGTGTCAAAGGTTTGAGTTAGGAAGAAAAACTTGGCCTTTTCTGTCTTAAAAGGAAGTTGCCTGAGAAGTAATCTTGCTGAGCCACAGGAGGTATTAGTCAGTGTGGAAAAGGTAAATCTGGATAATTAGAGTGTAAAACAAGTAAATACAGGTCCAAATTAGTAAAAGGCCAAAATAACGCTGGTATCAGGGATGTACTACTTCACACAGAGTACTCAACACATGGAAGGGATAGACTAGTGAAGTCAAAAACCTTTGAAAAATTGAATAAATAACTGGATGTTACAATGACTACCTTTTAGGCTATTTCTGGATGAATAAACTGAGATTGGCCAAATGCCCTGCAATCAACTTCTGATAAAGCAGTAAAACGCAATATGTCATCACCTCCTGCCCCCTTCCTTTCTCTTTCGATTCAGTAGAAATCCTGAACAACATTATAAAACAAGTCAATTTTCTCTTGATTGATTGAATCTGAACTGCAATAGCAAGCAACCCCATGACCAACTCATCTACATTTCACCAACTTTAACTTTAACACCTATGTGTTCTATTGTACTATTGTCGTTGACATCTTTTGATGATCTGCTTCTATCACTGCTTGTTTGTCCCTACAACCACACCCCCCCACCTCCCCCCCCCCCCCCCCCCCCCCCCCCCACCCCCCACCTCTCTGTCTCTCTATCTCTCCGCCCCCCACACACACACCTTAAACCAGCTTATATTTCAGCTCTTTCCTGGACTCGAACTCAAGTTCTGTCGAAGGGTCATGAGGACTCGAAACATCAACTCTTTTCTTCTCCGCCGATGCTGCCAGACCTGCTGAGTTTTTCCAGGTAATTCTGTTTTTGTTTTGGATTTCCAGCATTCGCAGTTTTTTTGTTTTTATTTTTTTGTTTTCATCTACATTCTTGCGTTACAATATAGAATACAGTAAGAAAGGCCTCGGAAAAAAATAATTAACTAATTTCTTTTGGTGAAAGTCAGGCCAAATGATGAGTGTACTTACCTGATAGAGCCATTTCCATTGGAAGGGCACAATGATTTTGATCAGAATTGCTATGATTCGTGTAAAATAAATGTAACACACAATCTGAAAGACAAAAGAAGCAAAATTAGCATTTTAAAAACAGCATCATGACAGGCTAAACCTGGCTGAGTGTACATTTCAACGTATATTCCTCATTTAAATTCTAATTAGCACTTAATCTAATTAGTGGAGATATTCATGATAAAGTGGGGTACTGCAGGAATAGCAAAGGATGTCATGGGATTCTCTGGAACTAATAATCTAAAAGCAATGATAACATTTGAAGTGCATGATCTCAATTCAGAACATTTAAAGTTTAAATAGTTACTAGAGTTACAGCTGCTGAACATATTGTCCAGTTTGTAAAATAGTGGTTTACTTCAAAATCATCACTAAACATAACTCAATTCAATTGTGACTAACTGATCTCAGCTGGGCAGGGAAGTGGGCTGTTATAACTGGCTACAGTATCTGTGGGCTAAGTAAAAATAAAATCAGCTAGGATTCCTGCTCCTGATCCCCATCAAGTGGCCCCCAACTAAAAGGGGCACACGGGTGGTCATTAGTGAGAAAACTATTAAGGTAACATTCATGGTTGAGTATGTTACCTATATTTGTTGCTGGGATCCATGCATTAAGGATGATTACTTGAATGAGGTATTGGGCTGAAGGCTCCATAGATTTCCACCATAAAGCCACACCTTCAAGTGAAGGGAGAAAATTGGGAGACAAAAAAAAAAGTGCAACTTTTCAAACAAATTAGGAATGGTAAGTCAACAGTTCTGTCGAAGGGTCATGAGGACTCGAAACGTCAACTCTTTTCTTCTCCGCCGATGCTGCCAGACCTGCTGAGTTTTTCCAGGTAATTCTGTTTTTGTTTTGGATTTCCAGCATCCGCAGTTTTTTTTGTTTTTAAGTCAACAGTAGGGCCTTACTCTTTTAAACTAATATGCAACGATGCACTTCTAACAGAACAATATATTTTACAGGGCACCTTGGAGCTCTTCCTAAAATTATTCTGGAAAGCAAATTAAAGGACATGATTTCTAAATCCTATTAAGTACTCAAACCAATTCTCTTTCAGGAATCTATTTAACAGGTAAAGGCTTATAGAAAGCAAAAATGTAGATATTTACACTTGACTGAACATAAGTGTGTTGACATTCGTACTTCCAAGGTTTTGTCTGCTAGCACTGAGTTTTATAGCATGAGTTAATTGGAGCAGATTTTAACATCAGTCCCTACTGAATTTATATTATCCAAGCGCTAAGACAGGCAATGCTGTTACGCCAGCAACAGATTCAAAAATAAAGCAGCTCAGAAGGTGCTACAAGATTCCAAGTATCATAAGATTCAGCGCTAGCCAACAAGCAAATTCTGTGGGGATCCAATTGTTTATAATAACTATGTCTGTGCGAAGGCAGCTGGGAATTTAGAGAAAGAAACTGACTGTCTGGCTCAAAACAGATGTTTGGATAGATCTAAAGAGTTGGTGTAATTCTGAAGTCTATCACTCTGGGACAAATGATTGGGCAGGCAAGGGTAATCTGAAACCCAAAAATGGGTGAATTTTAGTCGAAAGGGAAGAGACAGACAGACAGAAACAAAGAAGCATGAGAGAGAAGGAAAGAACGTAAACCCACTTCAAACTCACCCACTTCCAGTTTTAATGGAGACGGGATGAGGGACAGGTGACCAGTCCACCACTCTCATGAGGAGGGTTGGTCATTAAAACCTTTTAAATAGGCTGTGAGCCATAATTTTATCAAGGTTTGTATTTCTGGCTGCTATCATTCAGGTTTCTCTGGCCTCGGGAATCCTTTCAGGTAAAAGGGTGTGAGAAAGCCTGGATCCATAAAGTTAAGTGTCTTTATAGCCATGCGTGTGGCCAGGTACAACAATCTGCCATGTAAACACCCCGGCCTCCAAGATCTCGCCCCAAACCAATCTCTCTCCATCGCTGACAGTTCCCCTACCACTGCCAAACAACAACCCAGAATCCTGGTCTGTCACCTTCCTGATCGCCCTGCCGACATGCTCCACCCAATCACCCCATCATTCCACCCTGAACTAATCTAAGTTTCTCCTTAGCTGTGGTCTTTTCTGGAGCCTTCCTCACCTGACAGGTAGTCAAACATGTCAATTAGGCTGGCAAGCTGGAAAAATGCCCCGCATTTCCTGACCATAATTCCTGGTGTCAGTGCTTTTTACTTGAGTGCTTACCCTAGCATCATTGTTTCCTTTCAATCATACCAACAGGATGAGCTAAAACTTACCATAACATAATAATGTCTGAAAAGCTTCAGTTTCGCCAAGTTAACTGCAGCTGTAAGAAGACAATGAGAGGAAAAAAAATAATAGGATCCTAACACGAATTAAACTGAGAATCAAAATACAACATCAGTCCTAGCAACTTTGAGAAGAAATTTCTTACTACATATTTCATGTCCATTTCTTTACATGGGTGGTTGTTTTGCTAGCTACCATTCTCCCTTGCTTACTTTTTTAATAAACAGTCAAGACCCACAGCAAAAGATACCATCAAAACTGAACAGGATAGGAGAAAAGGTGTGTTACATCTTTGATCCTAAAAGCCCATAGATTGTAGAGGGAGGAGGTCTGAAGGTGAAGAATTATACAGTTTTGAAGTCACAAAGTCAGACAGGCAGACATTCAGTCCATTGAGTCTATGCTGGCTCTCTAATCCAATCAGTCCCATTCCCCCACTACCCCATGGTCCTGCAAGTTTATTTCTCTCAGGTGCCCATCCAATTTCCTTTGAAATCATTGATCGTCTCTGTTTCCACCACCCATGTAGGAAGCCTGTTCCAGGTCATTACCACTCGTTGCATAAAAAAAGTTCTTCCTCATATTCCCCCTGTATCTCTTGCCCAAAACCTTATATCAAATCTCCCCTCAATCTCCTTTGCTCCAAGGAAAGCAACCCCTGTGGGAAAGAATAAATCAGGGCAGGCTGTGGTGGAATAAGTATTTATTCCAACCCAAGTGATAATGCAAGAGCAAGAGAGTCTGTAGATCTTAGGTGAATGAAAGTGGAAAATTCGGAGGTGCATTAATCATACAAGAACCAAGTGCACCTATCACATATAATAACACAACCTCTAAACTAAATCCTAACCAATGCAAACACTAAGGCTATAAGGACTGATGCATCAGGAGCATGCTTCTAAAGTGCTGTGTTGTCTCTATTGACAGGAGCCCATGTAAACAGCATATTGTATCTCCAGTCATCTATGAGGGATTCAAAAGGAAGGAAGGAAACAAATGGCCTGTCAGCCAGTGTATCTCTGGTTCTGTGTTACGCAGATGGTAAAACTTGGTTGTGGCTGTTTGACATGATGGTTAGTAGGTTACAAGTCAGCAGGTGCTTAGCCTCTTCACATTGTTTGTGACTGAAGATCTGCGCTGAGCTATTCCCTGGGCAGCTGTGTGCCACAGATAAGAGACTTTTAAACAGAATGTTCCAGCATTAAATATTAATGGATGCTCAATTCTGTTCATTCGGGACCTGCCACAGGAAGGCTGCCATGAAATTTTTGTACTGAAAACTTACATTCAGTTCCGCCAAGAAATAATATACCGAGATCTTTAGAATCTATTTTCCATGTTTAATGTTATACAGATGATTCCTATTAGAAGTCTTAGATATTTATGCATTCACATACGTTATCACATCAGCATTTCTGCAGCTTTCTCCTTTTTCTTATTTAAAGCTCAAAATCCCACACTCTGCGGCAGCGCCCCTCAACACCCCAGCTCAAGTAGGCCCACTCCTCAGCCAAGGCTAGGTTGTATAGAAAGTAGGAGCTCAATCTCCTCCTTCCACTGTTACAACCGCAGACAATGTTATTCGCTGAGCAAACAAAACCCAGAGGGAAACTTGTATTACTGATCATAACCTTTTTTTTGTATTTTGGAAACAAGGGGAAAACTACTCATTCCAGAAGCAAAATCCAAGTAACACCTTTAGGATTTTAAAATTAGAAGATTTAACAAGAAGGTAAAAACTCAAGCACATGAGATTAAAATTACACAGTTAAACAGTCTTAACAAAACATTTCCCCCCAAAAAAACTACTTGGTCAAAACACACAAACCACTTGGCTACAGCTCCCTAACAGATTTTTAACCACAAAAATCCAATAATATCACACAACACAAAAACAGCTGCTACTTTAATAAAGTATACCACATGACTTCTCACTCTCTTCCACTCTGCTGTAGAAAAAAATCAAAGGAAGTTCAGGAACAGGCTGCTCTCTGAAAACAAAGACTTCTCTGGCTTGAAACTGAATGGCTGTTTCAAGTTCACAACTTTCCTCAGCACAGAGCTGGTCTCAGGCCATCTCCCCCACACAGCCAACACAACCCAATTTAACATCTTTCCTTAAATATTCTTTTTAACTTTGATCTTAGACTCCATTGTTCTAAGCACCTCTTTGAATTCAATTTTTCCAAAATATAAAAATCCTTCATGTCTTCCTATTGCCTCCACTTTCAGGTAAAATAAAATTTAATAATCTTCCCTTATTTACCTATGGAAACCTTTATAAGTTTAAAAGTCCCTTGTCACTTCCAAACTCCCTTTGAAACTTAACAGCTCAAAAGTTAAGTTCCTACTTACCTTAAAAAGCAAAATTCAAACCCAACCTATTTACTCGTACATTAAACACCACAGCCTCTCATTACAAATGCATGCATCTATCAACTTTACCTTTCATCTCTCAACTTTACCTTTCATCTCTCTGCTCCCACAGACAAACTGTCTTTACTAATCTTCCCCCAGTTTAATCTCCCTCACACACATATGCACGCACACACACACACACGCGCACACACACATAACACACAGCCTTCTTTACAGAATGCCACCATATTCCCAAAAATATGTATTTTTAAATCCATCTTGACACTATTCATGCGCGAGTTATGTGTAGAAGCTCGTTGTTGCCAGCGGAGTTCCACACAGCATGTGCTTTCAGCTTCAGGATATGAGCATGGACAGCAATGGAAAAACAATAAGCTGAAGACTGTATTTTGGAGCAACAGCCTAGAATTGTACAGCACAAAAGGCGGCCATTAGGTCCATCATGTCTGTGTCAGCTCTTTGAAGGAGAGGTAATTAGTCCCCAGAGCCCTGTAAATTTCTCCTTTTCAAGTATATATCCAATTCCTTTTGCCTAACAATAGACCAGTGAAATGTGTGTAACAGATGCCACATTTTGCCATTATTTCTTGAAAACTGAAGGTCATAAAATGATATAATCAAGACCTGAACATCAAGACTATAATAAAGAAATACTTAATTTCATTTAACAACTGAATCGAGAACTCATGATTTGAATTTGACACAGCATTTGCACTGACCAAGAATGATTTTTCTTATGCATCCTGGAAAGTGCATGATATTAAGGGCTTAAATCCACCCACAATGCCACAAATTGCAGAAACTGAGAACTGATGAGTTTCCAACACAACCAATTATAATTGAGGAATGCACAAAACCAGCAGGAAACTGTAACTTTTCAATATACTTCCTGATCATTTGCTAGGCTAGGTTTAATGTAGTCCATCTGAGAAAGAGGTGAAGCAAACCAATCTGATTCATTTTGTCAGGCAAGTCTGGACTGGTATTCAATTTCTGTTATAGAATATTTTTTTCAAAAGCAAAAATCCGGTTCTAATTTGAGAAAAACAAGACTTAACCCCTTGACTGGTCATACACTTGGAATACATTTCCGTACTGCAGTTTATCAGCATCTAAAGTAACAGCTTCAGGCATTGCATGCAACGTGATCCAAATACCACATGTCACGAACTTGCTCAAACCCTATAAAATGCAGACGGTCAAGCTCTTATTTTTCTTGCCATGCAAGAAAAAATTAATTGTAGTTTCTGGCAAAATAGACTACAAAGCATTAGGCATTAACCCAGATGAGTAAATTAAACTCAGATGTTAGAGTGATTTTAATTTTCTGCTAACTGAATTGCAATTCATTGAGTTCATACCACATTTCATGGCCTGGCCTTTATGGTCAGCAGCGAAGCAAGGGTGCTCGCCACTGATCTTGTAGAAAGCTGCCCACAATGATCTAGCGAGCTCTGTGGCATGGTGCTCCCCTTTCCTAATGGCAGTTTAAATCTGGCGCTAAGTCAAGGGGATGTCTTGGCCTACAGTAGCAGTGGTGTCACTGAGAAGGTAGGCAACTAAATCGTACACACAGCAAACCAGGAAGTTAAAGGCACTTAATTTCCTTCACTTGGAATCTATGTTTTCAGAGAGTGAAATAAATTATGATAGGATTAAAATAAAGATTGAAAAAAAGACATTAAAAACAAGAACTTTTTGTTTTAAACATGTGGATTTTTAAAAACCAATATTGAATAATTTGATATTCCACAGGGTCAATGAAGGTGTTCAGCAGTATTTATAAAATTAGCACTCAATGAATAGTAATTCAGTTAGCAATTACATTTAACAAAATGTGACTTTCAAGGGTTTTATAGCAAGATTAACAGTGTAAGGGTGAAGGTTCCCATCAAATCAACTGATTTCCATTGACTGCAGTCAGCAGTGCCTCAACAGCACACCCTCGGGGAGTGTATAATCATAGGCAGTAACTTCTGGATTTCCGTGTTTTTCTGCGCATCTGCGGACTCCAGAAGTTACTGTCAGTTTCACTGGAGTAATGACGGTGAATGCTGACAATTACCAATGCAAAATCCTGGTCAATATGATAATGGATTGTGAACTAAAATACAATGTTGCACACTAAATATGAATTCCATCCCCACCCCACCCTCAACCCAAGTACAATCGTGTTCTCGCCTGATTTTCACATACATGCACTTACTTCCCAGTAGGAGTGATAGCAGTCACGGATGGAACCACAAGCTGATTTTTTTCCCCCTCTGCTTAATGAATTAATCTAAATTAGAAACTGTGTAATAAGTTTTTCAGTCTGGGTTACAAATAAAAAACTTTCCCTGCCACCCACCCCACCACTCCAACTTATTAATTTGGGAAGTTGTTTTCCTCACGTCCTACCTTTCCCCAACAGCCAGGATGCTGTCTGCTGGCAATAGTCTTAAAGGACACAGCTGAGTGCAATAGGGTCACTCTTCCCTCTGCTTCTGTCTCACTTACCAAATAAACCCATGTAAAAAGTCAAAGGCTCACCATAAATAAAACATTGGGGCAGGAGGAGAAAGCAAAGAAGATTCCACATTCCAGAATACAAATGCTCGAAAAGTCTGAAAGGTTATCTGATGGACAGAAGCTTATCTTTGCCTGCATGTTTATCCTATTCCATCATTCTAGCTTGAGCTGTCAGAAGAAATTTTCATCATGTATCAAAACAAACAGGCTGACATTGCCACTGCTTCACTGGGGCCTAAAGTTAGCAAATTCCCTTCACACTTGTATTTTCTCATTTTGACAAGTCAGTTTAAAATAGATGAAACTATATTTTATGAATAGTAAAGCTAATGCAACAACCAACACCACTGGTCTCAAGCAGACCCCTCAGCAATTTGCTGAAGATCACTTCAGTCAGAACCTCAACAACACAAAGTCTGAAGGCAGTTATTAACATCATAAACTCTAATTCTTTCCCTGAACTTCAAAATTACAGAACAGCTTACTATTCTGCACGCTCCCGTCTTCCTATGATCTACACCAAAAACAAAATACCGTGGATGCTGGAAATCTGAAACAAAAACAAAAAATGCTGGAAATACTCAGCAGGTCAGGCAGCATCAATAGAGTGAAAGAAAGCTAATGTTTTAAGTTGAGATGATCTTTCATCAGAACTGATGAAAATTCTGATAAAAAGTCATCTTGACCTGAAACATTAACTCTGTTTTTCTCCACAGTTGCTGCCTGACCTACTGAGTATTTCCAGCATATTTTGCTTTTATTCCTATGACCTACAGCTGGGCTACTACTCATTCAGCCTGGAGACCATACTTGTTCCTTGCAAGTTTCCACTTAGTCCATTTGTTTCTGGTCATATCTGCTGCTTTGCAGCTGCTGATACTGCCCCCAATGCCACTGCTGCCTATGGGATGATTTACCATCCCCATCCCCTCACTCACTGTTCTCATGCTTAAGTGTTATGAATACTATCTAGAATGTGCAATGTGTCAATCCCTTTTGCTGATGGATCGAGTGCTGGAATATCACATTTGTTCTCTCGGTAAGTTTGAATATATCTGTTAAATCAAAATGTGCAACGCTCTTGTTTAAATTGAAAAGTTTATGAATGTTTAATATAAATATCAAGCCAAAGCTTTAATTAATGATTGAACAGGGAGAAACTGTCTATCAAGAATATATCCAGTCTCCTCAATATCAATGGCCACTGCAGCACATGGCCAATCAGCATGAGGAAAACCTCTGAGGTAGACTAAGGACACATGGCCAGACAGCGGCACAGATATATCTGCATGCAGACACACAGACACTAGAAAGAAGAATCCACTGTTGAGTTACTGGCTGAGGAGACAAACAATGGCACGTAATCTCTCTGCTCAATTATTGAATGAAACACAAACACTAAAATAGACACAGGTATGGAGACACATGGACATAGGTACGCAAATGAAGAAACATAGATGCAGCACAGAGAAAGACCAGAAGATAATACCACAAATTCACAAACGTTTCCACATTTTGGATGCAAAATGTGCACAACTGGTATTGTTAATACATACATGAGGTTGCATTGCAATGGGTCCAAGGAGGTGATGCTCAAGTAAGCTTCAGATGTTGGTCCTTGACCAAAAGTTATAGATTTTTAAAAGCCAAGCTCTCCATTGTGCAAATACCAATTCCTTTGCCTCACATTCTTTATGATTGTTTTCAGCCAAGACTCATTGCACTATTGGCCTAAGGCCTTTATCCTGGCTTCTCAATAACAATGACTTTTCTTTGTAGCTTTGCTCTTATTTCGCAAACATGTTGCCAAGACAAAACTCTCACTAATCCCCTCTTTGCCTAATTACTTCTCTCAATTCTGTGAAAAGCGTCCTTCAAATTTACTTTTTCAATCAACTCCACTAATTTCCCTCCAACTCAGATGTGATCCCCTCTTTCCCCCTCCAGGTGTGAAGCACCTCAGATGTTTTACTAGGTTCAGATGCAATTATAAAATCAAAGCTATGCTGTTGAAAATGAAAATGCTGTGCTGGCTGGGATGAACTGAGATAGGTCTTCCCAGCTTTAGCTAATCCAGCAAGTATACTGCAGCTCAGTGCAAGAGACCTACACACTGCACTCTGAAACCAAACGCAAGATGCAACGAAGAACAAGGACTCAGATTGTCTCTCTCTCTCTCCAGAAAGCTTGAAGCAACGGCCAGCCACTTCTTCACAGCCAACAGCCTTTATACCTGCAGCAAAAATTCCAAAGTACTTCACTTGGGTGTTACCAAAAATATTTTCACACTGAGTCACATAAAGGAGGTATCAGAACAAGCTTAGTCTAAGAGGGGAGAGGTAGATCTTAAGGAGCATCTTAAAGGAAAAAAGGTAGTGATACGGAGAGGTTTAGGGAGAGAGAGTTCCAGAGGGTAGGGCTAGGCAGCTAATAGAAAAGGAGCCATTCAACCTACTCCCAGCAATGGTCTATAATACACACAGGTTGGTGGGTGGGGTGGGCAGGGTGGTAAGCAGGGAGCTACGAGTTGAAGAAGCCCGCTTCTGGCAGGCAAAAAGAGTTGAGGTTTTTTTTTAAATATATGAGGCGACTCAATTTTCTTTTTCTCTGTCCTAGCGAGCTGTGCACTATTCCTGGCCAAGATTGCACTCAGGTAACTTGTTTACAGACCTCTGCCAATGTCAGTCAGTAATCAGCTGTACAATGGTGCAAAGAGTACTGGAGAAAATTGCTGTCTGATTTTCTTTTATGTGGCAGGGAAGCAACTAATCTCTGGACAGTGCCCAGGTTAGACTGGGGAATGACTGGGCAAAGAACTACACATCTGACCCTCAGGAATTTGCTTTTCCCTTTTTGTGCACATGAATTCTGTACTTTTCTCTTTGTTTCTCATTGAGTAGCTGACACTGTCTTTTAGAAATTAGGACGGAGAATCCAGAGGAGAACCCGAATATTTGTATCCCATACATGAGAAGTTTGATAAATACTTGTTAAGTACAGTGTATCCAAATGATGTCGATACCGTTAAAAACTATATAAAATAGCAGAGATGAACAGGGATTTCTGTTGTTCCTGTAGTAAAAATCAAATTAAGTTTATTTTTACATGTTTCTTTCAGTGTTTGTGAATTCCCAGAGATATGCAGTATATCTTGCAACTATTCTGATCACAAATGTCCTTCCAGCAATGTGTGCATTGCTAATGGAGGAAACAAGCTAATGCCATGGTTCTCTGCCTCCTGGACAAAACAATTAATTCCATTATAAAGAAAAGTAAAAACTCATGCTTCAGCTGCATTGCTCTGTAAGTCTGAAAACTGATCACTGACATCAATTTCATCTGCAACTACTTCTGCAGCTACCAAGAGCTCCAATGACCCAAAGGTCATTTACAGAGTGCTCTGCGTTTAAACTCTATTCTTGCATTATTTCGTATCTTTGGACAAAAGTCGGTGTCACTATTACTTAAGTACAATGTTTAAAACTTGTTTAGTTTTCATTCTAATACATCACAGGCAATACAATACTGCTCTTTTTGCATTTGCTGCACTTTGATTTGCCTCCCTTCACTCCATAGAAAAAGTTAAATTATACAGATAAAGACCATGTCACCCATTGCCTTCTCCATTGGTTAATTCCACTTCACTTGCCTGCCCGCCACACAGTCATGTTTCTCAAATTCTGATCTCTTCAGAACAGCAATTAAATGTGTTCTGGACTCATTTATAATGACACAATTCTTATACCCTTTGAGTGGAAAAAGTTCTACCCAGCTTTGCTTTTTAACTCCTAACTTTCCAAAATTGAACGTGTTCCTGGGATTTGAACTACTTGGCACAATGAACAACTTGTCTAAGATAGTTTTGTCGATTTTCTGCACCACTGCCCCATCCAAGTTGATCTGCTTCCAAACCTGCACCAATGTTGTCAAGTACAAAGCTGCCCAATGCAAGGTCAGTCAAACAGGAAAGAAACAGAAACTAGCCTAATACAACAAGCAGACAGTCATATAGTTTCCTTTAAAAGATCAATCACAAGTTTCAGAAGCACCTCAGCTTCAAGAAACTAACTACCTTAACGGCCAACAGATGTCATGAAAATAGAAGGTGCTTTCCAGCAAATTTCTTCTTAGACAGTTTTATATTTTCTCTGTTAAAACTAACTGTTGCAAACATTTTTTTATTCATTCATGAGGTGTGGGCGTCGCTGCCGAGGCCAGCATTTATTGCTCATCCCTAATTGCCCTTGGAGGTGGTGGTGGTGGTGAGCTGCCTTCTTGAACCACTGCAGTCCATGTGGTCTAGGTACACTCACAGTGCTATTAGGGAGCAAGTTCCAAGATTTTGACCCAGTATGAGTGAAGGAATGGTGATATATTTCCAAGTCAGGATGATGTGCGGCTTGGAGGAAAATTTCCAGGTGGTGGTGTTCCCATGTGTCTGTTGCCTTTGTCCTTCTAAGTGGTAGTGGGTTTGGAAGGTGCTGTCTATGGAGGCTTGGTGAGTTCCTGCAGTGCATCTTATAGAAGGTACACACTGCTGCCACTATATGTCGGTGGTGGAGGGAGTGAATATTTGTGGAGGGGTGCCAATAAGCTGGCTGCTTTATCTTGGATGGGGTCAAGCTTCTTGAGTGTTGTTGGAACTGCACTCAGCCAGGCAAGTGGGGAGTATTCCATCACATTCCTGACTTGTGCCTTGTAGATGGTGGACAGGCTTTGAGGAGGTGAGTTACTCGCCGCAGTATTCCTAGCCTCTGACCTGCTCTTGTAGCCACAGTATTAATATAGCTAGTCTAGTTCAGTTTCTGGTCAATGGTAACCCCCATGATTTTGATAGTGGGGGACCATTGAATGTCAAGAGGCAGTGGTTAGATTACCTATTGTTGGAGATGGTAATTGCCTGGCACTTGTGTGGCACAAATGTTACTTGTCATTGTCAGCCCAAGCATGAATAATGTCCAGGTCTTGCAGCATTTGGACATGGACTGCTTCAGTGTCTGAGGAGTCGCAAATGGTGCTGAACATTGTGCAATTATCAGCGAACTTCTGACCTTGTGATGGAAGGAAGGTCATTGATGAAGCAGCTGAAAATAGTTGAGTCTAGGACACTAATCTGAGGAACTCCTGCAGTGATGTCCTGGAACTGAGATAACTGACCTCCAAAAGCCACAAACATCTTCCTTTGTGCTAGGTATGACTCCAACCAGCGGAGAGTTTTCCCCTGCTTCCCACTGACTCCAGTTTTGCTAGGGCGCTTTGATGCCACACGGTCAAATGCTGCCTTGATGTCAAGGGCAGCTATTCTCACCTCTCCTCTGGAGTTCAGCTCTTTTGCCCATATTTGAACCAAAGCTGTAATGAGGTCAGGAGCTGAGTGGCCTGGGCAGAACCCAGTCTGAGTGTCAGTGAGGAGGATATTGCTAAGCAAGTGCCACTTTACAGCACTGTTGATGACTCCTTCTGTCATTTTCATGATGATGGAGAGTAGACTGATGGGGCAGTAATTGGTTTGGTTGGATTTGTCCTGCTTTTTGTCTACAGGACGTACCTGGGCAATTTTACACATTGCTGGATAGATGCCAGTGTTGTAGCTGTACTGGAATAGCTTGGCTAGGGGTGTAGCAAGCTCTGGAGCACAAGTCTTCAGTGCAATTGCCGGAATGTTGTCAGCGTCCATAGCCTTTGCAGTATTCATTGCCTTCAGCAGTTTCTTGATATCATGTGGAGTGAACTGAATTGGCTGAAGACTGGCACTTGTGATGCTGGGGGTCTCCAGAGTAGTCTGAAATGGATCATCCACTCAGTATTCTGGCTGAAGATTTTTGTGAGTGCTTCAGCCTTATCTAATACATGACCCAATATCAGGATAGTTAAGAATCCTGCAGAATCAGATGAATGTTTGAGAAGTGCATATTACTTATTTAGAAAGTAGTTGATCTCCCATGGTGCTGTTTACAGATTCATACTGATTCACGCTGTTGGTGCTCAGGCCTGTGAGAATGCGACATCAGGGATGAGGTAGTAACTTGGCAGCTATGTCCCTTTTTTGAGCGTGAAGCCATGACCAAGACTTCGTTGGGAAGGGAACTGTCAAAATGGGGGTTTCCTGTTTGAGGTAAACTTTCTTTCTGGTAGGTAATTGTTGTGGAATGCTGATTGATGAGAAAACCAATTAGAAAGCACAAAAATAGACATGGCCAGAATTTGATGTCCTGCAGAGGGGCACGTGCCTGACCCAAACAGGCGTAAAATCGCTTGAGATGACATCAGGAAAGCGTCCTGACATCATTGCACACTCTTGCGATATTTCACTTAGTGGGTGCGCGTGGCAGTCGGAAGAGCATCTGCCAACAATTAAGCAGGCAATTAAGCTCATTAACGGCCCAATTGTAAGCAAATTTTCATGGCCTGGCCGACCTTACAGTTGGTGGATGGGCCAATTGGCCAGGCAGCCTTTACATTTTTGATGAAACCTTATCCGGGGGCGGGATGAAATCTCCATAAGGATATAAAATAAAAAGAAATATCTAGGGGCAGCATTTTTATGAGATATGCTCTTGTTATTCACAATAAGAGGTGTGTTGGAAGAATTAATCCAGGCTGATCTTTTGGTTCAAGCTGGTTTATTTTCAAGACAACTCCTCGGTGCTACTGACTTCCAAGTCACTTCCACACAGTGTTCCAGCTGTATCTTTTTATTCTATTTAGATGGGATAATCAATGACCACCACCTGTTTAACTAGCAATTGTCTCTAACAGGGTGATTGCCATGCAGTATGATTATACATTGAAAAAAAATTTTTCTTAAACAAAGGAGAAAGAAATAATCACTTATTTCCACATCTATATAGTTCCCATATTTCCTTTACTGAATATATATATTGTATAAAAATATATATATATTTTGTATAATATAAAAAAAACAAAAAAGTTTTTTTCTCATTGTATATCATAAGACACTCTTCTAATACTTTTAATAATTTCTTAGAACAGGCACTTCTTTTTATAAAACAGTCTAATAGTTGGTGACTTGTGTCTCTTCTCTCTAACATATTTTACGCTGGCTAGGTCTATTCTTAGCCTTTTTTCAGTGACACCCTTCGTGGAATGAACATTGTCCCAAAGAGACCAGTTGTCAACGTAACATTCTATGGGCAAACTATTCTCACATTGCCCCTTATATAATATTTCTGTCAGTATATTGGATAAGTAAACCCCTATATCTAATGCTTCTACCAAGGCCAGCATTTCAGCAGCTAAGGTGCTTTTCACTACCCTTTATTTTCTTGGCCAATCAAGCCAGCGGGCAACATTTATCATTCTTTCCCACCAAGAATATGATAAACCCTGCTGTGCTTGAGTACCCATCTGGAAGATTGGCATGTGAAGCATTGCTAAAAATAACCAATCTCATATCATCTGGATCACCCAAGGCTGGAAACTTGAGCACACATCCCTCAGAATTTAATTTTTAAAGTATTTTATTTACTCTCAGAACTTGTTCAACTGTAGCATGTTTCATCATGGTGCTCAGCACCACACATCATAACTAGCGTCAGGCCTAGTCTGAGCGCACAACCAGTTCAACTGCCCAATCAAACTTCTCAACTGTTCTGTTTCTTCCTTGGTAGCAGGATCCTCTTTTTGTGAGGATCTAACCCGAGTTACTGGGATATAATTAACATTTTCAAGATAAGATTGTTGATTCAATGCAACTCCTAACTCGCTCTGCTTAATGTCTAAACCTATGTATTTAAAGGCCCCTGAAACCTGACTTCCGACCTGGAATTCCTTCTTTATCTTCTCGATTACCCATTGGTCAAATTCTACAGAGCCTCCCCACAGGAAATCATCAACAAGCATGATAAGAATTCCAGCTAGTTTTTCCTTATGGTACCAGTAGGACATCATGGGGTCTGCCTTTAACTAAATGCAGGACAGGACAGACTTCACAGAAAAATACAGTACTCTTGATGCATCATTCAACCCATAAACACGCTTATTCAATTTCCATAGCTTTCCTCCTACATCCCCAGCTTCTTTGGGTGGTTTCAAAAAAAATTTCCTTTGAAACTTCTCCCCCTGTAAAAATGCAGCCTTTATATCAATCGATTTACACTCTCGCGAACAGGATGCCAAAATAGTTTCAAAAATCTTCAAACTCACTTTCCCCACAGTAGGCAAGTCCACTCTGACATCCTGATCTCCTAGTCTCTCTTCAAAGCCTCGCTTTGGCCTTACACGTGCCATCTGGCAGTGCCTTTTCTGTACAGATCCATCTGTGAGATAAAGCTGGCTGTCCTCTGGCAGGTATTTCAGAATATACCCCAAATTCCTTCCAACTTTCTAACTCTTTCCCTTTGGCTTCCTTTATCAGCTTATTTTCCAATTTATTAGCAGCTACTAGAATTTCTCAGTCATAAGGACTTCTACTTCTATTGAGATTGCTAGCTTGCTCTCTATTCCTCCTTGTTAAGCTGCGGCCTCTACTCACATTCCTCTCCCTTTCTGGACTGCTACTATATGATAGTTCTCCCATGCAAGCAGAACCCAGTTCGCAAGTCTGTGATTTTTTTCCAAGGTCATGACCGCTTTCTGGTCCACTGTCAGAACTCATACTGTGCTTTCTGGGTTTCCACATCTTTACCTCGTTTGCCAATCGATAGGTCTTGTCTCCTGTCCTTCATCCTGCACATTAGCCAATGTTTGTATTTACCAGTGACCTTTCCTGCTCTCCCTATGATAGTGGCACCCCTCCACACACTGGTCCCTTCTGGCATGTATGTTACCTTTGTTCCTACTTGGGTAATTGCCCTTTTGGACGAATAGTGTTATCCTGTACCTCTGTGTTCCTTTGTTCATAGTCAATCAACCCTGTATCTGCCATCGTCTGCTCCTCATAACTACCCAGTGTGTGTATGTGTATGTGTAAGTGCATGGCGCCTCATGTTCTACGTCCTGCTCAGAACCTGTAAAGATATAGTCAGTATCAATTAACTGGGAAGAATGTGCCCTAACAGTTTGATTGCCGTCTTGCACAATTACTACTTTCCCATCACTCCGTATTACCTTGCCAGGTCCTTTCCACTCTTTCTGGCCTTCTCTTTCAAAATATACTATGTTGCCTTGTCTAAACTGTATTCCTGATAGTTTTATGTGGTGCCACAGGGCTCGCCAAATTTTCTCAGAAACCTCAGCTCTAATGAAAGCTTTTCTGCCCGCATGCAAAGCGTTCAGATGAGCAGAAAAGGTGGAGCTAATGCTAGTCCCTTCTAGAGCAGGGGAAGCATCCAATAACACCAACGGCAATTTCAGATTTCTTCCGTATACCAACTGGTACAGACTGTATCCCCCAGCCATTTGCAGAGAGTTGTTTGCGGCACCGCCCATGCTAGTGCCGTTTGCAATTTACAATCTGGTTGATCAGCCAATATCTTATGTAACATATCACCTATTACTGCATGTTATTTTTCACAAAGACCATTACTAAATGGGCTCTCAGCTGCAGTGTGCTTAACTATGATGTTTAAATTTTTGCACATATCTCGAAATTCATCATTGGCGAATTCCCCACCATTATCTGTGAGGAACTTTGTTGTTGTTCCTAATTCTGTTCCAACCCATTTCTCCATGACCTTATCAACAATGGTCCTTTTGTCTTTACTATGTATCACATTGGATAGGCTAAATCTGGCTGCCATATCTATGAAGTGTAGTAAAAAAAAATACCCCTATCCTTGTCCCAAACTTTCAAGTCCATTGCCACTGCATCGTTAAACTCCCTGGCTAGTGGCAAGCTCACAACAGTGGTGTCTTGCAATATTTAAGGCAAATTTCGCACTGAGCAATGATTTGTTCAATAGGTCATCATAACCTTTATCAATCACTCCCACATCTCGACGAAGAGTCTTCAGTTTCTGTGGTGCCGGATGTGCAAACTGTCAATGTAATTTTCAAATGATCTTCTTTTTGTCCACTAAATTCCTATTCTCAGCAGTTACAAAAACTTCATGGACTTTTTGATGAGAAATATCTGGCTTCCTTAGTGGCAAACAGAATGGCCTGAGTAAAATGTAGATCCATGTTTTTTTCAAACGTGACTGCTCTATCATATCTAGCGTCATCTGAGCCTTCTTCGTCGCAGAGCGACTCAACAATAGTAGTATCTCACTTGAAACCACATCAGTACTGATAAAGAGATTGATGCCTGCTCTCTTACAAGGAACGACCACCCGTTTGGGGGATGTTAATGTATTGTCATCTCCAAACCTGAAGCAGGTAGAGCTTTCATGCTCTTGAAATTCCGCTGGTCTGCCTCATCGAGAGACCCCAGATAACAGTCAAGCCAGTCCATGCCACACACCGTAGAAGTGCAACCACAGACCAGAACTGCACAGTTGAAGGAATCTACCATCAAGATACTCATCACTGGATTCAAATTCTCAGTGATCAATACAATTCCATCTTGGCAGTCACCATAGTCATTTTCAGTTTCAGATGAATCTGTCTCATGGGTCACTTCAAAAGCACGATTCCTTCGCTGTGGGGAGTTCGTCATGTAATGATACTAGGAATCACACCGAAAACACCGACTAATCATTCCCCATGCATGTTTTGAGTTTAAACGCCTACGGTCCCAGACACACCTTTTTGTCCCGACTCTCAAATTGGCTAGGGTTAAAACAATTTTCAGACCTCTTGTCACTAACCCCATCTTTGTATTGGAATCTTTGTCTAATATTTGGTCGACCTCGAAATTCAGTCGCCATTGAATCCTCCAGCCTGTGTTTCACAGCATAGTTGTTCGCATTTGCTAAGAAAGTGGAAGGGAAAGTGGAAGATGTTTCCCCAGAAATCTTTTCAGGGCAGCAGCCATTTGATCTAGGCGAGGTTCTTTCCCTGAACGCCTGTTAGTGCTAAAAGACTATCAATGTGAGAAATGCAAGCACAGTCCAGTAATTTAAATGCCAATACCGATTCCAGAATTTCAAGTTCAGATCTCTGTAGTCTCCTGTACCATTTATCAAAATCCATGATATATTCTCATGGACCGCTCATCTGATTTCCTAAACCTATAAAAGATCATCCAAGCTTCATGCACTTCCAATAACTCATCCTTTTTGTAATACTTATCCAAAAATTGTAACAGAAGGTTCAATCCCTCTTCATGATCCAAATCATCCACTCTCCACCTAACTCCTTTTCTTACTTTTGGCTGGCAATGATAATGCCAAAACCATACCTTGCTTCTGCCAGAGTATGGAAGTAACCCGGGTCCACGTTTCAACGTCAGCTTTTCATTGCTGATAAGGTTCAGAGTCAGAAAAAATTGATGGATAGTCAAAACTTGAGATTTTGCACCATCCTTCCTCCAATCCGTAACTTAAATTGTCAGCAATAGTACACTTCTTTTCCATCAGAGGATTGAGACAAAAATCTTCATATACAGCAATCAATCAGCAAAGCTTAAAGTTCATCCTCTGCTACCACGTTACTCACAATAAGAGATTGTGGTGGAAGAGTTAATCCAGGCTGGTCTTTTGGTTCAAGCTGGTTTATTTTCAAGACAGCTCCTCAGTGCTACTGACTTCCAAGTCACTACCACACAAAGTGTTCCAGCTGTATCTTTTTATTCTATTTAGATGGGATAATCAATGCCCATCACCTGTTTAACTAGCAATTGTCTTTAACAAGGTGATTGCCATGCAGTGTGATTATTTATACATTGACAGCTCTCAGGTGCTTGACTGTGCTGCATGGACATTTTTTGCAGCATTTGTGTGCTTTTTTTTTTATTAATTGGAGGTCTGCAGCTCTCTGCCTTCAGGGAGCTCAGTGGAAGCGCTCATCAGCACCCGCCCTCACCTGCAGTGCTGAGCCTTTCTCTGGGCGTGTTTCAGGCTGGCTCTCCGTTAATTGGCCAGCTAGCATGAAATCGTGGTTGGGGGACTGTTTCCCATCCATACCCGGGCACGCTAATCGCGTGCGCCCAATGAGCGCGAAATTTAGGCCATAATTTAGGTCCTGGACTTGACTGATGTGTATTGTGCCCCAGTGGAAAATTCAGGTGTGGATGTACTTGGTTGTAGTAAGTCGCAGTCCAGGCTCAAACACAAAGAATGATCACAAGAGTGAGGTTCTGAAGAGTTCCAGTACTCAGCAATCAACAATGTGCCCAGAAAAATTGCTGGGGGCAGGGAGCAGAGAAACCACAGGAGAGTGCATAATTTTGTTTTAAATTATTGAGTGAGCGGGTGGCATGGTGGCGCAGTGATCAGCACCGCTACCTCAGAGCTCCAGGGACCTGGGTTCGATCCTGACCTCCGGTGTCTGTCTGTGTGGAGTTTGCATGTTCTCTCCATGCCTGTGTGGGTTTCCACCGGGTGCTCCGGTTTCCTCCCACTATCCAAAGACGTGCTGGTTAGGTGGATTGGCAACGGTTAACTTGTGTCGTGTGCATGTGTATGCTTGGTGATGGACTGGCGTCCCATCCTAGGTGTAACCCGCCTAGTGCCCACTGCCTGTCGGGATAGGCTCAGACTCCCCACAACCCTGACTTGGATGAGACGGTTCTGGAAATGTGAGTGAGTGATTATTGAGTGAACTTTACCTCCATCAGTAAAGTTATCAGATTAAATCCAACAACCAACTGCTTAGACAGAAAGGCTTACACGCAAAAAAGTAAATACATGTTTGCATCATGTCTAGCGTAGCAGAGGGAGTGGGATCTCATCATAAAGCAGCCAGTTCTAGGACAGTGTCAGACTTCGATGGCTGCAATATTGTAACTGAGTGCTGCACTTATTAAGTGAAAGACTGGTGCGCAAAAGATCTCTGCCTTTAGCACGGGCGAAATAGCTTCAAACCTAATGATCGCCTTTCAGGCAGAACACAGCAGCTGCAGGACGGAGTGACTGGAATTCTAAGAGAGCTCTGTTCTCCCCACAAAGACACTCCATCCATAATATAATACTAACCATTAGTGCTAGAAAGGAGATGCAGCAATTGCTGCAGTTATATCTACCATAGGAACAGGCAGTCATTTAACCTTTTCAGTCTAAGAAACAAATGCATGAAATCGACATACTCACAGGCATCATTTTTCCATTTGCTTCTATACAGCCAATAAACAAAAGACAGCTACCAGGAGAGCAAGCAATTAAATTGTTCAAAAAATCTCAAACTACTTTCAGTAATAATGTTGATTGCTCACCGCACTCTATAACTTGCAGCTCCTGTCCTTCAACGAGAAATTTAGTATAACATTTTTAAATACATTCCCGGCTTTTGACTATAATTCTCTGGACCTATTACAAAATCTATCTATTGCTACAATTTTCTGTCCAGACTCCAACACAACTCATATGTAAAGGTCTGCTCAACACCAGACTATGACGACACCTTCCAATAACTGTATGACAGTACCTCTACCACCTAGGGGGACAACGGCAGCAGGTGCATAGCAACACCACCACCGGCAAGTTCCCCTCCAAGGCACACACCATCCTGACTTGGAACTCTATTGCCGTTTCTTCACTGTCACTGCGTCAAAATCCTGGAACTCCTGTCCTAATAGCATTGTGGGTTTATCTACACCACATGGCCTGCAGCAGTTCAAGAGGGTGGCTCACCACCACCTTCTCGAGTAATAATTGCTGGCCTTGCCAGAAATGCCCACATCCTGTTGCCAGACCCTGACACAACTTCACAGGGTTGGCATTCACTTTTCCACAATTGGTGTTTCTACTACAAATCCCACAGCGCATGAGAGAGAGAACAAACTGCAAATCCCACAATGATTGACAGGCTCCTGTTATGGAATCCTAAAATTTAGGGTTGCTTAACACTCCAGTTCTGACAAGTTGCTCAGAGAGGCAGCTGATGATTTTCTATGTGCTGAATTTTCAATAAGGAGGAGCTTTGCAGAGGTTTGGAAATTCTACATGCACAGAGAAAAAATACAAGTATCAGCCACTCTGGACCACCTAGAGATTTAGTGCAGAATGACATTATTAATTAGCTGCTAGTGAAGGCAGAGGAAGGCTCAAGTAGTGAAGAAAAGGTCGGATTACTCAGAATTTCATCCATTTCCTCAGAAAGTCTCCTCTGTACACCATCCCTGACTGAGAGGCCAGCCTCAAAACTTGCTCTCATGCCCCCATCAGTATCATTTACTTAGACATTTGTGAAAGCAGGCCAAGTATCTTTTTCTTCAGGCCTTCCTCTTCAATCTTTCTACTGCGCTACAGCTGAGATTTGAAGCCCACAGTGCTTGGGGAATTGCAGACACAAATTTAGGTTAAAACACTCTGGCACAACATTCAACATGCTGTGACACCATGAATTCAGCCTTATTTACAAAACTAGTAGATCTCCTGTGGAATTGCTCACACTGAGTCAGACAATACATGGTTGTATAACAAAACTATTAAGCAATACGAAAAACAATGTATTAAATTATTAATAGATCTCCCACTGAGCTGCTTCCAGGAACAAGATACAGAGGGAACACGTGGGTGATAGCTCAGGTCACACTGGTAGGCAAGATATATGGGAAAAGTAGGTGGAATTTTAAAATTAATGTGAACTCTTACATATAAACTGAAAATACTTATGTTTTTTTAAAGACGGGCAATAACAGCAAATTATCTTATTTTCTCCTTGCTGTTTGTGGGACCTTGCTGCATGAAAATTGGCCGCTGTATTTCAGTACAATTTACAGCTGGCAAACATCACAATGCCAACCAATCAAATTAGTTAAACTGCTTTCTCTTATTCTTTTGACTCACCTTGTCTGTTCCATACAATTAAAACAAATACGTGTTAAGTACTCCACCAGAAACAAATAGCATTTGCTCCTTAGAAAATGCATCCAAGGTTTTTTCCCCCTCCCAAAGACTTCTTGCAGAGGTCTGAGTGTTAATTCTGCTCCATTTCTAGAACTTGTATTGTGCACATGAGCCTTCACTGAATGAAGAGGCTGATTCATGGAGTGTACAACTTGCACCACTATGTACATGTCTCAGTTATTCTGCTGAAAATACAACTCCCTAATTGCAGCTGCAGGAGCACTGTTGCTTTTTTAGGTGATGAGTTTAACCAGGGATCAACAGTGACTATACTTCAAAAATACTGCATTACTGGTGAAGCACTTTGGGACTAAGCAAGTTTGTGGAATGAGTTATATAAATTCTTCCTTAATTCTGGAGACCAGCCAAAAGCAACGCGACATTCTGAATGCAAATTAATTTTTGTAATCATGCTAGACTGCCCGACAATAAAGTTCAAGCATTCCATCAGTTATTACACAGTGTATGCATGAGAACCCTGGTGCTTAGCAATGCAATACAGAACAATTTTATCTAGGCTAGTTGCTCAACAATTGCCCCAGAGTTTTTCCCTCTCTGTGTACAGTTCTGGCATTTTTGTTGATGTGATGTCTCTGATATAGTTCATTTATTCACCCATTCTCTCACTCTAATCATCCTTTCTGTACAATTCCGCATGCCCCTTCCAAAGTACCTTTACTGTTGCAATGGATTTCTGTGCCTTACCTCTAATGAAGTCCAGCATACTGAGAAAGACAGCAGCCAATGTGAACCAGGTCAAAGATGGGTTTGGAGATCAGGGGCTGACAGGATGTCATGGAGTTGGTACAACACACACAGAAGGAAGAGAAAAAGGAGCGGAGCAGAGCTGGGGTGGATGGAAAATGGACGAGAGGCATGGGTAGATGTAATAAGAAGAGTGGAAAGGAGTGAGTCATCTAATGCCTAGTAGGGCTCGTGGAAAAGTGTGTGAGCTTGTATCACTCTTTTGGACAAAACGTTAAACTAAGAGCCCATCTACCCTTTCAGAGAATGCAAAATATCCCATGCTGTGATTTGAAGAGAAAGGCAGTTCTACTCCGGTGTCATGGCTAATATTTCTCCTTTACCAACATCACAATAACAAATTACCTGGTCATTATCACACTGTTATATGGGGAACCTTGCTGTGCTCAAATTGGCTGCTGTGTTTTCTACATTACAACAGTGACTAACTAACACTTCAAAAGTACTTTTTTGGCTGTAAGGCACTTTGTGACATACTGAGGTTGTAAAAGGCACTATACAAGTACAAATTTTTCCTTGATACGGAGTGTTCAAAGAGAGAAGAAATTGGGGCTGTTTAAATTAAACCTCCTCCTGTCCGTAACATTATAATGGCCTCTACCAGGTCAACCCTCAGTCTTCTCTTTTGTAGTGAAACGAATTGTGCAAAAAGAGGTTTTTTTGTGTGGTATTACCAAGCTACTGTGAATGGAAAAATTCCTCCTCAGCTGCAAAGATTCCATGGAAAACAGAACAATTCCTATTTTTGTGAGAGAAATCCACCATTCTAGACAGCTATAGGATCAATCTGTAGGAATCTCATCAACATTAAGAATTTCTGGGATCCATTTCCATACTAATCTATGCTATTGTTAGTTTTGCTCCAGTGAAGCTGAAAAAAAATTTTAAACACTTGAACACAGTGAAATGGGTTGCTGTTGCCCTTTAAATGTTAATTTACACGAGGGAATCATCACGTGATAAATGAAGTATCAATTCTGTAGGCAGCCAGATTATCATTGACGCCCCCAGAGTAAACAATAACTGTGCAATGCTCTAAACTCATGCAGTCACTGAATTCAACAATTATGGGAAGGGTTTCAGGTGAAGATGCAAACCAAGCCAACCTGCTCATCATGGAGAAGTTGTTAAATATCAGGGGACATATGTTCAAAATTATGTAAAAAGGGAGAACTTAAAGGAAAAAAAAGTAATAAATCGAAGCTTTTCAGTTAACAGACAAAATACTTGGTAGAACAAGTGGGCAGGATGAATGGGTTTGAGAGACAGTTGAGATGTGTTTCTACAGAGAAGCGAATGATGAACGTAGTGAGAAGGTGGAGTTTGCCTATTAAAAGGTTTCCATGTTTTTCAGAGATGTTCTCTGTAAGATGTCACAATCATTCATGGTTACTTTAATGATGTTAGCACCAAAAATCATTCCTGCACATTTCAGTCTTTCCATAATATATTCTATTCTATTATTTTCTTCTTCCAACAGCTACTTCTTTCTTCCCAGTGTGGTGCACTGCCTAGTTTGATTGGCACCCCATCCACCACCTTCAACATCCACTCCCTCCACCACCGATGCACAATGGTAGCAGTGTGTACCATCTAGAAGATGCATCGCAGCATCTCATCAAAGCTCCTTCGACAGCACCTTCCAAAACCACAACTTCTACCACCCAGAAGGAGAAGGACTGCAGATGCATGGGAACACCACCACCTTCAAGTTCCCCTCCAAGCTACACACCATCCTGGCTTGAAACTGTATCGTCATTCCTTCACTGTTACTGGGTCAAAATTCTGAAACTCCCTCCTTAACAGCACAGTGCGTGTACCTACATCACAAGGACTGCAGCAGTTCAAGAAGGCAGCTCACCACCACCTTCACAAGGGCAATTAGGGATGGGCAATAAATGCCAGCGATGCCCACAACCCGGTAAAGAATAAAAAAATCCCTGGGAATCAGCTGTTTCTATAATTAGGCCATTATCCAATCTCTCACTAGATCTTGGGAGCTGTCTCAATTTGGGCTGCTTTTGGACTCTTTTCCCTTGCTAAAGAAGCCAGAATTCTGCAAAGTTAAGAATTTGATATGTTGAAAATAATGGGGGCAAAATGATGAAGCACCAAATGTACTGTGCCTCTCAACTTGATAGACCTTATTAAACCACTCAAGTCTAGTATGCTTGAGATGAGAAAAATAGATATGTACAAAAATATTCTCAGTCTAAACGTCCTCCAGCAATCTCTCCCCCATTTCACTTTCGTGAAAAACAGTTCAACAGGATATTTTTTGTGAGATATTGCTAGTCAATAACAGACCTATGGAAGAAAAGGAGGAATCTTTCCTGTTACATTTACTTTGATAGTTAAGCAGAGCCACTGCAATGATGATTCAGTCGCAAATAAAATGCAGAGATCTGCATTCAGAAATAAGGATGAAAAATCAGAGAATGCTAACATACAGCAAAAACACAGCTCTGCACAGGTGGAGGAAGAAAGAGTGCAAAATCTGTTTTGTTTTCCAAATCTATAATTTTCAAACATGCTTGGAATGTGTGAAACACTTTACTCCTCTACAAATCCTGCACCTGTGCCCCTTCCCAATGCTCCACAGAAATAAATTTGTCCTTCAATTTCTTGACTGGCCTCCAAAATATAGCTCAGCAATCAATAAACCAATCAGCACTCAATAAATAATCTGGAAAACTCCACCAGAGACTAACTCCTCATTTTTTCCACCACCAGGTCAAATAAGTTGATAGGCAAAGGGTCAACGGGGAGCTAGCTTCCTTCACATGGATTTGTTATTAGGGAGCTGGGCAGCAGCACTGGCTCCACAGTCTGAAAATAAATAGCAGCACTATTCTGTCAAAAATACTTGGACACTTGATCTCTTGAAAGACATATCTTCTGCTTCAAAAAGAAAATACCAGTATGGGATCAATAATACATGTGAATTCAGAGTTCCCCCTGGCTTCCAGTAACATTCTGAGTATCATGACCTAATGGTGGAACAGGATCACTTTCAGGAGACAAGTTGAAATGAAACAAGGTGCTAAAGAAATGTTTCCACAACACACATCCACTCCAGACTTAAATGCCAGCATTGAAACGTAGGACATTTGTAAAGTCCAAGGACTTAATTCCATCGGCTTCAAATTGCCAAGTATTAGATATTAATCCACAGGATTAATATTAATATTAAAATTAATATTAATCAATAGATTTTGGAGACTAATGACATCAGGTGATATGGAAATAGCATGGGAAAGTGGCATTGAGGCAGATAATCAACCATGATCTAATTGAATGGCAGAGCAGGTTTGACGGGCTGAATGGCCTATTCCTGTTCCTATGTTCCAATGATTAACTAATTTTACCATAGACTAGCCCTGCATGTGAAAGCAAATGTGACATCAATCCCAACATGTAATAAGAAACTGTATTCTTTTATAGTGTGGCAATTAGAAGCTGAATGTTATGATTAATCAAATATAAGTCACAGCATTGCACCAGAACGCTATAAAAGCATATTCCGGAACTTTAATTTATCCTCCATCTCTTCTTTTATATGTCCCAGGTTGAGAGGTTTATTAAGTAACTAAATCTCAGATCTTGCTGCAGAATTGTTGCTAAAGATTCCAAAATGTTAGCTGTTCCTCAGCGGCTCCGAGAAATATTTATCAAGCTTATCCTGTGAAGTTCTGACCATGCTAATCACTGAGATTGCAGGTTTGATAGCAGCCTACATTAATTTAACTGATCTCAGCTGAGCAAAATAACAGCTGATTGTAGCAGTATTATTGGATTTTGGAAGGAATGGGGTGGTAAGGGAGAAGTAGACAAGGTTCTTGGCCCCAATTGCTACTCATGACCCTTGAAAGGTCAATCGGTAAATGTCAAGTCAAAACAGGACTGGCTGCAATAATTTCTAACACCCTATTCGCATTGCCCTGGTTCAAACTTAAAAAATATCTGCACGTACAAGGTAGTGGAAGGGAGCAAGTGCTAATCTAACCTAACCGAGCCAGAGGAGCAAGGAATTTTTAAAAAGAGAAATGTATTAAAAGAAAGAAGTTGTGGACTGTTGATACCTGACTGTGTTCCTCCATAGACAATGCATGAATCCCAACTGTTGTGTTTCACACACTCTGCGCTGTTTCAATTTTAAGATCACTACAAACTTCTAAAAGAGCATAAGACACCAGGCTAAACATTGTCTTCCATTCTTTCCCAGTTACCAGCTTTATTTTCTTTCCCATATCTGTATATGCATTGCTTTTGCTGTTTTAGATACCAATTCAATGTTTACGGATGAACTGCACAGCCCTGAGGTGATGTTTTGCTGTAAATTTTTTGAACCAGGTATTTTTTTCCACAATGGTCCATTGTTTCCGTGATATGGGGGAGGAGGTGGGTCGTGGCATTGCCACTGGACTAGTAATCCAGAGATCCAGGGTAATGCTCTGGGGGTCAGAGTTCAAATCCCACCATGGTAAATGGTGAAATTTGAATTCACTAAAAATCTGGAATTAAAAATCTGATGATGACCACGAAACCATTGCCAATTGTCGTAAAACCCATCTGGTTCACTAATGTCCTTTAGGGAAGAAAATCTGCTGTCCATACCAGGTCTGGCCTACATGTGACTCCAGGTCCACAGCAATGTGGTTGACTCTTAAAAAATGCCTTCTGAACAAGGGCAATTAGGGATGGGTAATAAATGCTGGCCTAGACAACGACACCCACATCCCATGAACAAATTTTTAAAAAAGCAAGCATCAAAGAACCTGAATTCACGAGGTGCAGGTTTTCCAAACATATTCTATAATACTTGACACCCACACTAATGTATCTTCTGCACTGTCCAGTTTTTGGCTGCAGTGATAGTGTTCTGATTAAAACTGCCTACACAGCAACCATTCAGATTTCTAGATTCTTCCTTACCTTTTCCATCTATAGCTGACACCTCTTGCAAATGTCTAATTGACCTGTGAGTGCAATGATGAATAAAAATTAGAGTGTACTCAAGCTTGTGGAAAAATGCTGCAGTGTCAAATTAAGCCACAGACAAACTGTTCAAAATACTTGAGGTTTTTACTAGGAATGTGTAAGTTATATTTAAAGATTAATGTAATGGAATTATCAAGTCACTACACAGGCTTTTATATATTAAAGGCCACCACTATGCAATAAATGATACATGCCTACATCATTAAGTGGCCTCTGAAGACACCTCTCATAATTTTGCTAACAACGCACCACTTGTCCCCATGCTTTATTTATGGAAATGGGCACAGAGAGGAGCAAAGCAGATTTTCCTACCATCAACATCTGTTTGGATGTTAGTCAGGCAGAGGACACCCTCCAATATCTGTTGCGCCTGACACAGAATTATCAGGCACTCTAACAGCACAGGCCGAATGCCTGATACTCCTGCAAACCTGAGGAAAGTTAGCCACTGCTTCAGCTCCAAGGTGCCTGTACCCATCCTGACCACCCTGTGATCTGGCTGTTGTGGGAAGCTCGGGTCAGGGTGGGCCTGGGTACTAATATGGTTCAGAGATCCACCCATGACCCCTGGTGCATATGTCAGATGAGATTGGCCCCTTGATGCCTTAACTTGTACATGAAGAATGCCTACCTGGGAAAGATACCAAAAGGCTGCTTCCACGTGAACTCGTAACCTTCATGAAAAGAAGATCTAAAGAGGCCAAACAGAAATTGACTGCTGTGGTAGTGGTGGTTTGGTGGGGAGAAAGAGAGAGAGAGAGAGAGAGAGAGAGATCTGAGGTGTATTTTCAGCTTCTTGGGTGGAACCAGGGTCTCAGCAGCATAGCACCAGGGGTAACTCAACTTGAATTGGTTAAATTGAATTATCTGAATGACGACTCCTAATACTATGTTTTCTAACAGATTCCAGGGAGTGGGCAGTCTGGATAGACAAGGGGACATTTTGACTTTTCCTTCCTCACTCAAGGCATAATTCATCATGGACACCATTAAGTGACCTCTGAAGACAGCTCCCATAATTTTGCTAACAGCGTACCACTTGTCCCCATGCTTTATTTACAGAAATGGGCATAGAGAGGAGCAAAGCAGATTTTCCTTCCATCAACATCTGTTTGGATGTTAGTCAGGCAGAGGACACCCTCAAATAGCCGTTGTGCCTGACACCCAAAATGTTGGCCGACACCCAAAATCAGCAAGATTAAATCATGGCCACACTTACCACACCACAGGGAACAGGATGGCACCACAACACAGGAGGTCGACAAGAAAGAGGATCTCCTTCCACAGTCCATATTCAGTCGTCCCTTCTTCTGTCGACTCAATAATGATGTAAGCGACATTAGCAAGGACCTAGAGAACAAAGTAGTTTTACTAACAGCCAACTTCGGCAACAGAGAAAAGATTTCTCTCTGCACCAAATGATCTTGGATTAAGCAATGGGTCTGTATGAACACATTTAATTCAGCTGCTTAAAGCAGTTTGATCTGGATCATTCATTGTTTGGGGGGCAATGGGGGAGTTGAGAAAATGGAGATGGAAGAGCAAAGAACTTTGCACTCCAGGTAAATTTTATCAACATCAAACACCCCCTGGTCAGGTACAGCATGGTCAAGATGCAGTCTAAAACTTGCAATACTCTGCTTTAACACAACACATGAAATCTCACAGCACCCTCCACTGGACCAGTATGATATTTCTATTTCCTGGGAAAACTCATTTCAGGAGTTTCCAGATAACACTCCCAATTTAAGAGCAAATTTTGGCCACTTTTTACTGTGGGCCCACAAATACCAGAAACTATGTCCAGGCTACACCAAAATCATTTCAAGTAAGATTGTTCAAGCTGGACAGGGGAAGAGAGAGAAAGGTCTATCCTATCATAAGATAAAAGCAAAATACTGCGGATGCTGGAAATTTGAAACAAAAACAAAAATTGCTGGAAAAACTCAGCAGGTCTGACAGCATCTGTGGAGAGGAAGACAGAGGTATCGTTTCAAATCCGTATGACTTCATCAGAACTAAAGAGAAATAGAAATGTGGTGAAATATAAGCTGTTTAAGGAGGGTAGCGGGGACAGGCAGAGCTGGATTGAGGGCCAGTGATAGGTGGAGGCAAAGGAGAGATTGCCAAAGATGTCATAAACAAAATGTCAAAGGGGTGTTGATGGTGGTGATATTAGCTAAAGGATGTGCTAATGGTGACATTAAGGGTAGAAAGCAGGATGAGCAAGTGACAGATGGCCCTAGCAGGGGTGGAGTGGGAGGGGGGAAAGGGATCGAAAATAGGATAAAACAATGGATGGAAATATATTTTAAAAATAATAATAGAAATAGGTGGAAAAAGAAAAATATATATATAAAAAATATATAATAATTATTAGAAAAAATGGGATCAAAAAAGGGGGTGGGGATGGAGGAGAGAGTTCATGATCTGAAGTTGTTGAACTCAATGTTAAGTCCAGAAGACTGTAAAGTGCCTAATCAGAAGATGAGGTGCTGTTCCTCCAGTTTGCATTGAGCTTCACTGGAACATTGCAGCAGGCCAAGGTCGGACATGTGGGCACGTGAGCAAGGTGGTGTGTTGAAATGGCAAGTGATAGGAAGGTCTGGGTCATGCCTGGGGACAGACCGAAGGTGTTCCACAAAGCGGTCACCCAGTCTGCGTTTGGTCTCTTCAGTGTAGAGGAGACCACATTGGGAGCAACAAATGCAATAGACTAAATTGAGGGAAGTGCAAGTGAAATGCTGCTTCACTTGAAAGGAGTGTTTGGGCCGTTGGACGGTGAGGAGAGGGGAAGTAAAGGGGCAGGTGTTGCAACTTCTGTGGTTGCATGGGAAGGTGCTGTGGGAGGGGGTTGAGGTGTAGAGGATGATGGAGGAGTGGACCAGGGTGTCCCTGAGGGAAAGGTCCCTATGGAATGCCGACTGGGGGGTGAAGGGAAGATGTGTTTGGTGGTGGCATCATGCTGGAGTTGGCGGAAATGGTGGAGGATGATCCTTTGAATGCAGAGGCTGGTGGGGTGATAAGTGAAGACAAGGGGGACCCTATCATGGTTCCGGGAGGGAGAGGAAGGTGTGAGGGCAGATGCGCGGGAGATGGGCCGGACATGATTGGGAGCCCTGTCAACCACCATGGGTGGAAAACCTCAGTTATGGAAGAAGGAAGACACATCAGAAGAACTGTTTTTGAAAGTGGCATCATCAGAACAGATGCGACAGAGGCGAAGGAACTGAGAGAATGGGATGGAGTCCTTTCAGGAAGCAGGGTGTGAGGAGCTGTAGTCGAGGTAGCTGTGGGAGTCGGTGGGCTTGTAATGAATATTGGTGGATAGTCTATCACCAGAAATTCAGACAGAGAGGTCAAGGAAGGGAAGTGTCAGAGATGGACCATGTGAAAATGATGGAGGGGTGGAAACTGGAAGCAAAATTAATAAATTTTTCCAAGTCCAGACAAGAGCATGAAGCGGCACCGAAGCAGTCATTGTATCAGAGAAAAAGAGTTGTGGGAGGGGGCCTGAGTAGGACTGGAACAAGGAATGTTCCACATGCCCCATAAAGAGACAGGCATAACTGGGGCCCATGCGGGTACCCATGGCCACATCTTTTATTTGGAGGAAGTGAGACGAGTTTAAGGAGAAATTGTTCAGTAAGAGAACAAGTTCAGCCAGACGGAGGAGAGTGGTGGTGGATGGGGATTGTTCGGGCCTCTATTCAAGAAAGAAGCGGAGAGCCATCAGACCATCCTGGTGGGGGATGGAGGTGTAGAGGGTTTGGACGTCCATGGTGAAGAGGAGGTGATTGGGGCCAGGGAACTAGAAATTGTTGATATGATGTAGGGCATCAGAGGAATTGCAGATGTAGGTGGGAAGAAACTGAACAAAGGGAGAGAGAATGGAGTTAAGATAGCAAGAAATGAGTTCTGTGGGGCAGGAACAGGCTGACACGATCAGTCTGCCAGGACAGTCCTGTTTGTGGATTTTGAGTAGGAGGTAGAAATGGGTCATCCAAGGTTGGGAGACTATGAGATTGGAAGCTGTGGAGGGAAGATCTCCAGAGGAGATGAGATAGTGACAGTCCTGGAAACAATGGCTGAACAATAGTCCAGGGGGAGGTAGGAAGTGTCTACGAGTTGGCTACCTCTGCAAGGTAGAGATTAGTACGCCAGACAATAACAGCACCACCCTTGTCAGCAGGTTTGATGACAAAGTCAGGATTGGGCCTGAGAGAACGGAGTGTGGCAAGTTCAGGAAGAGACAGGTTAGAGTGGGTGAGATATCCTATCAGTCTGGTCTGGTTATAAATCCCTGTTTCAAAGATGAAAGGAGTGCATGCTGACATACAAGGGCCCAAGTATCACAGCTGGTCTTTCCTAGTTTACAGTTCCAAGTTTCAGTAGGCCATGAAGGCATAATTCTAGATAATGACAATATTTCAAGATTATTTGTACATGTAAATGCATGCTAGAGATCTATAAGTTTAAAAATCAACTTAAAATGGAATCACATGGTAGATCTCCACATAATTAGAGGTTGCTATCTTCACACTGTCCTCAGAGGGGATGCTGAGCTTAACATTTCTGAAATTTCTATTTCCCCCACCATATCATTTCCCCCAAGATGTCCAGCAATTCAAATACATGGTTTAAAAGAAAATCCCTACTGATAGTGCAACATTCATTTTGTTTGCTTGAATTTCTCTCATCCTTCAAAACACCCATTTTTCAGGTTTAGGCAATCCTCCATGACTCAAAGGATAAAATGAGCAAAATCTCACGGCAGCAGTAAATGCTGTTCTTGCTGCAGTCACAAAGGTGCACTGTCCAGCCCAAAACCCAAGACACTGCCCAAATATTAGGGGTAAGCCAGCAATTCTCCACTCCTTAAACTGGTAGACAAACCTGGGGTAGTATCAGCACAGAATAAAGCATAGCATCATGTGTCAACTTCATGACATTGGTAGGCTAATATGCCCAATATATGCTCCTACCACCATGCCACCATCAATCCCTCCCTCTGTATCCCCCATCAAACTGTTTCATACTTCAACTCACTTGCATGCCATCTCAAATCTGGGAAAATTATTTCAGCTTTCCAATCCTGCTACAATCTCATGCAACATCATCTAACCAATAATTCACTTACTGCATCTTTGGCTATGAGGGAAGAGCAGGGGAGTGGGAATTATCGGGTAGCTCTTTCAAGTGTCAGCAAAAGCAAGATGGACTGAATGCCCTCCTTTTCTGTGCTGTATCGTTCTACAATTCTTTCTTCCATTTCTTTCAAGTATAGCACCTGCACAATGAGTACTGGCCCTTCAAGGTTTCACAAAAAAAAAATCTAGTTTCATCCAAGGAATTTGCATTCAGGATTTGAAAAAGCCCAGAACACTGATATCTAGTCACATAAAGGTTCAGCAAGGTCTCGTGCCTATATTTCAGATTTTTACAATGGAATCAGTGAAGAAATAATCTAAGCTCAGACAAATGGCAGATGTGTGTAGACTGTGAATGCTGCAAAAGGGACATTAGGCATCAGCATTGATCTTTACCTGGAGTGGAATAACTATCATGAAGATTTTCTTGTCTTTGTCTGAAAGAATGTGTTTAACGAAAGCCCAGCCAGTTCCTATCAATGCTATCGTGATGAACAAGAGAGCACCTTTCAACCTGTAGAAGAAAAAAAGGAACAGCATAAAGCATTAGTAAAAAAGAAAGGACAGTCGGCCACAAAGACATTTTCCACAGATGGAACTATGTCTTTGTGGCAGTAAGAGTTACAGCTGTCACTGCAAAATTAATCAGAAATGGTGCTCCTCACTTAATTAGATACCCGGAGTTCAAGCCATTTGTCTTATAAAAGATATTTACCAAATGGAGTACTTTAATGCAGATGTCTCTTATTAAATAGGAAATGGTGGATTTCTCAAACACTCAAGTAATCAAGTTGAGGGGTTCACAAAATGCTAACCAGAAAGAGCTTAGCTCAAAGATTCATAACCTATTATCTGCATTTCAGTCTAAATTATTCCAAGGTGTTGCTCACATCCCAAATCCTGTGAAGGAGGAGGGTTAGTGATCTGCTCTCACACCTCCACCAATGTTATCTCTGAAACTGGCTGCAAGAATACTTGTGAGAGCATTCCAGGGCAGCTGGTGCAATTTAAATTCAATTAATAAATCTGGAATACAAAGCTAGCCTCAGTAATGGCGAGCATGAAACTATTACTGATTATTATAAAAATGCTTCTGGTTCACTAATGTCCCGAGCACAGCACAAACAGTACATAAGATTAAATAGATGTGATATTTAAAAAAATCAGCTCCTATGTCATATGGTTTTCCCCAGCTATTTTAGTGGTCTATTACCAAGAAATATGTGTTAGACTGCTAAGGTAAAGTAGAGGGAACTTTGCTCTGTGTCTAGCTATAGTTGAGTTCCATTCCCCTAGCACTCCTCACTTTGAAGAGTACAAGAGGACTAAAAGGAGCTCACTATCCTTAATAAGTGCAAATGACAACAAAGTTACATTAAGTAAAATTTACGGCACACTTCTTACTGTCGCTCATATCTCTTACAACTCTGCTTCACACTGGTTAGCTGCATCCTGGCAATAGGTACTTTGTGCACAACACTCCCATCAGTTTTGTCACATAATACTACTGCTTAAGGCCATAAGGGAGCAGAAAAAAGCTCTAAACACAAAACGAAAAAATGAAATGCTAGAAATACAGAGAGTGCCAGAAAAGATAAACAGTTAATATGCCATGTGTAGGCTTTTTTGTCAGAACTCATCAGAGCAGATGAAGAGCCTATACATGAAATGTTTATCTTTCTTCTTTCAGATGTTGTAGGATTTGCTGTGAACTTCCAATTTTTTTTTACGCTGCTTTAAATTAATTGCTTCTACCCTTCATCAAGATATATTTTTATTTACATCCTTTGGTGCATATGAAATTTAAGATAATTTTATAAAAAACTGTTTTTCTCCTTTAAGTTTCCTTGCTGCTGAGAGAGTATGACCTGCTCTCAGGCCTCAGTCAACATCTTTACCAAACTTGCCTCAAGGAGGAGCACGTGAACACTCAAGCAATGGGGCTGCTAAATGATCCAGTGAGCAAGCAACTCCACTAGCCTTCGCTTGGAGAGGCAAACGTATAAAATATAGTGCATGCGGATTCATTTACCGAGACCCACTCGATTTCTTATGACCCACACTCCACAGTTCCATGATGCGCTATTTGATCATCTTGGTGCACACTTAACAGTCTGTGAAGAGTTGTGATTCTTTAATTGTTCCTTTCCCCCACCTCCCACAATTTTTTTTTTGTAATTTTTTTTAGTCATTTGTTTTAGAAACACCTTTGGGCTTGACAACTTTCAAAAAATATCCCATTGATAAAGGCTCAACACGATAGACTACTTACAAGTGAGTTATGTAGTACACCACAGCCCAACCTTCAATGGGGTAACCCTGAGTTGAAATAAAGTGATAATCAATCTGTTTTGAGAGAAAAAAAAGAGCATTAATGTCAATTAATTGATGATCTATGGAAGGAGTACAAATTGATTTTATGGGAGTGATTTCTCTGGAATCTCTCCACACATCCTGCCTCCCACTCACTATTAACCTCAGCATTCTTGGTGGAGATGGTGGGTCTCAGCCCTCAGTTATTGCTTCTGGGAGCTGGTTGTGAGGTACAGCAGCAGAATAGTTCCCTCCTGACATGTGGAGATACCTAGCCCCAGATCTACTGTTAAAAATTATCTACGGCTCCATGTCTTCTTGAATTCTGGTTTATAATAGAAATGTTGAAAATTCATAATGAATCATTTCTGCAGAGGTTACATGATGGAATTTGCACAGGCTATGTTATAAAAGTCACATATTGATCTGGAGATTTAATACTTTTAGGGTTGATGAAGTTTCATTCTTAATTGAACAATGGCCTCAATAATTGTTTAACTAAGCCTATCTATTTGTCTTGCACCATAACTGCATAAATTGTCAGTAACAAAGTAATCTCATTAGTCAGCTACAGCTCTTGGGTACTTATGTCGCTGAACAGACGATGACGACAAATAAACAATCAGGTCAAGGTTGTATCACTGAAGAAAGCAGACAGATACTTTTGCAGAAGAATGTACACAGATACAATGCCTTCTGTTAATTTAGGGTGCCTGCTGTCACATAATCTGACCCCATCCCACCCCACCATACTTCAGATCTAAGTACTGCACTTCAGCTGGGGAAGCTGTTGTGGTCTTCAATAAAATTGCTGAAGCTCCTTCCCACTGAGCCGACATGGACAAATAGTACTCAAGGTTTCTTCTTTCTTTCTCTCTGAACAGCAACCACCCCTGCCCCCCACCACACTCCCCGACAAAGGCTCCAGATAATCTCTCCAGGGACCAACCAACATGAGTTTTAAAGAAGAATCACGCTGGACTCGAAACGTTAACTCTGTTTCTCTCTCCACAGATGCTGCCAGACCTGCTGAGTGTTTCCTATTTTATGTTTTCATTTCAGATTTCCATCATCTGCAGTATTTTGCTTTTATATTGGCATTATGGAGACTGATGCTCAAACACTAATCTTTGATGCACGACTGCCTGCTCTCATGATTTTACCTTATGTGTCTTTGGCCCTGACAGAATCCCATTGGTGGCCCAACAGAGGTGGAGCCTTTCAGTTGCCTTTTGGTGGTATCTCTCAGGATTTTAAACAAAAGCAATGTTTGAGGTGTGAAAATTGCATTATTTACATCAAACAGCATTTTGCCAGCAAGGAGTATGAGCTGGGTTTTATATGGGTTTTAGTACTGATACGGCTGGTCATTTAAATGTGACACAAAACAAAATTGGTCGTGTTCTGTTAGGGGGGGATCAAATATAATAACAACAGGGAAAGGGGGTAAATACTTTTGTTTAAAACCATGCAGTTATTAAAAATGATTTTCCTTTGTACTTTGACATTTATACATTTGTTACAGTAGAAAAATTGTGAATATGCATCATTTATGTTGGTGCTACAAAACTCGAGTGTTGTACCTGTATTTGTGCAGTGTGCTCATTCTAAAATGCTAATCATTTAATCCCCATGCACACTGAAATGCTTAATTGTCCCATCATCAAACCACAGGAACAAAACAGTGAAAGAAACTCAGCCCATCTCCCCATTCCACTCACAAAACCATCTATCTGAGGATATCAGTGAAAACAAGCAAACATCATCGCCAGTGCTTTTGTTCAAACCGACAGCCCTGATTTTTTTCTTTATTCTTTCATGGGATGTGGCAAGGCCAGCAATTGTTGCTCAAACCGTAATTGTCCTTGAACTGAGTGGCCTAGCAGTTAAGAGTCAACCACATTGCTGTGGGTCTGGAGTCACATATAGGCTGGACCAGGTAAGGATAGAAGATTTCTTTCCCTAAAGGACATTAGTGAACCTGATGGGTTTTAACGACAATCAATGATAATTTCATGCTCACCAGCTGCCATGGTGAGATTTGAACCCATGTCCCCAAAGCATTTGGTTGGGCCTCTGGATTACTAGGCCACATTACCACAACACCACCATCTCCCTTAGGGTTAATATTAAGCCAGCTTATTATGTTGTTGGCAGCGCCAGCAATCATCACTCAGGATATTGTTTCTGAAGAGTACTTAATGAGAACAATGCTGTATCAGTTTGATGATGGGACAATTAAGCATTTCAGAGTGCAGGGGATTAAATGATTAGCATTTTAGAATGAGCACACTGAACAAATACAGATACAGCTCTCGAGTTTTGTAACACCAACATCAGTGATACATAGCCACAATTTTTCTATTGTAGCAAATGTATGAATGTCAAAGTACAAAGGAAAATCACTTATAATATTTGCATGGTTTTAGACAAAGGTATTTTCTCCCCTTTCCCCGTTAGAATTACATTTGATCCCCAAAACAGAACAAGGACAATTTTGTATCAGTACTAAAACCCTGAAAAATAATTCCAAAATATAATATGGATTAGGTAGCACAGCCTCGACCAGTATGTTTTAGAGTCAGGAGCTATGATAGATATTCCAGCGCACTTTTTCCTGATTCAAGGCAGTAGGTGGGAACTAGCATACTGTGGCTGAATGGGAATGAAGAGCTGTCCCACCTCAAATTAGAATAAAATAGTATTCTTCCTGGTACAAGTATGATGAAACCAAATACTAAAAGAATGGATTTCTTTCATAAATAGCAAGTTAATTTAAAAAAACGCTATACATTACTTTAGCAGATTCAAACATGGAGTACTGATGGGAAACTACAAGCCAGTTAGTTTAACATCTGTCATAGGGAAAATGTTAGAAGCTATTATTAAAGAAGGTATAGCAGGGAACTTGGATAAGCTTAAGGTCATCAGGCAGAGTCAACATGGTTTTGTGAAAGGGAAATTGTGTTTAACCAACTTATTGAAGTTCTTTGAGGAAGTAACATGTGCTGTGGGTAAAGGGGAACCGGTAGATGTACCGTACATAGATTTCCAGAAGGCATTTGATAAAGTGTCACATCAAAGGTTATTGCGGAAAATAAAAGCTCATGGTATAGGGGGTAACATATTGGCATTGATAGAAGATTGGATGGCTAACAGGAAGCAAACAGTAGTCATAAATGGGCCTTTTTCAGGTTGGCAAGATGTAATGAGTGGCACAGAGATCAGAGCTGGGATCTCAACTGTTTTCAATTTCTATAAATGACTTAGATGAAGGGATTGTTGCCAAATTTGCTGATGACACAAATATAGGTAGGAAAGTAAGTTGTAAGTAAGTAGAGGACATAAGGAGACTATAAAGTGAGATAGATGAGTTAAGTGAGTGGGCAAAGATCTGGCAAATGGCGTATAATGTGGGAAATGTGAAATTACCCATTTTAGCAGGAAGAATAAAAGAGAAGCATTTATCTAAATCATGAGAGGTTGAAGAGCTCTGAGGTGCAGAGGGATCTGGGTGTCTAGTGCATGAATCACAAAAGGCAAAAGGCTAGTATGCAAGCATCACAGAATTGCACAATTGTTACGGTGTAGAAGGAGGCCATTCAGCCCATCGTGTCTGCACTGGCTCTCTGAGCATTTTAACTTAGTACCAATCCTTTTTCCTTGTAACCCTGCACATTGTTTCTATTTAGATAATCATCCAATGCCCTCTTGAATACCTCAATTGATCCTGCCTCCACCACACTTCCAAGCACTGCATTCCAAACCCCAACAACTCACTTTGTGAAAAAGTTTTTTCTCACCTCACTTTTGCTTCTTTTGTAAAACACTTTAAAACTGTGCTCTCTGATCTGTTTATGAGCAGGAACACTTTCTCCCTATCTCCTCTCTCCAGGCCCCTCATTATTTTGAAAACTTCTATCAAGTCTCCTCTCAGCCTTCTCCTCTCCAAGGAAAACAGTCCCAACTACTCCAATCTTTCCTGATAACTCAAGTGTCTCATCCCTGGAGCTATTCTCATAAACCTCTTCTGCACTCTTTCCAACACGTTCACATCCTTCCTATAGTGTGGCATACAAAAGTGGGGAGGTTATGCTTCAGTTGTACAGGGCACTAGTGAGGCCACATTTGGACTATCTTGTACAGTATTGATCACCTTATTTAAGGAAGGACGTAAATGCGTTGGAAACAGTTCAGAGACGGTTTACCAAACCAATACCTGGAACGGATGGGTTGTCTTGTGAGGAAAGATTGGATAGACTAGGCATGTATCTGCTGGAGTTCAGAAGAGTAAAAGGCAACTTGATTGAAACATATGAGATCCTGAGGGGTCTTGACAGGGTGGATGTGGAGAGGATGTTTGTGGGAGAATCTAGAACAAGGAGCCACTGTTTAAAAATAAGGAGTCACCCATTTAAAACAAAGATGAGGCAAAATTTTTTCACACAGGGGGTCTTGAGTCTTTGGAATTCTCTTCCTGAAAAGGTGGTGAAATCAGAGTCTTTCAATGTTTCTAAGGCAGAGGTGGATAGATTCATGGTAAGCAAGGGGTTGATAAGTTATTGGCGGTAGGTGGGATTGCAGATTTCAGGTTACTATCTGATCAGACATGATCTTATTAAATGGCAGAGCAGGCTCGAGGACTGAATGGCCTACTCCTGCTCCCTGTTTGTATGTTGGTATTCAGTGTTAACAGATTTTTAAATTGAGGTTAGAGACCCAATCCCATTCAGCACTTAATCTTAGCTCTATCAATGTAAATGAGCTGAGTGTAGTGGGGGAGAGTGAGAGAGGAGGACACATTTGGTAAGTCCACAGCACCTACTGCCAGTCAGCTATTGGGGGCATAAGGCTACCTGAGGGGCAGAACAGAAGTCTATGAAGCCAGATGGAACGGAGCAAGAAAATCTTATCCAAACGTCTCTCTTAGAAACAGCCACAAAATAATTGGCAGCTCCAACTTGATGTTAACAATTGTAGCTCTGGCTAAAATCCATAAACTCTATACGAATCAAACTTGGGACATTGAATACATAAGCTATACAGACCAGCAATGTAAAAACTTGCTGAGGCAACAGGGAATCCCCAAACATCAACTTAAACCCATCTCCTCCCTGTGTCTATATTTTTAAGGTTTTCATATATCCATCTATACCATTTCCCAACAGATAAGAGAGGAAAGTAACATCATGCAATCACTGCTGGGCAACAGGCTGATTGGATGTGCTGCACAACAGTATATGTCAATTTTTCCTTCCAAGGAAGCATCTTAATTACAAGTCAGTGCAGTACTTTAATTTCTCAAGCCCCCTCATCCTCCTCTTTGATCACAATCGAGAACTTGGTCACTACAGATTTTTTTTATTCTTATGGTTGGGGAAGCAATTATAGTTTGATGTTGAGGTTAATGATCAATTCAATGGCTTCAGGTGACACAGTATGAATGGTTACTATGCCACCAAGAATGGATCTCTTATGGCAGAAGTTCAGTATGTGGGCGATGGTCTGACTTGAATGGCCATAATCACAACTTGAGCTGTTCTCGTATTACACACATGGAGCAAGTGGCCACCTCTTCCCTGGCCTGTCATCAAGCAGTGGAGGGCTGCTCAGATTTTCCTTGGAAGAGTGAAACTGGGACTTCACCATTTGGGTCAGTTACCAGGTTGCGGTTGGTGATGTTTACAGTCAACCAGGAGGTACACTATCGAGAGGTGGGGTTGTCATCAGTTTGTAGGATGTGGAGTGTGATTGACTAGGGTCTATGGGAGTCCAAACGGGTGCATGGGTTTTTTTTTTTAGATCCTATATCAATGGGAGTGCTTTGTTAGCTCTCAGTTGGTGGTATTCTTTGAGGAGGATGTTTTCTCTGCAGACATCAGAGGTTCGATATTTGCCAGCTTAGGAAGCCACTCAAGCTGTGCTGGTCTCAACATCCTAGAAATAATTCTGATGGTTTCCCATAGGTGAACATCTACCACATTTGTATAGTGGATCCTGAGCCAGGTTGAGCAGCAGTATTCTGTTGTTGAGTAGACCAGGGTGTTACAATCACTGCAGATGCTATTTGCTGAGCAAGCCAGATCCCAGAGGGAAACCTGTCTTACTGATCATCAATCTTGTTTTTCTGTAATTTGAAAACGAGGAAAAGCTGCTGACCCAAAAAAATTAAACTCCAGTAATACCTTTAGGATTTTAAACATTAAAAGATTTACTAAAAAGAAAAAGAACTTAAGCACATAACATTAAAGTTACACAGTTAAAACAATCTTACAGAACAAATCCCAAAAAACTCACTTGGCTAAAACACACAAGTAAACAGCCTTCTTGACAACAACTCCCTTATAGATTTTAACTATCTTTGTCCCCTTTCATCTCAAATTCCACTGCAGCTCTTTGAACTCAACAAATTTTTATATTTGGAGAAGTTATGTTCTCCTATTGCTTCTACTTTCAGGTCAATAAAATTTAATATACCTTCTCCTGTTTACTTATGAAACCTTTGTAAGTTGTAAAAGTTCTTTGTCATTTCTAACGTTCCCTTTGAAATTCAACAACTGAAAAATCAAGTCACTACTTATCCCATAATGCAAATTTTAAATCCAACCTATTTACTTGTGAATCCAACCCCACTGTAACCTCTCATTATGGACCTAACATCTTTACCCTTTTATCTTCCAGTTCTCACAGGCATGGCATCTTTATTAACCACTCCTAGTTTAATTAATCATAGACACACTCACAGTCTTCTTTACAAAATACCACCCAAAAAATATTAAAGAAGAATCCATCATCAGAAGGTTGAGTGAAGCAGAAGGTAGTGTGTTGGCTCTGTTGTCTCAGGCAGTACCTGCCAGTTTTGGTATGAGATTCACTCTTGTCTTGACTTCGGCTCCAGTGGTTTTGAGGTGTTGCCAGTAGGTCAATGCATGGTCAAGGATGATGCCAAGATATTTCAGCATTGGGTCAAGGGTGAGTTGCCAGTCACAGAACTGGACGTGAAATTCTTCCCTGTCCTTCGAGTTGATCAGGTGAAAGGCGGAAACGACAGTCTTAGCTGAAGTCTCCATTTGTTTGGTTGTAGTCTCCATTTTCTGAAGTAGACTTCTAGAGAACACTGATTCTCAGTGAATGTTTTCACAATGTCCTAGAGTTCTTTAGCCTGGAAAGCCAGGACCAAGACGTCAGCAAACGCAAAGAGCCATTACTTTGTGGGGGGCGGGGGGAGAGTGGTCACTGTATATATGTTGAAGAGAGCTGGGATGAAAACTGATCCCTGTGGGACCCTGTTGTTGGTTGATTTGGTGGTTGATTTGATCTCCAAGGTTGGAGGAACCTTCACATGGTCCTCCTGTTAAAGTAAGTTAATGTTGTCAAGGAGGCACCGAACCCCAGCCACCAGGCTCCCAGTCCAAGCAGTAAAGCACACTGGAAAATGGATTCTCTCAGGGTTAACAAAGTCACTATTGTTATGATCCCAGCTGATGTTAAAACTGGACAAGTCAGATCCCAGAGTGAAACCTGGCTTGGTAGGTCCTAACTTTGTTTTTTTTTTAAAGAAACAGTGGAGGTCAGTTACTGACATATTCACAAAAATCTGCCAGTATACTATTAATACAAAGAATAAAATGTTTATTAAACAAGAAAAATGAACTATATTATGCTAGACAAAAAGATTGGACAAATAAATATCAGAAAATGATACCCAACTCACACTATTCCTTTTAGCCCAGCAACCCTTACAGACACAAAACCCCAGTGAAGATTTATTCCTGTCTCAACACCAAGGTTTCTTGTTTTGGCAAGCTCATTTCAAACAGCTTTCTTCTGGTAGACTTCTGAACATTCACTAGATGCTTTCTTCAGCTGGTATCTCTCCCTGAGACACGCAAAAACCACAATCCAAGTTCACTATTACTTCAACTTCAGAGCAAATACATCAGTTCCCTAAACTCAGTTCCACAGCAGGCTTGCAGAATTTCTTATTAGAGAGATTAGATCTTCTGCCTGCACTCTTTGGTGGATACACACTCATTGACCACCATTCTGTTTCCTTGTCTCTGGACCCCTGTCGCTAGGCAATAGCAGTTTTTTCTACTTTATCTTCTATTTAACTTCACTAAGTTGGTAACCCATCTCTTCACGTCAAGAGTGTAAAACCTCATTAAAAATGCACATATACAAACAGGGCCCTAGACTTCACGGCACCCAGCTCACAAAAAGCTCTAAATGAAACTAAAACCAGGTTTCACCTTTCTTAATAGCCAAATACAAAATATAAATTAAACTTAAAGCTATACATTGTTCCTAACACTATAGGTAAATCAGAGGGATTGCCCAAGTGCAACACTCCACTTCACAGGACACTGCAATCACAATAATATTAATACACCAGTGTACCATTCAACCACACAGAGCCTGTTAAATAGGCTGATCTTAAACAATTCATAAACTGACTTTGTTACAAGGCGTTGTGATGATTGTTCTTGTCATAAAAATGCTGAAATGATATTCAGGTCACTTACAGCATGGAAAACGAGAGAGAGGGATTTGGTGAATGCAAGCGCCCCCATCAGCCAATGGATCTTAAACACATCGTTGCTAGGGAGAAAAGAATTCAAGTGGTAAATATGCTGATCACATTGTCCATTTTATTACATGATGGATGGAAGTTAAGGCAAATCTTAATCATTACATTTTCACTTTCCCTATATATATGAGCGTAAATTGCAAGCAGGAATGAGTTGGATTCTGTATTATTTTAAAGTAATAAAATGTGGGAAAATTACAATCTGATCACTTCAGACTTCTGATCTACAGTGGCCTCACCTTTAAGTACTAGTAGGGAAAATGTTCCTACCTCAATCATGTATATAGCCTGGATTTTTTTTTCTCCTTTTAATGTTTATTCCCTTCCCATGTTCTCTTCCTTTCATCAGGACCCTAATTTCTAGCAAAAGGACAATCTAACTGCTGCAAATTGCCCTCTAATACCTCAACCATCGTTCATGGGTGAACCCAGACAGTACGTTCAAAGAAGGGAGCATCAGAGCCAAAACTGATCCAATCACAAGCAGTGTACCACAGGAATCAAAGGCTAGTAACCAGCAGTGAAAGTCCTGATTGAGCTTTCTTCTCCTCAACCCAGGGAATATAGGATCCTTACTGGTAAAAGGGTAAAATCATCCATCATTCTCAGATCTAAGATCCAATGTGAAAATGCTCTGGTCTATGTGGTTTAGCACAGAACCATAATGTATTTACCTACTGAGGCTACAAAACATGTTGCATAATGTTATTGAAATTCAGACTAGCAACAGAGCAAGCTAATGGAATCGGATCACAGTGTTTGAATGAGAAAGATTAGTGAGGTGTTATGTTTATGGCTCTTGTACGAATCCAGACTTATCTCTAGATGTTCTTTAATACGTGTTAAACCACTATGAAAAGGTCCCGGGAGCCAGGCACCTTACCAGGAACACCTACAACTTAAACCACAGAGCTTTGGATATTTTCATGTAATCTTAACAACTAATTTAGTGAAGGTGCAAGCTAAAAACGTGGTGTTGTCTCTTGTAATTCAGTAAATTTTAGGCATGAATTTACTGTGTTATGCACGACCACTTGAATGGTGAAAACCATCTAGTGATACACTGAAAAGGCATCTAGAGCTGTGTATTAACAGGGTGAAGTACGACTGAATAAAGTCTGCCATTAACAATGGTAATAATGAGAGCTATTTGAGCTGATGAACTATTAACAATACATAAACCAGTACATAAATAATACTAATAAAACAATACATAAACTGGCTTAAATTGGATTATTTTACAGTTTGTTGAAATCAATATTTTAGCTAAACCCAGTAATAACACCAAAACTGCAGATAATCACCAGGGCCATTGGCTTACAATAACCAAGGAAGTTAAATTCTGTTTTTATTGTGGGATGAGTATTATGTTTTGAGATCATATTCCACAACTCTATTCATTTTTACATAACATCTACAAACGTTGATCATCACTTCAACAAGCAGAAACACGCCTCCTCTCCACCCCAGCAACACATTATAATTAACACCTACCAGTGTAGGAGGTCTTTGTACGTTAAATAAAAAAAAATACCTAAGAAAATTTCAAAACAGAATGATTTATTAAACATGTATAAAAATCTAACATGGAAATTAGATCGAAAATGTCATAGATGGCTGGAATCTATGAACACAGCAGTATTCTAACTGCGGATGTTGCTCCGTAAAATTCATATGTCATTAGCGCATTGCAGACCCTGTCCTCCAGGGTAATAACTATTTGCACTGTACCTGCGTTTCCGGAGGATGTAAACCCAGACAACTCCAGCCAGGAAGAAGAAGAAAGCCATGGAGATGTAGAGTTTGGGGAGGGGGATCTCTCCTGCAGACAAATAACTGCCAGGGTTCTGTTCCACTATTGTAATCTAGAAGAAAATCACACAAGACCAGAAATGTGAGGGAGCAAAATACTATACCATGTACTTTCTTCTTCATCCTTCTTCAGACTTGAATGGTTTAAGGCGCATTGGAGGCAATTAGGGAGAAAGTCCATAACAGTCTTATAGGGACTAAACTAGTCATTTCTGGTTCATTAATAGCTACAGCAATAAGTTTCCCAATGAAGGGTTAAGTCATCAGTGAGCTGAAGTCCTCCTGATGAAAGGGACCCACACAGAAATGCACCTGTTGTTTTGCAAACTTCTAGGCCGGATCTTGCGGTCAGCAGCAAAGCGGAGGTGTACGCCACTCAATGTGTTCAAAATTATGTGCCGACCTTTCTCGTAGGCTGCAGCGGGAATTTGCTCTCCTGGCTGCTGTGTGGATCTATCAGTGAGGTGAGTAAGAAGGCCTGGCGGCAAGGTGCAATTCCTGCAAAGCCACGCCCTCTTTTAACACTGCAAGCTAAGGGAACTCTCCTGAAGATCTGCCTTCAACTTAATGACAGGCAACTGTGCACAATGATTTGAAATGTTTTCCTTAATCAACTTTTAATTCTAGCTCCCCAAAACACACTCCCTACCATCTCTGGCTCTGCTCACCATCCCCACCCCTTCCCCTACTGCACCAACGCCCGGCTCTTCTCCGACATTGGTAATCACATCTACCTTCAATCCCTGCCACTCAATTGGCTGAAAAAACTAGCAGAGCCAGGGTACAGCCAATCAAAAAACAGTTAATCAAATCAGCTGGGATTGAGGAGCTGGGGATGCGGGGGTATTTTGACACTCGAGCTGATTTAAAGGGCTTCGCTCTGAGCAGGCTGCACACTAGTTAGGAGCAGCCCTAAATAAATCATTGTAAATAACAGTGCAATTGCAGGGCAGTCAGCCCAAGTGCCCGACTGATAGGTCACGGCAGAGACCATTGCCCTTTCTGGCAAACTGCTTAAGTAAGTTAGTGTTTGCTGCTGTAGGAATTGCAAGATCTGGGCCCCACTTTCTAACTGACCTCACCCACCCCTTGCCAAGCATTGTGACTTGGCCACTCGGTCAATCATCTTCAACTTGGGTAAACTGTAAAACCCCTGCAGATACCATTTGTTCTGCTTATAGCTCCTTCAACCTGCTCTTCATCACCGTTAGGTCCGTACTGTTAAGTATGGATTCACAGTGCTTGTTTTAAAAGGAGCTGGATGAGTTCCTAAGACTCAGGATATCTCCAGTTATAGATGATAGTTGGGAGAGGCAGTGGAGCAGGGTCGCTATAATTATTGACATCAGAGGCTGCCGTCTTCTAGGGTTTGTCCAATTGCTTCAGGGGGAGTTAAGAGTGCTATCACTGAGCCATTGCTAACATCTATATAATGCACATTACCCTGTTGCTCAGCGGGATCCATCCCTTTCCAAGGTCTAGCTGCTACATTAATCAGGTTTTAATTGCTATTTGATGGCATAACTTTGCAATACTGTTAAGTTTCAAGCTCTGGGTCAATTAATGACTCCTTTTAAATAAAAATGATTGTTTTGCGCCTATAACAAAATATAACATCTGGTGTGTGATGAATGTTTGATATTTTTAGTTAGGTTTTCCTCAAAACTTATCATTTAAATCTTGCGGCCTCCAGAGTGGTGTCACACTCAAGAGTAGAGAGATTTCTGCAATATCAATAATGAAGCAAAGGCAACAGCCTCAAGGCAACTGATGATTACTGTGTTTTGTAACAAGTGTTAATGGCTGAGAAGAAAAATTCAAAGTGCAATTCGACAATATTGTTACATGTGCCTGAGCTCATATCCCAGCAGAGCAGGGGATCTGGGAGATTTTTTTGACTGAATGAAAACAGAAGTGATGTGAAACTTGAAGACGACGATGACAAAAATGTTAGAAGTCTAAAACAAAAATATAAAATGCTGTAAAAACTAAAGAGGACAGTCAGCATCTCAAATCTAAATCAAGTTAACATTTCAGACAAGTCCCAATAGTTTACAGCAGAAATATAAATCTTTTTCTCTCTGGTGCTGATCAATGTACCATGCATTCCAGCATTTCCTGTTTTTATATTTAATAAATTTAGTTTCAAATTTGCATTTAAAGCTTTCACAATGCTATAAAAAGGATAACTGCTCTAAACTAATATTTAGCAGATTTGCTTAAATGTTCCTAATAACTCTTTTGCTCCATAAAGAGTAATGATGCCTTCCTCGTACTCACATCCATATCAAAGCGGAAAGACTGCAGAGATGGCTTTTTGTCGGTGTAGCAGTTATGGAAGTACAGACTGTAAAGTCCCTGTTCCTCCTCAGTATTAATGGTAAGTGAGAACTGCAGAGAGAAAACCATGTGGTTAGACAATTTGTCAGTTAGAGTAAGTCAGTGCAAACATTATCTAAAACGTAAAGGATCAACTCGTAAATCCTACTTACCGTGAATGAATAGGATGCATTTTTTTCCTTCAGTGGAATAGTTTTAGCCTAAAATAAAAACACAAATTATTCTTTTGCTGCTTTTGTTCCCCACATTAATGTCCAATGATCCTCACTCTGCAATGACCTGTTCCTCCTGGCGCCTGCAACACTCTGAAAGCAGCGACCTGTGTTGTAGCAGTTGCTCTCCAGTAGCTCAATCAAATAATACTAAACCGATCAGAGAGCATCAATTTTCTTATCTACACTGCTCTCTCTTCCCTGCCTACCCAGACTTCCCATACTTTATAGTTAGGGATTATGTACAGCATTGAGTGTCCAGCTTTAGGGAATATAATAATAACCTTTATTTTGCTTCCTCTACTGTTGTTTGTTAGAAATGTCAAGCAATTATGACTCCTCCACTGTACAGCTATTCCAGAACTTGTGCTCTGGTTGAATACTGCACATCTCAAACATAAGAACATAAGAAACAAGAACAGGAATAGACCATTCGGCCCCTCGAGCCTGCTCCACCATTCAATAAGATCACGGCTGATCTTCTTGTGTCTCGATTTCCTCATTCACATCTAACCCTGATGACCTTTGATACCCTTGCCTAAAAGAATCTATCTACCTTTGCCTTAAAAATATTCAAATGCCTCACCTCCACCGTCTTCTAAGGCAAGAATTCCAAAGTCACACAACCCTCAGAGAAAGAATTTCTCATCTCTGTCCTAATAGGGTGACCCCTAATTTTAAAACAGTGCTCCTTAGTTCTGGACTCACCCACAAGACTCACCTTCGATGTCAACCTTGTCAAGGCTGTTCAGAATTCAATCAAATCACCCCTCACTCTTTTAAACTCCAGCATATAACACCCTACCTAATATTTCTTTCAAAGGAAATGCTTTGTATCACAGTTTCCTAAGAAAGAGACCAGGCCTTCATCTTTAAAAGAAAAAGACTTGCATTTATAGCAACGAAAATAAAAACAGTACATTTACTGACCTTTGGTTCAGCAACACGTTTCACAGATTTTGGCTTTGCTGTGGAGGAAAATAAATGTGTCTTTAGCATAAAATAGCAAGTGGTTATCTGTTTGTTTTAAAAGAATCTTCATCCAGATTTTGTGCATAACTTCTCAAGAAGACAGGAATTTGACTTATTAAAACTCGCAGGCATAACACTCAACACAATGGATACCATTGGTAATGTGCAGAATCAGAGCTGTGTCAAGCCAGCGTTCCAAGAATTACATATTTTACTGGTTATTCCAATTATTAAATCAAATAAGTGATGGAAAATACTAAGTAGCCAAAATTTGCCTTTAATTTTATCTTTCCCACTTTAAGGCCCTTCAGTATGCAAGGTTACCAGCAGGATTAACAAGAAACTGACCCAAGACATTTGTTGCTATTTCCTCATCTTTGTTCCCATCTTCCACTTCTAGTGGTACACTAAGCATCAAAGTGCACTGCATCTAAGGAATGTGTTAATAGAAGAAGCTAAATAAAATGATTATATGCAAACCTACACAAAAGCTCCACTCTCTTTGGCAGGCCTCATCACAAACTAACAGGGCATACCCTACCACAACAGGTGAAATATTGCCCTCAAGGTTAAAGGCGTGTTAAATCCAAGCACTGATCAAATTATCCCAACCTCAAACGTTACGTAGTTCCCAACATGCACACAACAATGCAAACGGCTCTGAGTGTGCCTCGCTATCCTGCTTTCAAACACTATTATAAAACCAAAGTGACTTCACAGTATGTGTATTGTTACATTCCAGCAACCCAGCTGGTAAAGGATAGAACTGGAGCCAATCTTTACCAACTTTTGTAAGCATTTATTTATGAGTTACACATGACAAGTAAGCATCTCCTAACCCACGAACCACACTTTCAGTCAATGTTTATAGGGCACAAGTGAATCCCCAGTTAATGCCACCATTTGCATATAATTAATACGCAATTAACATGTATGCTCTGTTTTAAAAAATATAAAAAGCTCTACAGTGGAGAATTTAAGTCTACAACAAAGCTTCAGCTCTTGGAATTACAACAGTTATTTTGTCATTCTCGGCAACAGTTACCTTAAGCTTCCACAATCCATTAATGTGTCTAAGAAATGTAGAATCAGAGGTGAGAAAAGACCATTTGGCCAAAAATATTGCTCCCTCTAATAGTGATCTTCAATATCATATTGCCAGAAACCCTAGAGTTTCTTCGAAAACTTGCAGGTTGTTAGCCCTTTACTATTCCCCAGCTTGTGGGGAGGGAACAAGCAGGTGACTTATATTAGTTCTTTTTCAGGTCTCCTCTCTGTGTAATTACCAGACAGTGCAGAAGCGTATCTTGGGGGTGATGTGATTAACAACTTTCCTTCTTGCTCATGTTTACCAACTATTGGAGGAGCCAAAAATGAAAACACGCATCAATTTCTTACCTTTCTGCGCTTCAAGCTGCTTCATGGTTTCATTCTTCTTCTGTGGTTCTGTTAAGTTCTCTGGTTCACTCTTTGGTTTCACATCTGTCTTGCTGCTTTTGACCTTGGCTGGTTGGCTTTCTGCAGTCCCAACATCAGTGGCCTTTGGCTGATTGTTGCCAGATGTCAGGACTCTAACTCTGTGAAGCAATAACAGGTGGAAGTGGAATATGAAGGAACAACCAAGGGGCCATTGGCTGAAGATTCCAATGGGAAATTTGTTTTTTGATGCGTACTCACTGTAGTTTTCCAAAGTCAAAAAGGAAAAGTGTGACAGGTACATCAATTGGAGGCTTTTTCTTCAAAAAGCAAAAATCAATATCTTCTTCCTATTAAAAAATCAGATCACTACAGAATAAAGAACAGTTTTTATGTGGGTTGTTGAATACAAGTTGAATCAACAGCAATCCGAGGAAAGACTGCATTCACCAAAATGATCCTTGTGGGTCCAGCTTTCTGCAAGTTGAAATTCTTCACCTACACTTGCACTGAGCCTGACACGAGAATTCATGCAGAAGTCAAGCGTGAATCTAGCTGGGCTGTGTACCTCACTGGATGCTAACTATATTAATTAGATACCAATTGTGGGAAGAAACCGATTCATAGACCACCGCTTTAGACAGGATGAACTTCTGATTAGGCTTCCATGTGTGGCATAGAAAAGCTCACAAAGAGATCAATGAAGGTGGTCCTCCTGAATCTGGAGGAAAGATATATTGTTAGGGTTTAGCATTTAGTGCAAGAGGTAATTCAGATTTTTGTTTTTACAAATTTCAAGGGGAAGGAATACATTGAATGCAAAATGTATTAATCAAAAGTGGTCCATTCAAAAGGTTGTGGCAAACAAATCAAACCCCTTGTTCCAAAAACGAAACCTCTCCCCTCGTGGGTAAAGGTACTCTCTGAGCTGATTTGATGAATCTCAGTCAAGGCCACAGATGGGCTATTGCCAGTGGCTTCAGCGCCCCTTGCCTAAGGGAGGGCAATATCCATTTGGGATTTGGGATTCCTGCTACTGCTAAGTATCCAGTGGACCCTGGCCAAGAGTACATCTGTGGACATCAGAGGAGGACAGCTCAGCTGTGATACCTCCAAAGTCCAATGATCTGTTTCCTCTCACAGAAATCACATAGCAAGAATGGCCATTTGGGTACAATACAAGAGACTTGATGATGTTCTTGGAACTGTACAAAAAAAAGGGCGAAAAATTTAATTGCAAATCCCATGCCAAAAAAGCTAACTTACCAGATAGGATGAGAAGCCATCATTCTTGGTTCTGTCCAAACTGAGCCCCAGCTGAGATGAATGCAAAGGAAAGAAATACATTAGTTAGTTATAGTTAAAGAAAGAAGGAGAGAAAAATGTGTTTATATCATGCCTTGCACACCTCAGAACATCCCAAAGTGCTTTGCAGCCAATGGATTACTTTTGAAGCTTTGACACTGTTGTTACGTGGACAAATGTAACTGCCCATTCAATAAAAAGCCAGGAGAACCAGGTCCAGTTGATCTGCTTTGGTGTTGGCTGAGGGATAAATTTTAACCAGGATATCCAGTGAGATTATTTTTAATTAAGTATTCACCTGAACATTCAGATGAGTTAAATATCTCAAAGTTAGAAAGATTTCTAATTTTAAGTAAAATCTTTTGAACAATCTGGAATGCATCAATATTGAACATACCTTTTGCACATATATTTTTGGACACAAATGCAAGTCTTTTCTTTTATTGCATGTCAGAAAAATTCTATGAGCAAGCAAGAGCCTTAAATGCAGCACTGTAGGGTGTACCTACACATGTCTACTGCAACGGTTCAAGAAGGCAGCTCACCACCACCTTCTCAAGGGCAACTAGGGATGGGCAAGCAATAAACGCTGTGAAAGAATAAAATACACGCAGGTCTTTTCAGTCGTTTCGTGAGTGTACAAGTACAGGCCAACCGGCAGAAAATTGGTAAAACTAACAGAGCTAAGAATTAACAAAAGCAGCTAGCATTCTCACTCCTTGTCACAACTCTTGGTGGAAAGTGCAGCCACATGGAAATCAGGTGAGAACACAACTGGCTTTGGTTGTGATGCCTCCCAAAGGCAAACAGCTTACTGACATTCACCATAAAGGATTATACAAGGTCCATTCGTTCGAAGCAGATCCTCTTTTCAAATTTAAGGATGGCACCAATCTCAAAAAGGACAAAGAATGTTTTAAGGGTACTCTGAAGGCCTCATTATAAAAGGGACAAATTGACATTGGTGTGTGGGAAGAGCTTGCCACAAACTGCCACGTGGCAGCCTCATCCAACAAGCCGCCATACAGTTGGAAACTGACCACATAAACCCTGCTGTGGAGAAGTGACGAAAGGAGGAGAGAGAGCAGAACCCTGGGAAGAACCCCCTCCCTATCGCCCACCTCAGGGGAACTCGTCTTCTCTGCAAAGACCTGTGGCTCCAGGGTTGGCCGGCTGTGTTACCTGAGGACACACAAATTCATGGAGCCTGGCAGACTTCATCCTTGTTTTTTGCGACTGACAACATCAAAGGTCAATAATGAGGGTTGGCCATCAGGAATGTAGCAGCACTGAAGAAACAAATCAGAATTTTCAAGAGAGTTGGGGAGCTCTGGGGTCTACATACCGTTTTGCTTTCTTAGGATTGACATCCAATTATTTAGCATTTTAGAATATTTTCCTCCTAATCTGGTTATCTCCTCAAGACACTAACACTCCGGGACATGGATGACAAGGTAATTAAGAATGTTGAATGCTAATCAAGGCATCTCAGTACATCCATCCAGAAAGGTCCAACGTTCCTCCACTGCAGCATTTAATAAGTTCTTAAATTATTTCCAGGTTTCCACCTTCACAGCAATCTGGATGTTCATTCCATATATTTATCACTATGTGAAGAACTTCCTGATATCAGTGGTCTATTCAAATTTTACTAGTTTGAATCTCTGACCATTTGTTCTGCTCTCACAATTTAGATTAACACTCTGGATTTATCTTTCATGTTGCATTCACGACCATGTATTTCTCTCTGTAAGATCATCTTGGAGATGTCTGTTTTCCAGTTCAAAAACTTCACGTTTCCCCCCGAGTATTTCTTTAGAATTTATATCTTTCACACTAGGTCAGCCTTGAGGTTCTTTTCTGTCTCCAGCATTTGAATGTTTTCTTTAACTATCAGTGACTGGGGCTGGACACAATAATCAACCTGTAGCCCCGACATGACTTCCTCTGACAGGTACCCAGCATATACGCGTTATGCCATTGAACATTCCATCCACATTCTTTCTTGACTGCTGGCCTGTATTAGGTGGACATGTTAAGTATCAAGGATGCAAAGGCTCCTAGATTCGCTTTCAACTCCACTTGTGGTAATTTCAACACCAACTGAGAAGCATAATTTCTCCCCTATGAGTAACATTTAATAATATATTAGAGATCTGCCGTTTTCCTGAATGCATGATTTGTCCAAGTCATTCAATAATTTTGAGCTGCCTCCTCCAAATCCACTGACTCTCCTAGTTTATCATCTGCAAATTTAACTGCTCCTACTGAGGTTCAAATTATTGTCACTCCAACAACACTCAAGAAGCTTGACACCATCCAGGACAAAGCAGCCCGCCTGATTGGCATCCCTTACTCAAACATTCACTCCCTCCACCACAGACACACAGTGGCAGAAGTGTGTACCATCTACAAGATGCACTGCAGAAACTTACCAAGGCTCCTTGGGCAGCACCTTCCAAACGCACAACTGCTACCATCTAGAAGGACAAGGGCAGCAGATGCCCAGAAGTTCCCCTCCAAGTCTCTCACCATCAACACTTGGAAATTTATCGCCGTTCCTTCACTGTCACTGGGTCAAAATCCTGGAACTCCCTTCCTAACAGCACTGTGGGTGTAACTACACCACATGGCCTGCAGCGATTCAAGAAGGCAGCTCACCACCACCTTCTCAAGGGCAACTAGGGATGGGCAATAAATGTTGGCCCAGCCAGCGACGCCCACATCCCGTAAAAATATAAAACAAGGAGAGTGGATCATCACCAGTTCCTGCGGCACCTTACACAGTACTCCTCTGCCATCCTGGCATGACTTCACTATGAAGTACCTGTTGTTTTCTACAGCACTCAGCCAATTCCTTATCCATTTCCAAGATTCTTCCTGGATCCGCAAAGCTTTTGAATTTAACCAATAGCCTATCAGGTTGATCAATGTCAATTAACTTTGGGTGGCCTTGATACAGGTTTATTCAAAACCCAATTAGGTTGTCACTACAACAAGATGTCTAGCAAACATGTCAAGGATATTTTCCTTTTGAATCCATGCTGATGGCTCTTTATTACTGTTGGGCAAAACTTCAAATTTAGTCAAGATAAACTATTCCATTGCCCTTGACACCAAGTGTGGCATCAAGGAGCCCGAGCAAAACAGGAGTTGATGGGAATCAGGGGGAAAACTCCCCACTGGTTGACGTTATACCCAGCACAAAAGTTGTGGTTGTTGGAGGTCAATTATCTCAGTTCCAGGACATCACTGCAGGAGTTCTTCAGGGTCATGTCCTAGGCCCAGCCATCTTCTGTTGCTTCATCAATGACCTTCCTTCCATCACAAGGTCGGAAGTGGGGAGGTTCACTGATGATTGCACAATGTTCAGCACCATTCATGACACCATCCATGTCCAAATGCAGCAAGACCTGATCAAAATCCAGGCTGGGCTGACAAATGGCAAGTAACATTTGCACCACACAAGCGCCAAGCAATGACCATCTCCAACAAGAGAGAATCAAACCATTGTCCCTTGACATTCAATGGCATTACCATCACTGAATCCCCCACTATCAACATCCTGGGGGTTATCATTGACCATAAACTGAACTAGGCCAACCATATAAATACTGTGGCAACAGAGCAGATCAGACGCTAGGAATCCTGTGATGAATAAGTCACCTCCTGACTCCCCAAAGCCTGTCCACCATCTACAAAGCACAAGTAACGAGTGTGATGGAATACTCCCCACTTGCCTGGATGAGTGCAGCTCCAACAACACTCAAGAAGCTTGACACTATCCAGGACAAAGCAGCCCGTTTGATTAGCACCTCATCCACAACATTCACTCCCTCCACCAATGATGCACAGTAGCAGCAATGTTTACCATCTACAGGGTGCACTGCAGAAACTTATCAAGACTCATCACGCAGCACCTCCCAAACCCACCACCACCAACATCTACCAAACCCACCACCACCAACATCTAGAAGAACAAGGGCAGCAGACACATGAGAACACCACCACCTGGAAGTTCCCCTCCAAGCCACACACCATCCTGACTTGGAAATATATCACTGTTCCTTCGCTGTCGTTGGGTCAAAATCCTGGAACTTCCTCCCTAACAGCACTGTGGATTCAAGAAGGCAGCACACCACCACCTTATGAAGGGCAATTACATTGGGCAATAAATGCTGACCTAGCCAGCGATGCCTATGTACCATAAATTAAATTTTAAAAAATAGTGTCACTCTAAATCGACGTAAAATAATGAGTTTATAACTGCCCATATCAATTTTGCTAGCCCTTTTGAATATGGTGCCATCTACCTGCAGCTTTCCAAACCTCCCCATAATGATGTCAAAATTTCACAAAGATTCTCTTTGGTCTCTTTCAGCACTGAGACATGTATCATCTACCCCAGCATTTATTAATTTTCAGTTTGTAAAGCCTGCATAGGACTTCCAGTTTTTTTATTTATCAGTCAAAAATTATGCTTTGATGAATGTTTTTATTCATTCATTGGATGTGGGAATTGCTGGCAAGGTCAGTATTTATTGCCCATCTGCAACTGTCCTTGAGAAGGTGAAGGCAAGCCACCTTCTTGCCTGGCGACAGTCCACATAATATAGGCACACCCACGGTGTTGAGTGCAGGAGGCATGCTGCTTATGCCTTTGCTAGTGAATGCTCGTTCTTGTTGCAATGTTTTTGGTTCTGCAGATATTCTTCTTTTCTAAGTCTCTCTTCACTCCTCTGACCACCTTACCAATTGTAGAATCATAGGATCATAAGATGATATAACACCATCGTGACTGTGCTGATTCTTTGGAGTCATCCAATTAATCCCAATCCACTGCACTTTCTTCATAGCCCCATAATATTTTTCCCTTTCAACTATTTACCTAACGCACTTTCGAACGTTATGACTGGATTTGCTTCCACCTCCCTTTCTAGTAGTGTATTCCAGATCACAACTCGCTGCGTAAAATTATTTTCCTCATGTTGGCTCTGATCCTTTTGCCTCTCACCTTAAATCGGAGTCCTCTAATTACTGACCCTTCCGTTACTGGAAATAGTTTCTCCGTATTTAACCTTATTGACACCATTTAGGACCTTGAACATCTCTATGAAGTCTGAGCTCTCGCATCCCTGGAGCTATTCTAGTAAATCTGGACTGTTGTATCATTTGTGTTGCACAAATGGAGAACATAAACTTTCCAGCTTAGACAAATATGAAAGAAAAATGAAGTTTGGGTGATTTAGGTTTACATAGGATCATGTCATAACTTAAATAAAAATTAAAAATCAAATTAATATGCAAATATGTTAGTTCCATGGTCTCACAGCTCCCCCTGGTGACACTATGGGCAGAATTTTCCCATTGGTGTGTGGGGGTGGGCCCCACACATCCACGCGTAAAATGACACTGGGCGAGTGTCCCGATATCACTGCGCGCCCTCGCAATATTTCACTGGGAGGGTGTGCGATGATGTCTGACACGCACCCGCCATTAATTAACGGGCCACTTAAGACCCTGGACTCACCAATCGATGCAGATTTTTCGATGCCCGTGCAATCTTCAGGTCGGCGCACGGGTAGGCGGGTAGGACATTTGTATAAACCTCAGCCACGGGCGGGATAAGAGGGCTCACTGGGGCCGCGAGTATGCTCTGTCAAGTATTTATTTATGAAAGATTTTGAAACTTGCCTGTGTGATCTGCAGTTCTTCAGAACGCATACCAGCTGCTTCAGGTCAGTACTCTGCAGTGAATAATCTTTTCTGGGCCTGCAGGTCTCAGGAAGCCTTCCCTTAGCCTGGGAATGGGAGCTGAACTGTCCACTGGAGACAGCTCCTCTGAGGAGGAAGGGAGGGCTTGTAGGGGGAGGAGGCCAGGAGTGCAAATTCACTTCCGGAGAGTCACCTTTGGGAGGACAGGCGCAGGCACAAGGGGTGCAGGGCCAAGAGGTAGTCGAAGGCTGAAGGGGCCACAGAAGACACCACTATCCTGCTGCCAGGGTATACAGGCGGTGAAGCAGCTACTGCAATATGTCTGAGGCGCACTGCCAAAGGAGGCTCCGTCTCGCTCAAAGTAGACAGTCAACTATATCTGTCAGATAATTGGGCCTGAGATCTCTGCTAACTGTGTGGGTGGACACCCCATGCCAGCAGCTCTGAAGGTCACAGCTGCCCTCAACTTCTATGCCTCTGGCTTCTTCCAGGGATCGATGGGTGATCTTCGTGGTGCCTCCCAATCAGCTGTGCACACTTGTGTCAAGCAGGTCACTGACGCTCTGTTCAGGTGGGCATCAACCTTCATTCCCTTCCGCTGCGACCAGGCAAGCCAGACACAGCGAGCCAGAGGCTTCGCGGCCTTGCTGGCTTCCCCCGCGTCCAGGGTGCTATAGACTGTACACATGTGGCCACCAAGGAGCCAGTAGGTGAGCCCGGTGCCTTTGTCAACAGGAAGGGCTTCCACTCCATGAACGTGCAGATAGTGCATGATCACAGGATGCTGATTCTACAAGTCTGCAAGGTACCCAGGCAGCTCCCATGATACCTACATCTTCAGACACTCCCAGGTGCCAGGGCTCTTCAGTGCTCCAGCCCAGCTGGATGGATGGCTGCTGGGTGACAAGGACTATCCCCTCAGAAAGTGGCTCATGACCCCTCTCCACCATCCAAGAACAGAAGCTGAGCAGCGGTACAATAGGAGCCAGGGCACCACAAGGGCTGTGGTGGAGAGAACCATCAGCCTTCTCAAAATGTGCTTCTGATGCCTGGACCACTCAGGGGGTGCACTCCAGTACCTCCCAGATCATGTCTCGGTGATAGTGGTAGCATGTTGCGCTCTCCACAATCTTGCGCTGGAAAGGGGGGATGCAGTGGACGATGAAGTGGCTGCGGCTGCACACGATGAGTCCAGCAGTGAGTCCGAGGATAAGCGTGCACAGGGAAATGCTGAGGGGATAGACACCGACCCAGGCATACTCCAGGGAGGCAGGGACACTCAGGCGGCTTTAATCCAACGAATTTTCAGCTAGCACACAACAGACGGACTTCCAGGACAAGCCTGGGCTGTAGGCTCGATACTCGACACCTGACTGCAAAATCTGCCAGGTTAGGAAGTCACTAAGGGCTTTGTTAATAAAGCTGAATGTTCAACAAAGCACTCATTACAGTTCTGGAAACTATACACATGCAGAAGAAAAGAGGCACCTTCAGCCATGGTGACATCTCTGAATTTAACATGTCAAGCAAGCCAACTTATTCCAAAAAAAAGAGAATAGTGTTACAAATCAAAACAAATCATAAGGACCTCATCTTGGGCCAGCACAAAAGCACCAGTGAAAAACCCGTGGTGTGTCTAAGGTGCTTTATGTTTTCATTTCCGGGTGCTACGTCTTGGTGCTGCCCCATCGCTTGGAGTGGCATCTGAGACAGCCTGCTGACTCTGCTGTCCTGTTGGCCTCGATAACCTTGGCAGTCGTCCTCTGGCTAGTGGAGCCAGTGCTGGGAGGGAGCTGCCAGTTCCACAGCTGGCATCTCCCCAGTAGTCGCAGCCTCACTGGATGGTTCAGTCACTGGGAGAAGGGCGGAGGAGCTGCTGCCTTCATCCGGAGCGCCCTGAGGTGCCCGCAGAGACGCCAGGCAGCTGCTGTGCCGACGTGAGGTCACTTCAGACCTCCCTGCTTGCCGTGGATGGATGGGCACTGAGCTGGTAAACTTGATGCCCACACCATCTCCCACACTGGCACTGACCAGCTGAGGTCAATGCCAATGTGAGGGCTTGCTGGTCAGAGCGCATCCCCAGGAAGCCCTGATGGGTCTTCTGGAGGAGCCTCTCCACGACAGTCACCACTCTCTCCATGGAGGATGCATGGTGCTCGGACATGTGGCTCATTGCTTCAGTGATCATCTGCGTAGACTCCTCCACCACGGAGACCAAGCCAAGCATAACCTCGTGTATCGCCCCCAGATGGACCCGCACACCCGGCCGCATTTCCTGTAGCTGCTGCATTGCGGCCAACTCCAGAGGCACATCATCAGGCACCGACTAAGCATGTGCCTGGTCCCCTGCAGTCCTCCGACTGCTGGCGCCATGGGCACTCTCTGTCTCTGCCAGCTTCTCCAACAACTGTGAAGTGCCCTCACTGCTGTGCCCCAGGACACCAGCCGACGTTCTAACTCCCGAGGTGCTAGTGTCTGCGCTGGTGCCTGCCTGGCAGAGATGGTGTGATGCTGGTGAGACTTCAGGGCCCTCAGGTATGAGAGGGGACCTCTGCTGCTCCTCCTTCTGGCCCTGCTCCACTGATGCTGAAAGGAAGAACAAGGACATTGGATCAGTTAATGTGCAGACAAGGTCAAAGTGCATCCTTGTCCCCCGGATCATTATGCGCTCATCCTTCCATAAGCAATGGTCAAGCCATGTTACAAAATTAAATTACTTAACATTCAGCACTGCTATGACTGTTGGGAGAACAATGCTGACCTCACTGCTGGGCATACACACCTGGCTGTGGCACCCCAGCCTCACTGACACCAGTGAACCTGGGCACATGGCACCTCTCCAAATCCAGGGCTCCTGCTCAAACTGGCTGAGAATGGCTAACTGCACCTGGCCGCCACCAGTCCTCACACGCTCTGCAGCGTTATGAGCATTCTTCTCCTGAAAATGAGAGAAGAGCATTGATTTGTGCAAATTGTACATGGACTCTCTTCGCGCACGGCCCACCCCAACCAGAGTGGGACATGTCAGGGCTCCAGTGCCTCCTCACCCCACTGCTGTCGAACACTTGAAGCTCCCCTCTCAGCATGTCATCACCCTGACTTGAACGTCCTGCAATTCAAGCATAGCACCTAGGTGCAGCTCCTCCAGGTTGTCCCCAAAACAGTCATGTGGGTCTCAATGTAACACATGCTGCAGGCGCAGAACCCATCTCTTCACCACCGTCTCAGGCTGATTTTGGCATGGGCAATATCTGCTGGCCCACCCAGCAAAGGACACATGCCATCAATAATTCATTGCAGTCACTACACTCAGACTTGGTGGGGAGGGGGTGCAGCAGGGGTGGAAAGCCGACCTGCTGGGTTAAGTGACCAGTGCCAACATGGTACTCACCCTTCCAGAGCGCAACAAATTTTGAAGCGCTTGCAACACTGGATCCAGGTGCGCCACACCACGTCGCAGCAGCTCACCACCTCCGCCACCTCCTCCCAGGCACGTTTCATCATGTGGGGGGGTGCCTCCTCCTCCCATCCTGGGGAACCAGCACCTCCCGCCGTGCTGCCACTTCCTCAAGGAGGGCAGCAAGGCAGTCATCGGAAAAACAAGGGGCACACTGACCCTACCCTCCGGCCTGGCCTGTCCCGCTGCCCTACCCTTTGGACTGACCTGCTCAGCAGAAGCCCTCTGGTGAGCCCCTCCTCTTGCCATTGTGAGCAGCCTTGCAAACGCTGCCAGTGCTTCAGATAAACAGGCCGCCAGGTTGCCATTAGACCCAGAGGACAATGCACTCCCACCACCGCCTGCCCACTCCCACTATCCTCAGGAGTCGCGCATTACGCTGGGCGGATCAATTATGGTGGTGCTGATCCGATTGTGGGCAGTGATTGGGTCCATGCCCACCCTCCCCCCCCCCCCCCCCCCCCCCCCCCCCCCCACCCCCGCCCCCCCCAACCAGAAAATTCCATCCTACGTTAGTTCTAAGGTCTCACAGCACCCTCGGTGATATCATGTTAATTCTGTAATCCTGCAGCGCCCTCTGGTGACTGTTAGTTGTACAGTCTCACAGCAACCCCATGGTAACTTAGTTCCCTGGTCTCACAGCGCCCCCTGGTGACAGTGGGTGAGTTTAGCAGTCTCTTCATGCTCACCGGTGACTGTTAGTTTAGCAGTGTCATTATGTGCATGATGTTCCTGTGCTGCTGCTGCCAATATACCAACAATGGAGACGGGGAATTCACACATCTTCTAAGTGTCAACAATGCCTAAGCAAGTAATGATTACCCTCAACATGGAACAATAATCCCATTTCCAGACAACATAGCACAAAAAAAGCCACCGGGATTTGTTATAAGAAAAATACACGTTGAGATAGTGGTGTATTATACAGAATAAACCAAACACCATTGCAACTGAAACAGCACGGCACTGCTTTTCTCTTCATAAACCTCTTTTACCTGCTAAGTGTTACTATAACAGAGTGAAAAATACTTGAATACTTCATGAAAAATACTGAACTCACCGCAGGGTTGTCAACAGTTTTGAAGTCGAAACCCTTTGAAGTCAAACTGGTCATTTCCACAGTCATATTTCCATTCTTGAAGAAACCAAATGTGTTTAAATGGATCTTTTGCCTAACATCATCCTGTAAAAAGAAACAGCCATATTTACCCAGATTAGAAGACAAAATTCAGGACTTTTACAGGCAGGATGCTGGTCTAATGAGCCTGTGCCCACTCTTTGAAGGAGCTGGCCGCTTAGTCCCTTTCACCCTCTGTTAGGAAATAGAGATAGTTTAAATAAGTTATATTTGTACTTGTGTGTGTTAGGAATAAGGTTAAGTTCAATTTATATTATTTTCAATTTGTGGGTTAAAAGGCGAAACCTGGGATGTAGTTTCATCTTTTGACTGGAGACAACAGGGCTAAAACTCTGTTTGTATACCTGCATTCCTAGTAACAAGGATCCAGAAAGGGGGACACGCATGCAGACACACACGCGCATGTGCACAAGACACACACACGCACATGCACACACAAACATGTGCACCAAAAGCAGTTTGAGTTCAGTTGGTCATTATGCTGCAAATTGAAGAGAGCAGTTTAAGTTTCTCTCTACCTGACATACTAACAGACTGCTGAGGGAAATAAGTCTAAGAATTTTCGATTAATTGCTCTAAAGTTAAATTAACAATGAATGTCAAGGGATTTCTGGATCTCAAGGGAGATACCAAGTTGTTAGCAGTCTACTGGGAGAGGGAACTGCAGAAAGAGTAGATTTCCCAAAAGAACCAAAAGGTTCCAAGGCCAAGGAGTGAGACAGAAAGAACGGGTCCCAAGAAGACCTTCTAGTCAAAGGAAGAACAGGAGTCTAGAAAAGGTCCTGTTCTGTCGAAGTGACAGTAAGGAGCAGAGAGGAAGGCACCAAGTTTCAAGCTTAAAGGGAGAAAACTGCAGCAAGCAGATTTAAAGCAATACAGGCATGCGAGAAGCCACAAGGTCCAAGGAGACAGCTGAAGGTCTGTAACTTTTTACTACGGGCATGTAAAGCAGTCATGTACTGTTGACGGCTGAGTCAGTGCATGGAGAGTACATGGACAAAAACTTGAATTTGTGTGGTGATCCAGGGGGGAGGAACATCAGAAGAAGAGTTTGAAACCCTGGAGGTGGACCCTTTATGGAAGGTGTCTGAGAGAGGTTTGGGAGAAGATTCCAGAGCGAGTTATTCACAAGTGGAGATTGGAAATCACCGTCTGAAAGACAGAGTTCAGCGAGACTGATTGGTTCACGGTGTGAGAAGCGTCTGGGGGAGTTGATGAGAGATCCATAACATCTGGTTAGGGTGGCATCTGTCACTTAGTTTCAGAGTGTGGTGTGTCTGACCACAGGTCACCTATCGGTTTACATGGATTGTGTACTTACTGTGAACATTAAAGTATAAGACAGCTTTTGTAACTTGTGTTCTCCTTACAAATCTTTATATACCTGTACATATATTACAATACTCCTTCACCCACAACTATACCTTTTTTTAAATTCATTCACGGGATGTGGGTTTCGCTGGCTAGGCCAGCATTTATTGCCTATCCCTAGTTGCCCTTGAGAAGGTGGTGGTGAGATGCCAGCAACTGGGGATTGGCAATAAATGCTGGCCGAGCCAGCAAAGCCCACATCCCATGAATGAGTAAAAAATGAGGTATAGTTGTGAGTGAAGGAATATTGTAATATAGTTAATCTTTTCTTGTTTAATAAATGTTTTATTCTTTTAGTAAAAGTTCATCCACTGACTCCTGTGATTCAGTTCAATAGCCACTCTCCACATACCTAAACAAAAATTAAAGTTAGGATCTATCAAGCCGGGTTCCACCTGGGATTTGGCTTGTCCAATAATACCATCAGTTGGGATCATAACATCTCCAACTGTTGTACTTGATAACTTCTGAGTAATGTTGAAAGAAGAAACTTGCTGTTGAAGCTTTTTGTCTTGCACTCATCAAGGCAGATATGCAAGAATACCAATTGTAAAGAGGACAACAATTTATACTGCATGAGAAGAGACTGCTGATTGATTGGCAAGTGGGCGCTGATTGGTGGAGGCATTGTCATGGAGAATGCACCAGGGAACAGCTAACTGCCAATCTTTTGTCCAAATTCGAACCAGGCAGGTTGACTCTGATTGGTCAAGGGGGATTGCCACGGGGAATAAACCAGGGAATGACTGACCCCAAGCTTTTGTTTAGTGAAAAAGGTGCAATGCGTGGACATGCTCCTTCTGTCTCAAAGGATACGGCCCTGTGGGTGCATATATGTAGCTTCTAGCACACGTAATTGAGCTACACTGCAAGCTTGACTGATAATCTTAAATTGGTTGTTAGTTAATTCTTAGCACAATCAGGGTTGTTTAGCAAGTGCTGTCCAATCATGGAATCACATCTAATATTGGACACTATGTTTTGAGTTTTGCAAGCATGGGCTTTTTGGGTATGGTCAGTACTTTGCCTGTTGCAAAAAGCCAAAGGGATGTGTTGTTTGATACATTCCGCCAATCATTAGAACGTACAGTCTACATACCTGGCATCATGAAATTCATATGCCACATTACTCATTTGTGTGATAGGCAGAATGTCATTTTGGCTTGATGGCAGCATCCTGTTAGTGGAGAATACCACTTGTGTTGTTACTGCATAGCAGTGTGAAATGGTTCACCTGTTGCTCCAATTTTGTGAGACAGCTCACCCTTCCTAGATAATCTGAGATAGACTGTGCACCTTTTCAGGATCAAAAGAGGTGGCCTTCAGCCCATTCCTGAGTTTGTGTGAAACAATGGTCTGATTAGGCTAGCCATTGTCCTGCAGGATGGCTTTGATGTGCCCTATTTCAGCACCAAGCTTGCACAGTGAGCAAATGGCTCAAGCCCTATTTACAAGTTTGCTAATAAGGCCAATCTTATAGCACGTGGAACTGTAGGAATCCCAACATCTATATTAACCAGTGAAGGCAGGCTTGCGGTAGAGAACCCATTGGCAGAGTTCTCAGATAGCACGTCAAGGAAAGGGGGCTCATTTGGCGGCTCCATTTCAAAGGTGAGCACAGGATGAAGCCCATCCCTGTAAGGAAGTTCTTAGGTGCAGCTGTGGGTTCAAATATTGCAAACATATCATATACGGTTCAGTTTTTGGTTTTTGCAAATGCGAAAGAATCCTTCACCATGTATGTGAAAAACTTGCTCAAAACTGGTTGTAGCAAATCGCCCAACCATTTGGCCAATTCATGTTAGGCAGAACCAGCTGTAGATAAGATAGATTGTGTAGCCCATAAGTACACGGATGTGAGGGCAAATCCTATCATATATACCACCCAGCAGCTCGTTCCCTCTGCCATGAAAATATAACAATTTTCATAATACTCTAGTGATTTATTGTAAAAGTGGGCTAATAGTGGGATTTGGAATGGTTTCTCTGTGTTTATCTGTGTGTGTGAGGGATTTAATTGAATTGGAGGCAGCTGGTCTGGAGGTTTTTGCATCATCAAACAAGAAGCTAGGTTTGAAATGCTAAATATGTAAACGTGGCTCAAGTTTTAGAATGTGAGGTGTGAGAACAATTTGCATTTATAGATAAATCAGGTTAGTGTGAATTCCAAAGAGATGGTAAGATGTTACACCTAGCTGAAAGAAGCTAAGCCAAATAGTGTGTTTATTTTTCCCAAAGGTTGTTGATAAAATTAATACAATGAAAGATTTATATTACAAGAAAAATAAAATTGCAAAAACATATGGGAACAATGGATTTAGCATTAAAAGGGGGAAACATGTACAAAGGAGATGAGGTTATGTGAACAAAGAACAAAGAAAAGTACAACGCAGGAACAGGCCCTTCGGCTCTCCAAGCCAGCGCCGATCATATTGCCCATCAACTAAAACATTTTGCACTTCCGGGGTCCGTATCCCTCTATTCCCATCCTATTGATGTATTTGTCAAGCTGCCTCTTAAACACCACTATCGTACCTGCTTCCACCACCTCCTCTGGCAGCAAATTCCAGACACTCACTACCCTCTGCATAAAAAACTTGCCCCGCACATCTCCTCTATAGTTTTCTCCTCTCACCTTAAATCTATCTCCCCTAGTAATTGACTCTTCCACCCTGGGAATAAGCTTCTGACTATCTACTCTGTCCATGCCACTCATAATTTTGTAAACTTCTATCAAGTCGCCTCTCAATCTCCGTCGCTCCAGTGAGAACAATCCGAGTTTCTCCAATCTCTCCTCACAGCTAATAACCTCCAGACCAGGCAGCATCCTGGTAAACCTCCTCTGCACCCTCTCCAACGCCTCCATATCCTTCCGGTAATGTGGTGACCAGAATTGCACACAATATTCCAAGTGTGGCCTAACCAAGGTTCTATACAGCTGCAGCATGACTTCCCAGCTTTTATACTCAATACCCCTGCCAATGAAGGCAAGCATGCCATATGCCTTTCTGACTACCTTATCCACCTGCTTTGCCACTTTCAGTGACCTGTGGACCTGTACACCCAGATCCCTCTGCCCGTCGATGCACTTAAGGGTTCTGCCATTTACTGTATAATTCCTGCCTGTATTAGACCTTCCAAAATGCATTATCTCGCATTTCTCCAGATTAAACTCCATCTGCCATTTCTCCGCCCAAGTCTCTAACCAATCTATATCCCATTGTATCCTTTGACAATCCTCTTCACTATCTGCAACTCCTCCAACCTTAGTGTTGTCTGCAAACTTACTAATTAGCCCAATTACATTTTCCTCCAAATCATTTATGTATACTACAAACAGCAAAGGTCCCAGCATTGATCCCTGCGGAACTCCACTAGTCACAGCTCTCCATTCAGAAAAGCACCCTTCCACTGCTACCCTCTGTCTTCTATGACCAAGCCAATTCTGTATCCATCTTGCCAGCTCACCTCTGATCCCGTGTGACTTTACCTTCTGTACCAATCTGCCATGAGGGACCTTGTCAAAGGCCTTACTGAAATCCATGTATATAACATCCACTGCCCTTCCATCGTCGATCATCTTTGTCACTTCCTCGAAAAACTCGATCAAGTTAGTGAGACACAACCTCCCCTTCACAAAACCATGCTGTCTCTCACTAATACACCCATTTGCTCCCAAATGGTAGTAAATCCTATCATGAAGAATCTTCTCCAATAATTTCCCTACCACTGATGTAAGGCTCACCGGCCTGTAATTTCCTGGATTATCCCTGCTGCCCTTCTTAAACAATGGAACAACATTGGCCATTCTCCAGTCCTCTGGGACCTCACCCGTAGCCAGTGAGGATACAAAGATTTCTGTCAAGGCCCCAGCAATCTCCTCCCTTGCCTCCCTCAGTACTCTGGGATAGATCCCATCTGGCCCTGGGGATTATCCACCTTAATATTCTTCAAGATGCCTAACACCTCCTCTTTTTTGATCTCAACATGATCCAGGCTATCTACACACTCTTCCCTAGACAACTCGACCGTTAAGTCCTTTTCTTTGGTGAATACTGATGAGAAGTATTCATTTAGTATCTCTCCCATTTCTTCTGGCTCCACACACAGATTCCCACCTCTGGGCCTACCCTTTCCCTGGCTACCCTCTTGCTTGTTACATATGTACAAAAGGCCTTGGGATTTTCCTTAATCCTGGTTGCCAGTGACTTTTCATGACCCCTTTTAGCCCTCCTGACTCCCTTGCTTAAGTTTCTTCCTACTTTCTTTGTATTCTCCATGGGCTTCATCTGTTCCCAGCCTTCTAGCCCTTACGAATGCTTCCCTTTTCTTTTTGACTAATCTCACAATATCCTTCGTTATCCAAGATTCCTGAAACTTGTCATGCTTATCCTTCATCCTAGCAGGAACATGCTGGTCCTGAATTCTTATCAACTGACGTTTGAAAGCCCCCCACATGTCAGTTGTTGATTTGCCCTCAAACATCCGCCTCCAGTCTAGATTCCACAGCTTCTGCCTAATATTATTATAATTAGCCTTCCCCCAATTAAGCACCTTAACCCGAGGACTCCTGTTATCCTTATCCACCAGGACCTTGAAACTTACTGAATTATGGTCACTTTTCCCGAAATGCTCTCCCACTGAAACTCTGACCACCTGGCCGGGTTCATTCCCTAATACCAGGTCCAGTATTGCCCCTTCCCTAGTTGGACTATCTTCATATTGTCTCAGGAAGCCATCCTGGATGCACCTTACAAATTCTGCACCATCCAAACCCCGAGCACTAAGTGATTCCCAGTCAATATAGGGAAACTTAAAATCACCCACCACAACAACCCTTTTGCTTTTACATCTTTCCAAAATCTGCCTACATAACTGTTCCTCAATCTCCCACCAGCAATTGGGAGGCCTATAGTAAACCCCCAATATTGTGACTGCATCCTTCCTATTCTGGAGCTCTACCCATATTGCCTTGCTGCATGAGCCCAACCAGGTGTCCTCCTGTCGTACAGCTGTGATATTCCCCTTAACCAGCAGTGCAACTCCCCCACCTCTTCTACAGCCCTCTCTATCCTGCCTGAAACATCTAAATCCTGGAACGTTTATCTGCCAATCTTGTCCATCCTTCAACCAAGTCTCTGTAATAGCAATAACATCATAGTCCCAAGTACTAATCCAAGCTCTAAGCTCATCTACCTTGTCTGTTATACTTCTTGTGTAAGGAGAAGGAATTCTAAGATCTAACACAAGTGAGAAAAGCTTTTGTGCATCAAGTTTCTGTCTACAGTAACCAAAGCTGAGAAAACTCATTTTGAATGTGACTGTGCAGGATATTGTGTTGCTTTGCCTGGGTCTGTTTAAATCTATTTGTTTTTACTGTTGCCTTAACAGAGGTGCAACTGCGAGCCAGATTAATTAGGGATTTTAGGAGTTATTATAGTAGTAATTTGTAAACCTATGTATGTGCTTGAAATCTTTTCTTTTATTAATAAATGTTTAATTTAGTTTTTGTAAAAAATCTCTAAGTCTTGGTGGACTTATTACTACTGAATTCAGGACACACATCACGAAATAAAATACAATTGCAAAATCATTGTGACCGCATGATCAAGTTTCCCTCGGGAATTTCATCAGCCTGGCGCACATCATCTGCCACGTCATAACACTTCTGTGTAAATTTTTCAAAATATTTATCCACTTCATCTTCTAAAAGCTATTAGGGATTCCTTTTCCAGTTTCTTGTGGAGCATTCCACATCTTAACATTCCCCATATAAAAAAAATTCACTCAGTCTCTCCATTCTTTTTAATAATGGTCGTAAACTTTCTCTCCATTACCTAGCTACCAACCAGTGGAAATAGTTTTTTTTCATTTTATGAAAACTTCTCATAATTTTGAATTCCTATCAGATCACCTCTCAATTTCCTTTGTTGAAAATAAAGCAGCCTTACTTGCTTTTGTCTCTCCTTAAAACTAAACTCATCCCTCTACATCCTCCGTCTAGTCTTTACATATCCAAAATTGGACAGACTATTTTAAGTGTGGTCTAATTAATCTTTCTATAAGTTGTTTCCCTCTTAGCTCTTGTGATCTTTCCCACTATTGACAAAACTTGGAATCTCATGTGCTTTTTTAAAAAATTACAGCTTTACCAGCATATCCTACCACTTTTAAAGATTTGCACGTCAATACCCTCAAGTCTCTTTGTACCTCGATTTTACAATTTCTCCATTTATTGTATATGTCCTTTCTTTATTCTTCCTTATAAAATATATTCACTCAATTCTCCAGAGTAAATTTCATTTAACTGCTCAATCTACCAATGTGTTTGTATCCTGTTGAAAGTCACTCATTTTCACAGTTAACAATGCTCCCCACTTTTGTGCTATAAATAACTACACAATAAATATATCTCCTGCTTCTTCGTCCGCTTCAGCTAGTTGCACATTACTGTCCTTCCTCCACCACTCCGAGTCAACTTACACATCTCACCCCACATACAAGAAGCATGTTTAGGAGCAGACAAGGAAGGAGGAGAGAGGATGTCATTGTAGATACACATTGTGCCCATTTTTACTTTGTAGGCAAATAGTTGAGTGGTTTTCTTCCAATGCTGAAGAATTAGAAACTCAGAACATTTGGGATATTACAGATTGCGGTGTGAGTGATTGGTCTGTGTTGTATGATACATGCCCACATAGACCGATTCTATTCCTGTCTTGTACTATTTGCTAATCATAATCTAGATTACAGCAGATACACTACAATTGGAGGTTGTGCCCCTGGGGCATAAAGTGAAAGAAAAATCCCACCCCTCACAACTTTCAAGCAATCCATGCAAGAAAGAATAGTGAGGGTAAGATCATGCTCTGTTGTGATGTTTGAATTAACAACAAGAGCCACTCTCTGACTTCACATGTTAAGAATGGTCACTATACTGAATGTGTTCTTCCCAAAAGACACCATCTTACACAGGAACCTGAAAGTATTGACAGTCTTATATTAAAAAGATTATTATATCCCTTTGGGGACAGGTATTTTCAGGCAGAGTCCTGGAACAATTTGGGAACTCTACAGCTGGCAATATTTCCTGCCACTCAGACTCTACACAGTTTCCAATTTCAAAAAAAAGTGTGTGAAGTACTTTCGCAGTGTAAATGAAGGCAAGTAAAACTTCTAATTTGGAAACAATTAACTTGACTTCAGAATTGAAGAAACACTTTCAGGATTGCATACGGATACAGCGCAGAAAGACTTGTTCCCTAACTATTCACTTGCCAATTTTTTCCCTCCAACTGGTTAACATGCCCACCCTCCAGTTACACCTAATAAACTATTATTATTCAAATGCTTCATGAACTTTTAATTATAATTCAATGTTAATCAATTTAAAACTCCTTCTCAAGGGAAAAATGGATAAGCAAGGTAACAATGGACACGTCAGTCTATCACAAGCATGAGATGGCTTCTCGAAGCCTTATTACAGGTTACAATTAATAATTGGAAAGATAAAAGTTAATTAAAGTCAGCGAGCAAGTATTTTTTCTAAATTTTATATTAATATTAACTTGATAAAATTATGGATGTTATGTATATGAATTTTGAAAAGGCAATTGATAAGAAGCAACACAAGAGACTTTTTGCTAAAATTAAGATATCCTCTGTTAAAAGGATTGTAGCAGCATAAAAGGAGTTGTCTAAAGGACCAAAAGTGAATTGTGTCATTATTAGTGCAACATTTCTGAAGGGGTTTATATAGCGGCGACCGAGGTGGTCAGGTATTGGGATCATGGCTCAAAAACAATCTGACTCTGGGAAAGGGGTAAAATATCAAATTTTACAGCTGACACAAAAAAGGGAAGAATCTTTAGTAGTTTTATAGGGGAAGCAAATAAATATTTGAAAAAAACGTTTAAAAAGGTCATAGAGGATGAGACTAAGTGGGCAGCTGTTTCAACGATCCAGCATGGACACATGGGCTTCTTCTTATCGTATCCACGGACAGTCTGTACATGGCCCAATCAGAACTGGTTACATTTTTGCGCCTTGTTGTTGAATTCGGCAAGATCTGCAACAGTGCAGAGTTCCTCTAGTGATAGGCATTGCAGGAGATGTTGCATAGTCTGTGGCTCAGTTCTACATTCACAAGTTTAACGGGCTGGTTGTATATCCCCATTTGCTTAGTGATGCCTTTGAACAACCTACACCAGTCCGAAGTCTGTTAAGGCACTTCCAGGTTGCCCAGTTGCAAGTAGCTCCTGGGGGAAGGCTTTCATCTGGTAGAATTTCCATCACTGGGGGTTGTTCGAGACTGGCGAGCTGGTCTTTCCACAAGGCGATGTAAGCTTCAGATGGGGTTGATTGTAATGGAACAACACTGTTCATGAAGCTCTTCCTTGACTTTAGGCGGCTGGGTGTAGGTGTATGACCATGTTGAGGGTGCCTCTCATCTGATGTTTGACGGAGTCGCTCTTTCTTGCTGGCTACCATTCTTCTTATATCAGGGGGAGCGATACCCACCAGGACATATAGGCAGGATATATATATGGGCTGATTGAATTTTACAGCTCAGAATGAGATCAATGATTCATCACGTTAATCTACTGATCTATTTACTATACTGCAACAGCTCAGAGGAAAGCTGCTATGGGGCTATAAAATAATTGAATGGCTGGATAGCATCCCTATTGATAAACAATAGCAGTTTAAAAGGCTGGGAAGAAATCAGGGGACATGAATGTAAGCTATAGGCAACAGTCGGAAGAGACTAGATGTTTGATAATTTTCCTTCTCCCAGAGATTAGTTACTCCCTCTGGAATACAACACCCGCTGCTGTGGTGGGTGCTGGCTCTGGATCCCAAAGGGGAGTTTTTGAGATTGCAACATATAGACAGTGAGTGTCTTTTACAGGTAACATTTGGTGCATGTGATCTTCTCAACTGGTTTTGATTGCCTCAGGTGAAGAGGGAAGAATTTCCCAGAGTATTTTATTATCCTTCATTAGCCCTGTGGGTTTTTCCTTTGGTTTTTGCCTTTCCTAGGAATCTACCTGGGGATGGATGGGAGGAGGGAAGAAGTATGCAATCGTGATGGTCTGGCCTTCATGATTTGGAGTAAGTTTGTTGGACCATCTGATCTTATCCTGCCCGTCAATTTTGTACATTCATATTTGCAAAGAAAACATTTATTAATGTGGTAAAACTCTAAATGTCTTTCATTTTGCAGTGAATTTCAAACAGAAGGGAGTTGTAGTTTTGCCACAGGCCTGAGCAGGAGGCAATTCAAGAGGGGGTAGCAAAAAGACAAGTGGTAGTTGTAGGGGATTCGATAATTAGGGGAATGGCTAGGGTCCTTTGTAAGCAGGATCGAGAGTCCCACATGGTATGTTGCCTGCCCGGTGCCAGGGTGAGGGACATCTCTGACCGGCTTGAAAGGATATTGGAGAGGGAAGGGGAGGATCAAGTTGTTGTGGTCCACATTGGGACAAATAACATAGGTAAGACTAGGAAAGAGGACCTGTTTGGGGATTATCAGGAACTAGGAACTAAATTAAAGAACAGGTGCTCAAGAGTTATAATCTCCGGATTACTACCCGAGCCACATGCAAATTGGTATAGGGATGCGAGAATAAGGGAAGTAAACACGTGGCTAAAGGAGTGGTGCGGGAAAGTGGATTTCCATTTCGTGGGGCACTGGCAATAGTATTGGAACAGGAGGGATCTCTACCATTGGGATGGTCTCCACCTGAACCGATCTGGAACCAATGCTCTAGCGAAAAGGGTAAATAGGGTGGTCAACAGGACTTTAAACGAGAAAGTGGGGGGCGGGGGGGACTCCAAGAAGTATGACTAACGGGAAACAAAGTAGCAGGTTAGCGTGTGGTGGTGGTGGGGGTGGATTCAACTTCATGGAAAATTATGAAAAAACTGAAAAGAAATGAGAGCCCAGGAGAGGCGATTAAAGTATCCAGAACACAAAATAGGACAGAGTGTTTGGAAAGGGCTAGGAATCTAACTTCAACCACATCAGATAAAGGGACGACAATGAGAAAGGGGACAGGAAATACAGGACTGAAGGTGTTGTATCTGAATGCACGCAGTATACAAAATAAGATAAATGAGCTTGTGGCACAGATTGAAATTGGCAGGTATGATGTGGTGGGCATTACGGAGACATGGCTGCAAGGGGATCCGGACTGGGAGCGAAATATCCAAGAATATACATCCTATCGACAAGATAGGCAGGTTGGCAGAGGGGGTGGGGTTGCTTTGTTAGTAAGAAATGAAATTAAGTCGATAGCAAGAAATGATGTAGGGTCAGATGATATTGAATCTGTGTGGGTAGAGTTGAGGAACTGCAAAGGAAAAAAATCATAATGGGAGTTATGTACAGGCCTCCAAACAGTAGTCAGGATGTGGGGCACAAGGTACACCAGGAGATAGAAAAGGCGTGTAAGAAAGGCAAGATTACAGTGATCATGGGGATTTCAATATGCAGGTAGACTGGGAAAATCAGGTTGGTAGTGGATCCCAAGAAATGGAATTTGTGGAATGTCTACGAGATGGCTTTTTGGAGCAGCTTGTGGAGCTCACTAGGGAACAGGCAATTCTAGATTTAGTGATGTATATTGAGGCAGATTTGATAAGGGAGCTTAAGGTGAAGGAACCCTTAGGAGGAAGTGACCATAATATGATAGAATTTACTCTGCAATCTGAGAGGAAAAAGCTGGAATCAGATGTAACGGTATTACAGTTGAATAAAGGCAACTACAGAGGCATGAGGGAGGAGCTGGCCAGAATTGACTGGGAGATGAGCCTAGCAGGAATTCAGTGGAACAGCAATGGCAGGGGTTTCTGGCAGTAATTTGGGAGACACAGCAAAAATTCATCCCTAGGAAGAAGAAGCATACTAAAGGGAGGATGAGGCAACCATGGCTGACAAGGGAAGTCACGGACAGAATAAAAGCTAAAGAGAAAGCATACAATGCGGTGAAGAGCAGTGAGAAACCAGGGGATTGGGAAGCCTACAAAGACCAACAGAGGACAACTAAAAAAGAAATAAGGAGGGAGAAGATTAAATATGAGGGTAAACTAGCCAGTAATATTAAAAAAATTGCAAGAGTATTTTTTAGATATATAAAGGGTGAGAGGCAAAAGTGGACATTGGGCCGCTAGAACATGATGCTGGAGAAGTAGTAGTGGGTAACAAAGAAATGGTAGAGGAACTGAATAGGTACTTTGCGTCAGTCTTCACAGTGGAAAACACGAGTGGCATCCCCAAAGTTCAAGAGAGTCGTGGGGGGTGCAGAGGTGAGTATGGTGGCCACTACCAAGGAGAAGGTGCTAGGAAAACTGAAAGGTCTGAAGGTGGATAAATCACCTGGACCAGATGGATTACACCCTAGAGTTCTGAAGGAGATAGCTGAAGAAATAGTGGAGGCGTTAGTGGTGATCTTTCAGGAATCACTGGAGTCAGGGAGGGTCCCAGAGGACTGGAAAATCGCTAATGTAACCCCCCTGTTTAAGAAGGGATTGAGGCAAAAGACGGGAAATTACAGGTCGATTAGCCTGACCTCGGTCATAGGTAAGATTTTAGAGTCCATTATTAAGGATGAGATTTCAGAATACTTGGAAGTGCATGGTAAAATAGGGCAAAGTTCACATGGTTTCATCAAGGGGAGGTCATGCCTGACAAATCTGGAAGAATTCTTTGAGTAGGTAATGAGTAGGCTAGACAAAGGAGAGCCAATGGATGTTATCTACCTGAACTTCTAGAACGCCTTTGACAAGGTGCCGCACAGGAGGCTGCTCAGTAAGATAAGAGCCCATGGTGTTAGAGGCAAGGTACTAGCATGGATAGAAGATTGGCTGCCTGGCAGGAGGCACAGAGTGGGGATAAGGGGGACCTTCTCAGGATGGCGGCTGGTGACTAGTGGAGTTCCACAGGGGTCAGTGTTGGGACCACAACTTTTCACTTTATACATTAATGATCTAGAGGAAAGAACTGAGGGCATCCTGGCTAAGTTTGCAGATGGTACAAAGATAGGTGGAGGGACAGTTGAATTGAGGAGGCAGGGAGGCTGCAGAAGGATTTGGACAGGTTAGGAGAATGGGCAAAGAAGTGGCAGATGGAATACAATGTGGGGAAGTGTGAGGTCATGCACTTTGGTAGGAAGAATAGAGGCATAGACTATTTTCTAAATGGGGAGAGAACTCAGAAATTTGGAGTGTAAAAGGACTTGGGAGTCCTAGTCCAGGATTCTCTTAAGGTTAACTTGCAGGTTGAGTCGGTAGTTAGGAAGGCAAATGCAATGTTGGCATTTATTTTGAGAGGACTAGAATATAAAAGCAGGGATGCGCTGCTGAGGCTTTATAAGGCTCTGGTCAGACCACATTTAGAATATTGTGAGCAATTTTGGGCCCCATATCTCAGGAAGGATGTGTTGGCCCTGGGGAGGGTCCAAAGGAGGTTCACGAGAACGATCCCAGTAATGAAAGGCTTAACATATGAGGAAGTTTGAGGACTCTGAGTCTATACTCGATGGAGTTTAGAAGAATGAGGAGGGGTCTGATTGAAACTTACAGAATACTGAAAGGCCTGGATACAGTGGACGTGGGGAAGATGTTTCCATTAGTAGGAGAGACTAGGACCTGAGGGCACAGCCTCAGAGTAAAGGGAAGACCTTTTAGAACAGAGATGAGGAGAAACTTCTTTAGCCAGAGAGTGGTGAATCTATGGAATTCATTGCCACAGAAGGCTGTGGAGGCCAGGTCATTGAGTGTATTTAGGACCGAGATAGATAGGTTCTTGATTGGTAAGGGGATCAAAGGTTACAGGGAGAAAGCAGGAGAATGGGGTTGAGAAACTTATCAGCAATGATTGAATGGCGGAGCAGACTCGATGGGCCGAATGGCCTAATTTCTGCTCCTATGTCTTATGGTCTTATGAGCAATTTTATGTCTCTTTCTCAAATGATTTTTAAAAAAAATTTCTTTGTGGTCAGTTTGATTACCATCAGGCTTAATACAAGTTCAGAAGGTTTTCTTCCAGAAAAGATCTATGCAAAATTGGATGATACATAATGACATTCCTGAACGATCCCAAATCATTCATTTACACACAGGTTAAAGGACTAAAATCAGACTGCCCCTTAATATATGTAGAATGTAAACCCAATGATGCCAGACAATAAGGGTCCCTATCAAGAGACAGTAAACAGACAATGGGGCTGCAGCTGACAAAGTAAATATAACACAAGACATCTGAAACTCAAAATTCTACAAACATTAGTTTCATATGTCCATCTCACCCATTCTCACTGATCTATTCAGCTCCCAAGCTCCCAGTGCTTCATATTTGCAACTTCGCTATTGTGTTTCAATCCCTCCATTGCCTCAGCCCTCCCATCCCTAACCTCTCCTATACCTACAAATCCCGATTTCATTCCTCTGATTCCAGTTTCTTGTGCACTCCCCCTCCCATATCATATCACAGGTAGCCAGGCTTTCAGTTGTCTTTATGTTCTGAAATCTTGTTCCTAAACACCTTCCAACTTGTCACCTCTCTCTCTACCGTTAAGACACTCCTTAAACTCCACCTCTTTGACCTACTTTTAGTCACATCTTGTCATCATTTTTGGTTCATCTAATTTTTTTCTCACACATTTGCTAAGCACCAAGGGTCTTCTGTTAAAGGTGCAATACAGGCACAATTTGTTCTTCTGTGATACTCTTAGTTCATCATTTTATTATGCACCCTCTATCATGAAACTAACATTTTTTTCATTATATTATTGTGGTTTATTGTAAAGTAGGTTTATGGGTATGAGTGTGGATGGTTGTCTGTTTCACTGACTTAATTGAATTAGAGTCAGATAGACTGCAAGTTTGAAATTATCAAAAGAAGTAAGGAGTAAAAGGTATTTGAAATGCTAACGAGTAAACATGGATGAGGTCTTAGCAAGTAGGATGTGAAGGAAATTTGCATTGTGAAATATGTGAAAGGATTGTTTAGGTTTCAAAGGGATGATAGGATGTTTACAATTAACAAGATAAGCGAGGCCAAGCAGTATGTTTATTTTCCCCAAACATGTTGACCATATTGGCAACATGAAAGATTTTTATATTATGGGAAAAGAAAATTTCCAAAGACATATAGAACAATGGAATTTACAGCTTAAAGAGAGAGAAACATATATAAAGACAATGGAATGGTATGTTTGGGGGTGGGGGCATGTAAGATCTAAAAGGAGTGTATAAAACAGCCACTTTAGCAGAAGTTTGCTGTGTCCAGTAACCAAAGGTGGAGGAAAGCCTTTGGAATTCCCCTCTCGAGTGGATGCCAACTCAGTGTACAGGCTGGCTTACTCCGGCACCCGCTCTCTTAGCTCAAGCGCAGCAAGAGTTAATACCTTCAGGAAAGGGCGGAAAGACGTGAAGAAAATGTGACAGCCATCAAAACACATCCAATTATTCAACCAAATATTTAATTATTCTAACGAGAGGTGGTAGAACTCGCACCGGACGCTTTTTACAAGAAGGGGACTCTGACCAGTTGGGAAGAACACAAAGCAGCAAAAGGCCGGCTCCCCAACCAGAGAGAACTGTCCAGATGTCAAGCTGGATCCATTGTTATAAACCATTCCCACCTACAGTGAATTCATCGCGAGAGGAATAATAAACACAATCGTCAGTTCTCCGGGCCTCAGCCTTTACCTTCAGGATCAGGCGATGGATTCGGCCCCGCACCGACGTCGACAACAAAATCCAGAGCAGAAGCGTCCAGCTCCGAACAACAGACACATTCAACGCCGCCATTTTTTGAGCAACGTCAACATCCGGATGAGCTTTTGAAGTCAGAGGTCACTGGGAGCCATGGCAACCAGCAACAGCGTCAACGTAGCAGGACGTCATGACGCCATCACGATGGCGGCCCGAGCACCAGCGATCCAGAAGCTGACGCAGGTCCCTGTGGGGGGCCAGTAACAATAAGCAAGTAAACCCGCAAGGGAATTCCAGAAGGTCCAGGAGTCCACAAAGAACATTAAGGACGACTTAACTCTTCTGATGAAGAGTCATACGGACTTGAAGCGTCAACAGATGCTATCACACCTGCTGAGTTTTTCCAGCTATTTTTGTTTTTGTTGAAGGATAGCAACAGGCTAGCAGGGGATAAAAGATTTAAAAATAATGGAAATAGGTGGGAAAAGAAAAATCTATATAAACTATTGGAAAAAAACAAAAGGAAGAAGGAAGAAACAGAAAGGGGGTGGGGATGGAGGTTGGGAGTTCAAGACCTAAAGTTGTTGAATTCAATATTCAGTCCGTAAGGCTGTGAAGTGCCTAGTCAGAAGATGAGGTGTTGTTCCTCCAGTTTGTGTTGGGCTTCACTGGAACAATGCAGCAAGCCAAGGACAGACGTGGGCAAGAGAGCAGGGTGGAGTGTTAAAATGGCAAGCAACAGGGAGGTTTGGGTCATTCTTGCGGACAGACTGCAGGTGTTCTGCAAAGTGGTCGCCCAGTTTATGTTTGGTCTCGCCAATGTAGAGGAGACCGCGTTGGGAGCAACGAATGCACAAGGATGGTCTGAGGGCCCTTAGCTTCTTCCTCGAACAAAGGCCCGAACAATCCCCATCCACACTACTCTCCTCCGTCTGGCTCAACTTGTTCTCACACTGAACAATTTCTCCTTCAACTCCTCTCACTTCCTCCAAATAAAAGGTGTGGCTATGGGTACCCGCATGGGCCCCAGCTATGCCTATCTCTTTATGGGGTATGTGGAATATTCCTTGTTCCAGTCCTATTCCGGCCCCCTTCCACAACTCTTTCTCTGGTACATCGATGATTACTTCGGTGCTGCTTCATGCTCTCGTCGGGACTTGGAAAAATTTATTAATTTTGCTTCCAATCTCCACCCCTCCATCATTTTCACATGGTCCAGCTCTGACACTTCCCTTCCCTTCCTTGACCTCTCTGTCTCAATCTTTGGTGATAGACTGTCCACCAATATCCATTACAAGCCTACCGACTCCCACAGCTATCTCGACTACAGCTCCTCACACTCCGCTTCCTGTAAGGACTCCAACCCATTGTCTCAGTTCCTTCACCTCCGTTGCATCTGTTCTGATGATGCTACCTTCAAAAACAGTTCCTCTGACATGTCCTCCATCTTCCTTCACCGAGGTTTTCCACCCATGGTCGTTGACAGGGCCCTCAACCGTGTCCAGCCCATCTCCCGCGCATCCGCCCTCACGCCTTCTCCTCCCTCCCAGAAACATGATAGGGTCCCCCTTGTCCTCACTTATCACCCCACCAGCCTCCGCATTCAAAGGATCATTCTCCGCCATTTCCGCCAACTCCAGCATGATGCCACCACCAAACACATCTTCCCTTCACTCCCCCAGTGGCATTCCGTAGGGATCGTTCCCTCCAGGACACCCTGGTCCACTCCTCCATCACCCCCTACTCCTTAACCCCTACCTATGGCACCACCCCATGCCCACGCAAAAGATGCAACACCTGCCCCTTCGCTTCCTCTCTCCTCACTGTCCAAGGGCCCAAACACTCCTTTCAAATGAAGCAGCATTTCACTTGCATTTCCCCCAACTTAGTCTACTGCATTCGTTGCTCCCATTGCAACTCTACATTGTAGAGTCCAAACATAAACTGGGCGACCGCTTTGCAGAACACCTGCGGTCTGTCCACAAGAATGACGCAAACCTCCCTGTTGCTTGCCATTTTAACACTCCACCCTGCTCTCTTGCCCACGTCTGTCCTTGGCTTGCTGCATTGTTCCAGTGAAGCCCAACACAAACTGGAGGAACAGCACCTCATCTTCCGACTAGTCACTTTACAGCCTTCCGGACTGAATATTGAATTCAACAACTTTAGATCTTGAACTCCCTCCTCCATCCCCACCCCCTTTCTGTTTCTTCCCCCTTCCTTTTGTTTCTTCCAATAATTTATATAGATTTTTCTTTTCCCACCTATTTCCATTATTTTTAAATCTTTTATGCCCCGATAGCCTTTCCACCCCACCCCCACTAAAGTTGTAACTCTTTCGAGTGACCTACCATCCATTCTTAATTAGCACATTCGTTTAGATGATACCACCACCTTCAACGCCTGTGTTCTTTTGTTTTGTCTGTGACATCTTTTGATTATCTGCTCCTATCACTGCTTGCTTGTCCCTACAACCACACCAACCACCCCCCCTCCCTTAAACCAGCTTACATTTCACCCCTCTCCTTAGATTCAATCAGTTCTGTCGAAGGGTCATGAGGACTCGAAACGTCAACTCTTTTCTTCTCCGCTGATGCTGCCAGACCTGCTGAGTTTTTCCAGGTAATTCTGTTTTTGTTTTGGATTTCCAGCATCCGCAGTTTTTTGTTTTTATTTAAGGCTCTTCTATACTTTAAAAAAAAAGCACCGATACCATGTTCCAGGCACATAGAGGTTCTCTCCACCTGAAACATCCAGTTTTTTTCCTTTCCACAGCTGCTATGACCTGCTGAACATTTCCAGCATTTGTTGCTTTTATTGCAGGTTTTCAGCATCCACAATATTTAATTGCATGTGCTAAGAATAAACTAATAAAGAACTTGCACTTATAAGGAAAAAACAGTAAAACTTGGAAATTAAGGGTGCCAGTAAAACTGGTCTGAACTGGTCCTGTATACCTTAAAGTCAAACTCAAGTATTACTGGCGCCAGTATATGGATTTTTGGACGGGCGCCTATAATCCAGTAACTCGGAGGCTGAGGCTATCGGATTGCTTGAGGCCAGGAGTTCTGGGCTGCTGTGGATTATGCCGGTCTGGTGCCCTCACTAAACTGGGCTGTCCCCAGGAAATGGTGTCCCTGGAGGAATCGGGGATCTCTAGGCTGTGTGAAGAGGGGTGAATTGGCAGAGGTTGGAAATGGAGCATATCAAAGCCCCAGTGCCCATCAGTAGTTGGATCGCGCCTGTGAATAGACGTTGCCTGGTTGACATCGTGAAACTTAGTCTCTATATGGATTTTGTATTAGGATTTGGAAATTTTGAACTGTTTTTTCCTTCAGGTGACTTTTTTTTGAATTTACATAAAGGCTGACAAAACTATGTGGTTCTAAGAGCAGAGAAGGTTAGGGAAGAATTGATAAGTCTGCAAAGTTATAAATAATTTGAGTAAAAGAGAAACTGTTCCTGACAGAAATGTTTCAAGCAAGAGGACATGGATTTAAGATGATTGGCAAAAGAACCAGAGGGAGGATGAAACAAAAACAAATATAACTGGAAAAACTCAGCAGGTCTGACATCATCCGTGGAGAGGAAGAAGAGTTAACGTTTTGAGTCCGTATGACTCTTCGAGTTTTTTTTTGCATAACGAGTTTTGATTCAGAATGCAGAAAAATCAGTGGAAGCAGATTCAATAACTTTCAAAAGGAAACTGGATAAATAATTGAATGGTAAAAGCAATGCAGGACTTATAAGAAAGTGCACGGGAAAGGGACCAATTGGATTGCTCAACAAAAGAGTTGTCAGGCTCAACAGGCCTTCAGGTTCAGGCGCTGGATTTGGGCCCAGACTGACATTGACAACAAATTCAAAAGCAGAAAATTGCAAATGAGATGCTACAGGATTATAGAATCCTCACTAGATACAGATGATGTGCCAGAGGATTGGAGGTCTGCGAATGTTGTACCATTACTTAAAAAGGGTGCATGGGATAGGCCAGAAAATTATAGGTCAATCAGTCTGGCTTTGATGGTGAGAAAATTATTGGAATCAATTCTGAGAAGCAGAATAAACTGTCACTTAAAAAGGCAAGGATTGGTCAGGGATAGTCAGCATGGTTTTGTTAGGGTAAGATGGTGTCTCACTAACTTAATCAAATTTTTTGAGGAAGTAGCAAGGAGGAATGATGAGGGTATTGCAGTGGATGTTGTCTACATGGATTTTAGTATGGCATTTGACCTCCCACATGGCAGACTGGCCAGAAAAGTGAGATCCCATGGAATACAGTGGAGGGTGGCGAGTGCATGTCCACGGGTCCCTAAAGGTGGCAGGACACGTGGATATAGTAGTAAAGAAAGCACATGGAATGCTTTCCTTTACTGGACGAGGTTGAGAAAACAAAAGCAGGGATGTAATGCTGGAACTGTATGAAACGGTATAAAACCTTTCACATGCACAAAGGAGTGCACTTTGACAGATGGGGAATCCCTCCAACCCCCGCACAGGAAGCACATAGCGCTTCCTGTCGGGCAGGCTGCTGGGCAGGCCTTAATTGGCCCGCCCACTCAAAACGGCAGCGGGCCCCGTTTTGGTGGCAGAGTTTGGCCACCTGCCCACCAAAGGTAAAAACTATGGCCACTAGTTAGGCCACAGCTGAAATTTTGTGTGTAATTCTGGTCACCACATTACAGGAAAGATATAATTGCTCTGCAGAGAGTACAGAGGAGATTTACAAGAATGTTGCCATGAGGGAAGAATGATTAGGATAGGCCTGTTTTCCTTAGAATAGAGGCCAAGGAGTGACCTAAATGTGGTATACAAAATTATAAGGGGCCTAGATAGGGTAGACAGGAAAGACTTAATTCCCCTAGCTGAGGGGTCAATTACAGGGGGGTGGCAGCGCATGCATTTAAGGTAACTGGTGAAAGGATTAGAGTGGACATGAGGAAAAACATTTTCATCCAGGGGTTGGTGGGCTCCTGGAATTCACTGCCTGAATTGGTGGTTAAGGCTGAAATGCTCAACTCATTCAAAAGGTGCCTGGATATGCACCGGAAGTGCTGTAACCTGCCACGCTATGGACCAAGTGCTTGAAAATGGGATTAAAATGAGCAAAAACTCAGCAGGTCTGGCAGCATCGGCGGAGAAGAAAAAAGTTGATGTTTCGAGTCCTCATGACCCTTCGACAGAACTTGAGTGAATCCAAGAAAGGGGTGAAATATAAGCTGGTTTAAGGTGTGTGTGGGGGGGGTGGGGGGTTTGGGTGGGAGGAGAGAAGTGGAGGGGGTTAGTGTGGTTGTAGGCACAAACAAGCAGTGATAGAAGCACATCATCAAAAGATGTCACAGACAACAGAACAAAAGAACACATAGGTGTTAAAGTTGGTGATATTATCTAAACAAATGTGCTAATTAAGAATGGATGGTAGGGCACTCAAGGTATAGCTCTAGTGGGGGTGGGAGTGGGGGGAGCATAAAAGATTTAAAAATATTTAAAAATTTTGGAAATAGGTGGGAAAAGAAAAATCTATATAATTTATTGGAAAAAACAAAAAGGGGGAAGAAACAGAAAGGGGGTGGGGATGGAGCTCAAGACCTAAAGTTGTTGAATTCAATATTCAGTCCAGAAGGCTGTAAAGTGCCTAGTCGGAAGATGAGGTGTTGTTCCTCCAGTTTGCGTTGGGCTTCACTGGAACAATGCAGCAAGCCAAGGACAGACATGTGGGCAAGAGAGCAGGGTGGAGTGTTAAAATGGCAAGCAACAGGGAGGTTTGGGTCATTCTTGCGGACAGACCGCAGGTGTTCTGCAAAGCGGTCGCCCAGTTTACGTTTGGTCTCTCCAATGTAGAGGAGACCACATTGGGAGCAACGAATGCAGTAGACTAAGTTGGGGGAAATGCAAGTGAAATGCTGCTTCACTTGAAAGGAGTATTTGGGCCCTTGGACGGTGAGGAGAGAGGAAGTGAAGGGGCAGGTGTTACATCTTTTGCGTGGGCATGGGGTGGTGCCATAGGAGGGGGTTGAGGAGTAGGGGGTGATGGAGGAGTGGACCAGGGTGTCCCGGAGGGAATGATCCCTACAGAATGCCGACAGAGGGGATGAAGGGAAGATGTGTTTGGTGGTGGCAGCATGCTGGAGTTGGTGGAGGATGATCCTTTGAATGCGGAGGCTGGTGGGGTGATAAGTGAGGTCAAGGGGGACCCTATCATGTTTCTGGGAGGGAGGAGAAGGCGTGAGGGCGGATGCGCGGGAGATGGACCGGACACGGTTGAGGGCTCTGTCAACGACCGTGGGTGGAAAACCTCGGTGAAGGAAGAAGGAGGACATGTCAGAGGAACTGTTTTTGAAGGTTGCATCATCAGAACAGATGCAACGGAGGCGAAGGAACTGAGAGAATGGGATGGAGTCCTTACAGGAAGCGGGGTGTGAGGAGCTGTAGTCAAGGTAGCTGTGAGAGTCGGTAAGTTTGTAATGGATATTGGTGGACAGTCTATCACCAGAGATTGAGACAGAGAGGTCAAGGAAGGGAAGGGAAGTGTCAGAGATGGACCACGTGAAAATGATGGAGGGGTGGAGACTGGAAGCAAAATTAATAAATTTTTCCAAGTCCTGACGAGAGCATGAAGCAGCACCGAAGTAATCATCGATGTACCAGAGAAAGAGTTGTGGAAGGGGGCCGAAGTAGGACTGGAACAAGGAATGTTCCACATACCCCATAAAGAAACAGGCATAACTGAGGCCCATGTGGGTACCCATAGCCACCCCTTTTATTTGGAGGAAGTGAGAGAAGTTTAAGGAGAAATTGTTCAGTGTGAGAACAAGTTCTGCCAGACGGAGGAGAGTAGTGGTGGATGTGGATTGTTCGGGCCTCTGTTCAAGGAAGAAGCTAAGGGCCCTCAGACCATCCTGGTGGGGGATGGAGGTGTAGAGGGATTGGACGTCCATGGTGAAGAGGAAGCGGTTGGGGCCAGGGAACTGGAAATTGTTGATGTGACGTAAGGTGTCAGAGGAATCACGGATGTAGGTAGGAAGGGACTGGACAAGGGGAGAGAGAAGGGAGTCAAGATAACGAGAAATGAGTTCTGTGGGGCAGGGGCAAGCTGAGACGATCGGACTACCAGGACAGTTCTGTTTGTGGATTTTGGGTAGGAGGTAGAAGCAGGCCATCCGAGGTTGGGCGACTATCAGGTTGGAAGCTGTGGGAGGAAGATCCCCAGAGGAAATGAGGTCAGTGACAGTCCTAGAAACAATGGCTTGATGTTCAGTGGTGGGGTCATGGTCCAGGGAGAGGTAGGAGGAAGTGTCTGCGAGTTGACGCTCACCTCCGCGAGGCAGTGCGCCAGACAACAGCACCACCCTTGTCAGCGGGTTTGATGACAATGTCAGGGTTGGACCTGAGAGAATGGAGTGCAGTAAGTTCAAAGAGAGAAAGATGAGAATGGGTGAGAGGAGCAGAGAAATTGAGACGACTAATGTCGCGCCGACAGTTCTCAATGAAAAGATCAAGAGAAGGTAAGAATCCAGAGGGAGGGGTCCAGGTGGAGGGAGAATATTGGAGGTGGGTGAAAGGATCCATTGAACGGGGAGAGGACTCCTGCCCAAAGAAGTGAGCCCGGTGACGAAGACGGCGGAAGAAGAGTTCAGCATCATGCCGAGCCCGAAATTCATTGAGGTGAGGGCGTAAGTGTATGAAACTAAGTCCTTTGCTGAGCACTGAACATTCAGCATCGGAGAGGGGAAGGTCAGGGGGTATAGTGAATACACGGCTGGGGTTGGGATTGGAAGATGGGGTGGGGACGGAGGGACAGGCAGGGGTGGAGGGTCCTAGATGGGTGTTGGTGTCGATGCGTTGTTGGAGCTTGCGTTCCTTAGCACTTGAGAGAAAAATTTTCTTGTTGAGGCGTCGGATGAGATGAAGAATAAAATGAAACTGGGGGCACGCGCAGCTTTGAAAAAGGGTACGGCGGTGCTGCTGGAGGGAGAGGTCGAGTGTGTTCATATGGCGGCGCATGGCACTGAGTGTGGATCTCAGAATGTGACGGGAACAGCAGTCCGAGAAACGTTTTATGTGCTGGAGATAGCTGTAATCCTGGGTGGGTTCAAAACACGAGGGGTGGAATTTCAGTTGAAATCCACATGGGGTAAGTCGGAGACGGAGACAGTCACTGAGAAAGGAGATATGGCTGTGAAAGCGGGTTTTAGTAAATACCTTGTCAAACACCAGGAGAGAAATGGAAAGCAATGAAGGTGAGCAAGGCAAAAGAGAGATACGGAAATCTTGTCGCAGAGACGAACAGAACTTCTTCAAGGAGGGAGGTATTTCTTGAAGAGCAGTAGCAGTCAATTAAACACAGAGATAAAAACAAAAAAACTGCGGATGCTGGAAATCCAAAACAAAAACAGAATTACCTGGAAAAACTCAGCAGGTCTGGCAGCATCGGCGGAGAAGAAAAGAGTTGACGTTTCGAGTCCTCATGACCCTTCGACAGAACTTGAGTGAATCCAAGAAAGGGGTGAAATATAAGCTGGTTTAAGGTGTGTGGGGGGGGGAGAGAAGTGGTGGGGGTTAGTGTGGTTGTAGACACAAACAAGCAGTGATAGAAGCAGATCATCAAAAGATGTCACGGACAACAGAACAAAAGAACACATAGGTGTTAAAGTTAAAGTTGGTGATATTATCTAAACGAATGTGCTAATTAAGAATAGATGGTAGGGCACTCAAGGTATAGCTCTAGTGGGGGTGGGGGAGCATAAAAGATTTAAAAATATTTAAAAATAATGGAAATAGGTGGGAAAAGAAAAATCTATATAATTTATTGGAAAAAACAAAAGGAAGGGGGAAGAAACAGAAAGGGGGTGGGGATGGAGGAGGGAGCTCAAGACCTAAAGTTGTTGAATTCAATATTCAGTCTGGAAGGCGGTAAAGTGCCTAGTCATAAGATGAGGTGTCGTTCCTCCAGTTTAAATGAGCAGCTAGTTTATCTTAGATAAAAACAAAAAAACTGCGGATGCTGGAAATCCAAAACAAAAACAGAATTACCTGGAAAAACTCAGCAGGTCTGGCAGCATCGGCGGAGAAGAAAAGAGTTGACGTTTCGAGTCCTCATGACCCTTCGACAGAACTTGAGTTCGAGTCCAAGAAAGAGTTGAAATATAAGCTGGTTTAAGGTGTGTGTGTGGGGGGCGGAGAGATAGAGAGACAGAGAGGTGGAGGGGGGGGGGGCTGTGGTTGTAGGGTCAAACAAGCAGTGATAGAAGCAGATCATCAAAAGATGTCAATGACAATAGTACAATAGAACACATAGGTGTTAAAGTTAAAGTTGGTGATATTATCTAAATGAATGTGCTAATTAAGAATGGATGGTAGGGCACTCAAGGTATAGTTCTGGTGGGGTTTTTATTTATTTATTTATTTATATAATGGAAATAGGTGGGAAAAGGAAAATCTTTATAATTTATTGGAAGAAAAAAAAAGGGAAGGGGGAAACAGAAAGGGGGTGGGGATGGGGGAGGGAGCTCACGACCTAAAGTTGTTGAATTCAATATTCAGTCTGGAAGGCTGTAAAGTCCCTAGTCGGAAAATGAGGTGTTGTTCCCCCAGTTTGCGTTGGGCTTCACTGGAACAATGCAGCAAGCCAAGGACAGACATGTGGGCAAGAGAGCAGGGTGGAGTGTTAAAATGGCAAGCAACAGGGAGGTTTGGGTCATTCTTGCGGACAGACTGCAGGTGTTCTGCAAAGCGGTCGCCCAGTTTACGTTTGGTCTCTCCAATGTAGAGGAGACCACATTGGGAGCAACGAATGCAGTAGACTAAGTTGGGGGAAATGCAAGTGAAATGCTGCTTCACTTGAAAGAAGCTAGTTTATCTTTTTTGGCTGGCACAGACACAATGGGCAGAAAGGACTCTTTCTGCACCATGACTTATCTATGAGTCAATGGAAGGTTGGATATGAAGCAATTGTTGAAAAGAATAGAGGATTTGAAGTCTTTTAGTAGAAAATTATGGCAACCATTTTAAAAGGTTTAGAGTCTGAATCAGAGGATAAGAACAGACTGATGATATCAGTGACCATCAGGACAGGGATGGGGAAAGTTGGGTGATCAGGATCTGGGACATTAAAAGTTCAATGGTACAGTTGGTAGATTTTAATGAGGGAGATAAATTTTGTGATAGTAAAGTTGAAGATGGATGATAAGAATAAGGGAAGATGAGCATGGAGAGGCTTGGATGGTGGAAACGGTCAAAGGAAATAGGCAGCAGAATGTATTTAATATTGATTTTCCTTTGCTCCCAGTACAATTCTATCTTGTAGATGTGAGAAAATTCTGGATAAGAACTTGTATAAAGCAACCTAAGCAATACAGGGCAGATCAGTTACACAACTTAAGAGACTAAATGAGACAGAGGACCAAGGGGATCTAAGGATACTACGTACAAATCACTAAATGTAGCAAAGTAGGTTAATAAAGTCATAAAAACACCAAACAAAGCAGAGATTAATTTCCAGAGGGATGGAATTGAAAAGCAAGGAAGACATCTTACATTTATATAGAATCTTGGTTAGAGCACATTTGGGGCACTGTGCACAATTTTAGTCTTCACTTAATGAAAAGAAAAAAGATTTACAGGGATGATAGAAGAATTAACTGTTAGGAAAACTGAACAGGCTGGGGCTCCTTTCTCTAGAAGGGAGAAGGCTGAGGGGTGATCTTTATGTTAAGAATTTGATAGCATAGGAAGTGGAAAAAAAATTTCCAATTGCAGGGGAGACCAAAACTAGAGATCATAGATATAAGTCACTAATAAATCCAATAGAGAAGTCAGGATAAAATTATTTACCCAGAGATGGCAAAGAATGCAGAACACTTTTTTTTTAAAATTTGTTCTTGGGATGTGGGCACCATTGGCTCAGCTAGCACTTATTACCCATCCCTAAATGCCAGTTCAGAGGGCATTTAAGACAATGTAGGTCTGGAGTCATATGTAGGCCAGACCTGGTAAAGAGAGCAAATTTCTTTCCTTAAAGGACGTTAATGAACCAGTTGGGTTTTTCTGACAAACAACATTAATTTTGTGGTCATCATCAGACTTTTAATTCCAGATTTTTAATGAATTCAAATTTCACCATCCGCCATGGTGGGATTCAAACTCGGGTCCCCAGAGCATTACCCTGGGTCTCTAGTCCAGTGACAATACCACTACACCACCTCCTACAAGGAACAGTTGGAGCAAATAGCATAGATTCATTTGAGGGTAAGTTAGATAAGCACATTAAGGAGAAGCAAATAGAAATATATGCTGGTCGGATTAAAAGGGTGGGAGGAGGCTCATGCGAATTATAAACACCAACATCAGCCAGCTGCACCGATTTTGTGCTGTAGGCTTGATAGCACTATATTAATATTCTTCAAAGAGCTTAGATATGGAAGAAATTCCACTGATTTTCCACATGCTGATTTCTCTGGTATTTGATCTTCACTATTCCCTGTTGAATGAACAATTTGTCTATTCACTATCTCTTTGACCATCTGTTTTGATTCAACTGAGACATCCAATACTTTCAGTAAGTGACTGTCAATTCAATAACTAAGTATAAAGCAGTTGTTCCTTAAATAGGTACATAATCCTGAAATGCTCCATAATCTTAATCGTTTTAAAGGGAATACATGCAGCTTGGTATATTTACGGGTGTCCCATGGCAACTCTTCTATGCTGTTTTAGTTTTTACATCTTAGAAGCAGATTGGCAACAGTGGTCATCCTTCAATAACATTTTGAACAGGTAACACTCTCAATGCACTGACTCAAGTCATGATGTCAGTGGAATGAAGTTTCACGATATTATCAGCTTCTAATTAGTTCACCCATGTAAAATTGAGCAAGAGGTGATTAAGTTATAAAGATACGCCCACAGGGGTGCAGAACGTGACAATTAGGTAAAGGAACAAGGTTACTCTGGGGTAACAAACCACGTAAACGTTTCCCAGTTATTCTTCCGCCACAACTTCCACCTTCCCTGAGTGTACCACAGACAGGAAGCTACTGCAGGGAGGAAGGCAAAGTCAGAGCGATAGCTATGGTATATAATTCTCTCACACAGGGCATTGTTCAGTTGCACAAACAGGTATCTGGGAAGCAGGTCATCTCACCAACTTCTCTGCCAAAACATGGTACAAACCAAACATGGTTGAAACAGTGCAAAGAGGATTTTTTAAATCACTTAACATGAAAGAAAATAAATTCTGAATGAATTAAGGAACTGTAAAAGGAAAGCCAATAACTTTAACAATTTTTTGACTTTATACAATACAATCTTAAAACATCATTCAACATTTTATTGAATAAATCTTTTATTGGGTTCTCAAGAATGTACATACACAATTCATGAAGCTATTATCCTGATACATGTACCCTCATACTTTATGAAGGCATTGTGCAATTAACGATGCATTCACACCGATATTTTGAGAGCATTATATTTTTGGTTAAATTAAGACATAGCACATTCTCATCTAGTATCATTGGGAGGAACGCATTGTCACATCAGGCTACTTTTTTTAATCTTTCATGGTATATGAGCATTGTTGGCAAGGCCAGAATTTATTGTCCATTCATAATTGCCCTTGAGGTGGTGATGGTGAACTGCCTTCTTGAAACATTGCAGTCCATCTGATGATTAGGAAGGGAGTTTCAGGTTTTTGACTTGTACTGTGAACTATGTGGGTTGTGAGGGGAAGAGGTTGGTGGCTTGTTTGGCCTTGAGTGAAATTGTTTTGGGTATACTGAAAAGGGGCCCTGAATATTTATGGTTAAGTTGCTTGGGGTTGGTGAGTTTCATGGTGAGCAATAAGGGGTTATCTTGTTTTCAGGGGCTCTCCAAGCAAACTGGCTGGTATTTCCCACATCTGTTTTTAAATATACATTTATTCTTTCCACTCCTTAATTCAGTGGGTGTGGCACTGAGCTAGTCAAAGAATGTACATAGAAAATTAAATGTCAGGACGAGAGAAGCAACCTGGCCAAAATACATTTTTTTTGTTATTTTCCCTCACGCTTTGTACCCACCCCACCAGCCAGACCACACATCATTTCCAAACATATTTTGAGAAAGTCTAGTATTGAAATTACAATAGATCCCAGCAAATGCCTGGAAAATGACAAGAATCGAGGTGATCTAAACTTGGGAGCTCAGCTAGATCTGGGAGAACGATCTCTGCAGGGATAATGCAGAATGTCTCCCTGGTCCAGGCTTCCTGAATTTCAGTCCCACGATTTTTTTGTACTTAGTGCTTAATGCAATTTTGTTTTTAAAACTGATATGCTATTACTTAGATTGTCATTGCTTGCCAGTGGCTCAATATTATGCTCAGTTGGACATAATTTTTGCATGTTCCTATTAGGGTGTTGGTTGCACAAGCAAGTTTGAGCCTACAATAAAAACAGAAAATGCTGGAAAAACACAGCAAGTCTGGCAGCATCCTTGGAGAGAGAAACAGAAGAAACATTTTGAGTCCGTATGACTCCTCTTCAGAGCTGAAGAGAGGTAGATATGTGATGGATTTTATACCGGTTACGAGGGGGTGGAGCAAACTAGAAGTTCATGGATCGGTGAGAGCTCAGGAGAGATTGACAAAATATCATGGATACAAGGCAAAGGGAATGTTAATGGTGGTGTTAAAGCCTAAAAAAGGCACTGATAGTGGCATGAAGGTAAGATAGCCTTACATTTTGGGGGGGGGGGGGGGCATTTAATAATATTAATAGAAGAAATTATTTTAAGCACGTACATAGGTCTACAAGTTACTACAACTTCTAACTCCCCTAATTAATCTAACTCCCAATTACAACTCCGTTAAGGCAACAGTAAAAACAAAATACATTTTAACAGACTCGGGCATTGCAACACACAATACCCTGAACAGTCGAATTCAATGTGAGTTTTTCTCGTCTTTGGTTCATTGTAGACAGCAGCTTGAAGCTTAGATGCTGGAGGCTTTTCACGCTTGTGTTAGATCCTAAAATGCCTTCTCTTGCACACAGCTTTCTTTCCTTTATACATATTTTCCTCTTTGAATGCAAATTCCCATGGTTTCACTATGTCTTTGGACTTTACCTCTCTAATAAATCTATCATAGTACCAATTATACCAGTAATCTTTGGGAAAAATAAACACACCGTTTCTTAACTTCTTCTGGCTAAGTGAAGCATTTCACCCGCTCTTGAATTCAAGCCAGTCTAATTTATTTAAAAATGCAAATGTTCCCTTTGCACTTCACATTCTAAAACTTCACCCATGTTCACATACTTTATATATCAAACCTAGCTTATCTTCTGATATATTAAAACCTTCAGACCAGCTTTCTTTAATTCAATTAAGTCCCCCACACACATACAGACCCGTAGACACAGACCCCACTATTACTCTACAATAAATTCCAATAACATTATGAAAATTATTATATCTTCTTGAAATCCTGAGGTCTGTTTTTATATCAGATTCCCAGCATCTGCAGTATGTTACTTTTAAGATTGAGCCTTTGATAGATAGCCTGCAACCCAAATATTAAATGAGGAATAATGGATGATAAGGAATGAATATGAGCAGTCACCACAACAAGGTTCTCACAACATTGCACTTTAGCAGTAAAGCCTGACAATTTATCATTTGAACATGGAAACATTATTTCCACTGAAAATGTTATCATTCAACCTTTATTTTATAATAATATTTTTACTGAAAGGTTGTGATGGCAACACTACATAATAGTCATTTTTCTTTCTTTTGCCAATTTTCTTCCCTCCCTTCTTCAAACTGCTGACTCTTGATGGAGAACAATTCCATGGATGCTGGAGAACAATTCCATGGACAACAGCCACCTTCTTGCATCACAGAGCCTAGAGGCTGAACGCTGGCAGGTTGTTAGATTACTGGGTAGAATTGTCAAACCTGATACTGTGCCCAGTAGATTTCCACACTTACGAACCTTCACTGGGGGTCACTAGATTTTGTGCAGGACTGGGAGATTAAGTTGATTTTCAGCATGAATTCACACAACATCCCTTCCAATAGTCTTGTGGATGTAAAGCATGAATTACAAATGTTCAAATACTTAAAGTTAGAAGTTTTCAATATACTGTATGGAGTGTACCCATAACCTGGAGAAAGAGCATGGGGCATCTGTCGAATTGCTCGAGGCCTTCTGCAACAGATGGCCACTGCAGAGGCTGGAGTGTGTCGTAGAAATGGGAAATAATATTATTTAATTTGTTAATTTTTCTTTCTTCTCATGATTTAGGAGTGCTTTTATTGGATTTTTTGTGTTGACGACACTGGGGAAATCCAGTATCTTGTTTGTCGGCTAAGCAAATGAGACACACTGCATCAGAACCAATACATTAAACCACCTTCTCATGCAACTGAAAATAAGTTATATCTTTACCTTTGTGATTTTTCTTGTCCATCCTGAGGATGTGGGCTCCCTGTTAGGAAACATGTCAATTGATGTTGGTCATATTGAGCTAGTGGCCAATCTCCATGTCTGAGCCTTAACAAAGAGTGTGAATGGGCCATTTGACAATTGCGTATGATAGCTAATCATATACATGCATTTTCCAGCAAAGATCACTGAACAGCAGTCAAGAGTAGGAACCCAAATAACTTTATGCTCCCTAATGCTGGGGCTGAGGATAAACCAGCATAGACTAGGGATGAAATCTTGCTTTACCATCTCATTCAGAAATGTGTCACTTCCAACAGTACTGCACTGAAATGTCAGCTTAAATTATGTTCTTAGATAGCTGGAGCAGGAGCTTGAACACCTAACCTTGTAACTCAGCAGCTATTGCACTACAACTGAGCCAAGACTGGTTAGAAGGCACCATATCATAGAATCATACAGCACAGGCTTTTTGGCCTATTCAGCCCTTCTGCCAGCTCTTTGCAAAATAACTACAGAATACACAGCACAGAAGGCCATTCAGCCCATCATGTATGCACCAGCTCTCCAAATGAGCAATGTACCTAGTGCCATTCCCCCACCTTCTCCCAGTAACCCTGCACATTCTTCCTTTTCAACAGCTATACAATAAGTCTCACTCCCACATGCCCTTGCCCCTTAGGCCTACAAATATTTCCATTTTGAATATTTTTCAAACTTACTATTGAATCTTGTTCCACCATGTCTTCCAGCAGTGCATTCGGATCATAATAACTCGCTGTCAAATGTGTCCTTGCCAACCCTCTTGCACTTTTGTCAATTATTTTAAATCTATGTTCTCTGATTACAGATCCCTCTGCCAACGGAAAATATTTCACAGATTCACAATCTTTACAGTGTAGGAGGAGGCATTTGTACAAGCTCTCCAAAAGCACATTCTAGTCCCACTCATCTGCCTTATCCCCATATCCTTGCACAGTCTCTCTTTTCAGATAGCAATCTAATCCCCTTTTGAATACCTCAATCAAACCCGCCTCCACCACCCTTTTTCTTCTATACCTTTCTTGAACAACTCTAATAAACCTTGTCTTTGCCTGCTCTGCTCCAAGGAGAACGATCCCAGCCTCTCCAGGAAAGAACAGGGGAGTGGGACTAATTGGATAGAGCTGAAATAGACTAGATGGAAAGAACAGGGGAATGGGACTAATTGGATAGAGCTGACATAGGCTTGATGGACAGAATGGCCTCCTTCTGTACTGTACAAATCTCAATCCTCACGCTTCTCTTCAGAGGATGACAGCCCTGTGAATAACATATCAGATGAATATCAAAGGTGGGAGACATTAGCCTATGAAATACAGTGACCAGCCATCTTTCTTGATTATAATTCATATTCACTGGCAATTGCAATGTGGCAAGTAAAATTCATGTCAGGCATTGACCCATCGCCAATGAGAGAGAATCTAACTTGACACTCAACATCATAACCATCACTGAATTCCCAACTATCAACATCCTTGGAGGGGGGAGGAGGTGGGGGGGGGGGTGGTGGTCAGAGGAGTTACCACTGACCAGAAACACAATATAAATACTGTGGCTGGAGTAGGTTAGAGGCTGAGAATTCTGCAGCAAGTAACTCACCACCTAACCCCTCAAAACATGTCTAACATCTATAAGGCAGAAGTTAGGAACGTGCAGGAGTGTGTGATGGAATACTCTGCCTGGATGTGGCAGCTCCAACACTCAACAGCACCAAGGGCAAGGCAGCATGCTTGATTGGCACACCATTCACAAACATTCACTCCCTCCACCACTGGAGGCACAGTGGCAACAATGTGTACCATCTACAAGGTGTACTGCAGCAAGTCACGAAGGCCCATTAGACAGCATCTTTCAAACACCTGACCTCTCCCAAGGGCAGCAGATGCTTGGGAACACCACCACCAGCAAGTGGCCCTCCAAGCCACTCACCATCCTGACTTGGAACTATATCACCATCCCTTCACTGTCACTGGGTTAAAATCCTGGAACTCCCTCCTGTGAGTGTACCTACACCACATGGACTGTAGTAGCTCAACCTCAAGGGCACTAAGGGATGAACAATGAATGCCAAATATGAGAAAAAAAAATGCTGTGTTGAGGGCTTCTCATATACATGTCACGTCCACTATAAATACTAGCGTGTTAGGGGCTGCAGAAACCTATCTTGTTCCTCACTGAGTGGTTCAGATGCACTTCCCCAGTCCGCCGGCGGGGTCGTTGCCGAGACCCAGAACTCCGCCTCCGCCAGGCGCGTGCCCGTACTCCGGGCACTCCAAGAGCGCGCAATCGTACACGCGCCCCTTTCCACTTCAGTTGAGTCAAATAAATAAATAAACAAACAAAAAGCCCACAGACCATATCACCCTCCATTAAGAAATTCCACCCTTCTATTTTCCGTACGCGTTTCACACCCTCCGCCAATGGCCCCGCCCGAAGGCAGCTCGCGTGCGTGGACGCCCTTCTTCAGCCTTCCACGTGCGCCATCGGCGCACAGGCTTTTTGAAGCGTTAATTTGTCCCTTTTACGCCGCCAAATCAGCCAAGCAGACCGTTACTCACGGTAATTGTGTTTGCACGCGGTCTATTAACTGTTATTCAGGCCCTTTTCTCTCCTCCCGCGCGGACCGTTACTCTGACCCCGCCCCCTCCGGTTTTTTTTTTTGGTTTGTTGACTCTCACCGGAGATCTCGAATGACGCGCCGCCTGCCTGACCGAAACCGCCGATTCACGCCCACATTCTGCGCAAATGGTGTCACAAGCCCCGCCCATCAATACACAGACGCACCCGTTGACACCCCCCCCCACGTCAACACTGCCCCTCCCCGACTGGGAAGAACCCCATACCCATTGGGACACACCCCCTCACACTGGGACACACCCCCTCTCTCCCACTGGGACACACCCTCTCCCTCATTGGAACATTTCCCCACCCACTAGTTCACACCCCTTCCCCAATTGAGACACTTTCCCAACCCATTGGAGCACTTCCCCCTCTCCCACTAGGACACAGTCTCTTTCCCCATTGGGACATACTCCTACCCAAAAACAGAATTACCTGGAAAAACTCAGCAGAACTGTCGAAGGGTCATGAGGACTCGAAACGTCAACTCTTTTCTTCTCCGCCGATGCTGCCAGACCTGCTGAGTATTTCCAGGTAATTCTGTTTTTGTTTTGGATTTCCAGCATCCGCAGTTTTTTTGTTTTTATACTCCTACCCCAACTAGGAAGAATCCTACCCATCTGCCCAATTGAGACAAACCCCTCCCCCACTAGGACACACCTCCTTTCCCCCACTGGGACACTCACACCACTGGGACAGACTCACTATTCCAACTGGGACACACGCCCTCCACCCTCCCATATTGGGATAAACACACACCCCGAACTGGGACACACCCTCTTCCTCCAATTGGAACGCACACCCTACTGCATTAGGAAACTCTCTCTGCCAACTAAGACAACCCCTCCCCCACTGGGACTGCCCCATTGGGACACATCCCCTTCCCCACTGGGACACATACCCTTGAACGTTCTTTCGCCACTGGGACAACCACTCCCCCACGACTGAGACAAACCTCCTTCCTTCACTAGTACACAACTATTCTACCCCACTGGGACATGCCCTCCACCAATGGAACACCCCCCTTTATCCCACTGGGACACCCCTTCCCCTTCCCCACTGGGACACATTCCCCAACCCTATCCATCCACACTTGAGCCCCAGGCTGCTCCTATCGCACCCATTCCCTCTCCCCATATCACCCCCTCCTCATCTCCCTCATCTATCCTGCACCTACTATCTCCCCCTCCCCCATTTCCCATCTCCCATTCCACCTACTCCCCATCTCCCCCATCCCAATCCTACATTTCCCGCTCCCCCAATCTCCACTTCCCCCTATCTCACCTTCCCCTCCCGCCTATTTGCCTGGTAGACCTCACATCCCCCTGTCCGCCCCTCCACTCCCCTATCAACCCCTCCCCCATCTGCAACCACTCCCCTCACCCCATCTCCACGACCTTGCCTATCTTGCCCTCTCCTCCCCTCCCCTCTCCATCACCGTCTCCCCATCACCCCTCCTCTCATTCCCCCCTCTCCTCCCCCTTCGCCATCACCCCTCCTCTCCTGCTCCACCTCCTCCCCACCCATCTCTCCTCCCCCCTACTCCCCACCCATCTCTCCTCCCCCCTACTCCCCACCCATCACTCCCCCTTCCCTGTCCTCCTCCTCCCCCTCCTCCCTCCCCCTCCTTCCCCTCCCCCCTGCCCCTTCCCCCTCCTCCCCCTTTCCCTTCCCACTTCCTCCCCTCTTCCCTTCCCCCTCCCCCTCCTCTCCCCTCAACCCCCCTCCTCCCCTCTTCCCTTCCCACTTCCTCCCCTCTTCCCTTGCCCCTCCCCCTCCTCTCCCATCCCCCTCCCCCTTTTCACCCCCTCCCCCTCTTCACCCCCTCATCCCCCCTTGCCCCTCCTCCTCCTCCTCCTCCCCTTCCTACACCCTTCCCTCCTCCCCCATCCCCCCCTCACCACCTCCTCCTCCCCTCCCCCCCTCCCACATCCCATCCCCCCTGCCCACCCCTTCTCTCCCCCTCCCCTTCCTCCTCTCTCCCTCTCTCCCCCTCCCCTTCCCCCTCTCTCCCCCTCCCCTTCCCTTCCCCCTCTCTCCCCCCTCTCCCCTCCCCCCCTCCCACATCCCATCCCCCCTGCCCACCCCTTCTCTCCCCCTCCCCTTCCTCCTCTCTCCCTCTCTCTCCCCCTCCCCTTCCCCCTCTCTCCCCCTCCCCTTCCCTTCCCCCTCTCTCCCCCCTCTCCCCTCCCCTTCCCCATTTCTCCCCCTTCCCCTCTCCGCCTCCCTCCCCCTCCCCCGCTCCCTCCCCCCCTCCCCCCTCTTCCCCTCCCCCTTACCCCTCCTCTCCCCCCTCCCCTATCCCCCTCCCCCTCTTCCCCCTCCCCTCCCTCTCCCTCCCCCTCTCCCTCTCCCCCTCCCTCACCCCACTCCCTCCTCTCCCTCCCTCCCCCTCTCTTCCCCCTCCCCCCTCTCTCCCCCTCCCTCTCCCCACTCTCCCCCCTCTCTCCCCCTCCCTCCCCTCTCTCCCCTCCCCCTCTCCTCCTCCCTCCCCCTCCTCCTCCTCCCCCCTCTTCCCCTTCCCCCCTTCCCCCCTCCTCTTCCCCCTCCCTCCCCCTCCCCCCTCTTTCCCCCTACCCCTCCCTCCCACCTCCCCCTCTTTCCCCCTCCCCCCTCTTTCCCCCTCCCCCTCTTCCCCTCTTCCCCCTCCCCCTCTCCCCCCTCTTCCCCCCTTCACCCCTCCCCCTCTTCCCCCCTCCCCCTCTTCCCCCTCCTCCCCCCCTCCCCCTCTTCCCCCCTCTTTCCCGCCTCCCCCTCTTCCCCCCCTCTTTCCCCCCTCCCCCTCTTCCCCCCTCTTTCCCCCCTCTCCCCCTCTTCCCCCCCTCTTTCCCCCCCCCTCTCCCCCCCCTCTTTCCCCCCTCCCCCTCTTTCCCCCTCCCCCTCTTCCCCCCTCCCCCTCTTTCCCCCCTCTTTCCCCCCTCCCCCTCTTTACCCCTCCCCCTCCTTCCCCCTCTTTCCCCCTCCCCCTTCTTTCCCCCTCCCCCCTCTTTCCCCCTCCGCCTCCTTCCCCCCTCTTCCCCCTCCCCCTCCTTCCCCCCCTCTTTCACCCTCCCCTCTCCCTCTTTCCCCCTCCCCCTCCTTCCCCCTCCCCCTCCTTCCCCCTCCCCCTCCTTCCCCCCCTCTTTCCCCCTCCCCCTCTTTCCTCCTTCCCCCCTCCCCCCTTTCCCCCTCTTTCCCCCTCCCCCTCTTTCGCCCCCTCTTTCCCCCTCCCCCCTCTTTCCCCCCTACCCCCTCCCCCCTCTTTCCCCCTCCGCCTCCTTCCCCCCTCTTTCCCCCTCCCCCTCCTTCCCCCCTCTTTCACCCTCCCCTCTCCCTCTTTCCCCCTCCCCCTCCTTCCCCCTCCCCCTCCTTCCCCCCCTCTTTCCCCCTCCCCCTCTTTCCTCCTTCCCCCGTCCCCCCTTTCCCCCTCTTTCCCCCTCCCCCTCTTTCCCCCTCCCCCTCTCCCTCTTTCGCCCCCTCTTTCCCCCTCCCCCCCTCTTTCCCCCCTACCCCCTCCCCCTCTTTCCCCCTCCCCCTCTTCCCCCTCTTTCCCCCTCCCCCTCCACCTCTTTCCCCACTCCCCCTCTTCCCCCCTCCCCCTCTTCCCCCCTCCCCCTCTTTCCCCCCCCCCCTCTTTCCCCCCTCCCCCTCCTCCTCTTTCCCCCCTCCCCCTCCTCCTCTTTCCCCACCTCCCCCTCCCCTCCCCCTCTTTCCCCCCTCCCCCTCTTTCCCCCTTTCCCCCTCTTTCCCCCTCCCCCTCTTTCCCCCCTTTCCCTTCCCCATCCCCCTCTTTCCCCCTCCCCCTCTTTCCCCTCCCTCTCTTTCCCCCCTCCCCCTCTTTCCCCCTCCCCCTCTTTCCCCCCTCCCCCTCCCCCTCTTTCCCCCCTGCCCCATCCCCCTCTTTCCCCCCTCCCCCTCTTCCCCCTCCCCTTTCCCCCCTCCCCCTCCTTCCCCCACCTACCCCCTCTTTCCCCCTCCCCCTCCCTCCCCTCCCTCCCCCTCCCCCTCTTTCCCCCTCCCCCCTCTTTCCCCCTCTTTCCCCCTCCCCCTTCCCCCTCCCCCTCTTTCCCCCTCCCCCCTCTTTCCCCCTCTCCTTCCCCCTCCCCCTCTTCCCCCTCTTTCCCCCTCAACCTCTTTCCCCCTCTCCCCCTCTTTCCCCCCTCCCCCTCTTTCCCCTCCCCCTCCCCCTCCCTCTTCCCCCCTCCCCTCCTCTTCCCCCTCCCCTCTTCCCCTCTTCCCCCTCTTTCCCCCCTCCCCTCTTTACCCCTCCCCCTCCTTCCCCCACCTACCCCCTCTTTCCCCCTCCCCCTTCTTTCCCCCTCCCCCCTCTTTCCCCCTCCGCCTCCTTCCCCCCTCTTTCCCCCTCCCCTCTCCCTCTTTCCCCCTCCCCTCCCCTCTTTCCCCCTCCCCCTCCTTCCCCCCTCTTTCGCCCTCCCCCTCTTTCCTCCTTCCCCCTCCCCCTCCCCCCTCTTCCCCCCCTTCCCCCTCCCCCGCTTTCCCCCTCCCCCTCCTTCCCACACCTACCCCCTCTTTCCCCCTCCCCCTTCTTTCCCCCTCCCCCCTCTTTCCCCCTCCGCCTCCTTCCCCCCTCTTTCCCCCTCCCCCTCCTTACCCCCCTCTTTCACCCTCCCCTCTCCCTCTTTCCCCCTCCCCCTCCTTCCCCCTCCCCCTCCTTCCCCCCTCTTTCCCCCTCCCCCTCTTTCCTCCTTCCCCCTCCCCCCTTTCCCCCTCTTTCCCCCTCCCCTCTCCTCTTTCGCCCCCTCTTTTCCCCCTCCCCCCCCTCTTTCCCCCCTACCCCCTCCCCCTCTTCTTCCCCCCTCCCCTCTTCCCTCCCCTCCCCCCTCTTTCCCCCCTCCCCCTCCCCTCTTTCCCCCTTTCCCCCTCTTTCCCCCCTCCCCCTCTTTCCCCCCTCCCCCTCTTTCCCCCCTCCCCCTCTTTCCCCCCTCCCCCTCCCCCTCTTTCCCCCCTCCCTCCCCCTCTTTCCCCCTCCCCCTCCCCCCCTTTCCCCCCTCCCCCTCTTTCTCCCCCCCTCCCCCTCTCCCTCTTTACCCCTCCCCCTCTTCCCCTCCCCTTCCCCCCTCCCCCGCCTTCCCCACCTACCCCCTCTTTCCCCCTCCCTCCCCTCCCTCCCCCTCCCCCTCTTTCCCCCCTCCCCCTCTCCCTCTTTACCCCTCCCCCTCTTCCCCCTCCCCTTCCCCCCTCCCCCTCCTTCCCCCACCTACCCCCTCTTTCCCCCTCCCTCCCCTCCCTCCCGCTCCCCCTCTTTCCCCCTCCCCCTCTTTCCCCCTCCCCCCTCTTTCCCCCTCCCCCTCTTCCCCCTCTTCCCCTCCTCCTCTTTCCCCCTCCTCCTCTTTCCCCTCCTCCTCTTTCCGCCTCCCCCTCTTCCCCCTCCTCCTTTTCCCCACTCCCCCTCTTTCCCCCTTCCCCTCTTTTCCCCCTCCCCCTCTTTTCCCCTCCCTTTCTTTTCCCCCTCCCCCTCTTTCCCCCCTCCCCCTCCCCCTCTTTCCCCCTCTTTCCCCCCTCCCCCTCTTTCCCCCCTCCCCCTCTCCCTCTTTACCCCTCCCCTCTTCCCCCTCCCCTTTCCCCCCTCCCCCTCCTTCCCCCACCTACCCCCTCTTTCCCCCTCCCCCTCCCTCCCCCCTCCCCCTCTTTCCCCCCTCCCCCTCCTTCCCCCACCTACCCCCTCTTTCCCCCTCCCTCTCCCTCCCCCTCCCCCTCTGTCCCCCTCCCCCCTCCCTCTCCCTCCCCCCTCCCCCTCTTTCCCCCTCCCCCCCTTTCCCCCTCCCCCCTCCCACCCTTTCCCCCTCCCCCCTCTTTCCCCTTCTCCCCTCCACCCCCTCTTCCCCCTCCCCCTCTTCCCCCTATTTCCCCCCTCCCCCTCTTCCCCCTATTTCTCCCCTCCCCCTCCCCCTCTTTCCCCCTCCCCCTCTCCCTCTCTTTCCCCCCCCTCCCCCTCTTCCCCCTCCCCCTCTCTTTCCCCTCCCCCTCCCCTCTTTCCCCCCCTCCCCTCTTTCCCACCTTCCCCCCTCCCCCTCTTTCCCCCCTTTCCCCCCCCCTCTTTCCCCTCCCCCTCTTTTTCCCCCTCCCTCTCTTTCCCCCCTCCCCTCTTCCCCTCCCCCCCTCTTTCCCCCCTCCCCCTCCCCCTCTTTCCCCCCTTTCCCCCTCCCCATCTTTCCCCCCTTTCCCCCTCCCCCTCTTTCCCCTCCCTCTCTTTCCCCCCTCCCCTCTTTCCCCCCTCCCCCTTACCCCTCCCCCTCTTTCCCCCTCCCCCTCCTTCCCCCTCTTCCCCCTCCCCCTCTTTCCCCCCTCCCCCTCTTCCCCCCCCCTCCCCCTCCCCCTCTTTCCCCCCTCCCCCTCCCCCTCTTTCCCCTCCTCCCCTCTTTCCCCCCTCCCCCTCTCCCTCTTTACCCCTCCCCCTCTTCCCCCTCCCCCCTTTCCCCCCTCCCCCTCCTTCCCCCACCTACCCCCTCTTTTCCCCCTCCCCCTCCCTCCCCCCCTCCCCCTCTTTCCCCCTCCCCTCCCTCCCCCACCTACCCCCCTTTTCCCCCTCCCACTCCCTCCCCACCCCCTCTTTCTCCCTCCCCCCTCCCTCTCCCTCCCCCCCCCCTCTTCCTCCCCTCCCCCCCTTTCCCCTCCCCCCTCCCACCCTTTCCCCCTCCCCCCTCTTTCCCCCTCCCCCCTCTTTCCCCTCCCCCTCTTCCCCCTATTTCCCCCCTCCCCCTCTTCCCCCTATTTCTTTCTCCCCTCCCCCTCTTTCCCCCTCCCCCTCTCCTCTCTTTCCCCCCTCCCCCTCTTCCCCCTCCCTCTCTTTCCCCCTCCCCCTCCCCCTCTTTCCCCCCTCCCCCTCTTTCCCACCTTTCCCCCTCCCCCTCTTTCCCCCCTTTCCCCCTCCCCCTCTTTCCCCCTCCCCCTCTTTCCCTCCCTCTCTTTCCCCCCCTCCCCCTCTTCCCCCTCCCCCTCCCCCTCTTTCCCCCTTTCCCCCTCCCATCTTTCCCCCCTTTCCCCTCCCCCTCTTTCCCCCTCCCCACTCTTTCCCCCTCCCCTTTTTACCCCTCCCCCCTTTACCCCTCCCCCTCTTTACCCCTCCCCCTCTTCCCCCTCTTTCCCCCTCTTTCCCCCTCCCCCTCTTCCCCCTCCCCCTCTTTCCCCCCCTCCCCCTCCCGCTCTTTCCCCATGTCCCCCCTCACCCTCTTTCCCCACCTCCCCTCCCCCTCTTTCCCCACGTCCCCCTCCCCCTCTTTCCCCACCCTCCCCTCCCCCTCTTTCCCCCCTTCCCCCTCTTCCCCCCTTTCCCCCCCTTCCCCCTCTTTCCCCCCCTTTCCCCCCTCCCCATTCCCCCTCTTTCCCCCCCTTTCCCCCCCCTCCCCCAATTTCCCCCTCTTTCCCCCCCCTCCCCTCTTTCCCCCCTTTCCCCCCCCTCCCCCTCTTTCCCCCCCTTTCCCCCCCTCCCCCTCTTTCCCCCCTTTCCCCCCCCTTTCCCCCCCTCCCCCTCTTTCCCCCCTTCCCCCCCTCCCCCTCTTTCCCCCCCCTCCCCCTCTTCCCCCTCTTCCCCCCTCCCCCTCTTTCCCCCCCTCCCCCTCCTCCTCTTTCCCCCCTCCCCTCCCCCTCTTCCCCCTCCTCCCCCTCCCCCCCTTCCCCCCCTCCCCCTCCCCCTCTTTCCCCCCCTCCCTCTCCCCTCCCCCCTCCCCCCCCTCCCCCTCCCCCCCCTCCCCTCCCCCCTCCCCCTCTTTCCCCCCTCCCCCCTCCCCCCCCCCTCCCCCCCCTCCCCCCTCCCCCTCCTCCCTCTCCCCCCTCCCCCTCTTCCCCCCCCTCCCCCCTCCCCCTCTTTTCCCCCCTCCCCCCTCCCCCTCTTTTCCCCTCCCCCTCCCCTCTTTTCCCCCTCCCCCCTCCCCCTCTTTTCCCCCTCCCCCTCCTTTCCCCCTCCCCCTCTTTTCCCCCTCTTTTCCCCCTCCCCCTCTTTTCCCCCTCTTTTCCCCCTCCTTTCCCCCTCCCCCTCTTTCCCCCCTCTTTTCCCCTCCCCCTCTTTCCCCCCCCCTCCCCCTCTTTCCCCCCCCCTCCCCCTCTTTCCCCCCCCCCTCCCCCTCTTTCCCCCCCCCCCTCCCCCTCTTTCCCCCCCCTCCCCTCTTCCCCTCCCCCTCTTTCCCCCCCCCTCCCCCTCTTTCCCCCCCCCCTCCCCCTCTTTCCCCCCAAGTGCCGCGGTCCCTCCCCGCCGGAGCGCGCTCCCGTCCCGCTCCCGCCCTGTCAGACGTTGTTGGCCATATTTGTCGGCAGCTTCAAGAGTTGCGGGGACAAGAGGCCGGTGGGAGACCATGAACGGGAAATAAAGCCCGAAGCCCCCCCTCCCTCCCTCCCTCGGAACCAACTCCTCCCCGAGCCCTGGCGGATTATCGGCACTTGGTGCCGTGCCTTTTATCGGCTGCCTGATCGCTTTGAGATCTCGTCTCGATTATTTCTCATCTTAATTCTGGAATCGCCCGCCAACCATGAGCTGGGGAACGGAGCTGTGGGTGAGTGAGAAACAGGAGGAGGGGGGAAATTTTTTTTTTTAAAAAATAGGGTCTTTTATTAGTAAATTTCTCGGCTGTTTAATGCAATATAAAAATGTTGGGATTTATTTCCCCCCTCAGCTCAAAATCGGCGACGGTTGGGTGGGGGGGGGGGGGTTGGTGGAGAGAGGCACTGGGGAGGGAGGTCGATCCATTTGTTTGTGGATCACTTGTAGAAATATTATTAACCGTATCAATAATGACTTGTGGTTTTTATTTAAAAAAAAGAAAACAACACTTAACAGGTTTTATATCCTCAAACGCATTTTTATTTTTTGTGAATGGATCGGACGGTTGGAAATATTAACTCGAGCTTGGATGCAAACCCGGCAGGGGAGGGAAGGAGGTTGTTTAATTTTATTGTGGGTTTTTTTTTTATTATTATGGTTAAAACCGTTTTGTGTTTTTTTTTTAAAAAAAACCTGACCAGAGGCGAACCGACCGTCTGAGCCAAGAGGAGATCAAATAAGCTGAATTGTTTGCGATCCAACCTGACTGAATTGGAAATTTGCAGCATCTCTCTCTGGTGGCTTAATTTTTTTTTTGCCTTTAAAAAAAAACATGAGAATTTATTGTCAAAGGCAGAGGAAGTGAAATGGTACGTTAAGCAAGAAGAAAGTCGTTGGGTGTATGCATTCAGCACCTGACCATGGCAGACAAAGGTATTTTAATAGGTTGCAAGTTATTACTGTTCCTTCCCCCCCCTCCTCCTCCTCCTCCTCCTCTCTCTCTCTCTCCCCCCGTTAGTAATGTGGGTAAATCCTGAAGGAGAAATGCTGCCTCTCACGCCTTGGATACGCATGGCAATGCTTGGCTGTATCGAACCTATCCTGCATTTAGATTCTTCTGGAAAGGGGCTTTGCCAGAAGGTATTAGGTCCCAATATACGCCGGTGGGATCGAGGTGAACCAATAAGGGCGCAGAGGTCATCGCTGAGAAATGGTGTTTTGCTGAAGGGAGCCGAAACTGCTCTTCAAAGCCAGAAAATGACCTTGCTAATAATGCAAAATTTGGTTGTCTACCTGGGGACGCCGAATGATGTTTATGGTACAAGGTTGGGACGTGATTCGTTTAAAAAAAGATTGAAACCAAAGTTAAATCCAGTTGGATTGAAATGGTTACTCGTAATTTGGAAAAAAAAATTGGGGTTTGTAAACGGTGTAGAGAAGTTAGGGATATCGTATAATTAACTCTTTGTGGGAGATCAGAATTTGTCTTTGGGTAAAAAAAAAGATTGCATTCTAGTGAATTTCAAGTGATTTACTTAAGAATTTAAATTTCAATTATCACATAATCAACAGCAGTAAATATTCTGGCCAGTGATTGGGTGTGATACTTCTGTGCAGTGGGGAAAGTTTTAAACATGAGCAAGTAAAACTACCTAACACATATCTATCTGTATTCTGTATAGTCACTTGGTTTGTGATCTTTTTCCATCACATGTATCTGGTAACCCTTTAAAGTGGACATATTTACAGATGAATGATAATTGCTGTCAACCTCCTGGAAGCTGTTGTAAGCAGAACCTAACTAAATTGGAAACACCACCATGAACTTCACAACCAGTGAGAATACAGTTCGCATTTTGTGAATGTCATTACAACGTCATTGACAAGGTCGCTATAATCTGCTCCTAGGCCATTTTGTTTCTATTTAGTGGTGTGATATGGGTGACGGTGGCATGGCTGCATTTATTGTCCATCCCTAGTTGACCTGGTGCTATAACGTCAATGACTCATAAGTGAACAAGTAGTTTGTAACAGTGATCTGAATGATACATTTGCCTTGACATTATTCCTGGGCATATTTTTAAATGCAGTCTCTTACTTTTGATAATTAGTTTATTCTCTTGTATCTGTCATTCAGAAGACTGACTGACTGCCTTTACTATTGATGGTATTATGATTTTAATGATTAAATTAGTTAACGGTTGTAATAGATCAAGAAATAGCCTACAGTTGAATCCATGATGATTTTATGACCTTTAGTATTTTATGATATATTACAGTAATATTAGTGTTTATATGCTTTTAATACTTTTATCATATCTACAGTCCACCATAGCAGTTCTTAAGGATTTTTTAAAAAGGGATCTATTTTATGTGGGGTGCTTTAGATTTTGAACCAAAAATTTCCCTGCATCTGCCAATCCGCTAACAGCACTTAACCCTAGGATTTACAACAATTAGACTGGGCAATTTTAAAGCCACCGATCAGCTTAAAAACAGCTAGCTCCATAGCTAAACAATGTATTGTTAAGTTAATGCCTCAATCATTATTTAAATGATCTGCTTTATGGTCAGTAATGCTGCAGGAAATTGGCTAACTTGCATTTAGCATGCCCACCAACAGGAAATGTTACATTTCTACATAGTATGCATCATATCAGTAAAGCAGTAGTAAATCGTGCCTGATCTGACATTTCCTCAGCACAACAAATGCTCTTTAAATTGCTCTTAGAATTTGCTTTTTTAGAGCACTCCCTCCCCACCTCGAACCAAAGTCTATATAAGTGACTGTATCTTTGTCCTTTATAAGGGACAACTGAGTTAAACATAACTCCACCTTAGCTTATAGCTTTTCTCAATGCAGCCCCTTTAAGCCTGTTCATGAGGGGACAGCAGATGCAAAATAAAATAAAAACAAAACATTGCAAATGCAGGAGATCCGAAATAAAACTGAAAACGCTGGAAAAACTCAGCAGATCTGGCAACGTCTGTGGAGAGAGAAACAAAGTTAACATTTTGAGCCCAACATGGCTGTTCTTTGGAGCCTGAAGTTGTTGGACTGCTGATACCTGAGACTTCTCTCGAAAGACAATGCATGAATCCCACCTCTTGTGTTTCACACACCCTGCATTGTTTTTAAGATCATTGCAACCTTCTAAAAGGGCCCAAACCCAAGTTCGGAAGAAGAGTCATACTGGACTCAACTTTAACTCTGTTTTTCTCTCCCCTCAGATGCTGCCAAACCTGCTGAGTTTTGCCAGCATTTTGTTTTTATCCCAGACGTAAATGTTTCCTCGTTAAATAATACTAGGAGTGATATGGTTGACGCCTCTGATATACAGCAAGAAATATCATGAAAGATCAGCTCCTTCTGTGAATAATCCCTGAAACAACATTTCAAAATAACATAAATTCGCCTGTGATGATGAGAACTAAGCACTTATTATGTGATTCAAACTCCTTGACCAAATTGTATCTTTTTAGCTCACCCATCATCCATTGCTCTATTTTCAAGTAAATCAATAACCTAAATTATTAACTAATAAGACTAAAGCAGCCTTTAAGTTTTAGGATTTTAAACACTTTATAATTCTAAATTACTGGGGGGTGCTAGATGGACAGTTGGTTACTGCTCTTTTTTCACCTTTGGAATTTGGGTTTTGATCCAACTTTCCATAGCAGGATGAATTTTTAGTTTTTCTGATATTGTAAAGATTTTACTTGAAATGACTTTAGGGAGATTTTAGCAGACGTAGGTCAATGATAGAAACGGCCAATGATCTTGTTCAAGTTGACACAGTCACTCAGGGTGGTTGGTGTGAGACGTGGGAAATTTAACATTGCTGCTTTTCTAAAATTTGGGCAGATTGGATGAGTTCCATTCCCTAGCACTGGCGTTTCTGCTTTGATATTAAGAATCTAAATGGCGTTTAGGAGCAAAGGGATTTGGGGTACAAATATGCATATCACTAAAAGTTGGGACACAGGTTAAACAGGGCATAAAAAGACCAAACTAGGCACTAGGGATCCTACCTCGAACCTTGGTTAGACCACACCAGGAATACAGTGCACATTTCTGGTTTGCATTTTCTATAAATGATGTAAAGGTGTTGGATAAGACACAAAAAAGATTCAAAAGAATGATAACAGAACTGAGAGTTTATAACTATTGCATTATATAAATGAATAGGCTGGGGCTCTTTGCCCTCGATAAAAGAAAGCTAAGGCACAACCTGATAGAGGGTCTTTAAGGTAATGAAAGGGTTGAATAAAATTGGTGAAAATGTTTTGACTTGTTGGGGCGACCAAAATTAGAGATCATAAATGTAAGATAGTGATTAATAAATCCAGTAGGGAATTCAGGAGAAACTCTTTTGCTTAGAGAATACTAACAATGTGGAACTTGCTACCACAGAGTCGTTGAGGAGAATAGCATTGAAGCATTTAAAGATAAGTTAGATAAGCACATGAGGGAGAAAGGAATAGAAAGGTATGCTGATGGGGTGGATGGAAACTTTGTGGAGCGTAAACAAGAGCATAGACCAATTGGTCCAAATGGCCTGATAGTAGTGTACAAAAACCTTGAACTTGCAGCTTTATTTTGCAGACTTTTTTTCCCCATTCATGTTGGACATGCTACTCAAGTAAACTGTTGAACTCATAATACCAATTCTACTTTTCATTTGGAGAAGAAGGGAGAGACCTCATTTTGTCAGTAAACTCAGAACATTTATCAAATCTTGAACACTTAGTTTTAATAAGTAAGACACCCATTCATTCTTTGAATTTTAAAAGTACACTTTTAGACTGTGTAACTTTTAATGGATAGTTACCTGAAGTATAATAATAGAATCTTTATCTGTAAACCAATATGAAAATGCAACAACTAGGTTTTCAGTCAGGATAATACTTGGTTAAGGAGCTAAAATTTATTTCAGCGTATATCAAACAGGAGCAGTGAAAGTAGTCTTCAGTTAAACTGAGCAAGAATGCGTTATACAAGTGCTATTAATGTTGAAGTTTACATTTTAAAGTCAAAGCTACGCAATTACATGTAAAGGAAAATAATAAATATCTCAAGTTTATTTTGTAAGTAGCAGCCAGTGCTTGCTTTACTTTTGAAAAGTGTGAAATGGCTGATACAACAGTTGATATATTGTGAAATTATTATTTACGTCTTTAAAAGAGACTAATTGACTCAACTTGCTGTGATCGCGTGTTGCTGCTTAGTTTTGAAGTGTGGATTGATTCTTGAAACAATTATTTCACACACACTTTCCTTCAGTGTAAACAAGCTTTTAATTGTCCACTGTGTGTATGTTTCTCATCTTGGATTAGATTAGATTTTGTTTAGTGGTTTGTTGTTGAAAATGCACCATAATGGAAAGAGATTTACTCCCTTAGATTAGGCCAGTGGTTTAAACTGAATTCTCAAGCTGCCATGGTGGGAATTGAACTTGTGTTCTCTAAATTATGAGCCCAGGCTTCTTTATTATTCAGCCAGTAACCACGACCATACCCATGTCTAATATTCACAAGCTGTGCCTAAATATCTCAACAAATGTAATCAATCTTTAACATCCTTGTAGGCCATAGCATTGGAAAGATCCTTTTATACATATTTGGAAATGAGAAAGTGAATCAGTTGTGTTTACAGTAGCTTTAGACTACAGACATACTTGAAACTATCCTGGTCTACTTAGCTTAGTTACTTACAAGTTTACCAACTAAGCTATTGGAGGAACTAATTTTAATGTTTTTAGTGCGTTCTCTCAAAAATAAACAAGAGCTTGAGAGCATGATTGGTCATTTAGTAAACTTGTTAAACCATATTTCTAACTAGGTAGGCAGCAGAATCATCTTGATGTGGCTTGAATTCCAAGAAAGGAGAAGGATGATATCTGTTATATACATCTGTTTAGTGCCTTTTTTTAGACATGAGTTGACAGGAAGGAGTTGGTATGAATGATGTGCTGTGGTAACAATCTTAACTTTTTTAAGATTGAATGTTGTATGCAAATTCCAGGAAGCAAATTAGTTGAAGTCACCAATGAATTATTAACAACCGTCTCATAATCCATAGGTTTTACATTTACCAAAGTTTATTAATTAAAAATGTACATAAGCACTGGAGGCTTGCAACATCCTAATGGCCTAAGATACCTATTGCAAAGTAATACACAGTTGTACTTTTTCTCCATTATAATAACTGTGATTGATGGAAAATGTGTTAATGAGACCGTAATTATCATGGATCCTTGAAAAAATAGTTGGATTTTCTGGGAATAATAAATTATTTGTGTTTCACAGTGCAGTGATATCAGCCTTGCAATACTTTTTCAAATATACATTTACAAATTTATAATTCTTTGGAGCAATGAAATAATTGTTTAAATTGCTGTTGACATTAGAATTGGATGGCATAGGATCATTGGGAATGAGATGGATAGTACTAGCTGGATTGCTGAATATTAAACCAGAAATACACTTAACAGAATTGTTTTACAACCCCTGTTGCAGCAGTCTTAAAACCAGCTGAATATTCAAATTTATTTGAATTGTAAAACAGGATTGTAGAACCGCAGAGGTATATGTAAAAATATTTTAAGTGGATTTCATTGTTCCAGAGTATTGGTACTGCAGAACTTTTTCAAACTTCAGGTGTAGAATTCTTAATGACTTGATAGTTTAGCAAGGAAGTTATGGTAAACTTTTATAAATCATTTGTTAAACCACAGCTAGAGTACTGTGTCTAATTCTGGACATAGCCTTCATCACATCCTTCCTGAAGTATTATGGAAAGGGTACATAAGAGATCTACCAGATAGGGGTGAGGGATTTTGGTTATTTAAAGAGGCTGAAGAAACTTGAATTATTTTCCTTAGAGCTGGGAAGGTTAAGTGGAGGTGTTCAAAATTACAAGGGGTTTTGATTGAGTAAATAATGAGAAACTGTTTCCAGTGACAGAAGGTGGGCAAACACAGATAATTGTAAAAAAACTGGAGGATGGAGGAAAGGATTATCAGTAACGCACTGCCTGAAAGGGTGGTAGAAGCAGATTCAATAGTAACTTTCAAAAGGGAATTGGATAGTTATTTGAAAAGGAAACATTTATAGGATTATGGAGAAAGAGCAGAGAAGTAAGACTAATTTGTTAGATTTGTCAAGAAGCTGGAAAGAGCCCATTTGTACCAAGCTGTATGATGCAAATCAAGTAAAGATTCTGAGGAAAGCTTACAAAGAAATACCATAGGCTGACTGTTTTTCAAAATTCTTTGTAAAGTTCAATTGTGCTGAAGGTTTGACGTGGCAAATGTGATGTTTGCCCGGCTCCTTCAGTGATGGTGTGGTCTTTATTACCAAGTCACATTGTGCTGTCTTTCCCCCTGCTCCTAGCACCTTGTCCTCCTTTCAAGAACAAAATCTTGTTCCACATCTCATAGCTTCCTTTCAGAATTCCAATTGTCTTTCACACCCTGAAGCCTCTTCCCCCAAGATATTTTCTCACTCCTCCTCCCTCAGCCAATGAAATCACCAATAATATGAAATTACTAAGTCAGCTCTACTTCGTCTTTTTGCTTTGAATTCATTGACTTTCTGACCTCTGAAACTTTTCTTATCAGCTTTCACAGTCACCCTTTGCCCATCCCCTGTGGCTTCTTTCTTCCTTTGGGCATCTATGACCAGTTACTTGTATATATACCAACCCGCATGCCCCTCCCTTAATTCCATTTACCTCTGTGCCTATGCCTGGAAAAATTCTCCCACAAGTCATTTAAAAATGCAGTTTCAACCTTTCAACTGTCTTTTCATTTGTCATAGTACTTCTACAGCAGACTAATTCCACAAAAACTCCCATACATCCACTCTTGTCCCCATCGAATCCTTAACTTCTTGTATCCTGTTATTTTCCTCTGGCGTTACTCCCTCACACACTCCAGTGCAAGGGATGCAGCCTTCACTTCAATGTATCTACTGCAAAGTTGGTTTAACCAGACATTCCTGGATCACATGAACTGTTATCATGGTCCTCTAAAAATCAACCACTACTTCCAGAATCATCCTGGAGAGCAAAGATAATTATAGCTCTATTTTCCATTATAAACTGTGCCCTTAAACCTTCCTAACACCACCGCCCCAACCATCCCCTTTCTCCCTTTACCTTCAACATGAAGTGTGCAGAGCTTATGGACATCTTTGTCACTTTAGTTAACACCATTCACTGCTTCTAGTGCATCCCTGCTTTCCCCATTCCCAGCCCTGAACCCTCATCTCTCTCTGGTTTCTTGGTGAGCTCACTGAATGCTCTCGCCAAGGTCATCTTGTTGAAGACTCACCCCCAACCGCTGTCCCCCGCCCCAGCCGCTGTTCCCTTGCCCTCATTTTCACTGTTATGAAGTGGAGCTAGAGCATTAGGAATGAGTTAATGCTTAAGTTTGATTTGTATTCCTGTATTTGTGTGTTAAGAAAGGCCAAATTGAGTTTTAGTTTCACTTTTAAAAAGGTACCTGTATTTCTAATGAGGTTTTTTACGACTGTTGCAGCTAAGATAAACAGACAAGGGTGGAAGAATTGGACTGTTGCCTAGCAACAGGGGTTCAGAGAGGCAGGTCCTTCCCACAGACACAGAAGAAGTAAAACTGCAGTTTGTTTTGGAAGCTGTTGGAGTTCAGCTGGTTTTGAAGATAGCTGCCAGGGAAGCAACCTGGAAGGGTCAGATAGCCAGTCCCAAATAAAAGAAAAATCCAGGAGAGTGGAACAGGGGAAAGGTCCTGTTAATTGAAGTTAAGAGCAAGGGGCAGGGAGAAAGGCTCCAAGCTTCAGATTTAAAGAGACAAAAGCTGCAGAAAGCAGCTTTAAAGCGAGAACAGCTTGCAAGAGGCAAGAAGGCCCAAAGAGACAACTGAAGGTCTGTAACTCTTTGCTATGGGCATGTGAAGTGAGGTATATGTTAACACTGAGTCAGTGAGAGAGTATGTGTGTGGACGACAGATTGAATGTGTGTAGTGACTCAGGGAAGAGGAACAACAGAAGGAGAGTTGTAAACCCTGGAGGTGAATCCTTGAGGAAGGTGTCTGAGAGAAAGCGTCAATTTGGAAGAGGTTTTCAAGGTGAGGCCATGGAGAGTGAAGATTGGAAACCCTTGAGTGAAGGACAGAATTCAGTGAGACTGGTTGGCTCATGGTGTGACAAGCGTCTGGGTTGGGCGGGTGGGGGGGTGGTAGTTGAGGAGAGATCCACAGCATCGGGTTGAGATGGCATTTGTCACTTGGTTTCAGAGTGTGGTATGTCTGACCACAGGCTGCCTATTGGTTTACATGGACTGTGTATGTACCGTGAACATTAAAGTATAAGCTGGCTTTTGTAACTTGTGTTATCCTTACAAATCTGTAAAGATATGGTTTTGGGTAAAGGAATATTTTAATATAGTTCATTTTTTCTTGTTGAATAAATATTTTGTTAAAAATTCATAAGCTGACTCCAGTGACTCTGTTCAGTAGCCACTCTCCACATGTCTAAACAAACACTAAAAGTTAGGATTTATCAAGCTGGGTTTCACCCTGGGATCAGGCTAGTCCTGGGTAATCTCAGCTGGGATCATAACACCACTAACTGCTGACCAAATACTTCCCTTCCAGACATTTTGGAAGCTCATTCTCCTTGTTTACTGGCCCCCTTCCTTTCAAAACTACTGTCATAACAACCCTGCTTAAAAAAAACAGATCTCCTTCCATGACTTCCTGTTTGAATCTCTCCAGTCTAGTTTCTGTGCCTGCTGTGGCACCAAAACCATTGTCCTCCTTTGAGCTGTGCAGCCTTTGGCATAGGCAACCACACCATTCTTATTCAAAGGCCCCCCTCCATTGTCCAGCTCTGAAGGACTGCCGGTGCTTGGTACCTCTCTTACCTATTAAATCATATCCTGGAGCATCTGTAATAATGACTTCTCTTTCAGCACCTACACCGTGGCCTCCAAAGACCCCTCTTCTTCTACATCTACACACTACCCCTCTCTGATATCATCTGCAGACATGTAGTCAGCTTCCATGTACAAAACGATCACATCCAACTCTAGCTTTTCATTAACTGTCTCAATCCTTTCATTGTCTTTGTCATCATACTGCTTTTCTAACATCCAGTGTTGGATCACTTACAATTTCCTCCTGCTAAGCAGTAGAAGGATTGAAGCCAGCATCTTTTCTCATTACTTCCCCCCACCCCTCCCAACAATCTCCATTGCTACAGATTCTGTCCACTTTGCTGGCCACTTCAGAACATCTGCTTTGCATGGAGGTTCTTGATCTTATTGCCTCTCCATCACAAAGGCAACCTGTTTTCACCTCTGTAACATCACCACTATCTTACCTCATTTGTTGCTCAAACCCATATCCAGCTGCCTCCAGACTCAACTATTCCAGTGCTTTCCTGCCAAATTCCCATCCTTCACTCATTGTAAACTTTAAGTCATCCAAAACTCTGCTGCCCTTATCTCATTCTATATGAATTTCCACTCATCTATCATCCCTGGCCTTAGTGACTTACACTGGTTCCCAGTCTCCCAATGTTTCAAATTCTTTCATGATCTCATTCCTCCAGCCATACAAATCCTTTGCTCCTCTGACTCTTGTCTTGACTTTTCACCTTTCCACCATTAGGAATGATGCTTTCAGCCACCTAGATCACATCTGTGGAATTCTGTCTGCCCCTCTAACTTCCTTTTGGATCCTTCTTAAAACCAAGCTTTTTGATCAAGTTTTTGGTTAACCCATCTAATATCTACTTCTCTGGCTCAGATTTTTTTCTTACATCTTTGTGAAACACCATGTTTTTCCCTCTATTTTAAAGGCTCTATATAAATACAAGTTGTTTTATTCTCAACAGGTGGGACCTAGGTGGCTGAGGGCATGGTTGCTTATCATGAGGTTGGGGAGGCAGCAGGGTAGGCTATATATACATGAGGTGAGAGGCAGAGGAATAAGAAAAAAGCTTGAAATTCAAGGCCAGTTAAATTTACATTTGTTATTGGTAAACTTCTTGAGTCTAGAGTGAAATCACTTATTGCTTGGGAGGAATCTGAGCTAATCAGAGCCAGTCAGGATGGATTTCTAAAGGACTGATGATGCTTTACCAACCTAAAAGTTGTCTTTTGAAGAAATGAGTGCATAAATGATTATTAGAGATGGAATTTTGTTATTGAGATATAATTTTAGTGAAAAATTAATGTTTTTCCCATTACTTTTTTAGGAATTTCACTTTGGCTTTTTGCATGTGTTTGGGATCAGCGATGTAAAGTTAAAAATGAAAATATTGTAAGAAAAATTTAAAGATTCTAAACAAGGAAGAAAATAGTTGGGGGAGTAGAACCCAGTGTTGGGCATGTGCAGAAAAAGTTTAATTTGTGACCCTGTACTTGAGCGGTTATTAGAAATTTGAAAAAAAGTCTAAGAATGTGTGTCTCATTAGCAAGATGGCATAGTCTGGTACAATTAATTGGCTTTCTATTTCTGAGGGCTGTTAAGCACCAACCATATTGGTGTAGGATTGAAGTCACCTATAGGCCAGATTTTTGTAAATTGAATTCAAAGACCCATGGTGGGATTAGAACTTGCATTCTCTCAATTTATTAACCTAGAAATATAAACACTACTGTACTGAGAACTCTAAGCTGTTGGATTCTCTGCTCGCCGGTTTAAAAAAATATTCTGGAGACTTGCAGAGAGATATTTTATCCTAAGCATATTTGGGGCAACCTTTCAATCCAGCACATCAAACTTGTGTATTAGCACAATAAACTAATATTACACAGAATCACAGGAGGTCATTTGGCCCATTGTGTTTGCGTCGGCGTATTGAATGAGCAATTCACTTTGTGCTATTATTCCGCCTTCTCCCCGTAACCCAGCATACTCCTCCTCTTCAGATTACAGTCTAATTCCCTTTTGGATGCTTCAGTTGAACCCGCCTTCGCCACACTCTCAGGCAGTGATTTCCAATCCTTAACCACGATAGATCTGCCTTTTTCTGCAACTTCTTTAATCACTTGTGCTGGTGGAAAATGAAAATACCAACTGTTTAACGTGCAAAAGGAGTGGATTGTGTTACACTGCTTGGTCTCTGCTTTTTAAGATGATTCATGCGAAGAATTAATAGTTTACAGAAACGGCTACAAACCTGGGAAAAACCTGTTGTGTGTAATGGGACAAAGCTGATTAAAAGGGCTGAGCTATTTTCTTCTTGCTTCTGTGACATTTTTCTGTGTGCATAATTGCTTTAGTCAGGAGAGTGCACCAGTGTGATATTTTCTATTTTCCAGAGCAGTCATCATTAACCTTGGTCTGAAAGATTTTGAAGCTGCATGCTTTCCTTGGTTTTCTATTGCAGACCTATGCCTGTGCAAAAACTGATTACACTGTCCAAACTTATTTGAGTTGGGACACTTGGGCAGACACTTTGTTCTAAGATTCTAAGGTAGATTTGAACTGGGACCTTGGAGGTCAAAGGACATCTTACTCACTGTGCTACAAAGACTCTCAAAGACTGCCATTTTTAAGCTTTAAATCTTGATAATAGCTCTGCCTTCTTGGTCTCTGGAATTGTTCAATTCTATGGCATTTTTATGACAATCCAGCACCAATTTTGTTTGTATTGTGTATTGATTCTTTCATGTACTCTGTGATAGAAATCATCTTTAATTTGTTTGATCCACAAGTGCAGCTCAAATAATATAAAGAAGCTTATTCTTAATTAACCCATTGGAGATTGCAGAGAAAGGCTCACATTTTCACTGAATTGTGTTTTTGTTCAGATGTTCATTATCACCACTATTATCAAGCAGTAACTAATTAAGGTGTTTAGACACAAATCATGTAAAATAATCAATCAAAACCTGAGATGACTTTTAATTCAATAAAGCATATCTTTTTTAACATATATACTGTGAAATTTATGTAACAGTTATTTATTTTTGGCTTTTCTGTCATTTTTCATTAATAGTTTAAATGCAGGCAGGTGATGACCAGTGTGTTCTGTATCATTGAATTTATGACATCTACACTAAATGGTAACTTACTGTTATGTGATCACCATGGTTTAGTGGCAAAAAAAATGCAGCAGAGAACCATTAATTAACATAGCATATGTATTTGAGTTTATGTAAATTTAGATCACTGAATTCATTCAGGAGTCAGTGAATTTGACTTGTTCAAATCCTGTACCTGTTTGCCTCATTGAGGATTTTGGATTTAATCTTTAGTGCAATGCGCTTCAATTTATTCATCTGGTGTGTTACCAACTCAAATTTATTCTGCTTTGGCAAACTTACAAAGCTGGGTGTAGGTGTTGGAAGGTTTAAGAGAAAGTTGGAAAGTTTTAAAATAATTAACTTTTATTATAATTGAGATAATTTACACTTTCTTGCATTCTTGTCTCTCTTCCTTGCAGTCAGAAAGCGATCTTAGCGTGCAGTGTTACTTTGCCTCATTCCTTCAAGAACTTGCAAGTTTTTCAATGTCCCCAACTTAATTGAAGATAGCACACATGCATTATATTTTACATGGTATAATTTCCTTTTATAACAGACTTAACTTAAACAGGAGTAGACCATTCAGCTCCCTTGTCCACCATTTGGTTAGATCATGGCTGATCTGTATCTCAACTTTATATACCCACCTGTGCCCTCTTAATCAACATCACACCCACTTGGACTAAGTGTGCTTCTGATCTTAGTACCCTTTATGCGAGGAAGTGCTTTCTGTCTTCATTTCCAAATGACCTCACTCTAATTTTAATAGTATGTTCCATTGTTCTTGATTCCTCTCCCAGGGGACATAGTTTCTCTGTGTCCCATTTGAATCATTTTAAACACCTTGATCAGATAACCCCTCAGTCTCATATCCTCAAGGGAGTACAAGGCAAGTTCATGCGACCTGTCCTCACAATTTAACCCTTTTAAGTTGCGGTATCATTCTTGTGAATCTGCACTCTACCCCTTCCAATGTATTCTACATGAGGTGTGGTGTCAAGAACTGAATGTAGTCTTCCAGATGGGGTCTGACCAAGGCCAAGGGTGAACTGCCTCAGAAGATACACTTACAGTAAGGCAGTATATCTGGTGCATATTTCCTGTTTATTATTATCCTTTGTGTACATGCTATAATTACCTTTCTTTGAAGTGTACGTGTTTCTAGGACTGACCATCTCCCCTTTCCTCAAAGAACCTTACTTGTCCCCCTCTGCCCATGTAAGCTGCAGTCTACATTTGCCTGGCAGATGTTAAACTGAACACTGTAATGAGGTGCATCACTGGAACTCTTATGCCGACCCCAACATCCTGGCTACCCATTCTGTCGCACACATTCCCCCCCCCCCCCCCCCCCCCCCCCCCCCCCCCCCCCCCCCCCCCCCCCCCCCCCGGCACCGATTCACTACAAAGCAGCGACCCTCCATGGAGCGCAGCAAATTGAGGAGAACAAACAACAAACACCTCTGCACTCACCAACTCCCCTCACCTGTCGGGGATAAGGCAGGGCAAGTGGGACTAGGTGAAATGCTCTTTCAGAGAGCTAGTCAGACTCGATGGCCTTTCTGCACTGTAAAGATACTGTGTAAAACATAAAACATGATGAAGAAACAAAAGAATTCACCAGCAGTAGACAGTACTGTTGTCAGATAATACCTGCAGGCTATTAATTGACATCTTGATCAACTAGCATTTAATAAAATTTAGGCTTTACATAGTCTTGCACCCCAGAATAATATATTGTGATTTACATGGTATAATTTTCCTGTCTGTATATAAGGCATATTCTCTAATTAATGTGACCAGTGCCATATAAGGTTTGGTAGTTAGAATAAATGAGTGTAAACGATGAGTTTATGTGCACTATGAACATAGTTGTTGCTTTTCTGCTCCAGTAGGATTCACTGAGTAGCAATCAGAAGCATGAATCATGGCTCCGTGAGTCAAGAGAACTGAAGCCAATTAAAGTGCTCCAATTGTCGACCTCTGAGATTAGCTAACTCAGTGTAATCTGGGAATTGAACCTGCATCCTTAGGGAAGCCAGATCCTGTTTTTAAACATAATTGGAACCAAACCACACATGGAATGTTGGAAAGTGGTTCAAAATCTTAGAGCAGGCAACTTTATGATCAAAAAATTATGGTTTTTACTGTATTGTAGAATATTTTAAAGCACCTCCTTAGTACATCATGGATAAGCGATTGGGAAAACTTGACAAAGACTTGGCATATTTAGAATTAAAAACTTTAAATTTGGTGAAACATTAGTTTTCTTTGGAGTCTTGAATATTCTTCATAATCATAGGTGAAGCTTTAAGATTATGAGTAATTTGGAATATTTTCAGTTCAGATTTTTTTTGTCACTTCTAATGCAAGTGAAAACCATCAAACGAATTTCCCCTTTCTGATACGGTGGATCACTTCTCTGTTTATTGATTATAAAGATGTGCAGTTTGTCAAATAAATCTTCATCTTTGAAGAAAAAATTTAAAACAAATGGATCATCCAAGATCAGATTCTATTTCATTTCATGTAAAGTTGGTCAGGGTAAGTGGTATGCTATTGCATTGAAGTGAGATACTATATCACAGTTGGTGTAAAAGCAGATGACCTTCAGGATCCACATTAACTCAGGAATGGAGTATTTGTGCTATTTGTTTCTTTTTAATAGTGCACTGTTTCTGTTCCATTGTCTTCAAGGAGGTCTCAATGGAACATTAAATCATTAGCAGCATGATGGACACCATATTAGTGTTTCAGAAGGGCTTACCATGCAGTATCCCAGTGTAAATTTGATTATTGGTGCTGTAGTTCCCGTTCTCAACCATGCTGTTGGAGCCAACATGTAGTACCTACTCAAGTACTCTTAAAGAATTGCATCATTGTTAGACACGTTATTCAGGAAAATTTTCCTAGAGTTGTTAATATTCGGCTAAAGACAAACGTCACTAGATGCAGTGTACTTTGTTCTCACTCCTTTGTTAATGCCAATCTTACATTGGAGTAAAATAAAATATATCTGAGTTGTTATGTGCGCTTAAATAGCACAAGGATGACTCCTTCTGTGCAGATACTAAATACTGGTAATGGCAGCCAGAATAAAAGCTCGTCATTGCAAGTTGTAGCCAAACAAGTGATAGAAGTAGTGTTTTTCTTGTATACGCATATACAACACATCTGGTAAACCTTAGGAACAAATACTTCTCATTATAATTGTATTTGAATGCCAAGAAATATAAAGCCATTGAGATGATGGTTTTAAAGAATGTACTCTGTGGCTACAGTAGAACAGTAGATCTAATTAGATTGTCCTGTTTCTTAGGAAAACTCAGTACTGAAACTAGTATCATTCAGAGCCATAACCAGTTGAAGAAAATTAGAATAGAAATTTTAACACATTGCTATAAATCATAGCTTGAAAATTGTTGATTGACATCTAATTTGGCAAGGATATACTGTTCCAAGTGAATGTGTAGTGAAAGTAGTAATAATTCAATAAAACAATTGTTTCAGTTTTTCTATAGTTTTGGGGGATAGATGTGACACTGGACCATGCAAACTGTATTAAATTTCTCACCTGTCATTGTGCCTCAATTGGGCTCAGTGTTCCTGGATTATAGAGGAGGGAAATCAGCTGGGGTTTCCCAGTACTTGTTGTGTTTCCATGGTGGAAAGCCTACACACATTGCTTATGAGAAATTGTCAGGTACCAGAGGATTGCAGGCTCTCACTTAACTATATCCTAGAATGACTTAAGAATTTGACAGTAGTAAATTATAATAAATACTCAGCTAAAAAGAAGAGCACACATTTTGAAGGATAATTAATTATATTGTTAATTTTATTAAACTCAGGATTTTGAAATTTGATTGGAAATCAGTATTAAGTTGGTCTGGCGGTTTCTGAAACTCTACATTGTAGCTTAGGAGTGTGTAGATTTTCTTTGCCACAACTAAGCTGTTGTTTCAAATTTATAGCAGTTCATTAGTAATTATTTTCTAGCAGGGAATCCAGTGATGTAAGAAAATCTCTCAAACTCTACATGTTAGGTACACTAGAAAATAAAACTGGTACATTTTCTGAAAATATTGTTGATTGATTGTTTATGAAAAGGGGAAATGAAGCAGAAGTATAATCTTATGATGCAGAAAACACAGAAGTGAAATAATTGTTGGTCATGTGTCATATACAAGTTCTGAATCATCAACAGAAAAGGAAATGAAAAACTGGTGTTCAAAATATTAATATTTAAGCTGTACGAATTATCTTAAATAGGATTTGTTCTGAAATTAATGAACATTTAAAAGTTCAAGAATTCTGGTTTTGAGCAATTAGTTGTATTGATGTTTGTTGAGTTGAATCATTAATTTTATTTTTTAGTCAAACTGAAATTGATTGGAACATAAAATCTGACATTTCCAGGAGTGTGTTCTATCTAAACTATTCAGAATTAGTTTATAATAGTATTTTTTGAGATATTTTTGGTTGCATTCTTCAAAAATGCGTCCACCAAATATTGTTTCTGTGCATGAATCACAAGCCGCTTTATAACCAAAGCTTCTTTTATTGTTCATGCACATTAGACAATATCTTTGTGGAATTAATATATTGAAAATTAACACACTTCCATTTCTTACACAAACATTAAGTATATTATACATATAAAACATAAGATTATTTTGATTGAATTGAATTATACATTTCACGTTATATTAAACCTATGTGTCACTTGACTTGTCCCATATCCGCACCCGTTTTTTCATACCACTTTCACCCATTACTACAACTTGGAAAAAGAAAAAAGATCAGAGCCCCATAGCCAAGACAGGAAATGTCTGTTAGAAACTCATTTACAACCCCCCAAAGGCACTTGTGCCAGTCCAAAGATCTCTCAACCCATTGGTTCTGTTAAAAGACTTACCTTCTGATGTCGTTATTTCATAGTTTTCTAAAAATTTGTTGATCAGCTGAAAGTCTGAAAGCTGGCAGTTCTCAATATGACCTCCAAGTTTTTATTACGTGTTGATCACCCCATGAGAAAAATAAAACTTGATGCATATCCAATCTCCCTCCCTTCTTACTTAAATTTAATGGATGGTTTCTAGCTTTACTTAGCTACATCACCTCCAACAATCTATCCATTTGTGTGTTGTTTTCAATGATTTTGAAGAGCTGAATCAGACCCTGTCCCAAGTGTGTGCCTCTCCAGCTATCCAAACTCAAAGCATGAAGCCTTTCTCTACAGCTCAGTGCAGTTAAACGAGGGATCGTCTGTACTTTATCTAGAGCCAAAGTGATCATCTTGGGGTGGAAGTGATCAAAAAGGTGCAGGAAACTCCAAATAAGATGTTTCCCCAGTTTCACGTTGCCTTATTATAATGGCCTTAGTTTTATTCTAAATAATCCTGTCAGTAAAGCCCAGGACTTTGTTCACTTTGGCTGCAGCAACCAGATGCTGAGCTTGAACCTTTGAGGAAAGGTTGTTGACCATTTTCAGGTCCCTCCCTATTGCTGTTACCTTCATTATAAATATGTCCATGTGATATTTACCTAAATTCTGTGTATCCACAGAATTTATCAATATTGCAAGGTATTTGCTAATCTTGGGCTGATTTCCTCAATCTTATCAAAACCAGTTGTAATCTATTTCCATCTTTTAAGATCCTGCCTCCATGGCACAAATTAATATCCGTATAATACTATGTCCTGCCCCAGATAATTAGTAATTGGTGGGGACCCAGCAAAGAACCCTGGAGCACCCAACTAGTAACTTATGATAAAAGCAAAAAATTGCGGATGCTGGAAATCCAAAACAAAAATAAAAATACCTGGAAAAGCTCAGCAGGTCTGGCAGCATCTGCGGAGAGGAATACAGTTAACGTTTCAAGTCCGTATGACTCTTCAACAGAAGTAAGTAAAAATAGAAAAGAGGTGAAATATAAGCTGGTTTTAAGTGGGGGTTGGGGGGAGGAACACAGGTAGAGCTGGATAGAGGGCCAGTGATAGGTGGAGATAGACAAAAGGACAAAGAGGTGTTGAAGGTGGTGATATTATCTAAGGAATGTGCTAATTAGGGGTAGAAAGCAGGACAAGCAAGGTACAGATAGCCCTGGTGGGGTGGGGTGAAGGGAAGGGATTGAAATAGGCTAAAAGGTAGAGATAAAACAATGGATGGAAATACATTTAAAAATAATGGAAATAGGTGGGAAAAGAAAATTCTATATAAATTATTGGAAAAAAGGGGGGGATCGGAAAGGGGGTGGGGATGGAGGAGAGAGTTCATGATCTAAAATTGTTGAACTCAATATTCATTCTGGAAGGCTGTAAAGTGCCTAGTCGGAAGATGAGGTGCTGTTCCTCCAGTTTGTGTTGAGCTTCACTAGAACAATGCAGCAGGCCAAGGACGGTCAGGTGGGCATGAGAGCAGGGTGGAGTGTTGAAATGGCAAGTGACAGGGTGGTCTGGATCATGCTTGCGGACAGACGGAAGGTAGTCCGCAAAGTGGTCACCCAGTCTGCATTTGGTCTCTCCAATGTAGAGGAAACCTCATTGGGAGCAACAAATGCGGTCGACTAAATTGAGGAAAGTGCAAGTGAAATGCTGCTTCGCTTGAAAGGAGTGTTTGGGCCCTTAGACAGTGAGGAGAGGGGAAGTAAAGAGGCAGGTGTTCTGCAGTTGCATGGGAAGGTGCCGTGGGAGGGGGTTGAGGTGTAGGGGGTGATGGAGGAGTGGACCAGGGTGTCCCAGAGGGAACAATCCCTGAGGAATGCCGCCGGGGAGGTAAAGGGAAGATGTGTTTGATGGTGGCATCATGCTGGAGTTGGCGGAAATGGCGGAGGATGACCCTTTGAATGCGGAGGCTGGTGGGGTGATAAGTGAGGACAAGGGGGACCCTATCGTGGTTCTGAGAGGGAGAGGAAGGTGTAAGGGTGGATGCGCGGCAGATGGGCTGGACACGGTTGAGAGCCCTGTCAACCACCATGGGTGGAAAACCTCGGTTAAGGAAGAAGGAAGACATGTCAGAGGAACTGTTTTTGAAAGTGGCATCATCAGAACAGATGCGACGGAGGCGAAGGAACTGAGAGAATGGGTTGGAGTCCTTACAGGAAGCGGGGTGTGAGGAGCTGTGTAGTTGAGGTAGTTGTGGGAGTTGTTAGGCTTGTAATGGATATTGGTGGACAGTCTATCACCAGAGATTGAGACAGAGAGGTCAAGGAAGGGAAGGGAAGTGTCAGTAATGGACCATGTGAAAATGATGGAGGGGTGGAAATTGGAAGCAAAATTAATAAATTTTTCCAGTTCCAGATGAGAGCATGAAGCAGCACCGAAGCAATCATCGATGTACCGGAGAAAGGATCATGGGAGGGCGCCGGAGTAAGACTGGAACAAGGAATGTTCCACATACCCCATAAAGAGACTGGGGCCCATACGGGTACCCATAGCCACACCTTTTACTTGGAGTTAGTGGGAGAAATTGTTCAGTGTGAGAACAAGTTCAGCCAGACGGAGGAGAGTGGTGGTGGATGGGGATTGTTCGGGCCTCTGTTCGAGGAAGAAGCGGAGAGCCATCAGACCATCCCAGCGGGGGACGGAGGTGTAGAGGAGTTGGACATCCATGGTGAAGAGGAGGCGGTTGGGGCCAGGGAACTGGAAATTGTTGATATGATGTAGGGTGTCAGAGGAATCACGGATTTAGGTGGGAAGGGACTGGACAAGGGGAGAGAGAATGGAGTCAAGATAGCAAGAAATGAGTTCTGTGGGGCAGGAACAGGCTGACATGATCGGTCTGCCGGGACAGTCCTGTTTGTGGATTTTGGGTAGGAGGTAGATTTCTCTGATCTATTGTTGTAGTGACTTCAAAGGGTCAGGTTTACCAAATTTGGCTTCTGTTTACTGAAGTTGTGTTGACCACCTGCTGTCAAACCCAAAGATTCTTAGTGACGATTAACATCATTGCAAATTATGCTTTCCATTAATTTTCCCACCTGGAAGGTTAAACTCAACAGTCCATAGTGTCTAGATTGTGAGGTTAATCATTTTTTAAATAAGTGCATTGTGCACTTTTCTTCCATTATTTGACTCCTTTGGATTTTAGTAAATTGTTGAAAACATTCATCATTAATTTCAGCCATTTCCGTCAGTACATTAGGATAAGTTAAGTCTGATGCTTTTTTCTATTTGAGTAGCTTTTAATTTTGTGTGCACCATGTCCCCCAGTGCTAAGCACCTTATCTGAGTTCTAGCTTTAATACCAAAAAAAGGCAGGCCCAGCTCAGATTTAAACTGTTGGAAATTTTAGAAATTGTGTCAATCTCCATAGAGACTGATAACCTTTGAAAAGAATTTTGAACTTCCAGTTAATAGTTGAAGGGATGATACAAGAAGATTCCACACCTTAAGACTTCTAGTGAACAAAGTACTAAAAGCACTATTAACTAAACACTATATTTGTAGGCAGCTTATAGTTTAAACTACAAAACAGAACAGTCCCCTTTTTTCCTATTAGCATAATGGAAAACATAATTCATAGATATACCTTACACTACTTTTAAGAAGCCATTCAATTCTCCTAGAACCAGTCCAAGGGGATTCTTAGCTCCCAAAAGCTTACTTCTGATTTTTTCCTTTCCCAACCTGGAAACTTTAAACCCCAGAGCTGTCTTTCACAATGCAACTTTTCCTGGAAACTTCCCCCTTTAACTAAAGCTAGGTGAATCTTCCAGCCTGGCTTTAACTCTTCATGAATTTGGTCTTTCCAATCCAAGTGCGAGCTCCCACTCGCAATCCTGTGTGGTGACCCACAGCATTTTGCTGCCCATAGCTGCTCTCCTCCTGAATCCTGGCAGACTCACTTTGTCTTTTCAGGGATATCTTACAGACCCATCCCCTCTCAAATCCATCTCCATGGTAACATGAATCACATGTACCTTGTATCCAAGTAGAAAATCTGATTAGCAATCCTTGAGAGTCCAACTCTCCATCTTGAATCTACATGGACTGCTTAAAACAGAAGTGTTTACAATCTGACATTCTGAAATTTTCTGGGACTTTGGAGACTCCCAGTCAATTCACTGTTAGCACACAGGCTGCTGCTGTTGTCTCCAAGTGTAAACACCTTGCATCTTCTCCCAGTAAAACAATCTGGGCCCCCTTTAATCTCTAATAATTAAACCACCCTGGCCTACTGTCATGCAGACTTCAGAACAGAATATATACCCCTCTGCTTCATTTTACCTTAAAGACACAGTCCCAAAATATAACAATTTTATAAACCTCATAATTTTTAAAATTTTATATTGTTATAATTAACGCTTCCTTTGTCTTTCCCTTTTCCCTCTTTCAATGCAACCTTCCTTCTCACTTTGTATCTCCTTCTATACCTGACTAGATGTTAAATTCATCCATTCTAATTTGCACTTTGGCCTTAGTTCTTGTACTGTTTATTTCCCCAACCTTCAATCTGAGATGTTAAGGAGATGCACCTTTGCTTCCCCTGTGCACTGAGACCCCCAATGCCTTATTTTCTTTGCTACAACGTCATCAGCTCTTAATTTTATCAACTTGCCACGTAAAAAATTTTGAAACTTGATTGTGCAAGTTTAACAGCAGGCACCATTAGATAGATGCCTTGCTACATCCAATTCCGGCTAATATTTTAAACTGTGTTCAGGATTGCACCACAGTTGACAGGTGACCTAAAGGTGGTGGACCGCCTTGCTGATTTAGATCATGCTATCATAATACAGTGTTAAAAATGTGGAAATGAAATAAGCAAATGAAAAATGACAAAGTTTCAAGATGCTCAGTTACAGGAATTGAGAGACTACCTCATTGTGCTTAATAAGAGAGGGAGCTGGGTGAAAATTAATGTAACAAACTAAAGAACAAGGACATATTGTTACAATCCAGTTAGGGGCCAGTAACTTTTTGTTTAGAGTAGACCAATCTTGAAATCCCAGTTACCCACTAGGAGGAGGAAACCACCGGATTCCACGGTTATAAACAAACAATAAACTTTTACTTTTCTGACTTTGTATAATACAGAATTTATTATATCTATGTTATACTTTAACGTTCAGAATTAGCATGAGGTAAATTTGAATTAACAGGCAAACTCTGGTTAAACACACCAAACTGCATGTAAAATGGCAGATGTGACCAAGACGGATCCCACAGATCTCTCAGCAACGTCAATGACCACTGAGAGTCAGAGTCTCGTTAAAACTCCATCTCCCTTATGAGGGATTTCAGTTCCTCATTTTCAAAGATCTAGTCTCTAAATTCCCTCAAAATCTGCTCTGACTTGGACTGCCTCAACAACAGTTCACCTACCAATGGTTCAACCTCCTGAGACTGTGTTCCACAGGATTCACAAAGCTGCACTCTCACCTCCTAAGTACCTGCATAATTCCAGCTGTTTCACAAACCCTTAGCTTCACTAAGCTGGCACTGCCCCTGGGTTTCTCTGAATTCCAGTCTCTCGACTGCTCTGAGCTATAAATGGTTTTCAGAGCTTCTCTCAGCCCTAACTGTCTCCAGCACAGAACCAGTGACTTTCTGCTCCCTTCTCAGCTCCCCAGGACTTTTCCTGAGCCCTAACTGCACCAACCAGCTCCTAGTGCTTCTCTGTGAGCTGCAAACCACACAAACTCCAAACTGCAATTCTCAGCTGCACCGTTGGCTCCCAGGGCTTTTTTGAGCCCTGCCTGAACTCTGCCAACAGCAGCATCTTTTAGGTATCCAACCTCTTCCCCTGCTGTAATACACTCATAAATTGAAACTAGAAAGCCTTCTTAAGCTGGACCCATCTCTCTGACTATGTAGCCTTTCAAGGTTTGGTGAATGCCTTTAAACTAATTTAACTCTAAACTCCCAAACAAAATATCTTTCTGACTGTACTTTGCAAGCAGTATAGACATCATATCTCCAGTGAAGTAAGCCCACCTGATTTTTTGGTTAGGATCTTGCCTTTCTAGCTGTTAACCCCTTAAGTCAACATGGCTCCAACTTAAATGTAATAGACTCCAAGCTGCTTTAGTTGTATTTATCTCAAATTCTATTGTTAAACTTTAATCTTCCCAGAACTAAACATTACCTCTAAAATATTAATACGAATCATGAAATAGATATTTGTAACAACATTCAAAACAGAGTTATATGGAGGAGAATTATGATGATCCTAGTCCAGAACCCCAGGTTTTTGGTAAGATCTGTTTAGGGACCAATAACATTTTTAAATTTGACAAAGTTTGAGATTCAAGACACTTGCTAAGTAAATAAAGCCACAAGATTCCATCGGTTTTGAACAAAGAAAATAAAATTTACTATACAAGATCAGAAAAATAAAACAATTTACAATATCTATGTTATACTCTAACATTCAGGGTTAATATGAGGTACGTGTAAATTAACAGGCAAACTGTTGTTGAGCAAACCACACTAGTAAATAGCAGATGTGATCAAGACAGATCACATGGATTTCACAGCAACTCACCCAGACATCAGTAAACACTGAAACAACCAACTTTGTTGAAACTCTTGTCTCCCTCATGAGGGACTCTAAACTTTTTGCTTTCGAAGATCAAGCCTCTGTATTCCATCAAAGCTGCTCCAACCCAGAATGCCTCTACACACCTCCCAAGGTTTCAATCTCGACTCCTGAGACTCTATTACCCTGGATTTCTGAGTTTGCACGGCAGCTTTTAATTACTGGCATAATTTCAGCTCTTTAATAGCTGGCTAGCTTCAATGAGCTGGCATGCCCCTGGATTTCACCAAGCTCCAATCTCCCCAGCCACTCCAAGCTCCTAGGTCTTCTTGTGACCCCTAATCCTTTCCAGCACGGAACCAGTGACCTTCTGCCAATTTCTCAGCTCCCCAGGACTTCTAAGTCCTAACTGCACGTCGGTTAGCTCAGTTGGCTGGTTGGCTGGTTTGTGATGCAGAGTGACGTCAACATCACGGGTTGAATTCGTGTACCGGCTGAGGTCATCAATGAAGGCCCTGCTTTCTCAACCTCGCCCCTCACCTGAGGTGTGGTGATCCTCCATTTAAACTTGCCACCAGTCGTCTCTCTCTAATGAGAGAGCAGCCTATGGTCCTGTAGGACTATGGCGACTTTTACTTTCATCAACTGCATGGAGCTATCAAACGGCTCCTGGGGCTTCTCCTGAGTCCTAACTACACAAGCCAGTTAATGGCAATACTTTTGCCTGGAGCCTGCTAACAGAAGCCCCTTTTTGGTATGGCTTTTTTCTCTGTAGAACGCTCACTCCCCCAGCAAACATAGAGATAAATTGAAACCCTAGAACTGTCTTAAGCTTCACTCACCTCCATAACCTTACAGGGCTCACTTGCTTAATTAATTATAGCTTTAACTCTTAAAAACAACTCCCTGGGCTGCATTTCTTTGCAAGCAGTGGAGATCCTCGTATCCAGTTGTCCAGCTAAGTTAGCCCACCTGCTGTTTTATGATAGACTCATAGATGTTTACAGCACAGAAGGAGGCCATTCGGCCCATCGTGTCCACACCCGTCAGCAAAGATCTGACTACATTAATCCCATTTTCCAGTGCTTGGCCCATAGCCCTGGAAGCTATGGCACTGCAAGTGAATATCTAAATACTCCTTAAATGTTGCAAGATTTTCTGACTCAACCACCCTTTTAGGCAGAGAGTTCCAGTCTCTCACCACCCTCTGGGTGAAAGAATTTCTCCTCAACTTCCCTCTTAGCCTTCTACCTCTTACCTTAAATCAATGCCCCCTGGTTATTGACCACTCTATGAATGAAAAAAGTGCCTTCCTATCCACCCTATCTATACCCCTCATAATTTTATACACCTCTATCAGGTCCCCTCTCAACCTTTGCTGCTCCAAGGAAAACAACCCCAGCGTACCCAACCTTTTCTCAAAGCTCAGACCCTCCAGCCCAGACAGCATCTTGGTAAATCTCCTCTGCACCCTCTCCAGTGCAACCACATCTTTCCTATAATGTGGTGACCAGAACTGCACGCAGTACTCCAGTTGTGGCCTAACCTGCGTTTTATACAGTTCCAGTATAACCTCCCTGCTCTTGCTTTTATTAGCTGAGGTGTAGAATACAAGTACCCAGTATACCTTCTTAACAACCTTATCTACCTGCCCTGTTGCCTTTAGGGATCTGTGGATATGCACACAAAGGTCCTTCTGATCTTCAGTACTTTCCAAGGTCCTACCATTCATAGTGTAATCCCTTACCTTGTTAGTCCTTCCCAAGTGCATTTCCTCAAACTTTTCCAGGTTGAATTCCATTTGCCACTGCTCTGCCCACCTGACCAGTCCATTGATATCCTCCTGCAGTTTACGGCTATGCTCCTCATTATTCACCACCCCAATTTTTATGTCATCCGCGAACTTTTTTATCATACCCCCTACATTTAAAGTCCAAATTATTTATTTACACCTCAAACAGCAAAGGCCCCAACACTGAACCCTGTGGAACCCCTTTGGAAACAGACTTCCAGTCACAGAAACATCCCTCTACCATCACCCTCTGCTTCCTGCCTCTCAGCTAATTTTGGATCCAACGTGCCACTTTCCCTTCGACCCTATGTCCAGTCTGCCATGAGGGACCTTATCAAAAGCCTTGCTAAAGTCCATGTAGACTTTACCTTTCTAGCTGTTAGCCCTTTGAGTCAACATGGTCCTAACCTTTTAAGTGTAATAGTGTTCAAGCTGCTTTAGTTGCATTTATCCCAGTTTCTACAGTTAACCTTTAAATCATCTCAGAGCTAAAAATTACCTTTAAAGTATTACTATGAACCATGAACTAGCTATTTATAACAATATTGAGAGTAAGCTACAATGGCTTCTTAAAAACTTATTTTAAATTCATTCATGGAACGTGGATGTCGTTTTCAAGGCCAGTGTTTATTGCTGATCCCTAATTGCCCATTGAGAAGGCGCAGTCCCTGTGGTGAAGGTGCTCTCACTGTTCTGCTTGGTAAGAGTTCCAGGATTTTGATCCGCAACAGTGAAGGACCAGTGATAGATCTTTGAGTCAGGATTTTGTGGAGTGAAACTTGCAGGTGGTGGTGTTCCCAAACACGTGTTGCCCTTGTCCTTCTAGCTGATTGAGGCTGTGGATTTTGAAAGGGGTTGGGGATGGGGTTCTGATCAAGTGGGTTGCTTTGTCCAGGATGGCATTGAACTGCTTAAGTATGGCTAGCAGTGCATTGATCCAGGCAAATTGAGAGTATTCCATCACACTCCTGACTTGTACCTTGTGGATAGATGGTGCAAAGGCTTTGGAGAGTCAGAGGTTCTCAATACTGAATACCCAACCTCTGATCTGTCCTTGTGTTTACAGTGGACTGCAGTAGTACAAGAAGGCAGCTCACCACCACCTTCTGTAGGGCAATTAGGGGTGGACAATAAATGTTGGCCTAGCCGGCAACACCCACATCCCATAAACAAATAAAAAAGATATTAATGTGATTGGTCCAGTTATATTTAAGGCATTGGGATTCAGCAATAATAATGCTGTTGAATATCAAGGGGAGCTGGTTAGACACTTGTTGTCTGGCATTTTGACACAAATTACTTGTCACTTACCAGCCCAAACCTGAATGCTGTTCAGGTTTTGTTATATGCAGGCATGTACTCCTTCATTATCTGAGGATTGCAAATGGGACTGAATACTGTGCAATCATCAGCGAACATCCCCATGTTATGGAAGCAAGGTCATTGATGTAGTAGCTGAATATGACTGGGCTTAGGATATTGCCCTGAGGAACTTCTGTAGCAATGTCCTTGGACTGAGATTATTGTCCTCCAAAAAACACAACCATCTTTTTCTGTGCTAGGTATGACTTAAGCCAGTAGAGAGTTTTCTCCTGATTATCACTGATTTCCTTTTTACTGGGGATCCTTGATTTAATGAGGTCCCCTGGCTTCATTGTAATGGTAGAGTGAGGGTTATGCCTGGTCATGAAGTTATAAATTGTGGCTGACTACAGTTCAGTTACTGCTGGTGATCCATGGTGCCTTGTGGATGGCTGGTTTTGAATTGCTAGATCAGTTCTGAATCTGTCCCATTCATCTCCGTTGGTAGCTTCACTCAACATGATGGAGTGCATCCTCAGTGTGAAGATGGGACTTCATTTCGACAAGCACTGTATGGTGGTCATTCTTAACAATGCTGTTGTGGGCAGGTACATCTGCGACAGGTAGAATGGTGAAGATGAGGTTGAGTAGATTTTTCTCTCGTGTTGGTAATCTCACCACCTGCCATAGGCCATGTGCAGCAGCTGGGTCCTGGTCAGTAGTGGTGCGACTGAGCCACTCTTGCTGATGGATGTTGAATACCCTACTCAGAATACATTCTGTGCCTTTATCATATCCAAAGCTGATGCCAACCATGTGATGTGTCCAGTTTTATATTTCTTATGCTTTTTTCATAGCAATTTGATGCAACTAAGTGGCTTGCTGGGCCATTTCAGAGGGCAGTTAAGAGTCAGCCACATTGTTGAGTGTCTTGAGTCGCATATAGGCCAGACCAGGTAAGGACAGTAGATATCGTTCCTTATAAGGATATTAGCGAGTCAGAAGGGCTTTTATGATAGCCTGGTAGCTTAATGCTCACCAATTCTGATGCTAGCTTTTTATTCTGCATTTTTAAAAAGTTTAATTAACGGAATTTAAATTTCCCAGCACATCGCGGTGGAATTTGAACTCCTGTCTCCAAATCGTTAGTTCATGCCTCTGCATTACTCGTCCGGTTAAATAGCTAATATGCTACTGCACCCCCAGAACTAACCATGAGAAGCTGTAGGCTCATTGTCAGCTATCCTCTCAAATTTACAGAAATTAAGTTATGTTTTCAATAATGCAGATGATTGGGCAGTATTCAGAATTTTCAAATTTCTGGTACTTGCATGTTGCAATATGAACTAAGATACACATGTTGAAAATTATGCTTTTGTGCTTGTATCACTGGATTGTCCCTTGTCAAATGTTGCCACAACAATAATGCTGTGCACCATTTGTTTTTTGACTCCTTTATACCATTTTTTGGGGAAGCAAGTGATCCAGACGTCCACCAATTCCAATCTTGCATTCAGAGCCAGTTGTATGACAGAAGGTCCCTCTCTCAATTCATACATAGAACCCTGTTGGAAAACTTTTTATATTTTATTGGTACGGTTGTAGCCAATACATGTAAAATTTGCTAAGATAAAGGCAAAATACTGCGGATACTGGAAATCTGAAGCAAAAACAAAAAGTGCTGGGAAAACTCAGCAGGTCTGACAGCATCTGTGGAGAGAAAGACAGAGTTAACGTTTCGAATCCACATGACTCAGAGCTCTGAAAAAGAGTCATATGGATTCGAAACGTTAACTCTGTCTTTGTCTCTGCAGATGCTGTCAGACCTACTGAGTTTTCCATCATTTTTTGTTTTTGTTTGTGTAAACTTTGCTGTTGCATTTATTCTAAATTGCAAAGATTTCACTCTGTTGCTTTCTTGTTTCTGTTCACTAAATTTAGTGACAAAGCCAGGATGTTATGATCCTGGACCCAAATTTTTGGTATGAGTCAGTTAGGGGCCAGTAACATAATTAAAATATGCAAAGTTTGAGATCTAAGGTACTTACTTCGAGAATAAAGCTACAAGATTTCATGGTTTTCTCAGCAACCTACCCAGATGCCAGTATCCACTGTGGGTTATACAATCTTATTAAAACTCGGTCTCTATCATGAGGGATTCCAAACTTTTCACTTTTGAAGATCAAGTTTCTGAATTCCGTCACTGCTGCGCTGATTCGGATTGTCCCAGTGACTGCTCACCTCCCAGGCTTCAATCTCATCTCCGAGGCTCCGTTTCCCCGGGTTCCTGAGTGTGCATTCCACCAACTCACATGCACGACTTAAAATCTTCAGCCGCACCAAACAGAACACCACTGCTCCAAAGAATTTCCTTTGCCCCAATGGTTTGCATCACGGAGTCACCAACTTCCCGCTGTGTTTGTCAGCTCTCTTGGGTTTCTCCTGAGCCCTCACTACTTGGAGCCTGTTAACCGCAGCACTTTCACTGTTTGGAACTTCTCCCTTCGCACTGCGCCCCAGTGATTTCTCTCCTCCAAGTGGTCTCCTCTCATTTTCTCTCCGTCTCTGGGAGTTCCTTGTCTCCTGTCCTGGGACTGCTCTCATTATGGCGCCCAACCCCTGTGCATGGACAGTTCACTTCTGATCCATTCGTGCGTGGAAACTGCCAAGGTATGTTGGGTCTTGTAGTTCCTGACCTCCACTCGAAAATCAAAAGTTCCTATTCCTTGACAATCCTCTCAGAATTTTGCACTAACATTAACGCATGAAGGAAATTATATTTACTTATGAAAATTAAGACATAACCTTATTTTTTATCCCAGGAATATTCAAGTATTATGTTTTTGTGGGTTGCTGCAGTGCATACCCTGAAATCTTCAGTCACATGAGAAATTTAAATCAGTGTTCCTGTTAATTAAACAGATCTAAGTCTTCTGATTTGGAATTTATTCTCAAGTTAGGCAACAGGGTTGAGAACAGTATTTGTTCAATCTTGACATCTACCAAATTCATCTGGTCTCTCTTCTCTTCATCCTTATCAGTGTCATGGATTATGGACTGTAACCCTTCATTCCTTAATTTAAAAAAAACACATGCAAGGTATGTGAAAACAATGCGAATTGAGTTTGACTTATTTTACTGATAACCCCTTAAAGGAATTGCATGATTTTGCCATGCTCACAAGAAAGCTCACTTGTAGAGAATTCTTCAGTGCTTTAAAGCACCAACGTAGTTTATTTCCAGTCAAGCCAAAACATATTTTGTCCATAATAAACATCTATTTTAAATAAGTCCTGGAAAAATGCGAGTGCATCCAGTTCTTCAGTGTGTTAATGATGGTCTCAACTGCTGCACTTAGAAGCCTGATCAGCTGAAAGAGCTTACTAAACTTTGCCTATTTCAGTAAGCAATCTCAATTGATTTGATTTGAGATTTGAACTTGGGGCCTATTTGTGTAGAATAGTGTTATGAACTATGAAACAAGATAGTCACATGTTTTGGAAATAGCTTTTAGTTTGAGAATTTCATTTTTTAAATAAATGAAAACACTTTTTGTTTGAAAATGGTAACAATTCCAATGTAATGTAAATGCAATCAAGCCTGGGTTAATTACAGTTAAAAGGTAACCTGTGTTTATTCAATAAGATCAGAGTTGATAGTGAGAATAGTGAAACAATGGATGACTTGTCTTTTAGCATTTGGTAGAGACAGTTTATCTCAAGGCATTTTAAAATAGGCTTTGTAGCTGGGTTAAACCAAGAGTATAAATTATGTAACCCCATATGAAAAGGAGCTAGGGACATATATAAAAAAGGGAATTCCTTGGTATCAGCCAGTCTGGAAAGAGGACAATCATATCCATTAGGGATATGTTACTCATGTGGATCACAATGTCAAAAGGTGTGTTGAAGGTTAAAAAATTAAGTAGTTTGCATTTCTGTTTGGAGCATCCAAAAGCATATCATGTTGACATGGAAATGGTCAGTGGGGATTAGGAAGATCCCTTTGTTTATGTGCGTGATTGCTCAGGGAGTTTGGAACAGGCAAATAGAAAGCGTTTGCCAGGAGTTGTGAACCAAGAAATTTGTGATGGTGCTGATCTTTTTTTAAAGTCACCAAGCAAGAAAACGGTGAAGCCTGTGCTTGATCTGAAGAGTCCATGGTCATAAGGTTGTAAAGGAAAGTTGGAGGGTCCCTTAGCCAAATGCTGATGGAAGGACCCCCATAAACCTTGTATGTCAGAGAATAGCTGGAGCACATTGAGACAAAATCAAAGTGAATTCCTTAGGACTGTGGCACACCTTTGGGTTAGTCCCAGTAGAGAAATGAATGAACCTTCAAGATTCTTGTAGAGTCCAAGGAAACTCTTGGGAGGGAGTGAAAAGTAGAACTGGGTTGATAGCATAAGTCTATATAAACTGTAGCGTCACGTTAGTGGTGCTTGCTTTGCTTAATTTTATTTTTCACAGTAAAGTTTGTTTTTGTTTAAAAATGCAAAAACCTATGGCATAGTTCTTTAAATTAATCAGTGTTCAAATTTATCTTTAAAAGTTAATGCGCTCTGTAACTTGAATTTAACAAAATAGTCATACTGTAATAAATAATTAACATTGGTCAGTAGATTTTAGAAATGCTTTTTTCTTACCCAAGTAATTATGTTAAAAATATCTGAAGCCCTTTATTTCACTTGAATTTGTTTGTCAACATAAAGTAAATCGCAGAATCTTTACAGTTCAGGAGGAGGCCATTCGGCTGGTCGAGTCTACACTAGCTGTCTGAAAGAGCATTCCACCTAGTCTCACTCCCCTACCTTATCCCTGTAACCTTGCACATTCTGTCTTTTCAGAAAGCCAGCCAATTCCTTTTGGAATGCCTTGATTGAACCTGCCTTTACAACCCTCTCAGGAAGTTTGTTCCAGACTCCAACCAACCCCTGGGCGAAAATTTTTTTCCTCAGATCAGTTTTATTCCCTTTGCTAATTATTTTGAATCAATGCCCTCTGGTTCTTGATGCTTCCTTGAGTGGAAACAGTTTCTCACTACTTACCCTGTCCATACCCTTCAGGATCTTGAGTACCACTATCAAGTCTCCTGTTAGCCTTCTTTTCTGCAAGGAGAACAGCCCCAACCTCTCCACTTCATCCATGGGATCATTCTCATGAATCTCCTCTGTGCTCTCTCCAATGCCTTCACACCCTTCTTCAAGTATGGTGCCCAGAACTGGACGCAGTATTCCAGATGAGACCTAATTAGTGTCTTATACAATTTCAACATGACCTCCTTACTCTTGTACTCAATGCCCCTATTAATAAAGCCTAAGATACTATCTGCTTTATTAACTGCTCTCTCAACATGCCCTGCTGTCTTCAATGAATATGTATATGTACACTGAGGTTCCTGCACCTCCTTTAGAATTTCTCCCTATATTTTATACTGCCTCTCCATGTTCTTCCTGCCAAAATGAATCACCTCACACTTCCCTGCATTGACCTTCACCTGCCCTTATCTGCCCAATCCACCAACATATCTATGTCCTTTCGAAGTTCAAGACTATCCTCATCACAGTTGACAATTTTTCCAATCTTCGTATCATCTGCAAATTTTGAAATCATGCCCTGAATACCACAGTCTAGGTCATTTAATATGTATCAGGAAGAGCAAGGGTCCCAAAACTGAACCCTGAGGAACCCAACTGCAAACCTTCCTCCAATCTTAAAAAAAACTAGTAATCATTATTGTTTGTTTCCTGTCACTCAGCCAATTCCTTATCCAAGTGCCTGCTCTCCCTTGTATTCCATAAACTAGAATTTTGATCACAAGTCTGTTGTGTGGCACTGTATCAAATGCCTTTTGAAAATCAAAATACACATCAACAGCGTATCCCTTATCAACCTTCTCTGTTACCTCCTCAAAAAACTTCAAGTTAGTTAAACATGATTTTCCCTTAATGAATCCATGCTAGTTTTCCTTAATTATCCTGCACTTGTCTAAGTGACTATTGATTTTGTCCCGAAGTATAGTTTCCAGAAGTTTCCCTACCACTGAAGTGAAACTGGTCTGTAGTTGCTGGCTTAATGCTTGCATCCCTTTTTGAACAAGGGTGTAACATTTGCATTTCTCCAGTCCTCTGGCACCACCCCTGTGTCTAAGAAAGACTGGAAGATGATCACTAGTTCCTCTGCAATTTCCACTCTCACTTCCTTCAATACTCTTGGATGCATCACATCCAGTCCTGATACCAAATCAATTTTAAGTAAAGATAGCCTTTCTTAAACCACCTCCTCCTCAATGGTAAATTCTTCTAGTGTACCTTATAATAGAGTGGTCACTGCCCCCTAAATGCTCTCCCACTGATATTTGATTCACTTGGGCCAACTCATTCCCCAGAACCAGCTTCAACAGTGCCATCCCTCTCTGTGGACTGGAAACATACTGTTGCAGAAAATGATGCTGAACACATGGACTATCTTCATTCCAGGAACTCTCACCCCTTTTGTCCCTTTGCACTATTCCTATCCCAGTCTATATTTGGATAATTGAAGTCCCCCATTGTAAATACTCTATAATCCTTGCACCTCTCTGTAATTTCTTTGCAGATTTGTTTATATGCATCCCTTCCACTAGTTGTTGGTTTATATTGTACACCGGTCAGTGTTATTGCATTTATCATTCCTTACCTCCAGCCAGAGAGATTCTGTCCTTGTCTCCTCTGGAACATCATCTCTTTCCAGTACAGTAATGCCACCTTTCCTCACTGCCACTCTCCCCCCGCCCCTTTTCTTCTTTTCCTGTCTCTCCTAAACTCCTTGTATCCAGGAATATTTAATGCTCAGCCCTGCCCTTCTTTCCAGATCTCTTGTTATAGCAATGATATCATAATTCCATTTGTCAACCTGTGCCTGTAGTTCACCAGTCTTATTAACCACCCTCCATGCATTCACATACACGCACATTATCCCTCATTTAGGCTTTTTTACTCTCTCCCTTACTCTGACCCCATCTTGTGATTTAGTATTGCCTACTCTAATTCTATCAAGCTCGCCAAGTATTTTCTTACCTTAACACTACTTTCTGATACATCCTCCTTGTCAGTTAAAAATTCTCTGCTTCCCATTGCCAGTTCCTCTCCTCTCCTCCACTCTGAATTTCCCCTCAGGTTCCCACCCCCTGCCAATCTAGTTTGAACACCACCCCCCCCCCCCCCCCCACCGCCCTGGACAGTGCTAGCAAATCTCCCAGCGAGGACATTACTCCCAGTTCTGTTAAGGTCCCACCTGCCCCCGAATCTGTCCCAATGCCACAGAAATCAAAAACCCTTCCTCCTACTCCACTTCATCAGCCATGTGTTGAACTGCTCAATCTTCCCATTCTTATGCTCACTTGCATCTGACACTGGGAGAAATCCTGAAATTACTGCTTTTGAGGTCCTGATTTTTAATTCCCTTCCTAGCTCCCTAAATCTTCTTTCAGATTTCATCCCTTTTCCTATCTGTGTCATTGGTCCTAATGTGGAGTACAACCTCTGGCTCACCATCCCCTAAAAGAATGTTCTGCAGACGCTCTGTGACATCCTTGACCTTGGCACCATGGAGGCAAAATACCACCCCGACATCATGTCTATGGCCGCAGAAACGCCTGTCTGCTCCCCTAACTATGGAATTCCCTACCATTATAGCGTATCAAATCTTCCTCCTCTCCTCCTGTGCAGCTGAGCCACCTGTGGTGCCACAAACTTGGCTCTTGCTACAGTCCTCTGAGGCACCATCTCATTCACTAGTATCCAAAATGGAAAAACGATTAGAGACCGAGATAGCCTTGGGACTCCTACACTACCTGTCTGTTTCCCTTAGATACTCTGGTGGGCACTCATTCCCTCTCTGCCTGTATAGTTCTTTGCTGCGGTGTGACCACCTCTCTAAACGTGCTATCCACGTAACCCTCAGCCTTGTGGATGCACCACAATGACTCCAGCCACCGCTTGAGTTCCACCAGCTCAAGTTTCTGAAGATGGTGACACTTCCTGCAGATGTAGTCATCGTGGCCATTTTGTGCCTGCATGACTTTCCACGTCCCGCATGATGCACATTCCACATGGCCGAGTTGCACTGACATAGCCTAAGCTTTATATAAAAGTGTTTGGTATAATAAAGCATGGTATAATATAATAATTAACCTGTCACTCACCAATTGTCATCTCTGTGCCGAGTCCAGAAAGGCCTATACTTGCCAACCAATCAGCTTATGGGACTCCTGTAATGTAATTTATAGATTTTATCTGTAAATTTCTGGCTATCTCTCTTGTCGAACTCCTCTTTTATGTTGTTTAGTTGGCTTAATTCAGTTACTTTCTTAATTAACTTAGAATAATTCCTATGCATACCACACCTCTTTCCCCCGTGCACCGAATTCCCACATGAACCTAATTCGCTACTCACTCCGTCTCCGTCTCACTCAGACGTGGTCTCCTGTCTCCTCATGTGCCTCTTTTATAACCTGTTGTACTTTATTTATCTTAGGTTGGTCTCGAGTGATGTTTCAGTCTAAAATGTGTTTTATAATTACTTATCGATAATAGCATATTGGTGTTGGTGCTTCAGTGTGCTTTAATTCAAAACAAGGAATAAATTGTTGATTACTAAAGGCTTGTATAGTAACCCATGGACTGGGGAAACTACAGTAGATGCTGTAAATCTGAAATACAAACAAACAATACTCGGCAGGTCTGCCAACATCTGTACAGAGAGAAACAGTGTTAATGTTTCAGATTGATGACCTTTCATCAGAAATCATTAGAGCAGATGAAAGGTTATCAACATGAAATATGTATTCTCCTTCTCTCTCCACTGATGCTGTCAGACCTGCTAAGTATTTCCAGCATTTTCTGTTTTTAATTAAGTAAAGGATTGAGTTGCTCCATGGAGCATTATTTATTAAGGCAATTGACTTGCAGTGGAAATTTCAGCAAAAATCTGTAAATACAGTGAAATGGCATTAAAAGACATGAAGCACCAATCTTTATCTCAGATATAAAAACAAAAAAACTGCGGATGCTGGAAATCCAAAACAAAAACAGAATTACCTGGAAAAACTCAGCAGGTCTGGCAGCATCGGCGGAGAAGAAAAGAGTTGACGTTTCGAGTCCTCATGACCCTTCGACAGAACTTGACTCAAGTTGTGTCGAAGGGTCATGAGGACTCGAAACATCAACTCTTTTCTTCTCCGCCGATGCTGCCAGACCTGCTGAGTTTTTCCACGTAAATCTTTATCTCAGGGTTGCCGGAATACAAAGGACAGGAAGATATCCTTTAGTTATACTGAGCATTGTTCAGGACCTGTCTGGAACACTGTTCACTTTTGGACATCACAATTCAGGAAGAACATATTGAACTTTTGAGAGAATGCAGTGCATGTCCACTAAAATTAATCTGGGGCTTAGAGTTATAAAATGAGGACAGGTCATATAAACATGACTTGTATTCTTGGTGTTTAGAAGATTGGTGATCTAATCAGGTCTTTAAAATATGAAAAAGATCTGGTAGATATTTTCAAAGAATTTCACAGCGCAGAAGGAGGCCATTCAGCCCATCATGACTGCAATGGTTTTCCGAATGAGCATTTAGTGTTATTCTGCTATTCTCCCTTTAACCCTGTATATTATTCCATTTCAAATAACCATCTAATTCCTTTTTGAATGCCTCAGTTGAACCTGGCTCCACCACTTGAAATGCCTGCTAGATGGGAATGAGTGTGTGCTGTCAGAGATGTGTGCTCATCCTGATGAACCTGTCCACCTGTGAGGATCATAGTTTGCTCGTAAATGGCTGCCTAGCAGTGCTTCACAGAATCCCTCTGAGGTCACAGAATGCAAGTTGATATGCCATCAGTGGCATGACTGTGCACTCATTGACTTTGGGTTCCTATAAATGATTAGCCTTTGTGAGATGGACAATGTTGAGGACTAATGGTATGAAAGCAATGCTTTGGCACAACTCCTGAGTGCTGAGCAGTATTGATGAAGGGAATAAGTTACCATTGACTACTATGTCAAAACTGACTGGGCTACATTTCTCCCAGATGCCAAGACAATGCAGAACGTAAACTGGCTGGCTTTCGACAAATGTAAGGTTACAAGCATTTGACAGTAATCACAGGATGTTCCCGCTGACCCACTCTCTGAGGACAATGCTAATCAGAACTGGGGGGCACTGTTTTAAAATTAGGGGTCGCCCTTTTAGGACAGCAATGAGGAGAAATTTTTTGAGGGTTGTGTGACTTAGGAACTCTCCGCCTCAGAAGGCGGCAGAGGCTGGGTCATTGAATATTTTTAAGGCAGAAGTAGATAAATTCATTGTTAGGCAAAGGAATCAAAGATTATTGGAGGTAGATGGGAATGTGGAATTTGAAACACAAACAGATCAGCCATGATCTTATTGAATGGCAGAGCAGGCTCAAGGGGCCAAATGGCCTACTTTTGCTCCTATTTCATATGTTCGTATGTGCACTCTCAGGCAATGCATTCCAGAACCTAACCATTTGCTGTGTAAAAGTTTTTCACATCGATTTTGCTTCTTTTGCCAATTACTTTAAAACTGTGCCCTCTCATTCTCGATCCTTTCATGAGTGGGAACAGTTTCTCCCTTTTTACACTGTCTAGACCCATCGTGATTTTGAATACTTCTATCAGATCTCCTCTCTATCTTTTCTTCAAGGAAAACAGTCCCAACTTCTCCAATCTATCTTCATAGCTGAAGTTCCTCAACCATGGAACCATTCTAGTCAACCTCTTCTGCACTCCCTCTCCATTGCCATCACATCCTTGCTAAAGTTTGGTGCCCAGAACTGAAGAGGTTTTTAACTCTGGTGGGGGAGTTGAGAACAAGGGGACACAAAAACATAAATAGGAACAGGAGTTGGCCATATGGTGGACCTACTCCACCTTTCAGTAGCATCATGGCTGAACTTCTACATCAGCTCTACTTTCCTGTCCTTTCCCCGTATCTTTTGATTCCCCCAGTGTCCAACAATCTATTGATCTCAGTCTTAAATATATTCATCGTCTGAGAATACACAATCCTCTGGGGTAGAAAATTCCAAAGATTCACAGCCCTTTGAGTGAAGAAATTTCTCCTCATCACAGTTCTAAATGGCTGACCTTTTATCCTGAGACTATAGTGCTATGTGTTGTAACATGGTTAGTTCCCTTATAATTCTGCTTTAGAGCTTTTTTCCAGTGTGTTGCTTGAAAATGTTCTTCATGCTATGACCACTGTGTTATCAACACAGTTCACTTCAACTGTATTATTGTTAGCAGCTTTAATTTTTTTCAAGACAATAGTTACATTGCAAAAATTATAGATTGTAGAATATATGAATATAATTCTATTTCCCAGGTTCAACTGCTATCTGCATAATCCTGGTTAAGTTTTAGTCAGAATTTGAGCAAATTGCTATCTTGTTCTTACTGATAACAATTATCCCTTATTTCTCTGAATCCTAAATTCAGTGCGTCACTAATTCAGTCCTTAAAAATATTTGCAGTCACATATAATTTACTAGAACAATACCAGAGCATAAAGGGTTAAATTGGAGGACAGATTACATGCCCTATATTTTTTGAGTTTAGAAGGTTGAGGGGGTGATCTAATTGAACAGTGTAAAATGATAAAATGATTTGATATAGATACAGAGGACATTTCTTCCAGTGGGGGAAATCCAGTGCAATATCCAAATTAGAGCCAGGCTATCCAGGAGCAAAATCAGGAAGCAATTTTATGCACACAGGTTGGTGAAAATCTGGAGTCCCAAAAGGCTCTGGATGTTGGGTGAATTGACATTTATATCGATTATATATATTAAGGGCATCCAGGGTTATGGAGAAATAGCAGGTAAATGAAGTTGAGGTCAGCCCTGATCTAATTGAATGGTGGAACAGGCCCAAGGAGCTTAATGGCCTATTCTTGTTCCTGTGAAAGAATATTAGGAAATGGCTCAAATTGTGTCAGGCTTTTTCCATATAGGAAAATCATATTACATAGAATTATGAAGTAATGTGGACAGAGGCCATTTGGCCCAGTCAGTGATGATGCTTATTCTCTGGATGAGTAGAGTTCAAATTCCACCTGCCCACACTGTTCTAAAATAAGTTTATCTCAATTTCCTTCTCTGTAAATCATAGGTCATCTATCTGACCTATTCTTAAAAAATTGAAATGGAAATCCCTGGAAATAAATATAGACCTGGGATTTCTAAGTGAACCTGTGAATCTACACTGGAGGAGAGAAAAAATAATTTTAAATGGAGGAATGAAGAAGTGATAATTGGAGTCAGTTATTTGCATATGTCAGCAGCGAAGGATTATAGAAACAAGTGTTACTATAATGACAATATGCACAAGTGGTAAAATTCATCTCTTTTACTAGTGACAAAAACAATACTAGTACTGTTCTACAATAAAGAATCCTGAATGTATTACTTTTTGATTATGTTACCATTTAAAAAGAAAATATCAATAGAAATCTATAAGTAGACTTATTGCTGTTTGTGCCTCTGGACCTTGATTCACAGGGATTATGGGGAAAGAAGATAGTTATATAGTCAAAAATAAAAATTCAAATTTGAGAGAGACATGTGCACATGGAGATGTTTTATAATCAACCTATAAAGGTGTTCTTTCAACAGTTATTGCTCAGGATTGTGTTTTATTTTTTTTAAAAAGTTAATACCTTTGGTAGTGAGGTATATTTGAGAACCTTTGTGTGACCACACCATGGGGTTAAAGTTAAGCATTGGTGTAAAGCAGCTACTGAATTTGCAATGTAAATCTGGAGTTGAAGTCCAAGCTGACTGGAGAATGCAGACCGAGATTAACTGGAGATAGAGCCTCAGGCTGCTTCAGTTTGATACTGATCGATTTTAAACTCAATGTGACCAAATTTGTTTCTCAAAGTTTTCGGGGACATTTGGACAACTTGCACCATTTGTAAACCTATCTGATCGTTCTTAAGATATTGAGTTTCCCTTCTCTCTCAAACATAAATATTGAACATTTGGAATATTATTCGATAATTATATGTATCCAGGCACATAACTGTCTCCTAAACAGGACTGTTTGAGTGCTAGCCAAAAATGAAATGCTGTAAACAGGGTTCTTCTGCCTGGCTAGAATCCAAAATGCACACTATAACACTTCTACCGTATTTGAAGATGGTCCAGTTCTATTTGGATAGCAGTTTGCTCAGACTTAAGTCAAACAAATGTATCATATAATTTGTATGATATAATTCATTTTTTTGTGATGAGCTGGCTAAAATTGGCTATGCACCATGTCTAAAAATGGAGCTAATACTATCTTATTCAGTTGTCTGCATTATAATTTTGAATTCTTAGTTGGAAGCAATGATGTGCAAATGAATCATAAAATAGAAACATAAAATGGTTGCAGCACAGAAGGAGGCTATTCAGTCCTCTGTGTTCATACTGGCTGTCTGCAAGAGCAATTCAGTGAGTCCCGCTCACTTGTTCTTTCTGCATAGCCCTGCATTTTTTTTCTTCAGATAATTATCCAATCGCCTTTTGAAACCCACAATGGAATCTGCCACCACCACACACTCTCACAGTGCATTCCAGATCCTAGCCACTTGCTCATGTTGCCATTGATTTCTTTGGCCATTCATCTTAAATTGAGGTTCACTGGTTCTCAACTCTTGTTTCCCCCTATCTATTCTATCCTATCCAGATCGCCTTATGATTTTGAACACCTCTATTAAATCTCTCAGCCTTTTCGAAGGAAAATGGTGTCAGCTTCTCCAATCTGTCCACATAATTTAGGCCCCTCATTCCCCAGAACAATTCTCATAAATCTTTTCTGCACTCTTTCTAAAACCATCTTGTCCATCCTACAGTGCCCAGAATTAGACACTACCCCACCTGAGGCCAAAACAGAGTTCTGTAAATGTTCAACATTGTTTTTGAACTCTGTGCCTCTATTTATAAAAGCCCAGGATTCAGTATGCCTTTCTCAACTTGTGCTGTCATCTTCAATGATTTGTGCACATATACCGTTGGGTCCCTCTGTTCCTGCGTACCTTTCAGATTTGTACCCTTTATTATGTATTGCCTCCCTTCATTCTTCCTACCAAAATATATCACTTCATACTTGCAGCTGATAGAATTTAATGCAGACATGTTTGCCCATTCCACCAGCCTGTCTATGTCCTCTTGAAGTTTATTGCTATCATCCTCACAGCTCACAATCCTTAGAACTTTTATGTCATCTTCAGGTTTTGAAATTGTGCCACGCATATCAAGCCTAGATCATGAATGTATATCAAGAAAAGCAGTAGTCCTAGTATTGAGCCCTGGGGAAGACCACTGTGTATAACTTCCTCCTGTCCGTAAAACATAAATTCACCACTACTCTTTCCTGTCACTTAACCAACTTAGTATCCACATTGCCGCTATTCCTTTTTCGTCCATGGGCCTTGACTTTACTGAAAAGTCTCTTATGTGGCACTTTTTAAGAAGCCTTTTAAAAGTCCATGTGCACCATATCAATTTCATTATCCTAATCAATCCTCTCTCTGCTACCTCATCAAAAACTCAATCAGGTTAGTTAAAAGTGATTTGCCTTAAAGAAATTCATACTGGCTTTACCTACTTAATCCACCTTTGTCCAAGTGACTGTTTATTTTGTTTTGGATTATCATTTCTAAAAGTTTTCCCACTACTGAGGTTAAACTGACTGGCCTACAGTTGTTGAGCTTATCCTTTTGAACAAGGGTGTAACATTTTCAATTCTCCAGTCCTTTGACACTTTCCCTATATCTAAGGAAGATCATTGCCAGTGCTTTCTCAATTTCCATCCTTTCTCCCCCAGCATCCTCAAATGCATCTCATTCAGTCCTGATAATTTATAAACTTTAAATATGGCCATTTTAATACCTCTTTATCAATTTTTATCCAATCCAGTGTCTCAATTGCATTCTCTTTCATTATGATTTAGGTAACATCATCTTTGGTAAAGGGGAATGCAAAATACTCATTTAATACTTCAGCCATGCTTAACACCTCCATGCATAAATCCCCTTTTTAGTCCCTTTTTGGTCCTTTTGCTACACTTTTGCTATTTATATGCCTATAGAAGACTTTTGGATTCTCTTTTACGTTTGCTGCTAGTCTTTTCTGATACTCTCTGCTTCTCTTTAGTTTTTTTTCACTTCCTTTCTGAATTTTCTATACTTAGCCTGGTTTTCATGTTTTATCAACCTGGCAATCATCTTGTTCACTCCTTTTCTGCTTCATCTTACTCTCCTGTGTATTTTGTCATCCAAGGAGCTCTGGCTTTGTTCTACCTTTTCCCCTTGTGGGAGTGGACTTTGACTGTACCTGAACCATCTCGTTTAAAGGCAGCACATTGTCCAATTAGAGTCTTGCCTGCCAATCTTTGACTCCAGTTTACCTGGGCCAGATCTGTTCTCCATTCACTGAAATTGCCACAACCCCCCCCTCCCCCCAATGAATTATTTTTACTCTGGATTGCTCCTTGTTCTTTTCCATAGCTAGCCTAAACTTTATGACACTGATCACTGCAGTGATTAAAATATTTTTCATCGAGGGCTGCTCCTGAGATTTTTTGCGTTGAGTGCACTTGCACTTCCCTCAATTTAATCTACTGCATTCGCTGCTCCTAATGTGGTTTCCTCTACATTGGAGAGACCAAACGCAGACTGGGTGACCACTTTGCGGAATACCTTCGGTCTGTCTGCAAGCATGACCCAAGCCTCCCTGCCCCTTGCCATTTCAACACTCCACCCTGCTCTCATGCCCACATGTCCATCCTTGGCCTGCTGCAATGTTCCAGTAAAGCTCAGCGCAAACTGGAGGAACAGCACCTCATCTTCCAACTAGGCACTTTACAGCCTTCCAGACTGAATATTGAGTTCAACAATTTTAGATCATGAGCTCTACCCTCCATCACCATTCCCTTTCCGATCCCCCCCCCTTTTTTTTTCAATAATTTATATAGATTTTTCTTTTCCTACCTATTTCCATTATTTTTAAATAATGTTTTATCTCTACCTTTTAGCCTATTTCGATCCCTTCCCCCCACCCCACCCTCACTAGGGCTATCTGTACCTTGCTTGTCCTGCTTTCTACCCCTAATGTCACCTATTAGCACATTCCTTAGATAATGTCACCACCGTCAACACTTCTTTGTCCTTTTTTCTATGACATCTTTTGGCGATCTCCACTTATCACTGGCCCTCTATCCAGCTCTACTTGTCCCATCCCCCCCTTAAACCAGTTTATATTTCACCTCTCTTCTATTTTTCCTTAGTTCTGGTGAAGAGTCATACGGACTCGAAACGTTAACTGTGTTCCTCTCCGCAGATGCTGTCAGACCTGCTGAGTTTTTCCAGGTATTTTTATTTTTGTTTTTGTTTTGGATTTCCAGCATCTGCAGTTTTTTGCTTTTATCCATGTTTCTTTTCCCTCAGTACTTTTGTTTAATGTGAGTGCCAACAAATATTCAGGATACTGACTTCTAAAGGTCCAACTTTACAGCAAGAGGAATACGCACTAATTCTGCAGGAATACTTGCAATTTAATTCTGCAGCACCAAGCTAACCATTCTTTTTACAATAGACATTGAAAATCTGTACACAAATATAGAAACGGGCAAAGTTATACTGGCTGTCTGAAATGTATTTAACAAATTTCCCAGCCTGACAGACCAGATGAAGCTATAATTTGCTTACTACTTTTAGATTTAAAAAAACAAATTCAATAATGAATTTTATCTTCAAAGGCACAGCTATGGGGAAGAAATTTGCCCTAGCTTATGCAAAGGTGTGCTGGGCAAAGTAGGAAGAAAGTGTATTTAAAAAGTATCTCAGACTCCCTATCTGTTACTGTGGACACTTGGATGACACATGGGGTATTTGGACTCACACAGAAGCAGAATTAGAAGAATTCAATGTCCTTTATAATCATCACCCCTCCATTAAACTTAAAGCCACAATACACAAGGAAAGCATTAATTTCCTCGACACCACAGTATTTACATCGGCACAAGAAAACAACCGGCATAAATTAGCAACAAAAAGCAATTTTTTTTCAAAATAACTGAGATAGATACATAGACACACACAGACTGAAGGTCCTTCTGGAGAATATCATGAGTTATTTAGTCACCAGTCAAACGCAGGACAATCACTGCCCTGTATGTGGTGTTTGCCCTGAAATGGCAGGGATAGATACTGTACGGATTTGGTGGTTTTAAAAAAAACAGAAGCTAAAATAGCTAATTTACCCTACCTCAACCATAAAGCCCAAACACAAACCCTATGCTAATTTATCTAAGTTACCTAAACCTAACAGCAGAAGCCATTACTTACCCCCCTTCAAAACAGCCTCCCCTCAAATTAATTCATGATGGCGGCAACAGAACCAGCCAGAATAACTACTCCAGCTCCTCCAATCACAGGTTCCCTTTCTCCTGCCCTTGCTGCTCCTCCAATCATAGATCCTGACCCTTGAGCAGCAGCAAGAGAGAGAGAGAGGGAACCTGTGATTGGAGGAGCTGGAGCAAAGGAGAGGTTTAATCTGTGATTGGAGGAGCAGCTGCTCACATATTTAGTCTTCCACATATGGGGCTGACTTTTCTCTTATTTTTTGCCCCCATCATTGGGGGCTTTTTAGGAGAAGTTCACCTGCTGCTCCCATGTATTTTGAACCCTGGATCACTGAACACCTCCCCCAGTTCCACTTAAATCTTTTGACCTACCTCATTCCACAGAACCAGATCCAGCAATACCACCTTCATTCACCTGGAACATACTGAGCTGGAAAATACTCCAGAAAGCTCTTCAGAAACTCTTCCCCCTCTGCTGTTTACAATATTACTGTCACAGTTTATATTAGAATTCTTAAAGTCCCCCATTATAATAACTATATTTTTTGCAATTTGTAATTTCCTTGCAAAATTGTTCCTCTCTATCATTCCTACTAGTTTCTGGCCTATAGAATGCACTCCGTAGTGTAATGGCATCTATATTGTTTCTTAGCTCTAATCAAGTAGATTCTGTTCTTGACTTCTCTCGGGCATGGCACAAAAATATTCTCCCTAAATAATACTGGTACGCCTTCTCCATCCTTTCCTTCCCTATCTTTCTTGAATGTCTTGTATTTAGAAATATTCAGTACCCATTCCTATACTTTTTTGAGTCAGGTCTCCATTATCACAGAACATCATACTCCCATATGTTTATTTGCACCTGCAGCTTACCAAACTTACTCATCACACTCCGTATGTTCATGTGCATGCTCTCCATACCTAATGTAGATCTTAGTGCATCCTCTTAATTCTCTGACCCTACCTAGTGTCTTCCTATTTCTTACACTGCTGGTGGCTGTCTCACCCAGTCCTTTGTGTATCTTGTTTTTCCTTGCTAATGTTACATCCTGGTTCCTAACCCCTTCCTAAGTTAGTTTAAACCTGCCTCATAGCATGAGCAAACCATTCTGCAAGGACGTTGGTCCTGGTCCCGTTGAGGTGCAGTCCACTGGTCTGTACAGGTCCCCCCACCTTCAGATCTGGTGTGTCATTATCTCTAGAATCTATAGTCCTCCCTCCTGCACCAACCCTCCAGCCAAACAATCATCTGTTCTATTTCTGTACTCAATAGTGTGTTGGACTGGGGATAATTTGGAGTTTATTATCTTTTGAGACCCTGCTTGCTGGTCTCCTTCCTAGCTCCCTAAAATTTGCTTGCAGGACCTCATCACTTTTTCTGCCTGTAACTTTAGTGCCAATATAAACATGACCACTGGCTGTTCACCCTCACGCTTCAAAGTGCTCTGCAGCTGTTCAGTGACATCCTTAACCCTGGCACCAGGGAGGCAATGTACCAACCTGGATTTGCAGCTGTAGAAACACCCCTCTATATTCTTAACTATAGAATCCCCTATCCCTTTTGCTTTCCCCTTCTTCCTCCTGCACCCCTATACAGCTGAACCAGCTATGTTGCCGTGGGCCTGGCTCTGGCTGCACTCTCCAGAGAAGCCACCATTCTCTCCAGCATTCAAAACTTTGTACCTGTTGGAGAATGAGATGCATGCAGTACTGCAGAGTTACTGCCTGGTCTTTCTTGACTACCTGGCGGTCACCCATTCAATCTCTACTAATACTGTCTTGAGCTGCGGGAGTGAACACAACCAGAAATGTGCTATCAACAATGTCAATGGAATTATCAGCTTCATGGATGCCCCACAGTAATTCCAGCTGCTGCTGAAGCTTGAAACTAGGAGATTGAACTGCTCCAGCTGCTGACACTGCTTGCACATGTGATTGGCCAGGACAGGAAAAGCATCCTGGAGTTCCCATATGGAACAAGATGTGCACTCAATGGGACTGAGATGCTTCACCAAGCCCCTATTTATTAGACCATTAATTAACAACAGAACTAAACTTAGGACGTAAATAAGGATTAGCCAGCTAACCACCAACCAGCTACTTTCCTTGTGCTGCTGTCACTTTATAGGGAGGTTATCTTAACTCATTATCTATATATCTCACTTAATTTATGGAAAAATTCAGAACCCTTTGGTGTTACCATCCCTGTTAATTTAAACCTTATCCCCTTAGAACTGATTATTTAATTAAATTCTTCATAAATTATATGATAAATTATCAAATTAGCTTTAGTTTTTATCCTAATTAATTGATCTAGGCTTACTTTTATAGTTGTTTAAATTAAATTAAACATTTACCATTATACTCATCCTGCATGACTCCTTGTGCCTTTGACGTCACTTTGAATTTATCCCCATCGTGTTCTCGGATTGCCGCAGCTTTTATTCTTGCTTTACTAACTTTATTTTTTAAATTTCTAATTTTTGTGGGAAATAATTTGCAGATTTTAAGTCTCTGTGCTGGACTTCCTCCTGCTCAAACCCTGTTCTCTAATGATGGTCTCTGTTTTCGAATCCTAGAATGCAGAAGGAGGCCATTTGGTACATCATGTCTGTGCTAGCTCTTTGAAAGAACTAAAATTAATTCCATTCCCCTAATCTTGCACACTAAACCTCTTCAAATATATATCCAATTTCCTTTTAAAAGTTCCTGTTGAATCTGTTTACACTAGCCTTTCAGGCATTGCATCCAGCTCGCCATAACTCACTACCTGAAAAACATTCTCCTGATTTCCCCACTGTTTCTTCTGTCAGTTATATTGAATCTGTGTTCTCTGATCGCTAGCATATAACTATTAATACCTGTCCCTCAATTATTGTTGTTTTCAATTTCATGTTCTTCAGGCTGGAGCATCTAATATCTGTTGTTCAGGTTCTTTATTTCTTTCCTTGTGTGAATGGAGCTGTTAATTATACATCTTATTAAACACCTCCCTCCCTTGGTACTTCCTTGCCTTGTAACAAGGCACTGCACTGACATACCCAAGAACTCCCACTAACCAATCCAATAAGACTAGAGACCTGTCCAAATTCCAAGGAACTGAGCGCTATTGAGGCAGCTACAATACCACTTACATTTTTTGGTTTTTGAAATGAATGGGAAAAGTAATCTGTGGACTGAAGTACTTTTATGTATAATTTAGAAACAGAAATTGTTGCAAATACTCAGCAGGTCAGGCAGCATCTGTGGAAAGAAACAGAGTTAACGTTTCTGGTCAAAGTGATCCTTCAGCAAAGGGTAAAAGTAATTTTATCTTGCTTACTGTAGATCTTGGACTTCATTTTAGATAATTTGTTCATTTTTAAATTTAGAAAGGCCTATCATGTTGATTCTTTGTAATGCAATTCATTGACATTTGAATGCTGAAGTAAGAATTGGCAATTGTACTGCGGAGGCAAGCCTTTTATGTATTAACAGTATGCTTTAGTTCAGATAGTGATTTCCTTTGTGAGTTAGTGGCTTGTTTTTAAGATAGGAAATGGTTTTCCTGTCATTCTGATGCCTATAGCATAATATTTCCTGACGCTGAGCTGAATTAATTAGCACAATGATGTTTAAATCTAAATTAAAAATTAACTAGCCATCTCAGATACTTGTGATTATAGTGAATCTGGTTGCAGATCAGGCTTTGAGGCTGCTAAAACTGCTTCATCCTTAACCTATTTTAACACCTCTCATGGAAAGCATGTACAAATAGAACGTTAAACAGACACCATGTGTCAAATGTCACTATCAGTCTCTTGTGTTTGCCTAATTTGCATACCTGATGTACAGATAACTCTGTTCTGGAATCAAACCATGTATATTAGTGCTCTCGAATGAGACCGCAAAGAATCCCAAATGATGCATTGTACAGCACGATGCATTGTTTGCTTATTCACAATATGATAGCAATTCATTTTGAGATCAGTATTGTATTGATGAATGCAGTGTACTGCAGTTTTACACTTAAATTCTTAAAAGTGCTTGTAGATTTTTAACAATAGTTTTAATCTTGCCTAATATATGTTCCCCTTGATGGGATGGCTAATATTGTTCAAAAACAATAGGTTATTACCACTTTTTTCTACAGTCCAGTGATAGAATTGAGTTTTATTAAGCAATTTCATAGATCACTTGCATGGTATTTCAGTAATCATGTACTTCTAGACTCCTTAAAAATAAGCATGTTAATGGCACTTCAGTATGAGCATATTTTTTATTATTTTTATAGCAATATTACCAGAATTAGCACTAACTTAACTTCAGTCAGAAATTCAGAAATGACTATACTGAAGTTAGAAAGTACAAGTTCCTTGTAATTCAGTTTGTAGTACCATGGATGCAGAATATAACTGAAAACAATGTATAGTTCTTGTAAATATTTGGTATAAGACTGGAAATTTAGGCCACTTATTTTTGCTGAATGTATATAGATATTCTCAGTGCGCGTCTTTGTGGTCCTGACCCAGTTCAAATAGTCTGTCAATTTTGCAACACCTAGCACTGTTCTCTTCACTCCAGTTTCCAGATTTCCATTCTTCATTTGTGCACAGAGCTAGTGATAAGTGGAACACTAAAACCAAATTTTCCACTCTGAAGAACTACAGAGACAGAAGCCTCCTGTGTTGTATATTTTTGATGTGAAAGTAAGGTCGGACATTTTCTTTGTAAATCTCCTTTTATGTCATATGTGCAATCTTTTGTGTATAACGGTGTAATTTAAATAGAACAGATTATTTGAAAAACTAATGAGGGTACATTTCCTGAAAGGTAGACCTTAATTTCTGATGTAGTTTAGTAGATGCATTTAACAGGATGGATCTGTTTGAACTAAAAAGAGAGTTCCATTAGAATCCAGGTTATTGATGCCCATTTTTGTTGAGCCATCTGCTTTGGGGACAAGGAGTCCATTAACGCCTAAATCTAGATGCGGAGCTTGATTGATATGCCAAATTTTGATATCGGGTTTGGGGAAAATTTCTACCTTTCTCTAGTTAGTTTGTTATCTCCCCTCCTCCTTTGTTCATGAGACCCATGTACTGCCCTCTTGACCTCATTGCCACTAACCATTTGTCAATACCAATGACATAGAGAGCAGATGTTGATACCTCTATGGTCAGACTTTCAGGAGCTAGGGAGGAAGTTAAAAAGTAGGACTTCTTGAGGTAGTAATCTCTAGATTACCTCCCAGTACTACATGCTAGCAAGAGCAGAAATAGAAAAATAAGGATAATCAATGCATGGCTTGAGACATGGTGCAGGAGGGAGGGCTTCAGATTCTTGGGGCATCGGGACCAGTTCTGGGATAGGAGGCACCTATTTAAAAGGGATGGGTTGCACCTCAACAGGACAGGAGCCAGTATCCTCATGGGGAGGTTACTAGTGTGGAAAGTTAAATTGGCAGGGGGCTGGGCACTAGAATATAGAAGTAAAGAGGAATGAAGTGCATAAAGGAGTGAGTGCTGGACAGTACTAGAGAAGAAAGTCACACCATATTAAACTAAGAAGGACTACAAGAACGATAAAGATGGGATTAGAATGCATGTATGTAAATTCACTAAGTGTGATGAATAAGGATGGTGAGATACAAGCGCTAATATATCCCACATATCCACGCCATCACTAAGACCCCTTATTTCTACCTCTGTAACATCAGCTGTCTCCTTCTGTGGAAGGGTCATGAGGACTCGAAATGTCAACTCTTTTCTTCTCCGCCGATGCTGCCAGACCTGCTGAGTTTTTCCAGGTAATTCTGTTTTTGTTTTTAACTGGGCGGTAATAGTTTCTGTGATAGCTGAAACCAATGTGACAATTTTAGTGAAAACTGATAACATTGCTATTTAATTGCAATAGTTAAGGGAGATAGAAAATTTATGGCAGAGAAGGAGGTCATTCATCCCATCATGTCTGCACTGGCCAAAAGCAGAATAAAAAAAGAAACTCGCCGCTCATTTTAAATCCCACTTTCCAGGACCTGGTCCATAGCCTTGCTGGTTACAGCACTTCAGGTACAGATCCAGGTACCTTTTAAATGAGTTGAATGTTTCAGCTTCTACCAACAATTGAGACAGTGAATTCCAGGCACCCACTGCCCTCTGGGTGGAAAAGATTTTCCTCATATCCTCGCTAATCCTTCTATCAATCACCTTAAATATATGCTCCCTGGTAATTGACCCCTCAGCTAGGGGAAACAGGTCTTTTCTGTCTATCCTGTCTAGGCCCCTCATACTTTTGTACACCTCAATTAGGTCATCTCTCAGCCGCCTCTGTTTTAAGGAAAACAACCCTAGCCTATCCAATCTTTTCTCATACCTGCAATTTTCCAGCCCTGGCAACATTCTTGTAAATCTCTCTGTTCTCCCTCAGAGCAATTATGCCCTTCCTATAATGTGGTGATCAGAACTGTACTCAAAATTCCAGCTGTGGCCTAACCAGTGTTTTATACAGTTCCATCAGTCCATCCCTGCTTTTGTATCCAATACCTCGTCCAATAAAGGAAATCATTCCATTTGCTTTCTTTACCTGCCTATCCACCATTCCTGCCACCTTCAGGGACCTGTGGGCATGCACTCTCATTTCCTCAAACCTTCTCATTTATTGAGTATTCCCTTGCTTTGTTTGCCTTCCCCAAATGCATTACCTCTCACTTTTCTGGATTGAATTCCATTTGCCACTTTTTCGCCACTTTTTTGCCCACTCAACCAAACCATTGATATCTTTCTGGAGATACAGCTACCTTCTTCGTTATCAACTACATGGCCAATTTTTGTGTAATCTGCCTCCCACATTTAAGTCCAGATCATTAATATATGGGAGGTGGTGGCATAGTGGTATTGTCACTAGACCAGTATTCCAGAGACAGAAGGTAATGCTCTGGGGACCCGGGTTTGAATCCCATGACAGCAGATGGTGAAATTTGAATTCAATAAAAATCTGGAATTAAAAACCTAATGATGCCATGAAACCATTGCCAATTGTTATAAAAACTCATCTGGTTCACTAATGTCCTTCCCTAAAGGAAATCTGCTGTGCTTCCCTAGTCTGGCCTACATGCGACTCCAGACCCACAGCAATGTGGTTGACTCTTTAAAAAATGCCCTGTGACATGGGCAATAAATGCTGGCCTAACCAGTGATACCCATATCCCATGAACGAATTTAAAAAAAACAGCAAGGGCCCCAACACTGAGCCCACTTTACATTCACAAAATCATCCATCAACCATTACCCTTTGTTTCTGGTCGCTAAGCCAACTTTGGATCCAATTTATCACCTGTATCCCATGGGATCTCACTTTTCTGACCATGTGGGACCTTGTCAAATGCTTTATTAAAATCCATGCAGACAACATCTACTCCACTGCCCTCATCAATCCTCCTTAAAAAATTCTATTGAGTTAGTAAGATGATTCATATTGCAATAAAAGTGAAAAAAATTAAGATATGGAGGATTTACAAGTTGACTCAGTGAGAGCATTTGCACTTCTGAGTCATAAATTTGGGGGATTTGAGCTGCATTCCAGGACTAGAATGAATAATCTAAGCTGATCATTAAACCTGATACTAAGGAAATGCAGCATTGTTGGAGGTGCTATCTTTTGCATGAGATGTTCAGGCAAAGTTTCCCCTTTTGGGAGCAATTTTCCCAATGGGAGGTTTTCCCATTGACCAGTTTTCCATTGACCAGTTTTCCTGGGCCATTTGGTATGCTTGAAATTACACTGATTAGTTGACAGTTCAGTGATGTAACTTAGGATACAAAATTTGGCCACGTGATTGAGGAGGATTACTGTAGACTGCAAGAAGATATCAATTGACTGGTCAAGTGGGCAGAAAAGTGGCAAATGGAATTCAACCCAAACAAGTGTGAGATGATGTATTTGGGGAGGCCAAACAAGGAAAACTATTACAGAATAAATGGAAAGATGCTGAGGGCTGTAGAGAAAGTGGGAGACCTTGTAGTAATTGTTCACAGATCCCTGTGAGGGCCTTTCTAAGCAATATTACGATAAATAGTCTTGATCAGCATGTCCTTCCCGTTTGGGGCGATAACCGGTTCAAAACATCCCGGTATTGGTTAAACCACCCCCCCCACTCCCCCCGAATTACCAAGTATGTTAAATATTGTTATTGTTTAGATTGGGTATGGTGGATACACCTGGTGACACTGCAACAGCTACCAAATCCTCTCTTACGCAAACTAATGAGGATGACTTTGGGAGACCTCTTACTGATCCTATTTTGTTAATAAGTGGAACTTCTAATTTGGAAGACTATAACCAGTTGTTACTTAATACGGATGGGACTATTATGTGTGCTCAAGACAACATAAGTGTAAGAGATCAGAGGATGGCTACTGAAGTTGGGCTGCTCCTTGAAACTGAGCCTTTATCTATGCGTTGAAGTTTGACAGTTTATAATACCGATTTTAAATTATTTAAAAATAATAGCGAAATTCTCTTTAATCCGGAATCTATAAGAAGTCATATTATCAATAATCAGGCTCAGTTTTCAAATTTTTGGATAAAAACATTTTGAAAGTCAGTATCGAGATAAATTGTCCCTGTAGTTACTTTATATGTCAAATTTATGATTTAATCTAAACTTAGGGAACACTGTAGAAATAACTGTCGGATTTTAAAACTTTTGGTTATTTGTAGTGAATGGTAGAAAAGCGGTGAATATCGTGCTCTCATTGCATTTTGCATAACGGCATGCAATTGCATTCATGAAATCAATGCCAGCACTGATTAAGGATGCGGTCTGTGTGAGAATTTTAGTCTTTTTGACGCAAAGAGATTTGAGTAAACATGAAGATCATGTCCATCTGGAACTTAGAAACCAGAAAAGAATTGCTGCATTAGGCCGATCTAAATTGTTGGAAAGCAAAAATTCCACCTGGTCTAGAGAAGCAGTACTACTTCTCCTTCGATTAGAGAAAGAATTTGTTGGTTTTAAAAATATTAATGTTATGATAGCCAGGGCATTAACAACAAAAACTAAAAAGCAAATCTCCAATAAACGGTGCAACGTAGAAATAAATTTAGTGCTTCAGAGGAGATAAAGGTTAATAGTAATTTTTTTAGCTCCGTTTCTTCTGCTGAGGGCGAGAGTAATATGATGCCCCATAGGGAATCAGTTAAAGAATTACCGGTAAATAGGGATATTTTGCAAGGGATATATTGTTGTTTAGAGGTTTAGGGATATCTGGTCATAAACATAATAATTTTGGCACCTTAACGTTAATTAGTATGACCCTTAAGTTGTCTATGGTTCTATGGTTAGACAGCCATACAGCAGGTTCTAATAATGATCAAATTAGTGGTATGGTAGATCAAATTTTTGGGAAGGTAATGTATACTGGACAAAAAGATAGAAAAGTTAACAATTAGCAATTGGTTGTGATTGATCACTCTAAGCCTGTCAAAAGAAATCCACCCTTTAAATATACTGGGCCTCGGAAGAGATTCACTAAAAAGGAAAAAAAAAAGAAATTCAGACATAAATTTAATAAAAACGGCTTGGCTAGGGAATTAATGGGTGGTCCCAGCCAAGTATCATGTCCTTTGAGTTTGGGTGATTTGGAAGAATATTTTAAACAAAGATTATCTAAAATTAATAGTAAAGCAGATTTAGGGAAATTTTCTTAGTGTCCAAATAGGGCCAACAATTCTAAATTGTTTAATGTGATTAGTGAGAATAAGATTAAGATAACTAGTGATCAATTTAAGAAAGATACAGCCCCAGGTCCTGATAAAATTACAGTTAAAGTTTTAAATTACTTATTTGCCAAAAACCCAATGTTATTTCCCAATATATTTACAATTTGGCTTAGATCAGGTATCATCCCAGATAACATTAAAGATTATAGGATGGTTTTAATACCAAAATCTGACACATTTAAGACACTTGAAAATGTCAATAACTGGAGTCCTAAATGATTAGTTCCAATATATTAAGATTATTCAGTAAGATTATTGCCAATAGGTTGTCTAAAGCAATAGAATTAAATCAAAGGCAAAAGGTTTTTTATAATAGGGTCCTCAGGTTGTGTTGAAAACATCACAATCTTTCAAAACTGTATTAAGGGCGCAAAGAAACATAGGAAGGATTTTGCTGTCATATTTGTCAATTTAGCTTAGCCTTTGATGAACCCATACGACATAAGTGTAAATAAGTGTAAAATTCATTAATCTTATTGGTAATTTATATAACAAGCATAATAGAGATTAACATAGGTAAATGAATCTGATTTTAATCAAGAAACATGTCAAACAAGGGGATCCCTTGTCACCGTTGCTTTTTAATATTGCCATGGACACTTCATTAACTACGTTGGAAGAAAAAGATATGGGCTTTAGACTGGATGGTGACTCATCTCATTGCATTGTACCTTAGACGCATTACCTAAAACATCTTTAACTATTTTAAGGTTGTAAATCTGATCCGTTTTGTGTGCCTTTACCGACGATATAGCTCTTCTGAATGATTCTTTTTCAAACTTGGTTAAAAACCTCTCAATTCTTGACAAATTTTGTGGTAAGACAGGGCTCAAAATAAATATTAAGAAAACAGCTAGGTTTTGTAAATCTCATCCTTTTAATTTAATAATATGAGCCCTTGGAAAATCAATGGCAACGATCTCAAATTTATCTCACCAGGGAACTTTGAAAAATATCTTGGTGTGAGGATTGACCCCGGGTAGGACAAAGAATTGAAACCTAGAACACCAAATTTCAATTATGGGTCAGTAATTTAATGCTGAACCTTCTGAAATCCTCTTAATGTTCCGATATTCTAAAAGCCTTTATTATTCCTTGTTTTTATTATCATCTGGTTTTAACAGAAGCCTCACAAAATACATTGATTTGGATGGCATCATTAAGAAGGTTGTTAAGAATATGTTACATCTGCCAAAGGATATATCTGATGGTAGTTTATATTCTAAGACAAGGAATGGAAGCTTGGGATTTCCAAATTTGCAATTCAAATTCCTATTGCAATATTCCAGAAAATGGATTCATTGAGATCTTATACTGATAAGACAGTTATGGCTTCCTCAATGTGGACATTGTGCAGAAAGTGGATCAGATTTACAATCTTAAACTAGTTAAAGACATTTTAGATAATGCATCTAAGGTGCCTTTGCCAGTTGTTTGCCATGTCCCTGTTCATGAGAGTTTAATAATTTTAATAATATTCTTCTGGGCAGTTGTAAAGTAGGTTTATGGGGGTAAGTATAGCTGGGTCTATCTGTGTGTGATTTAACTACATTTGGAGTCAAGCTTTAACTCATCAACAGAAGCTTCGTGCTTGATATGCTAATGAGTAAACATGGGTGCTGTCTTAGCATGTAAGGTGTGAAGGGAGATTTGGATTTCAAAGGGTTTGCAGTCTGTTTACAACTAGCCAGATAAACAAGGCTAAGGAATGTGTTTATTTTTCCCCAAGATTACTGACAATAAATAGTAGCAACATGAAAGCTTTTATAAAAGCAAAATACTGTGGATGCTGGAAATCTGAAACAAAAACAAAAATTGCTGGAAAAACTCAGCTGGTCTGACAGCATCTGTGGAGAGAAAGACAGAGTAAACGTTTCGAGTCTGAAGAAGTTCTGAAGAAGTATGTTCTGAAGGAGAGTCATATGGACTCGCCATGAAAGTTTTTATTTTGTGAGGAAGATACAGTTTCAAAGATATACTAAACAATAGAATTTACATATTAATAAGAATTAATAGAATTAATTAATTAATATAATTTACATAATAATAAGAGAGAAACATATATAAAGGAGAATGAGGCTATGTGTCAGGAGAAGGCCATGTGAGATCTAACAGAAGTGTGTGAAGTAGCTTTAATAAAGCCTCCAGTACTTGTGCATAAGTCTGCCGTCTACTGAAGATTGAGGAAAGCCATTTGGGGACTTCCACTATCCAGGGTATTCTGTTAATTTGCTGGATCTGTTTAAAATCTCAAATCTTTTTGGACTGTTGCCTTAAAGGGGGTGTAACTAGGAGTCAGGTTAATTAGGAATTTTTAAGAGTTATTGTAGAAATTTGTAGCCTTATGTATGTGCTTGAAATCTTTTATTTTGTTAATAAATATTTTAATTAATTTAGTTTTAAAATCTCAAAGGCCTGAATTTTTCCGTTGGTGAGTCGGGGGCGGGGCTCGCCGATATAAAAATGATGCGGGATGATGTCGGGGGGAACCCTTGACATCATCCCACCTCATTTAAATATTCAGGAAGGCGGGTGGACAGTGCGATCAGCTGTCTGCCCGCTGACCTGTCAATGGCCACTTGAGGCCATTGACAGGATCATTAAGGCAATTAAAAACCCTGCCCGTCCAACCTTAAGAATGGCAGGCAGGCCAGGAGCCCCAGCAGGCTTCTGAAAAAGCATGAAACCTCATCCACTGGCGGGATGAGGTTTCATGTCTGTTTTTAAAAATTTTAATAAAGTTTTAGTCATATTTATTAACATGTCCCATCTCGTGTGACATTGTCGCATGAAAGGGACATGTTAATTTTTTTATTATGCTATTTTTGATATTTAAAACACTGTCAGTGATCTCCCTGAGACAGCACTTAGTACCAGGGAGATGTACGCTCTTTCACGCCTTGTTAGAATTCGAAAATATGCATTTGATAATTTTATCAATGTTTTAGCTAGCAGGACAGGTTGATAAGGTGGTCAAGAAAGCATATGGGAGCCTTTCATTTGTTAGCTGAAGCAGAGAAAATAAGAGCTGCGTGGTTATGCTGGGACTATATATAACATTAGGCCACAACTTGAGTACTGTGTGCAGTTCTGGTCACCTCATTACAAAAAGGATGTAATTGCTGTAGCAAGAGTAGAGAGGAGATTTACGAGGATGTTGCCAAGTCTAGAAAATTGCAGCTGTGAGGAAAGATTGGGTAGGCTGAGGTTGTTCTCCTTGGAACAGAGGTGGCTGAGGGGGGATTTGATTGAGATGCACAAAATTCTGAGAGGCCTGGATAGAGTGGCTGGGAAGGGCCTGTTTACTTTAGCAGAGAGGTCAGTAACTTGGGGGCACAGATTTAAAGTGATTGGTAGAAAGATTAGAGGGGAGATGAGGAAAACGTTTTTACCCAGAGGATTGTGAGGGCCTGGAACTCACTGCCTGTGAGGGTGAGAGAGAGGCAGAAACCCTCAACTCATTTAAGAGGTATCTGGATATGCACCTCAAGTGCTGTAATCTGCAGGGCTATTGACCAAATGCTGGAAAGTGGGGTTAGTTGAGGTGACTCGATTTTGGCCAGCGCAAACACGATGGCCCAAGTGTCTTCTTCCTGTGCCATAAGCTCTCTATGATTTTATGATGTGAGCAATGCTGACAAAAATGAACTTGTTGCCAAACGCTAGTTGCCCTAAAAAGGTGGTGGTGGGTCTTGCCCTTGAACTACTACAGTCCCAAGTAGTGCACTGACAAAGGAATTCTGAAATATCGCCTCAATGATGATGAAAGAATGCAACATACACCCAAGTCGGCATGGTGTGTAATTTGGAGATGCTTCCATGACATTACTGCCTTTGTCTTTGGTAGTGGGATTGGTCATGTTGTTGGTACTGGTCACAGAGGGCAGAGTTGTGAGGTTGCCAAAGTAAACTTGGTGAATTACTGAAGCGTAGATTGTAAATGCAGTGACATTGGACTTGTCCTAGGCAGGAACTAGCTGTAGTGCACAAGTCTTCAGCATTACAGCCAGGATGCAGTCAGGTCCCCTAATCTTTGCTGTGTCCGATGCACTTAGCCATTTATTAATGTCATGTGGAGTGATCCAAATTAATTGGACATGGGCATTTATTGTTGAGGGGATTGTCGGCAAAGGTGAAGTAGGATCATTCACTAAACACTTTTAGCTGACTTGCAAACACTTGAGCTTTGTTTCTCTCACTTCTTTGCAGGATTTGTAGGTGTGTAAGTGTAGGTGACTTTGCAGGTGTGTAAGAAAGGCAAGGTTACAGTGATCATGGGGGATTTCAATATGCAGGTAGACTGGGAAAATCAGGTTGGTAGTGGATCCCAAGAAAAGGAATTTGTGAAATGTCTACGAGATGGCTTTTTGGAGCAGCTTGTGGTGAAGCCCACTAGGGAACAGGCAATTCTAGATTTAGTGATGTGTATTGAGGCAGACTTGATAAGGGAGCTGAAGGTGAAGGAACCCTTAGGAGGAAGTGACCATAATATGATAGAATTTACTCTGCAATCTGAGAGGAAAAAGCTGGAATCAGATATAACGGTATTACAGTTGAATAAAGGCAACTATAGAGGCATGAGGGAGGAGCTGGCCAGAATTGACTGGGAGATGAGCCTAGCAGGAATTCAGTGGAACAGCAATGGCAGGGGTTTCTGGCAGTAATTTGGGAGACACAGCAAAAATTCATCCCTAGGAAGAAGAAGCATACTAAAGGGAGGACGAGGCAACCATGGCTGACAAGGGAAGTCAGGGACAGCATAAAAGCTAAAGAGAAAGCATACAATGCGGCAAAGAGCAGTGAGAAACCAGGGGATTGGGAAGCCTACAAAGACCAACAAAGGACAACTAAAAAAGAAATAAGGAGGGAGAAGATTAAATATGAGGGTAAACTAGCAAGTAATATAAAAAAAATTGAATGTTTTTTTTTAGATATATAAAGGGTAAGAGCGAGGCAAAAGTGGACATTGGGCCGCTGAAAAATGACACTGGAGAAGTAGTAGTGGGGAACAAAGAAATGACGGAGGAACTGAATAGGTACTTTGCGTCAGTCTTCACAGTGGAAAACATGAGTGACATCCCCAAAGTTCAAGAGAGTCGGGGGGGCAGAGGTGAGTATGGTGGCCACTACCAAGGAGAAGGTGCTAGGAAAACTTAAAGGTCTGAAGGTGGATAAATCACCTGGACCAGATGGATTACACCCTAGAGTTCTGAAGGAGATAGTGGAGGCGTTAGTGGTGATCTTTCAGGAATCACTGGAGCCAGGGAGGGTCCCAGAGGACTGGAAAATTGCTAACGTAACCCCCCTGTTTAAGAAGGGAGTGAGGCAAAAGACGGGAAATTACAGGCCGATTAGCCTGACCTCGGTCGTTGGTAAGATTTTAGAGTCCATTATTAAGGATGAGATTTCAGAATACTTGGAAGTGCATGGTAAAATAGGGCAAAGTCAGCATGGTTTCATCAAGGGGAGGTCATGCCTGACAAATCTGTTAGAATTCTTTGAGGAGGTAACGAGTAGGTTAGACAAAGGAGAGCCAACTACTTGAACTTCCAGAAGGCCTTTGACAAGGTGCCGGACAGGAGGCTGGTCAGTAAGATAAGAGCCCATGGTGTTAGAGGCAAGGTACTAGCATGGATAGAAGGTTGGCTGTCTGGCAGGAGACAGAGAGTGGGGATAAGGGGGTCCTTCTCAGGATGGCGGCTGGTGATTAGTGGAAATCCGCAGGGGTCAGTGTTGGGACCACAACTTATCACTTTATACATTAATGATCTGGAGGAAAGAACTGAGGGCATCCTGGCTAAGTTTGCAGATGATACAAAGATAGGTGGAGGGACAGGTAGTATTGAGGAGGCAAGGAGGCTGCAGAAGGATTTGGACAGGTTAGGAGAATGAGCAAAGAAGTGGCAGATGGAATACAACGTGGGTAAATGTGAGGTCATGCACTTTGGTAGGAAGAATAGAAGCATAGACTATTTCTTAAATGGGGAGAGAATTCAGAAATCTGGAGTGCAAAGGGTCTTGGGAGTCCTAGTCCAGGATTCTCTTAATGTTAACTTGCAGGTTGAGTCAGTAGTTAGGAAGGCAAATGCAATGTTGGCATTTATTTTGAGAGGACTAGAATATAAAAACAGGGATGTGCTGCTGAGGCTTTATAAGGCTCTGGTCAGACCACATTTAGAATATTGTGAGCAATTTTGGGCCCCATATCTCAGGAGGAGGTTCACAAGAATGATCCCAGTAATGAAAGGCTTAACATATGAGGAACGTTTGAGGACTCTGGGTCCATACTCGATGGAGTTTAGAAGGATGAGGGGGGATCTGATTGAAACTTACAGAATATTGAAAGGCCTGGATAGAGTGGATGTGGGGAAGATGTTTCCATTAGTAGGAGAGACTAGGATCCGAGGGCACAGCCTCAGAGTAAAGGGAAGACCTTTTAGAACAGAGATGAGGAGAAACTTCTTTAGCCAGAGAGTGGTGAATCTATGGAATTCATTGCCACAGAAGGCTGTGGAGGCCAGGTCATTGAGTGTATTTAAGACCGAGATAGATAGGTTCTTGATTGGTAAGGGGATCAAAGGTTACAGGGAGAAGGTGGGAGAATGGGTTTGAGAAACGTATCAGCCATGATTGAATGGCGGAGCAGACTTGATGGGCTGAATGGCCTAATTTCTGCTGCTATGTCTCATGATCTTATGGACTTCACCATGTTTGTGGATGTTCACAGTACATCTTCCTTAGATTAGTTGCTAGGTTGTCTGCTGATGTGCTCAGATGACAGCTTTACCCCGACCCTTTGCTGCTTTTAGCACATGAAATAATCCTATATAATCACTTCACTAGGTTCAGAGATCATTCTAAGAGATACCTGTATTGTGCCATGTCACTCATATACACTCTGAATTGAACCAGGGTTGGTGTCTTAGCTTGACTGATGATCAAGGATGGATGGATATGCCTGGTCATGAAATGCAGATAGCGGTGTGATCCAGTTGTGCTGCTGCTGATGGCTCTCACCATTTACACCCAGGGCAATACTGGACAGGCATGCCTACGACAAGTTTGTTGGTGAGGATGGAGTCAAGTAGCTTAGTCCCTCATGTTGGTTTCCTCATCATTGAAACAAGCACAGTTTGGCAATAATGGCATCCAGGACTGCCTGCTTGGATAGTGGTGTACTACTAAGCTACTTTTCATCATGGACATGATCCAGGGAGCCTTCTATTCTCTGGCGTCCCTCAGCTTTTCAATGTCATGATCAAGATTCATCAGTTGACCAGGTTTTCTTGACCTTGTTTGACTTGAAGCCATGGGGTTTCATAGAGTCTGGAGTCAGTAAGACTGCCATGGCCATCCTTATCCAAATATATCCCTTGTGTTCTCACCTCTGCTGGTGGGACAGGACATACCCAGGAGACAGAGGAATCTGGAATGTTGACTCATAGATAAGACGATGTTGGACTGTGGATTGCCTTGTCTGAAGGGCAGCTCTTCCATCTTGGATACCAGCCCTTAGATATTGCAGCGTTGACTGGAGAGAGATTGCTTTAGCCTTATCCTGATGGGATGTTTGGGTAATAGTTGATTAGCTCCATCTAACTTTTTTTCTTACTGAATCTTGCTTGTTTGTAGCTGGATAACTTGTTGGGCCACTTGGAAGGCATCAAGACTCAACCAAGTAGTGTGGAACTTGAGTCACATATAGGCTAGACTGGGCAGATGTGGCTGGCTATTCTCCCTGCAGGACTTGAGTAAACCAGTTGGATCTTCACAACAATCTAGAAGCTTTCATAATTATTTTTTCTTAGTGTTGGTCCACAAATTGCCAGATTTCTTGAATTCAGATTCGCAACGTCATGGTGAAATTTTAAGTGCATGACCTCAGATGTTTTTCTATTTTTTACCAGAGGTAAGAAAACTTTGAATGGGTTAGAAGAACATATCATTAAATGAATGCTACTAATTGTTCGTGTTGCTGGTAAAGTGCTGAATGATCTGCTGAATTATGCTACTTTAGATTTGAAAAAATGAGCTTAAATTCCACGTGGAAAAATTTGCATTCTTGCAGTCTAGTGCTGAATGTTGAACTGTTTTAGGTCAGTAGTGCTGGCATTTCCTAATTTATGCTATGAAAATAACAATTGTAGACTGTTTTGTTGCATTAGAGAACTGAACACATTCTTTACAAGATGAAAGAATACACAGTTTGTAAATAAGAGAAATATATTTGCATGTAAAGTAATTCATGTTTTCATAGAATTTTAACATTTTGTGCTGTTTCAGTATTTAGTAGAACTGCCCGTGCCCTTCGATGAATACTAATGGCTTTTATTTATTTCAAAAACAGAATTACCTGGAAAAACTCAGCAGGTCTGGCAGCATCAGCGGAGAAGAAAAGAGTTGACCTTTCGAGTCCTCATGACCCTTCGACAGAACTAGGCGAATCCCAGGAAGGGGTGAAATATAAGCTGGTTTAAGGTGGTGGGGGGGTGGGGTTGGGTGGGGGGGAGAGAAGTGGAGTGGGGTGGTGTGGTTGTAGGCAAAAGCAGTGATAGAAGCAGATCATCAAAAGATGTCACAGACAGCAGAACAAAAGAACACATAGGTGTCGAAGTTGGTGATGTTATCTAAATGAATGTGCTAATTATGAATGGATGGTAGGGCACTCAAGGTATAGCTCTATTGGGGGTGGGGGGAGCATAAAAGATTTAAGAGTATTTTAAAATAATGGAAATAGGTGGGAAAAAGAAAAATCTATATCATTTATTGAAGAAAAAAACAAAAGGAAGGGGGAAGAAACAAGGGGGGTGGGGATGGAGGGGGGAGGTCAAGACCTAAAGTTGTTGAATTCAATATTCAGTCCGCAAGGCTGTAAAGTGCCTAGTCGGAAGATGAGGTGTTGTTCCTCCAGTTTGCGTTGGGCTTCACTGGAACAATGCAGCAAGCCAAGGACAGACATGTGGGCAAGAGAGCAGGGTGGAGTGTTGAAATGGCAAGCAACAGGGAGGTTTGGGTCATTCTTGCGGACAGACCGCAGGTGTTCTGCAAAGCGGTCGCCCAGTTTACGTTTGGTCTCTCCAATGTAGAGGAGACCGCATTGGGAGCAACGAATGCAGTAGACTAAGTTGGGGGAAATGCAAGTGAACTGTTGCTTCACTTGAAAGGAGTGTTTGGGCCCTTGGAAGGTGAGGAGAGTAGAAGTGAAGGGGCAGGTGTTACATCTTTTGCATGGGCATGGGGTGGTACCATAGGTGGGGGTTGGGGAGTAGGGGGTGATGGAGGAGTGGACCAGGGTGTCCCAGAGGGAACGATCCCTATGGAATGCCAACAGTGGGGGTGAAGGGAAGATGTGTTTGATAGTGGCATCATGCTGGAGTTGGCGGAAATGGCGGAGGATGATCCTTTGAATGCGGAGGCTGGTGGGGTGATAAGTGAGGACAAGGGGGACCCTATCATGTTTCTGGGAGGGAAGAGAAGGCGTGAGGGCGGATGCGCGGGAGATGGGCCGGACACAGTTGAGAGCCCTGTCAACAACCGTGGGTGGAAAACCTCGGTTAAGGAAGAAGGAGGACATGTCAGAGGAACTGTTTTTGAAGGTTGCATCAGCGGAACAGATGCGACGGAGGCGAAGGAACTGAGAGAATGGGATGGAGTCCTTACAGGAAGCGGGGTGTGAGGAGCTGTAGTCAAGGTAGCTGTGGGAGTCGGTAGGCTTGTAATGGATATTGGTGGACAGTCTATCACCAGAGATTGAGACAGCGAGGTCAAGGAAGGGAAGGGAAGTGTCAGAGATGGACCACGTGAAAATGATGGAGTGGTGGAAATTGGAAGCAAAATTAATAAATTTTTCTAAGTCCTGACAAGAGCACGAAGCAGCACCGGAGTAATCATCGATGTACCGGAGAAAGAGTTGTGGAAGGGGGCCGGAGTAGGACTGGAACAAGGAATGTTCCACATACCCCATAAAGATACAGGCATAGCTGGGGCCCATGTGGGTACCCATAGCCACACCATTTATTTGGAGGAAGTGAGTGAGAGGAGTTGAAGGCGAAATTGTTCAGTGTGAGAACAAGTTGAGCCAGACGGAGGAGAGTAGTGTGGATGGGGATTGTTCGGGCCTCTGTTTGAGGAAGAAGCTAAGGGCCCTCAGACCATCCTGGTGGGGGATGGAGGTGTACAGGAATTGGACGTCCATGGTGAAGAGGAAGCGGTTGGGGCCAGGGAACTGGAAATTGTTGATGTGACGTAAGGTGTCAGAGGAATCACGGATGTAGGTGGGGAGGGACTGGACAAGGGGAGAGAGAAGGGAGTCAAGATAACGAGAAATGAGTTCTGTGGGGCAGGAGCAAGCTGACAAGCTTGCCCCACAGAACTCATTTCTCGTTATCTTGACTCCCTTCTCTCTTCCCTTGTCCAGTCCCTCCCCACCTACATCCGTGATTCCTCTGACACCTTACGTCACATCAACAATTTCCAGTTCCCTGGCCCCAACCGCTTCCTCTTCACCATGGACGTCCAATTCCTGTACACCTCCATCCCCCACCAGGATGGTCTGAGGGCCCTTAGCTTCTTCCTCAAACAGAGGCCCGAACAATCCCCATCCACACTACTCTCCTCCGTCTGGCTCAACTTGTTCTCACACTGAACAATTTCGCCTTCAACTCCTCTCACTCACTTCCTCCAAATAAATGGTGTGGCTATGGGTACCCACATGGGACCCAGCTATGCCTGTATCTTTATGGGGTATGTGGAACATTCCTTGTTCCAGTCATACTCCGGCCCCCTTCCACAACTCTTTCTCCGGTACATCGATGATTACTCCGGTGCTGCTTCGTGCTCTTGTCAGGACTTAGAAAAATTTATTAATTTTGCTTCCAATTTCCACCCCTCCATCATTTTCACGTGGTCCATCTCTGACACTTCCCTTCCCTTCCTTGACCTCGCTGTCTCAATCTCTGGTGATAGACTGTCCACCAATATCCATTACAAGCCTACCGACTCCCACAGCTACCTTGACTACAGCTCCTCACACCCCGCTTCCTGTAAGGACTCCATCCCATTCTCTCAGTTCCTTCGCCTCCGTCGCATCTGTTCCACTGATGCAACCTTCAAAAACAGTTCCTCTGACATGTCCTCCTTCTTCCTTAACCGAGGTTTTCCACCCACGGTTGTTGACAGGGCTCTCAACTGTGTCCGGCCCATCTCCCGCGCATCCGCCCTCACGCCTTCTCTTCCCTCCCAGAAACATGATAGGGACCCCCTTGTCCTCACTTATCACCCCACCAGCCTCCGCATTCAAAGGATCATCCTCCGCCATTTCCGCCAACTCCAGCATGATGCCACTACCAAACACATCTTCCCTTCACCCCCACTGTTGGCATTCCATAGGGATCATTCCCTCTGGGACACCCTGGTCCACTCCTCCATCACCCCCTACTCCCCAACCCCCACCTATGGCACCACCCCATGCAAAAGATGTAACACCTGCCCCTTCACTTCTACTCTCCTCACCGTCCAAGGGCCCAAACACTCCTTTCAAGTGAAGCAACATTTCACTTGCATTTCCCCCAACTTAGTCTACTGCATTCGTTGCTCCCAATGCGGTCTCCTCTACATTGGAGAGACCAAACGTAAACTGGGCGACCGCTTTGCAGAACACCTGCGGTCTGTCCGCAAGAATGACCCAAACCTCCCTGTTGCTTGCCATTTCAACACTCCACCCTGCTCTCTTGCCCACATGTCTGTCCTTGGCTTGCTGCATTGTTCCAGTGAAGCCCAACGCAAACTGGAGGAACAACACCTCATCTTCCGACTAGGCACTTTACAGCCTTGCGGACTGAATATTGAATTCAACAACTTTAGGTCTTGACCTCCCCCCTCCATCCCCACCCCCTTTCTGTTTCTTCCCCCTTCCTTTTGTTTTTTTTTCCAATAAATGATATAGATTTTTCTTTTTCCCACCTATTTCCATTATTTTAAAATACTTTTAAATCTTTTATGCTCCCCCCACCCCCACTAGAGCTATACCTTGAGTGCCCTACCATCCATTCTTAATTAGCACATTCATTTAGATAATATCACCAACTTCGACACCTGTGTTCTTTTGTTCTGCTGTCTATGACATCTTTTGATGATCTGCTTCTATCACTGCTTTTGCCTACAACCACACCACTCCCCTCCACTTCCCTCCCCCCACCCCCCACCACCTTAAACCAGCTTATATTTCACCCCTCCTGGGATTCGCCTAGTTCTGTCGAAGGGTCATGAGGACTCGAAAGGTCAACTCTTTTCTTCTCCGCCGATGCTGCCAGACCTGCTGAGTTTTTCCAGGTAATTCTGTTTTTGTTCTGGATTTCCAGCATCTGCAGTTTTTTGTTTTTTGCTTTTATTTATTTGTTGCCCTAACCTAGTATAGTGGAAACCCATTTAAAATAGCATAAAGGAACATTGACATTAAAATTTTTATATATAAATTTCTCTGCTTAAACATGTAACAGAGTGTGCAGCGACGTTCATTTTGGTATTGATCAAAAGCTCTATGTTGATCAGCACTGAAACAGGGGAAATTGGCTTTGAATACTCCACCTCCTCCCTGACGCACAAGTTACAGAGGCAAGACGAACATGTTGTTGAGTTACCTCAGAGATCATATGGGTCATACCTAGCACAAAGGGGGATGGTTGTGGTTATTGGAGGTCAGTCATCTTAGTTCGAGGACATCACTGCAGGAGTTTCTCAGGGTAGTGCCCTTTGCCCAGCCATCTTCAGCTGCTTCATCAGTGGTCTTCCTTCCATCATAAGTAGGGATGTTCGCTGCTGGTTGCACAATGTTCACCACCATTAGTGACTCCTCAGATACCGAAGCAGTCCAAATGCAGCAAGACCTGAACAATATCCAGGCTTGGACTGACAAGTGGCAAATAACATTTGTGCCACACAAGTGCCAGTCAAATACCATCTCCAACAAGAGAGAATTTAATCATTGCCCTTGACATTCAGTGGCATTACCATCACTGAATCCCCAACTGTCAACATCCAGGGGGTTGCCATTGATCAGAAACTGAACTGGATTAGCCATATAAATACTGTGGCTACAATAGCAGGTCAGAAGCTAGGAATCCTGTAGTAAGTAACTCACCACCTGACTCTCCAAAGCCTGTCCACCATCTACAGGGCACATGTCAGGACTGTGACCGAATGCTCTCCGTTTGCCTGAATGAGTGCAGCTCCAACAACACTCAAGTAGCTTGACACCATGCAGGACAAAGCAGCCCGCTTGATTGGCACCTCATCCACAAACATTCACTCCCTCTACCACTGATACACAGTGATAGCACTGCAGGAACTCACCAAAGCTCCTTCGACAGCACCTCCCAAACCCATGACCACTACCATCTAGAAGGGCAAGGGCAACAAATGCATGGAAACACCAACACCTGGAAGTTCCCCTCCAAGCCACACATCATTCTGATTTGGAAATATATTGCTGATCCTTCATTGCCACTGAGTCAAAATCCTGGAATTCCCTTCCAGATAGTACTGTGAGTGTACCTACAGCTAATTGACTGCAGTGGTTCAAGAAGGCAGCTCACTACCACCTCCTTGAGGGCAAGTAGGGATGGGCAATAAATGCTGGCCTAGTCAGCGACGCCCACATCCCATGAATGAATTTTAAAAAAAGACTCTTCATTGCTATATTTTTCATTATTATACACACAGATAGAAACATCAGTTTGACACCAGCTTATAATATACTTACTCTAATGCTCAAGAATACTGCTTGTTTAAAAAGAGATTGCATCTTTCCATTGGAGAGCTTGACTCTTCCTATCCTCTACATTATATGCCATTGCATATGGTCACTATTTTTCTCTTGTCATTTTCAGTAATGCTTACAGTGCTCTAGGCAATCGAAAATATTTTCTGTTCAGTGATATTTGGTTTTAACTTCTTTTCCAATTTAGTCGGCTTCTCGCAATAATATTGAATGATGGCTCCTTTTCGGTTTGTGAAAATTCTCAAAGCTGTCAAGACAGTTAAATATTATTTCCTCAAAAATGTTCACTGAGATTTTCAAGTACTTGAAGTTTGTAGGAGCAATGACTTCCACCTTTTGGCCATGCCCCCATACTGGCCATAGAAGGAAACAAGATGTTTCATTAGACCTATCTTGCATATGTCTAACTTAATCTTATCAGCTTTATTAAATATCATTTAAAAATGTATTCAGTATCTATATTTATAGGGCAGTTGTCTGGGAATGTGGAATAGTTTACTTTCCAGATACATTTTCAGAGGTTAGATTTGTATCTGTAAAATTTATATATCCAAAGTAAAGTTAGTTAAATAATAGATTTTCTCAATTTGTGATGGGGGAGGAAAGAGAAATTTTTTTGTAACGCTACCTCTTGTGCCCATGGTTATTGTTTGAAAATTGAAGCTTTCTTAGTATTCATAGCTGGATTTATTTAACTATTTATCCAGTGTTAATAGAATAAATACACATGCGATATTAATACAATAATGATCTGCATATATCAGGAGTGGCCAAACCGTGGCTTGCGAGCCATATGTGACTCTTTTAAAGTCCAGCTCCCAATTTTTACACACACACTGCAGCTTTACAGATAAAGTGGGCCGTTGCTAAAGCAGGGAATTAATCAGGACCATTTTGAAGAATCCTGGGGCCCTGGCTGGGCACGTGGAGCCACTGCAACTTCCAGTCCAACCCTGACCTGACTAGTCCAGCCTGATTTCTGAGAGTCGGTGATGCAGAGGCCACACCCCCAGTAACTGATGCTCCCGCGTGTAGCCAACAGGGTGCCTTGCTGCACTGGATCATCTGCAAGGTGCTGCCTCGGCTGTGGGAATTGATCCCCTGAATGGGGTTGGAGGGAGACCGAGAGCCGGGATGGAGTGAAAAGGTTGAGCCTGAGGTGGGAAGCTGAGAGCAGTGGGGTGGTGGTGGTGGCGGCAGTGTGTGAGACTGAGAATTGGGGCCTAGGGTTTGTCTCCCACATCTGGGCAAGGTGGAGAAATCCAGGTTGCTGGGAAGTTGGAGTAGAAGGAGGGGATGTGTGGGTCTGAATGGTGAAGGAGGGCTTGTGTGAGTGAGCAGGGGCTGAGTGGCAGAGGGAGGGTATGAGTGAGTGTGTGTGGGCTGAATGGGGATGGAAGACTCTCGAATGTCTGGAAATTATCGTACGTGGCTGTAAGGTTCAGATAGTTTGGCCACCCTGGCATACATCCTTATTTGTTTGTTTCAGGAACCAGGCGATGGATAATATACTCTGCTTTTTAAAATTATATTCAGCTTTTGTGGTTAAAGGTTACTAAATTATTCATGCCCTAACTATGCCAGGATTTCCGTGACCAACTAAACCGGTAATGGCATGAATTCAGTGCATCATGATGTAGTTTCACCATACTTCAATTGAGACTATCTGAAGATGATAGCCAGATATTTGCATCGCCTTGCTGATTACATTATAACAGCTGAACTGAACATAATGCCTCACGTACCAAGTATTTTGGAATTGTGTCGTGAGGTTATGATCTTCTGACGTGAGTCTAGCTCCAGGAATCCAGTGTTATGGCACCAGATTTGTGTCAGTGCATTGATATTAGAGACAACGGATGCTTCAGTGATAAATATCATGCATATGTACTTAGTTTGGTTAGATTAGACTGTTTCCAAAAAGCAAGTGTTTGGGATTTCAGGTATTTGACAACACATTCAAATCATTTAGAAATGGTTACGACTAGCCCTCTGCTGACATGCAGAAGGGGTTAGGGATTATGGAGACTGGAGCAGTACACAGAAGTGTTCCCATTATGATTGCTGCAGAGTCAGAGGGGGGATGAGAATTTTTTTTCAATTTTTTGTGAATTATGATGAAAAGGAATGTATTGCCTGAAAAGGTGCTGGAAATAGATTCAAAAAGAAACAAAAAATGCGGGATTTTGGGGTGAAGGGAAGTGGGATTAATTGGTCACTCTTTCAGAGAGCTGGCACAGGCACGATTTGCCAAATAGCTTCCTTCTGTGCTGTATGATTCCATAATAGTCAGTTTAAACACTCATATTTTGAATAATCACTTTGTCACTTTGTGTCACTTTGGAGCCCTGTCTTTTGAATAATTTCTTGCTTCATTGAGGAGCCCATTAAGCACAGGCTAAGAACCTTTTGGAGACCGCCTGAAACCTTCTAGTGCGGCCTTGGCTTATTTGGCACTTTCTTGTAAATTTCAGCCATTCTGAATGGACTGAAACTATAAGGTCACAGAACAGTGTGTTATTTTCAAAATTCCCACTGAGTGACCTATTCAAAGGAATGTTGATGTGATTGTAAGTGCAGCATGCATTTTGTTAGAATGGTTCCAAGTAAATCTGAGAAGAGATGTTGTGATGTGATGTAAAGCAGAAAGAACAAATGTAATATATCAAAAAGGAACCTTCCCAGCATCGACACAGTTCTGTTTATTAGGGAAATGTCCATATATTAACAATGGAGTAATAATGGCTGTGACTGGAGGAAAAAAAGCTTAACTTGCAACTTATAAGAGAAGATAATATCACCACCTTCAACACCTCTTTGTCATTATGTCTATGACATCTTTTGGCTGTCTCCACCTATCACTGGCTCTCTATCCGTTCTACCTGTCTTCTCCACCCCCACCCCCCAACCAGCTTATATTTCACCTCTTTTTTCTATTTTTACTTGGTTCTGTTGAAGAGTCGTACAGACCCGAAACATTAACTGTGTTCCTCTCCGCAGATGCTGTCAGACCTGCTGAGTTCTTCCAGGTATTTTTATTTTTGTTTTTGTCTTGGATTTCCAGCATCTGCAGTTTTTTGCTTTTAACTTATAAGACACATTTGTTTTTTATATGGTGTCAGAGATATGTTACTTTAGGGAAAGTGATTTTTTAAGTCTCTTTTACCTTGTTCATCTTCATTGCTTTCTATTTCCCTCTCAAACTTGATCAGGTTGTTAGAATTACGAGGTTAATAAGATTATTTAATTTTAGGACTGTAGCTTTAAATTTAGGGTAAATGAAGGAGGGGGTCACATGACCTGTTGTGCAGCCTGCCTGACATTACACCTAGGTGGATTGATTGTTAGGGATCAAAGGAAGACTGTTTTACTGAAAAGAAGGTGCAAGATATTTGCATTTGGAGACAATTGCAACAGAATATACCATGGATAGACCTTAAGTCTCCTAAAGTCCAGAAGGGTGTTACAGGTATTGGATTGTTAATAGTTGTGCCATAAACTATACATTTATTTCAAAGATGAAAGGGAGTTGGGCATTTCTACATAGATACAAGCCTAATGTGTGATAAGTATGAAGGAAAATGAACCTTTCTGTAACCTAAAAGTATAGGTTGCCTACAAAAAAGAAAATGGTGTTTAGTCAATGGTGTTTTTTTAAACCATTTGTTACAGTAAAAGTTTTAAAAAGTGATATCTTCCCATGTTATTCTTTCAGCTAATAACTAGAAGTTTGAATCTCTTTTAAAGTTATTGCCTCTATGGAGATTGTAACAAGCTGTCTACGAAAACTTGCTTTCATTACCATATCTTCTTTCTCAGCAACTGGTTCCAACCTGTTCCACATGGATTCCAACTAAAATTTCACCCTTCATGTTTCAGATCCACCCCCAGATATAGGCATCTCCGAGACACTCATCATTCCTCAAAGGGCTATTCTCACTCCTTCCTGAAATCCACACTCGATACCGTGCCCTGCCGCATGCACACACTTGACCTCTCTGTATCTGAAAACTATCCTGGTCCACAGTTTCCTTTCATCCTTTGTCTCATCCAATGTCTGAACAACAAAACTGATCTTAAATTGGTTGTTAGTGTAATTCTTGGCACACTCTGGATTGTTCAACAAGTGCTGTCCAATTGTGGACTCGGCCTATTGCAAACAGCTGAAATAACATGCTGTCTGATACTATCTGCCAGTCATAGGGACGTCCAGCCTATGTACCTGGCATCGCACCAGCACTGAAATTAATTTACCACATCACTCACTTGTGTGATAGACAGTCTTTTGGCTTGATGGCAGCACCCTGTTAGTTGAAAATACCACTAATTAAGATTATAAGTTAGGCTCACAGTGTGGCTTGCAAGAAGCTACATATATTCATGTACAGGGGCATCTCCTCTGCAGGTAAAAGAAACATGTCCAGCCATTATGCCTTTTTTTAATTAAAAAAAAAAAGTGGGGGGGAGAAAATTCCCTGGTGCATTTCTCCATGGTAACGTCTTGACCAATCAGCACCCTTTTCCCATGCAGTATTAATTATTGCACCCTTTGAAATTTGGCATTTTTGCATCTGTCCTGATGAGTACAAGATGAGCAATACTCATGTTAAATTGTCTTAAACTCTTTTATGTCATTATTTACCAATGTCATTTCAGCACATTGCTGAAAATAGAAGAAAAAAGAAATAACTTAAGTGTTAAAATAATGTAATTTACAGGCCTGGCACAAATAAATTTGGCTGTTGATCAAATCCCTTGAAGTTCTAAGGTTAGATTTCAAGCTTCTAGTTGGTTGTCTATTGAGAGATGTTACATTTCAAGGTCTCTGCAATTCACTATTCACAGCAATAATTACAATTCCTTCAACTTAATGTGGCTTTATATTTATTTGACACTTCTAGAAAAATATCCCTCTTCATATTTTTATGGCTGCTAAGACAGTGACGTCGTCCATGTACATGGAGGCTTTGACCCAATTGCCTCCACTGCTTGGGATCGTCACCCCTCTTATGCCTGGATCCTTCCTGATGGACTCAGCAAAGAGTTCTATGCAACATAAAAACCGGATGGGAGAGAGGGCAGCTCTGCCTGACTCCAGATTTAATTGGAAAGCTTTCTGATTCCCACCCATTGATTGAATCTGCGCTACTGATGTTTGTGTAGAGCAGTTGGATCCAGTTTCAGATTCCCTCCCCAAAATCCATTTTGGTGAGCACATCCAACATGTAGGTGTGTGATACTCTGTCAAAGGTCTTCTCCTGGTCCAAGCAGATGAGGCAGGTGCCCACAATCCTGTCCTGTACATAGGCAATCGTATCCCTGAGTGGTGTGAGGCTGTCAGAGATCTTCCTGCCGGGTACAGCTCAGATCTGGTCAAGGTGGATCACCAACTCCAGAGCAGACTTGACCCGATTGGTGATGATGTTGGACAGAATCTTACGGTGTACATTCAACAGTGAGGTGGGTCGCCAATTTCTAATTTCCTCCCTTTCCCCCTTGCACTTGTGGATGAGGGTGATGATGCCTTTCCTCATGAATCCCAACATGCTGCCTTCTAGAAGCATACTCTTGTACACTTATAGCAGGTCTGGGCCGATGCATCCCAGAGCCGAATACAACTCAGCCGGTAAGCCATCGTTTCCGGGAGTCTTGCTCTTCTCGAGGGACTCAAGGGCCTTAGTCAATTCATCAGGAGTTAGCGGTTTGTCCAGTTTCTCCCATATGCTGTTGTCTAAGACCTCTGTGATTGAGGACAGGAAGGACAGGGAGGCCATGCTGTCTGTGGGCTTCACGTCATACAATCCGGCATAAAAGAACTTACTGATCCTCAAAATGTTGGACTGTAATGACTTTACTGAGCTGCCTTCCTCCTTGACATCGACTGCAACCAGAGCAGGTTCAGCATGTTTTTCTGGCATTGGGCCATTTTCCTCAGTTCCTTCTAGACACCTTTGAGAATGAAAAACTTCTTGATGTTCTCCTCAATTGTTTCCCACCAGTGCCTTTGCAGGTACAGTTGTAGCCTTACAGGCTGGTTAGATCTTAAATGCCTCTGACTCACAACACAAACTCCTTTCTGTTTATACCTAGCTTCCCCTTTGAATGTAAATTTTCCATTGTATTACTCGGTTTTTAAATTTTACCTCTCCTAATAATAATCCTTTCATTCCACCAATTTTATTAGTAATATAAACACATTGCTTGGCCTCTCCCAGCTAAGTGCAAGATTTTACCCACTCTTTTAAATGGTTTATTCAACAAATGCAAATTGCACTCTAGATAAACATAAGGAAGTTAAAAGGTAATTAACACCTCAAAACTACTATACATCAAAGCACCCGGACTAGTTGGCTTTAACCCAATTCAGACACACATACACACAGACCCTTCTACAATTCCAGCTAAAAAATAATTTCCAATAACATTTTAGACATTAATATTTCTTCATGACATTAGTGACCATTGATGAGTATCTGAAAAATTGAGTCATGGAGTTTTGTAACTTCTTCTCAGGTTTTTATCTCAGGTTATCAGTGGTATTTTTTTTTTGCCTGTGATGTTTCTTGTTGCATGCTGCTACTATTTGTGTTTTGCTTCAGATAATTTTAGACATTAATTTTGTGGCATTTATTACTACTGAAAATAATTTGCTCAAGAAATTTAGCATTAATATTTATTTTTAAAATATAATAAAATTCACCAGGCAATAGGGGTTATCACAATTCAAAAACAGAAGTAAGATCATAAGAAAATCTCTGGAAAGAGAGGAGTATAATTACACCAAAGCTAGCACGTTAATAGGAAACGAGCAGGATCATCAGCAATGCTGGCTTTTACATAACAATTTTATTCTCCACTCAGAAAAAGAGAAACAGACAGACACACATACATGTGCACGCACACCCACACACACTACACCAACTTGCGTAGGTCACAGAGCATACAATAGAATTAACATTAATGTTTATATTAGACGGAAGGAATCTCTTTAGCTCCTTTCACATAAAATCTTAATAATTATGAAAGGGCTAAATTATTTCCTGCTAGTTTTTTTGGGGCTATAACTAATGTTTTATCTAGATTTTTTTCTAGTTCTCTTAAAAGATAACTCTTTAAAAACGCAAGAATTGAATAGTGCAATTTGCACTCCTAAACATCAGTTTGTGTATTTAGATCTTGTAGTAGTGGCTATAAGGTATGCTCCATGGCCCGTGCAATTCAGTGTACTGGGTGTATGGTGTTTCTCTCTGTTTCTCTGTAGAGAATAAAATTGGTTGGGATGTAAAAGCCCGCATTGCCCACAATCTTGCTTGTTTCCTATTAACATGTTTGCTCTTGATATAATTATATTCAGACACTTTCTTACGATTTTAACTTCTGTTTTGGAATTGTAATCCTAGTAAATCTAATTTTCTTATTTTAAAAATATTTGGTTCTTATTAGCGTAATTAATATGTCCTTCAAATTTTCTGTCATTTTTTGGTGGGGGAAGCATATTCTCAACAGAAATATAGGAATATTCGTACTATCAATAATTTTCCCTCTTTGTTATTCCTATAGTTTGCTCCATAAAAATGTCTAGTTCCTCCTTCCTCACACTGCTCACTTTTATAACTTAAAGTTGCAGTTTGTAATTGTTTAAAGAAAAGCTGATTTAAGATAGGAAGAAGCAACGGTAATTATAATTTTGAGTTGCTCTTATTTGATTTCAAATAGCAAATTTTCCAGGCAACATAGCTTTGTAACTGCTGTTTGAGTTGTGTGGTTTGAAATGTGCTTGAAGCTTGATCATTACAGGATGTGGTCAGGCACATGCTGCTGCAGCTTTTACACTTGCAATGAAGAGAGGTTGAAAGCTTCATGCCACTGGGTTTATGTCATGATAGAGTTAGTTGCAAATAAATTTGGAAACAGATGACTTCCTGAATCATTTTGGGTATCCCTGATTTTAAGTAATTTGCTGAAGATTTTTGTTAAGCATCCCTGAATGTGGCAAGTGATGTAAACATGGGAGACTGTTGGAGCAATACTGAGGTAAAGTGAAGAAGTGATTTGTAGGAATGTGTAAGCTGTAAACTGTGGCAGTTTGTAATTTAATGCCACCAGGTCTGGGGTGAGGTGATATTTGATATCCTTTGTATTATACTGAAATATACCAATAAAGCAAAATAACCAAGTTTATCACTTAGTTTAATGTAAATTATTACAGTGGCTAAAGACTTATACAAATTTGTTTTCGTATCGGTCAGACTGATGGAAACATTTTTTAAAAGTAGCTGCAGAATTTAGATTTTATGATCATCTTGTCACAACAAAATGCTATTTTATATTCTTGTTAAGATTTTCAATATAAGTAGAAAAGTGTTGAATGCAGACTATTTTAATGCCTGAAAAAATCCTTTAATGATCTCAAACATACTTTGATTTCTTTTTAAGTATCTGCCTCTTAAAAAAAGTCAATGTTTTATTGTAGTCTAAGGTGAAAATTTTCACTTGTTCTATAATCTTTTCCAAATATCTCTGTGATATGTGACTTGGGTATTGAGTGTCAAGTACTTTGTTGTATTGAAAACGTAATGTGTTGTACAAGTTTAAATAATTCTGTGATAACTGAGAACAGAAGGTTGATGAGATTTCCTTCTGAAAAACGTGTAGACACACGCACATGATTAATGTTCGAATTTTATTAAACCGATGAGCAATTTTTCAGTAATACATTACCTATTTTGAGGTACGTTTAATTTCTGGTGTTACAATCAGAAATACATTGCAATGTGGCAGTTTTACAGAACCAGTTTCTATTTATCGCAGCATTTGTTGGATGCTTTGGAGTCGTAAATTCATTTGTCAGGAACCCATGCATGTTTGTTGACTAAATATTCAGATCAGTGATAGCAATAAACCAATTTGATCTATTATGTGTTTACATATTTATCATTACAGGTTAAATATTTTTATATATTTCCTTGGCTATTGTCAATAACATTCTGTTTGGTATTTTTACATATTTTATGCATTTGTTTTGAGCTTGTCTTGGTGTTCCCATTCTTTGTACTGACTTGGGCCTTATAGAGAGATTTTAATGCCTGAAAAAAATCCTTTAATGATCTCAAACATACTTTGACTTTTTTAAGAGGCAGATACTTAAAAGAAATCAATGTTTTATTGTAATCTAAGGTGAAAATTTTCACTTGTTCTATAATCTTTTCAAACTATCTCTGTGATATGTGACTTGGGTGTTGAGTGTCAAGTACTTTGTTGTATTGAAAATATAATGTATTGTACAAGTTTCTGTTACCAGGTTTCTGTCACCAGGTTTCTGTCACCAGTCCAGTAATTTAAACATTTCACAAGAAAATCTTGTGGGAACTCTTATTTGGACATTCCCCTTTACTATTTGAAGATTTCTGTAAAAAATTGCTCTTTGTGCAAATAGATTAAGTATTCAATGTCAAATATATCTAATTTCTTGGAATATTTTATGCATTAAAGGTGCTCTATAAGTGCAATTGTTCCTGTTAAGTGCACCATCAGTATAATAGGAAGCTCTTAAAAGGAAGCCTGATGACAGCAGCTTGAATTACAAAATATTTTGCATTTTAAATGCATGTGTTGGACATTTAGTGAAAAACATCTTGTGCCACATCAGACAGTGCAATTATTTCTTGAGTAAGTTGATTGCTTGTTTAATCCAGTTTGTGGATTCATTATTTTATTGCTTTTTATCAAATGCACTGCTGAAGCATGACATATTTACTTTAGGCACTATAGTTTTTATCTGTTCTTTTTGCAGGGCACTTTTTTTTCCCACATGAACCATCTAGTTTACCTTGTTCACTGCCCTTATATTTTAATATCCCTCTAGTTATTTAATAGCTCTTTAAAAATAATTGATGAACTCTTTCAGCAAAGGTTTGTAACAATTCTCTGAAGAAATTTTTCTAATCTCTTCTTTGATAATTTATTTTAAATTTATGTCCCTTCATTGAAATCAATGGAAACAACACAATCATAACCTTACACAACCTTGAATATAATATCAGGCTATATTTTAATCTACTGGCCTTAAATGAAAAACCCTAATTCTCCTCATAAGACCATAAGACGTAGGAGCTGAAGTAGGCCATTTGGTTAATTGAGTCTGCTCCGCCATTCAATGAGATCACGGCTGATCTGATCATCGTCAACTCCACTCTCCTGCCTTTTCCCCATAACCCTCCATTCCCTTACTGATTAAAAGTCTGTCTATCTCAGCCTTGAATATACTTAACCAGCCAGTCTCTACAGCCCTCTGCGGTAAAGAATTCCACAGATTCACAACCCTCTGAGAGAAGAAATTCCTCCTCATCTCTGTCTTAAAGGGGCAGCCCCTTACTATGAGATTATGCCCGCTGGTCCTAGACTCTCCCACAAGGGGAAACAACCTCTCAGCATCTACCCTGTCAAGCCCCCTAAGAATTTTAAATGTTTCAGTAAGGTCGCCTCTCTTTCTTCTAAACTCCAATGAGTGCAGGCCCAACCTACTCAACTTCTTCTCATAAGAAAATCCCTTCATACAGAGGATCAACCTAGTGAACCTTCTCTGGACTGCCTCCAATGCCAGTATACCCTTCCTTAGATAAGGGGACCAAAACTGTCAGTATTCTAGGTGTGGTCTAACTTGTACCTTGTTTGGTTTTAGCAAGACTTCTCTATTTTTATTCCTCATTCCATTTGAAATAAAGGCTAACATTCCATTTTCCTTCCCTATTATCTGCTCAACTTGTATGTTAGCTTTTTGGGATTCATGCACGAGGACTCCCAAATCCCTCTGTGCTGTGGCTTCCTGCAGTCTTTCTCCATTTAAATAATATTCACCTCCTCTATTCTTCCTGCCAAAATGCATAACCTCACATTTTCCCACATAATATTCCATCTGCCAAGTTTTTGCTCACTCACTTAACCTGTCTATATCCCTCTGTAGACTCTGTGTTATCCTCACCACTTGCCTTCCCACCTATTTTTGTGTTGTTCGCAGACTTGGCGATAGTACATCGACTTCTCTCATCCAAGTCATTAATATCTATTGTAAATAATTGTGGCCCTAGCGCTGATCCCTGTGGCACTCCACCAGTTACAGATTGCCATCCTGAAAATGCACCCCTTATCCCAACTCTGTCTTCTATTAGTAAGCCAATCTTCTATTCATGCTAATATACTACCCCAAACACCATGGGCTCTTACCTTATTAAGTAGCGTTATATGTGGTACCTTACCGAACGCCTTTTGGAAATCCAAATATCTTACATCTACTGGTTCCCCTTTATCTTTCCTGCTTGTTACCGCCTCAAAGAATTCTAATAAATTTGTCAGGCATGATTTCTCCTTCATGAAGCCATGCTGACCCTGCTTGATTATATTATACATTTCTAAATGCTCTGCCATTACACCCTTTATAATAGACTGTAACATTTTCCCATTGACGGTTGTTAAGCTAACAGGCCTATGGTTACCTGTTTTGCCTCCCTCTCTTATTGAATAAGGGCATCACATTGGCCCTTTTCCAATCTTATGGGATTTTTCCAGAATCTAAGAATTCTTGGAAGATTACTACCAGTGCATCCCTATCTCTGCAGCTACCCCCTCTAATATCTGAGGATGCAGCCCATCAGGTCCAGGGGACTTATCAGCCTTTAGTCGCATTAGTTTACCTCGTACTTTTTCTCCAGTCATAGTTATTGTATTTACCACCCCCCCCCCCCCCCTCCCACTCCCCCATAGCCCCTTGATTTAGCATTTTTGGAATGCTATTTGTGTCTTCTACTATGAAGACTGATGCAAAATATTTATTCAACTCCTCTGCCATTTCCTGGTTCCCCATTATTATTTCCCTAGTGTCATTCTCTAAAGAGCCTATGTTCACTTTGGCCTCGCTTTTTTTTTATATATTTAAAGAAGCTCTTACTGTCCATTTTTATATTACTAGCTTGTTTACCCTCAGAGTTTTTCTCTCTTTGTTTTGTTTTGGTCATCTTTTGTTGGTTTTTAAAACTTTCCCAATCTTCTGACTTACCACTAATCTTTGCCTCATTGTATGTTTTTTCTTTCAATTTGATACTAACTTTAACTCCCTTGGTTAACCATTGTTGGTGTATCCACTTCCTAGAATCCTCCTTTCTCACTAGGATATATCTTTGCTGTGAGTCATGAACTATTTTCTTAAACATCTGCCATTGTTCATCAACCATCTTTTCTGCTAAACTCCTTTCCCAGTCCACTCCAGCTAACTCTGCCCTCATTCCTTTATAATTACCCTAATTTAAGTTTAGCCTAGTTGTTTCCAACCCAAGTTTGATAACTCAAACTGAATGCTAAATTCTATCATGTTGTGGTCACTGTTTCCTATGGGACCTTTAACTCTGAGACCATTTATTAAACCTGCCTCATTATACATTACCAGATCCAAAATAGCCTGATCCCTGGTTTGGATCCACAACATATTGTTCTAGGAAACTGTCCCGAATACACATTATGAATTCTTGCTCATGGCTACCTCTGCCAATTTGATTTTCCCAATCTACATGAAGATTAAGGTCACCCATTATTAATGTACTGCCTTTTTTACATGCCCTCATTATCTCCTGTTTTGTTATCTGTCCTATGGTATAACTATTGTTAGGGGGCCTTTAGACTACTCCCACCAGTGTCGTCTTCCCCTTGTTATTTCTTAGCTCCACCCATACGGATTCTACATCTTCCGATCCGAGATCATTTCTTGCTATCGTATTTATTTCATCTTGTACTACAAAGCTTCCCAACCGCCCTTTACTACCTGCCTGTCCTTTATAGAAATCGCATACCCCTGAATATTTAGTTCCCACTTTGATCTTGTAATCATGTCTCCGTAATGGCTATAAGATCATACCCATTAACCTCTATTTGTGCCGTTAATTCATTTATTTTGTTCCGAATAAAACTGTGTTTAAGTAAAGAGCCATTAATTTTGCTTTTTTACCATTTTTTCCCCTCTTTGACCCTATTTGCTGTTTTTTTTTTAAAGTTTGTATACACTCTACCCCTTCCTGTCACACTCTGGATATCAATATAAATAGCTGCCCTGCAATGCTGCCATATCCTTTTGCTTTGTTAGCCTACATGTCCCCTCTCCATAACCCTCCCCCAGCCATTTAGTTTAAAACCGTCTCTACAGCCCTAGTTATTCGATTCGCTAGGACACTGGTCCCAGCATGGTTCAACTGAAGCCCGTCCTACCGGAGCAATTCCATCTACCCCAGTACTAGTGTCAGTGCCCCATGAACTGAAACCCATTCCTCCCACACAAATCTTTGAGCCACGCACTTAACTGCTTGACTTTATTTATCCTATGCCAGTTTACCCGTGGCTCAAGTAGTAATCCCGAGGTTATTACCTTGGAGGTTCTGCTTTTTAATTTAGCTCCTAACGTTCAAATTTTTTCAGCAGTGCCTCCTTTCTAGTCCTATCAATGTCATTGGTACCAATGTAGACGACGACAGCTGGGTCCCTCCCCTCCCACTCCAAGTTCCTATCCAGCCCTGAGGAGATGTCCTTAACCCTGGCACTGGGCATGCAACACAGCCTTTGGGATTCACACTCATGGTTGCAGTAAACAGTATCTATCTCCCCAATTATACTGTCCCCTACCACTACTATGTTCCTATTTCCTCCCCCCTCCTTGCAGTCCGTACTCCATTCCACACTGATTCCAAGAACATCATAACTGTTGGACAGTTGCAGGGGCCAAGGTGCCTCAAAAGCTACCTCCTGGGTCCCCATACCTGCTTCACCTGCAGTCACACCCTCCTGTCGCTGATCACAGACCAAATTTTAATTAACTAACTTGAGGGGGTGTGACCGTCTCCTGGAGCAGAGTGCCCAGGTAACTCCCCCCCCCGCCCCATCAATGTGGCGCAATGTCGACAGCTTGGACTCCAGCCCCTTAACTCGGATCTGAAGTTCCTCAAGCTGCAAACACTTGTTAACGCTAATATAACTGTAATCCCCCTTGCCAGTAACATACAAATGAAATCCACACTGCAACTTTTCTATTATATGCACATCTTTCCTACCATGGAATATCCCTAAGTGAATACCGCAGCTGAATTGATATCTTGCGAAAATTTAATATAAATCTCTTGCTTCTTTTACTCCATGCCTCCAGGCACAAAGCCAAGCCTTTTTAGTGGCTTTATTTTTGCTTAAGCTGCATTATTAAATTACCTGTTATCTGCAACCAAGATCATGCTAAACCTCTGCTCCATTTAAAAGCTTAACATTTAAGATGCATTTCCTTTTCCCATTGCAGCTTCCAAAATACATTAGTTCATTATTTTCTACTTTGAACCAGATCTGCTACCAATCTTCCCAATCTGCTTGTCTATGGGATGCCACTTACCAGTTCTGTAGCATTCCATATACTGTATGTTAATTCAACCTGATTTAATTCAAGATACATATGACATGAAAAATTACTTTGAAAACATTTCCCTACAGTTTTCTCTGCATTGTGCTGATGGGTCATGTTAGAGTATGGTTTTAAATATGCCAGATGTTCTCTGGCACTTCACTCAAGGAGTCATTCTTCATGTGTGTGTTTCTAGAATATTCCATGTCGGGGCAAAACTGCTGAGCTTGGTCCTGTCTTCACTCAATGTTCATAATTGCACTTTCCAGCAAAGTACCACTTGATGGCCATCAATGCTGAGGCCCTTGAAAGATTTCTGCCCTCAGAAATGGTGTGCTGAGACTAATTGTAGCTGCCCATTTGATGCTTTGGCTGTGATCAAATAACTTAGCACTGATTGTAAATTGAGTCTTTGATTTTTTTTATTGTGGTCTCAACTTCACTATCTAAGGCATTAAATAAAATATTTCTAACTGAATAATGCAGAAGTAAATTACTGTCTACCAAGGAGCTAAATTTAGGGAAAAAATTGGACTGTGCAAAAGTTGAACTTCCAGATGACGAGCGTTGTAACATTAGATACTGTAGAAGTACTGTAGCTGTGATTGTAGTGACCATTTCCATTGACTTGATTCTGTCTGCCAGTGTGTTCATTGGTGGTAGTCTGATTGTAAACAGTGTCTGTTGATACTTTCTTCCATGGTTAAATAATTTAAGGCTTGATGGTGTTCTCATGGAAGCTGAATGTTGCAGGGTTCAGTGTGAATGTTGTATCAGGATAATTTTAATAACTGCTAATGAATATTTTACTGGATCTTTAAAGCATATTAGTTGAATAGCCCTAGCACTTGCCTCAGAACATTAGATAAAATATTTAGGCTATTAAAGACCTTGATTCTAAAAGCATTTAACAGTTTGTGCTGAAACAGTGTTGCTCCCTGCACATGAGATCAAAAACTCATTGAACTGAGGGAATTGGAGTTGCAAACGGTTGTGTAGTGGTTATGGTACTGGATTAGTAGCCCAGTGGCTGACAATTCAAATCCCACGGAAAAACTCAGCAGGTCTGGCAGCATCGGCGGAGAAGAAAAGAGTTGACGTTTCGAGTCCTCATGACCCTTCGAAGGGTCATGAGGACTCGAAACGTCAACTCTTTTCTTCTCCGCCGATGCTGCCAGACCTGCTGAGTTTTTCCAGGTAATTCTGTTTTTGTTTTGGATTTCCAGCATCCGCAGTTTTTTTGTTTTTTAATTCAAATCCCACCTTGGGTTGTGAAATTGAGTTAAATAAATCTGTTAATTTGAGGGTTAGAACCCAAAAAGTGACAGTGAAAGCAGTAGATGGTTGTAAAAAAAACAACTGGTTCATTAATGTCCTTCAGGATGGGAATCCATACCTTAACCCAGTTAGCTGAAAGGTAACTCCAGTTCAGCACCACATGGTCAACTTTTGATGTCCTCAAAGCAACTTGGGATTCGGAATGACCCATATCACAAGAACCAAGGAAGGCTAATTGCTCCATTGTATTGGTGCTGTGATGTTCTGCAAATTATACTGAAGCAATTGATTTCTTAGTAGTACCAATTAAAGTAACTTTCTAGAACAGTTAACACTTCTTTTTAATGTCTTATAGTTCGTGGTATTTGAAAAATAGTCTTCGATTATATTCATTTAGCGAGAATACAGGAGTACTGGGTTTCTTTTTTAAATGGAAAAATGATTTGTTTGCTGAAAGTGAATTGATTGCCCTTTTCAGATTCTATCCTCAATGCTGAGAATGGAAGCAGTTGTCCCCTTTCGTAGGATTTGTTGCAACTATGATTTGGGGATATGATGTTAAAGCATAGATTCATGGAAAGCATGGTTTTCATTTTATATTTATTTCACAACTCCATCACCCTTGGATGAAAATGTTGTGCATGATTTCATTTTTACTCCCAATTTCCTAATTTTAAGTCTTTAAATAATATGCCAATTTTTCCCCAGATTATCTTGTAAACTTCACACTAGGGTCATGTGAAGTATTCATTTCTTAAATGGTTCAATGTGTCTAAACCTGTGGGGCATCTAGTCAGGCTTCTTTAAGACAGCATTGTGTGGTGCTGGAGTTATTGTTCAATGAAGAAAGATGCTAAAATGAACTAAGGCATAAAGTGACACTTAATCGAGTTCTGAAGAAATGAAACATCTTGTTTTATAATGGTAATTGAATGTCAAAATATGAAATCTAATGAAAAACCTGTTTACACAATTGGTCAAATTCCCACTTACCTCTTCAACAGGTTTCATATCTTGATTCATTTCAGTGTCATGCAGTTATTGCAGCTCTTTTTTTTCCTCTCTGCATCTGCTCAATGACTTAAGCTGCCCATTCCTCTAATGTTTCTGCGAAGAGGTGTTTGGCCATATGCTTGGTGGACTGCTTGATGTGTGCATTGCACTAAAATCAACCCTCACTTGAGGCTGCCTATTGAGTTCTGATTACAAGTTAAAAATTTTTATAAAAATAATACAGGGTTGTTTTTCTGATCTTTTTAAAGGGGAAAACTTTTGTATCCTTTCTGTTTTAAATCATAAATACTTGTTCATTAACAGTTGCTCCAGCTCTCTCACTCATTTGATTCGTCCATTGCAATTGAACCAAATGGTCAACAATGTGCTTTAACCCAAAGCACTTCATCCCGGAATGTATGCATGGTTTTCCAGTGCAATGTGCAGCATTCTATAATCTAATACTGTATAGGAGTGCAATATGATATTAAAGACCATTTCCATTCCCAAGAAAATGTGGAAAATAAATTTTTCACATTCTGTAAACTATTTAAGTATTTGGGGAAATAAAGACTTGCAATTTGAATGTAATTCTGAAATACATGAATATTTATTTTCCACATGAAAACTGGGTAAAATCATGTAATGCCAATGATGTATGTCTGGTTTGGGAAATGTGATCTTGGGTGAGTGAAAATATGTAGCAATTTGAAAATAGGCTTGAAACTTGACAAAAGAAAAAATGATCATAATCTTTCTCTGTCCAACAGGATCAATTTGACAACTTGGAAAAACATACACAATGGGGTATTGAATTTGTAGAGAGATACAACAAGTTTGTTAAGGACCGAACAGACATTGAGATCAGCTATGCAAAGCAGCTTAGGTGAGTACTGTAAAAAGGTAATGTAGTTAATTGCATTTCTGATCAGTAAATAAGAGGTGAGTAACATTCCTAATCATAAGGCAGGTGATCTCAATGTTTATATCCATGTGGTATATACATGTGTACTTCAACATTTTTGTAGTTTTGTTGGTAAAATGAGAACACAAAATAAGTGTTTTTAATCATTGCTTTAATTTCTTTTGTTGCTGGATGGTGGTAAGTGCTTATTAAATATATACAATAAGGGTACATATACCTGTATTGCGTAAGTGCATGTAAGGTTTTTTGTGCAATTTTACAGGCCCTGTTAGAATTTAATTACTTACAGGATTAAAGATGATATGAAGATCTAGGCAGGCTGCTATAAAAGGATAATTAATGACTTGGGGTAGGTTAATTATCAAACGTTAATTACCAAACCAATAATTTTATTTATCTACAATCAGTAGTAACAGGTCAAATCGATGTACTGCTATCTACACAGGTTGCACCATAAAAATTGGCAATTCCTGATAACAAATCAAGTGAAAAGCAGTTTGAACACTTGCAGGTCTGTGGTTTATATTTAGTAGCAGATGTGGTTCAACTGGAAAAACCTCCCGCTTTCTTTTGAATTATTGGAAACACAATGCAAGCTAAGAATTGGAATAGGGCTAGCCAACTTGGGATATGGTTATACGCTCAATATCTGTGGTAAGTAAAACATTGGCATCACTCTGAAGGAGGGAAGAATGAATCAGTTGGAGACATATAGAATAATAAGGGTGTTGACATGGTTCTATGTTTAGGTGCCTCAGAGATTTAACTGGAGCCGCACAACTTTTCTGCCCTCTGTGCCCATTTGAGGGACTGGGCATTGGGGAGGGGAGGGGCTGTTGAAAGCCACTCCCATACACTCATCCCCTCACAACCCCCACCCCATTGGCCCCATCCTTCCCTCACTCAGCTTTGGTCTGGGGTTCCACAACATTCCTGGGCAGTGGTTGCATTGCTGACAGCTGCGAGTGCTCCTGCTGGCACTGGCAGCAATGAGTAGTTGCAGGCCTTTGACCGGCAGCTCTCAGCAGGCAGGACTCCTGCCGTTGGGGCCACAATCCCAGGGGAGGCCCTTCAAGTATTGAAGGGCACTTGATTCATTTGGGTCTCCCCCCCGCTAAACTAATGGGGACTCCCTGCTGGTTTACTGACCAATGGATGGGACCCCTGTTGTCCTCACTAAATCCAGCCCAAAGTCAGAAGGTGTGATAAAGTTATTAGGGTGAAGTTCGCATCATGCAGCAATGAACTGGAGACTGAGGTTCAGAAGCTGTTTGAAGGGTAAAGTGTTGGCAGACATGGTGATAGAGGTACTTGTGTGAGAAAGAAGATCCAGCTGGTGTGCAGGATTGGTGGTGGGGCAGGCCAAAAAAAAAATGGTGCTGAAGGTGGAGTCAGCATAAAACCCAAAAACAGTTAAGAAGTCCACTTAGCTCAGGAGAGTGAACCTGAAGTGGAAAAACCAGTAGACCAGTCACAGGCTCAGCAGGGAACAAGAGCTGTGGGGGAAGGGTTGTAAACTGAATAAAGTTATATTAAAATTCAAGGAAGATTCAGCAAATGAATCCGGGGATGTTTTCTAACGCAGGAGCGTAGTCTTGATGTCCAGAGAAGTCCAGAAATTTGGAAGTGGAATTTGAGAAAAGATCCAGTGCTTATACTGAGGAAAGTGAAGAGCAGGCATGGTCAGGGAGTGGGCTGTCACAGTTCAAGTTAGCAGTTAACTTATAGTTAGGGCTAAAGTGCATCCACAATTAGAGCTGCCTTTGGTGGTGGTGGTGGTGGTGGGTGGGGGAGGGGGAGAAGGAGGCGGTGTGGGGACTTAAACAGTGGTGGGGAGGAGATTGAGGGGGAAAGGACAAAGGATGACAGTGGATGGCGAAGGAGAAGTGAACAGTATGAAGCACTCAAAGGAGTGAACCACCCAAAAGTTCTTAACAGACAACAAGCCAATGATAACTCAACAAATGGCCTTTCTTTACACATGAACTAACATACAATGTATTGGTCTGTGTTCAAATATGAAGGGCTGAGCTTGACCTTGCGCTCTCCATACAGACATTTTTAAATGGGTGGGTTACTGGACAGTAAGAAGTGCACATCTGGCAGATTTAAAATAGAATGGGTAATATGAATATAAGTGCCAAAATAGAAGGGACAAGTAGTACATTCAAACGCCTCAAGAAACAGAGATAGGAAGAAATTGTTTTCAACATAATGGTGGGTATATGAAATAAGACCTATAGCGGAAAAATTGTCATGGTTTTGAATAGCTCAAGTAGGATTGATATTAGGGATTGAAAACTTTGGAAATTGATATAAATGATCAAATTCTCCATAGAGCACAGTGGTTTGTTTTCTGCTGGCGATATGGAACTGTCATTAAGGAAGTTACTGGGTTTTAGTAATACTTAAGGTGTAAGGATATGTGGTTTTCAAAAGATCTGCCTCCTCAATGATGGCTGAGAACAGCGTGTTGGCCCAAAAGTCAAGGTTGAAACATTTGCAATCACCTTCATCCAGAAGCAGAGTTGATGGTCCGTCTCGGCCTCCTCCTGAAGTCTCCAGCATCACAGATGCCAGATTTCAGACAATTTGATTCACTCCACATGATATTAAGAAATGTTTGAACATCCTGAATACATATGACCCTGACAACATCCTGACTGTAGCACTGAAGATGTGCTCCAGATCTTAGCGAAACTGTTCCATTACAATTGTAACACTGGCATCTGATGGGGAAAATTGCCCAGGCATGTCCTGTTCACAAAAAGCAGGACAAACCCAACCCAGCCAGTGACTGCCCCATCGGTCCATTCTTAATGATCAGCACAGTGAGGGAAGGTATTAAAGACGGTGCTATTAAGCAGCATTTATTTAGCAACAACGTGCTCACTGATGCTCTGTTCTGCCTCGGACACTCTGCTCCAGACGTCATTATAGCCTTGGTCCAAGCATGGACAAAATAGCTGAACTTGAGAGGTGAATTGAGAGTAACAGCTGTTGACATCAAGACAGAATTTGACTGAGTGTGGCACCAAGGAGCCGGAGCAAAATTGAAGTCAATGGGAATCGGGGAAAGCTTCCCATGGGTTGGAATCATACCTGGCAAAAGGGAACATGGTTGTTGTTGTTGGAGGCCAATCATGTCAATGTAGGACATTGCTGCATGAGTTCCTTAGGGTGGTGTCTGAGACCCAACCATCTTCAGCTGCTTCATCAGTAACCTTCCTTCTGACCTTATGGTGGAAGAGGGACATTCACTGGCGATTGCATTGTTCAGCGTTGTTTGCCACGGCGCAGATACTGAAGCAGTCTATGCTCACATACAGCAAGATCTGGGCAATATTCAGGCTTGGAATGAAAAGAGCTGTAACATTCGTGCCACAGTGCCAGGCAATGACCATCTCCAACAAGAGAGAACCTAACTTTCTCCCCTTGAGGTTCAACAGCATTACCATTGCATAATGCCCCTCCATCAACATCCTGGGGGTTACCATTGACCAAAAACTTAACTGGACTAGCCATATAAATACAGTGGTTACAAAAGGTCAGAGGTTGGGAATTCTGTGGGCGAATAACTCATCCTCCTGACCACCCAAAGCCTATCCACCATCTAAAAGGCACAAGTCAGGGGTGTGATGGAATACCCTACATTTGCCTGGATGAGTACAGCTCCAACAACATCAAGGAGCCCCTTGCCACCCAAGACAAAGCAACACATTCATCACCTTAAACTTTCACTCCCTCTACCACTGGTGTACAGTGTCAGAAGTGTGTACCAGCTACATATTTTTCCTAAATATGTTTTAAATTATGATATTTAATTTCCAGTCTGTATACTTCTGTAGGCATATCTCAGTCATCCCTACTATATCTGCTTCCTTGCAACCTGCCAGTGTCTCCAGTTTCCTGATTTATTACAGACAGTGCATTTCTGCACAGATAGTTTAACTCATTTTTAATAGCTCTTTGACTCACTTTATTTTTAACCAAGTTTTCCCACTCTTGTTCTGCAAGGCTGTTTATTCCTCACTTAGTTCTCCTACCCTATCTTCTTCCCCAATCTGTTTATATTTAAGCTTTTTTTTCATTTCTGATCTCTCCTTTGTAGAATTCAACTTTGTCACCTTCTAACTGCTGACACTTCTTTATTCTCCATTCCTATGTTTGTTCTAGAAATGAGTAATATAATTATTCAGGTTCTGTATTTTTTTGAAAGTTCAACAACATCGCTCCATTGTTTTAGAGATAAAAATATTACATTTAAATGTAATTTCTATGCATTGGAAAATTCAGCAACATATACTAACAAAAATCAGTAACATAGGCCAGGATTTTCCCCTCGGTGATTTGGGGGTGGGGCGTGGTCGCTGAGGGGAAAATGACGCGGTATGACGTCAGGAGGAATCCCTGATGTCATCCCGGGCCATTTAAATTTTTAGGAAGGCAGGCAGACAGCGAAATCAGCTGTCTGCCCGCTGACCTGTCAATGGCCAATTGAGGCCATTGACAGGCTAGTTAAAGTACTTAAAGACCTGGCTTGGCTTAAATAGCCAAGTGGTTATGGTACTGGGTTTGTAACCCCAAGATCAAAAGTTCAAATCTCACAATGGCAAAACTATGAAACAATGTAACTTCATCTGAAACAGATGGAAACAGGTTTACTCAAAAGAGTATCAAGAGTTCAAATCTCACAATGGCAAACTATGAAACAATATAACTTCAGGCTTACGCCGATGACGTGCTCCTTAACTTTTATTGATGTTTTGTTTGCACTTCAGCCCCACGCTCCTGATCTATGGGCACCCGGTGCGGAAGGGGGTCGGGAAGGAGGAGGACCTCCTCGTGAACCTGCTCCTGGGCCTGGCCAAGTTGGCCATTAACAGGTCCAGGCAGCGGGCGATCGATGGGGGAGTCCCGCCCGATTGTTTGTCCCTCTTCCGTGGCCACGTTCGCTGCCGGATGTCCCTGGAGAAGGAGCACGCGGTGTCTGCTGGCACTCTCGAGGCCTTCCGTGCTCGGTGGGCACCGCGGGGACTGGGGTGTTTTGTTGACCCCTTTAATCACATTTTGATTTAAAGTTTGTAAGTTTCCTTTAAACTTTGTTCTTGGTTTTACAGCTGGCCTGAATTAGGGGCTGTGCCTGATTTATCCCAATTTTGTGGATTTGGTTTTCATTTAAAAGATTATCAAGAGTTCAAATCTCACAATGGCAAAACTACGAAACAATGTAACTTCATCTGAAACAGATGGAAATGGGTTTGTACTCGAAAGAGTTACTTAAAGACCTGCCTGGCCAACCTTAAGGCTGGTGGGCAGGCCAGAAGCCCCAGCGGGCTCCTGATTATTGATGAAACTTCATCTACTAGTGGGATGAAGTTTCATGTCCATTTTGTACAAAAATAATAAAGCTTATATGTTCTTTCTTAACATGTTCCATCTCGTGTGACGTTGTCACATGAGGGGGACATGTTAATTTTTTAATGTTTCCAATTTAAAGTTTTTTTATCACTCAGTATTCTCCCTGAGACAGGACATGCACGAAAGAGCGCTCTTTGACAGATGGGGAATCTCTCCCCCCTACGCAGGAAGCGCATAGCACTTCCCGTCGGGGATGCCGCTGGGCGGGCCTTAATTGGCCCATCCAAGGGCAAGAGTCTGCCCATAGTCACAGCAATGGGTGTTGCCCTGACTAAGCACAGTAGTGGTTGAATGTCATAATGAAGTCTGCCAAGGCTTTATACATATGTCTGCCACATGAAGATTGTGTTGACTGATTAGATCTAAAAGTGTACCATATTTTATGAAGGGAGGAAGAACTGTCTTTTTTTTTCCCCGTTCTCTACCTCTGCCTTGCACCATTTGGGGATTAAGGGTAAAAGTATGCTTTGCTTCTACCCTCAAAAACTTCTGTGTAACGAGATTTTAAAGAAATCAGGATAATACTAAATATCACTCACTTGATAGGCATCCTGTCCACCAATTTAAATATTAATCGACTCCATCAGTGGCACACTGACACAATCAAGGCTGTTCCAACAGAACTTTCAAACCAATGACCTCTACCACCTCAAAGAACAAGGACAACAGGTGCATGGGACCAGCACCACCTGCAATGTCTCGCAACATCCTGAGTTGGAGCTTTTTTACTGCTCCTTCATAGACACTGGGTTGAAATCCTAGAATTCCCTTTCCAACAGCACGTGGATATACCTACACCTCATCTCTGCAGGAGTTCAAGAAAATGGCTTACCAACAGCACCTCATGCTGGTCATCTCATTAATGAATATTTTAAGAAAAGCCTTCATATTTTTCCTCCACTGATAGCCTTGCTGTGACCAAGAACTTGACGTAGGAAGTATGTTCTACCTGTCTGGCACAACATTTTTTAAAAATTCATTCATGGGATTTGGGCTTTGCTGGCTATGCCAGCATTTATTACCCATCCCTAGCTGTCCTTGAGAAAGTGGTGATGAGCTGCGTTCTTGAACCGCTCCATGTGGTGTAGGTACACCCGCAGTGCTGTTAGGAAGGGAGTTCCAGGATTTTTGACCCAGTGACAGTGAAGGCATGGCGATATATTTCTGTGATTGCCATTGTCGTTTCCAGTCCCTCGGTTGATGGCGGGTGGTCCGTCTGCTTTCATCCCTTTTTTTGTGACTTTGTAGTGGTTTGTTATAACTGAGTGGCTTGCCAGGCCATTTCAGAGGGCATTTAAGAATCAACCATATTGCTGTGGGTCTGGAGTCACATTTAGGTGAGACCAGGTAAGGACGATAGATTTCCTTCCCTAAAGGGCATTGGTGAATCAGATTGCTTTTTACAACAATCAACAATGGTTTCATGGTCATCACTAGACTTTTAAGTCCAGATTTTTATTGGATTCAAATTCCACCATCTGCCCTGGCGGGATTAATAGTCCAGCGACAATACCACTACGCCATCGCCTCCCCCATATTAGCACACCTGTGACACCGTGTAGTTACCAAAAGAGTTGGTTATTTTTCCATTGTTCTCTTCAATCTTGAACACTTCTATCTTGTACATCCACCCATAAGTTTGAAGAGTGAAGGCACAGATTGTGTTCTTTATTAATATATTTGCTTTATAGCTGTAGCATTACTGCGAAGCAGTTTAGCTGTGTGCTTTGGTTATAGCATAAATGTAGTCTGTATTTATACTTGGGCTGGTCTGACAGTACAGAAAAGTGCAATAAGCTTCCTAAAAGGGGGATTGTCACCCTGTTTCCTTTCAGAGTTGATTTGTTCCTCAATGCCCAATTTACACAATGTGTTTATTGTTGGTGCAAGGCTGAAACTATTTCTCACTAATACCAGACTTGTAATGTAAGTGCTGCTAAGACTTCATTTGTAGTAATGCACCTTGTCCAACCTACAGAAAGGTTATAAATTAAGACTGGCTTGCTTCTCACCTTGCTTTCCCCCCATGTAATATCACATTACTGCTATTCTTAGAGTTGCAACTTCCCATCACAGAGGTATTGATGGATTTTCCAGCTTCAGTCAGCTCTGGGTTGACAGGTGCTGCTTGTGTTGTCTTTCCTGTGATCACAATGGATAAAAATTTATCACATTTCATTTTAAAACTTTTAACTAATAATTTTACATCAGTGCAAATGTGGTCTGGCTGTTTGAAAGAGGAGAGAGAGAGAGCAAACAGTTGGCCTGACATCAGTAGTATTGAGAATGTTAGAATCAAGATTATTAGGGATGTGATAGCAAGGCACTTAGAAAGTCGAAATGGCTTCGGCAGAATAAAGGTGGTTTTATGAAAGGGAAATCATGTTTGATAAATCTATTGGAAGGTGTAACGGAGAGGGTAGGTAAGGGACAAACCAATGGATGTAGTATATTTCGGGTTTCAGAAGGCATTTGATAAGGTGCCACACGAGAGGCTGTTACATAGATTAGTGCTGATGAAATTGGAAGTAATATATTAGCATGTATTGAGGATTGGTTAACTACGGAAAATAATAGGTGTAACTGGAGTATTGCAAGGTTCAGTGCTTGAACCTCAACTGTTTATAATCTACATCAGTGACTTAGCTGAGTGGACCAAGTATAATATACCCAAGTTTGCTGATGATACATGGGAAAGTAAGCTATCAGGAGGACACAAGCTGCAAAGGGATATAGTGATTGGATAAGAAGATGGCAGATGGAGTATAATGTGGGGAAAAGTGAAATTACCCACTTCTGGTAGGAGTAATAGGAAAGTGGAATATTTTTTTCAAAATGTGAGAGCCTAGGAGATGTTGGTATTCAGAGGGATTTGTGTGTCCTTGCATGGGAATTACAGAAAGCTAATTTATAGGCTCAGACAGAAATTAGGAAGACAGTTGGTCTGTTGACCTTTACTGCAAAGGAATTGGAGTATAAAAGTAAGGAAGTCTTGCAATTATAAAGTTGATGAGATCACACCTGGAGAAATGTGTACAGTTTTGGTCTCCTTCCCTTTGGGGTATATACTTACCTTAGAGACTGTGAAACAAAGGTTCAATTGTCATGACTCACTGGGGATAATGCGCTGTAATATCACTGTTCCCCGAGCCACGACAGATGTGAAAAAGTTTGACCAAACCATCAGATTGCCCCAATTCTACATAACTATTTAATTTAGGTTAACAGAATACGAGCACCAGTTTTGTAAACTTAATAAGTAAATAACTGTTTATTGAACAAATTGTCTTTAATTAGTAGCAAAAGAAAGAAATATGAACTGCTAACTTCTAACTCAATAACTTAAACTCTACCCCCTTCTTAAATCCCTGTATGTATACACACACACCACACAAGACACACAAACCATGGATTTTAGGGGTAGGATAAAACAGTTCAATAGCACCAGTCAGGAGTACAGGATTTGTAGGTTTGATTTAGATCGACGTCTTCCAAATTCCTTTCCGTTCTTGTTGATGACATGAAGGTAGTCCTCCAGAACTTTCAGTATTTAGTTCACTAGTTGAGAACTTGCTTTTCAATGTCTCTAACAATGGTTTCCCCCTTTTCCTTTTACAGGGATTTTAGAGAGAGAGCAGGATATAGAGATGAGGAGAAAAAAAACAGTTAGCCATTATTGTGGAATTACTGGAATCTTCCAAACACAGGAGAAAGAGGCTTTAGGTCTTGTTCCTTTCAGGCTCAGAGTTATTCTGCTGCACTCGCACAAAACCGTGTCACCTGGTCAGGAGCCAATTAAAATGCTGTTGTCAAGGTAGCACCCTTGGTCCAGGACTCCATCCTGTCTTTCATGACACAATATGTTCCAGGACTGCAACATTGTATATATATCTCATCCTGTTGCAGTGGACATGTCTTTCAACTGCAGCCACTGTAATTTTACCACAGTCCAACAGAAAATAAAAAGATGTTCTTTACAGGATTCCAACAGAAATAAAAGGATATGTTCCTTACACAATAGATTGGTTTTTGGGATGAGAGAACCGTCCTATGAGGAGAGATTGAATTGCAAGGGCCTTTATTCTCTGGAGCTTAGAAGAATCTTATTGAAACGTATAAAATTTGTGGCACTTGGCAGGGTGGATGCTGAGAGGCTGTTTTCCTGGCTGGAGAGTCTAAGGATCATAGCCTCAAGAAAATTTATAACTATTTACAACTGAGATAAGAATTTTTTTCTGCTCCAGTTGTTAATCTTTGGAATTCTTTACCCCAGAGGGTTTTGGATGCTCAAGTCATTCAGTATATTCACGATTGATATCAATACATTTTTGAGCACTAAGGAAATTGAGGGATATGGGTATAGGACAGAAAGATTGAGCTGATGTAGAAGATCTTACTGATTGGCGGAGTAGGCTTAGGGTGCCATATGGCCTAATCCTGCTCCTATTTCTTGTGATGGGGTATGATTTGTCAGTAGTCTGGGATTTGATCCAAGAGTTGAAGTCTGTTGTTGCATTTGTCTTACTGCTTGTTCCCAAGGTTTGTGAGATCTGGCGGCCTCCTGTGCAAACTATCGTAACATTGATGAATAAATCTTAACAGTCAAAATTAAAATATTTTGATAAAACTAATTTGTATTTGAAAAAATGTATAAAATACTGCTATTTTGGCAGTTTAAAACAATGATAATGTATTCAGGAAAGGTAGATAGAAAATTGAAAAACAGATACAAACAGAAGGTGTGAATGAAGCATGGTGACACAGCATGATGAAGATCAGTTTTGTGCCCATTGTTTTCCAAAGACTGAGTTTCTGATTTCAGCAGATCTGTTATTGGGGTGTGCCAATTGCAGGCATGTCATAGATTTAAAATTATTGGCAAGAAGAACTAGAAGGGAAATGAGAAATTTCTTCTCAAGAGGGCTGTTAAGATCTGGAATTCGCCACCTGAAAGGTTGGTGGAACCAAATTCCATAGAAACTTTCAAAAGGCAATTGACATGTACTTCAAGAAGGCTTATTTGCAGGATTATGGGCAAAAAGGTAAAAACTAAATTGGAAGCTTAATTGCATTGTATTGCATAGTATACCTGCAGTGGTTGTATATTCTTTCCAATCTGTTTCATATGGCCTATAACAATTAGTATGAAAGCAGTATGAAATGGTTAGAGTGCTGTGAAAATACATGATGAGACTGGTGTAATTTATAGTATATTTATAATTGTTGTAAACTTTTCATCTGTAAATCTTTAACAATTGGTATGAAAGCAACATCCAAAGTTTGGCGTACTGTGAAAATGTTTTTTTAAAAGAGTTCATCAAATAAAATTGTTGATTTATCTGATTGATGGGGTAATAGTCGGGAGTTGAAGGGAGCAATAATATAGGCCTTCACTACTGGGCTAGGGAGAACGAAAACAAGATCCTGTTCCAGATTGCCAACCAATGACCCATGTTAGAAAGTACATGTACATATGTCCAGTGAGAACAAGATCAGGTTGGCCTTTCAGCCTCTATGTTTGAATACCCTGGCAGTACTTATTGTTGAGGCTCACAGAAGAAGAGAGGAAGTGGTGGCATAGTGGTATTATCACTGACTAGTATTCGAGAGACCCAGGGTAATGCTCTGGGGAGCCGGTTTTGAACCTCACCATGGCAGGTGGTGAAATTTGAATTCAATAAAAATCGGGAATTAAAAGTCTAATCACGAAGCCATTGCTGGTTGTTGTTAAAACTCATCTGGTTTATTCACATCTTTTAGGGAAGGAAATCTGCTGACCTTACCTGGTCTGGCCTACATGTGACTCCAGACCCAAAGCAATGTGGTTGACTCTTAAATTCCCTCTAAGCAATTAAGGATGGGCAATAAATGCTAGCCTAGCCAGTGACGCCCACATCCCATGAACGAATAATAAAAAAAAATTTGGGCAAGGTATTGAAGAGTGGCTTGTGCCCAAGGAACTGCCTAACCCAGCAATCATTGGTGCCTCAGAAGAGGAAAATATTGACAAAAGGGTCATATTATGTATAGTAGTTTTCAGATGTTAATTAGACAAATGTAAGGAAGGTAAAAGGTAAAGTATAAATTTGCATTTGTTAAAATAAACCATTCAAGACTGCAGGTGAAATCTTGCACCTAGCTAAAAGACGCCAAACAATGTTTATTTTCTGCTTTCTAATAAAATTGGTGGGTTGAAAGGAAGTTGGTAGGAATTCTTTGTTACTGCTTTAAGTATAGAATCTGTAAATTGTATACAAATACAACCAGCAGCTCAGTATTGTGTACAATGTATTACTTTGGTTCTTGAAGAATGGAATTAATGCCATAAAATTGATGGGATGTCCTGACAATGTAATTTTATTATTTCTCTTGCTTATGCACTATTCTCAACCACTAATGCCACCAGTTCAGTAGTAATATTGAAGCTTCCCTATTCCACTATGCATGGTATTTATGTTATTTAAAATATTAGCAGATCTCCTGTGGCATTTCTGACTGAGTCAGAAGTTCTATCAGAACAGGGGCACGATATCAAGAGACCTCAATTTCTCTGCATTAAGGCAGCCTTGGGAACTGGGGTAGGCTAGTATTTCCAGCAAAACTTGAAAACCCTGGAAACAGTAGGGCAGGTACTGGCAAATGGAGAGCAGGACCTCCTGATCTGGGTGCATTGGAGCAGTTTTGTGATCAGGGAGTACAGGGATTGTAGTCTGTGTGAGGATCATGGTAGGGTGGAGTGGAGATGGAGGAGAACCCCAGCATATAGAGTGGGGAAGTTTGGGTTGAGGGTCCTGGGGTTCAACAGGGCTGAGGACTGGATTTTGGAGCATGGGAAGAGTAGAATCTGGCAGTATTATGTTGATTTAGACTCTGCTTCCTCTGATATTATCAGTTCGAACTTTCTGGAAGAGGAACACAGTTTTTCTTTGGCCTCTTTTGAGCCATCAGCCCCCAATCCTCCACTGTATTTCTACTCATGAAACTTCTCTGACTCATCTACAATCCCTTTTCTCTCCTTTGACCACCATCCATTGTTAGCCAGTTCCAGTATTTTTGTTCCTCTCAAAGCATTTAAGCATAAATGTTTAGCTCATTGAACTTATGGGTGGAAAATTATAAGCTAGGGGTGCAGTTTCCTGATTTGCATTTCAGATATATGCTGGGGATATAGAAGTAGGAATTGAATGCTTCATTAGTGACATTTCGGACATATCCATTTTTTATTAAATATATATATTTGTGGCAAACAAACCTTGTATCATAGAATGCTGAAAAATGCATTGTTTACATAGTTTCTACAGTTTCATATAGCTGTCTACATCACATTTAAAATATCTTGCATCTGCATGCACTTCCTTCTGCACAACTTGACTTCCTGCTGTCACACTTGTGTCAGCTTTTTTCTCACTTTCTATTGATATTTCTGTATCTATAATCTGTTTTTCCTATGTAAACTTTTTGTTTTGTTTATACAGTCTGGCCACATTTAATATTAACTGCAATTTTCAAAGCAAAAAAGTTGAATTTTTAAAACATCTACTTACCTGCACCGTGCTTTGGTTGGTGGTTGGAAAAAGGCATTGGTAATCACTTGCATCTGTCAGAAAGATTGTAATTTCTAACATTTGTAATAAAGGAGAGAAATAGACAGAGGAAAGCAGGTAGATGTTTTCTTTCCACATTCTCATGGGAAGTTCTTTAAAAATCCTAAATAGAAAGAGGTCTTTGGGGCCCAGCACTCCATGTTATTGTTTATCCTCTGCACCAGGAACAGTTCTAACTTTGTGTGCCCATCCTGTTTCCAAGTTCTTTATGCCCCTTTCTTTCAGCCACTCCCCATCCTATTCTTAAATGCTGACATAGTCTTTGCTTCGAAATACTAACTCGAGTCCTGCAATCCACAGTTGAGATAAATCTTTCCTTCTTTCTTAACCTCGGGCAAACAAACTACAACCTCACATGATGCTGTTCATAGTTGTTACTGTTCATTGCTATTAAATGAACGTTAAACTTGACTTAGCTAATGCAACCTCTTTCTTTCAAAGTCTTTAAGAAAAAACCCAGAAAATTTAAAATGATCACTCACTGAAGGCATATACTTTTCAACTTGTTAAAATTCTCATCCTTGTCTTCAAATCCCTCTATAGTCCAACCCCTCTCTATCTCTGTAACCTTTTCCAGCTCCAGAACCCTTGAGAAACTCTGCCCTCTTAAACTCCCCCCTCTTCCTATGCCTCACCACTACTGGCTGTGCCTTCAGCTGCCTAGGCCCTAAGCTTTGGAATTCCCTCCCCAGACCTCTCTGCCCCTCTCTACCTCCTTTAAGACCATTCCTATAATCTGTGGCTTTGACCAATCCTTAGGTCAGTTCACCAAATAGCTCCTCCTTTGTTGTCATGTCAATTTTTATCTAATTAAATTCCTAGGAAGTGCTTTGGGATCTTTTCCTGCTTTGAAGGTGATACATCAATTGAAATTTTAGTTGTTATGATCCCTGAACCATGGTGTTTTCTTTAAATATTAGGCCTAAAAGTATCCTCCAGATTGTAAAGGGGGTGAGGTGGGGGGGAATATTCGATTATCTGAATCAGACACTGAATCAGAGTATATCTGCTGTATACCTGTAAAATTTGTAATAACAGCTTTATACAAAACAATGGTATCATACCAGCTATGTATTTGTAATTTTGTGTACTTGAAATACAATTTGATAAGTTGCTTACTGTTCTGATCTGCAGTAGATCAGTTGTTATTTGTGTCGTTTTTGTGATACTACAGCCAAATGATTGTGACTGATTAAGGCCTGTTTCATTTGAGATTTATCATATTTCCCTTTAATCACTGGCCTTTGCAAAATCCCATCTTTAGATTGTTTTAAAAAATGTTTAATTTAATATTATAGTTTATAATCTATAAAAGTAAAATGACTTTGGATAAATGCAAGTCCTCCGTCCCCAGAAACCTAGCAAAAGTTGGCCAACAGCTTTAAAAAAATTGGCAAAAAACACCCCAAAAAGCTGACAGCTCCAGAACAACCTTGATGAGAAATCTGTGGAGGAAAAAAGCATGACCACATGAACACCTGATGGAAGAAATACAAATGTTAAAGCCACAGTTCAAGGGGAGTCCATAGCTCTGTTCTACCAGTGAATGTTGAAATTTTACTTCACAGAGTTATGTATTGTGTATTTTGAGCACTCTATACTTGGATTTATTTTCTTTTTTAAAGGTTAACTCTTTAAGCTGATTGCAACTTAGGTTTTCAACAGACCAACCAAGTCATCACTTATTTCTATAAGTTACCTCAACATTCACCTTGACCAACTTGCGCAAATTCAAAGATACACTGCACTCCCCCTGGGCCCAGTTTAGAGGTACTATAACCCAGCTACTTTCCCTTAAATAGAAACTCCTTTGCTCTAACTTCCCTGTCCTGCAATACTCGAGTGCCGTCAGTACTGCTGATGAGCAGCTTAAAGCTTCTCTTAGCATGAATGGAAGTGAGTTTGGCAGCTGTTATCGTGCAGGCAGGAGTTCCTTAATCTCTTGAAAACTATCTGTTTTACTATCGGTATACAACAGCCAGAATACCTATCATTAGGAACAGTCTGCTCCTGATACATTAAAATTAGAATTCTTGTAGGAGTGAAACTGAAAGAGAGTGGCCTGGGCCACGCTAATTTTAGTCAGAAGACATTGACAGTAGATGTGAAATGTTGATGTCTGGCATGTATGTTGGCCAGCTCTACAATTGATTAACCTGGTGTCAGTCTTGTAAAATTGATATTAAATGTTTTATGTGAATATCTTAGTATAAATATGCCTATATTTGGAAAAAACATTATTTTTATGTTGACCTGTGTTACTTTTTAAAATTGAAACAACTGGATATTCCTAATTACCTTAGTGTGTGTGAGGCATCTTTATGCAGCTGTTTCACTGTTTCATCATTCATTACAGCAATGAAGAAATGGCATCCAATGGATGAAGCATTAAATGAAGGCAACTTTTGAGTGAACATAAAAAATCCCATGTCACTACTCAATGAAGAAGAGGGGATTTCTCAGCATTCCTCCAACTTTCACTTCTAATACACACACACATTTTACCGTTATCAGTCATGCCTTTAACCATATAGGCCGTGTGTTCTGGAATACGCTCCCTAAATTTCTTTGCATCACAAACCTTCCTGACCTCCTTTAAGAGTTGCCTTAAAAATCTACTCCTCTGACCAAGCTTTTAGTCACCTATCCTCATGTTTCGTGATGAAATCCCATCGACCTGAAACCTTACCTCTGTTTCTCTCTCCACAGATGCTGCCTGATCACCTGAGTATTTTCAGCATTTTTTTTTTACTTCAAATATTTCCTTCTTTGCTTTGACTTGATTTTTGTCTTGTAAAAGCATCTTGAGATTTTTTTTGTTTGTTGAAGGCACAAAATAAAAGACAAGTTGTTGATGTATTGGCCAATGGCTGTTCCTCAACAAGTATCTCTCAAACAAATTGCCTGGCATCCGGCAGTTGTGAAAGGCATAATATAAGTGCAAGTTCTTTTTTCTTTCTTAGTTAACAGGTTGATCTTCACTGTGTGGATTTCACTGGTGGCCAGGGAATTCATTCATTATTCAAGATAATTAAATTAAAAGCTCTTTAATCTAATATTCAGGAGGGTGTGTTTGAATTCTAATTAGGATGGAAAAATTAACCATGTACTTTTTAAATAACTTAATGTTTAATTAAGGTTCAAGAATGTCCATGTATTTCTGACAGATAATGTAGACTGCCATATTCATACTGAATAAAAAATATTTGAACACAAACAAGGTTTGTGTGTATTCTGGTGCTATTTGTTCCCATACTACCAATGTAATTGTAGGGATCTGTAGGTGAATGTGTGTTTTGTGCATAACATTGGTACAACTATTAAATTTTATCAGTCCATGTAACATTGTCATAGAGACTTCTGAGCTTTCTGGGGGAAGCAACTGGTGCTGGTTTGCAGTCCTGGTCACACACTGATGCTGGTTTGAACCCATAAATCAGTGAAATGTGATTCAGTGCTACTTATTATCAATTTATGCCCACTAATAGGATTTAGACTGCAGGCTTCTTTGTGCGCCATAGACTTGTTCAATATCTATTTGAAAACATATAGTGCAAGAATACCAGCATTTTGATAGTTAACCAGTGACTGCCATAACTTTGTGCACTTTTATTGATGCTTGTGCAATTGTGATTACAGAAGACTGAACTTCATGCATTGACTCCTGCTTTATATTGTTAAAACTGTCTCCTATTCTAGCAGCATAGGAACATTAGAAAGAGGAGGCCATTCAGCCTCTGGAGCATGCTCCACTATTCATTTAGATCATGGTTGATCTGTACCTCGGCTCCCATTTACCCACTTTGCTCCAAATCCCTTATTTACCCAACAAAAAACTCTCTCTTAATCTTGAAAGCTCCAAGTATCCTAATATCCCCAGTCTCTTGGAGAGTTTAAGATTTCTACTACCCTTTGTCTGAAAATGTGTTTCTTGATTTGGCTGTTAGATGACCTGGCTTTAATTTTAATGTTATGTCCCCTTATTCTTGACTCCTCCATCGGAAGAAATAGCTTATCCATATCTTTTTGTCTCTCTACTCCACTTTCCTCCTTTTAAAATATGTAGTTAATTGTATGATGATGTATATCTGGAATAAATTATTATTTGAAACCAATGTTTATTTTGCTTTGATTCAAAAATCCTGTAGTGCCATGAGGATGCACTATGAAGCAAATGGGTTTATTAAGTAAGCAGGTACTTGTGCTATACAGCTTAATTCGCAAAACCTTTTTGAGTTAATCTAGCTTATTTGTATTATTCTTCAGGAATCTTTCAAAAAAGTATCAGCCGAAGAGGAACTCCAAAGAAGAGGAGGAACAGAGGTGTGTTCCTTTCAGATTCAAAATAGCAATACAATCTTTTAATACTTCAAATACAGCAAAGGCATCCAGATACAACTGGTGTTATCTGTAATATTCTATCTTACTTTGTTGTAAATGATAATGTGAGTCACCTGTGCTTTCAAATTAGTCTTCCTAAAATCTAAAAATCAAAAAGTAGATTTTTAGAAAACTAGAACTTGTAGCAATGTTTTATTTTATGTACAAGGGTAATTATTTTTCAATATAAAGAAATGACTCTTAGGGGTGGCTGGTGGGGTGATGTTAGCAGGGTTTTACTGGAAGTAGAAAAATATTTTGAGGTTCAACATCAATAGTTCTTTAAAAACTTGAGCTTGTTCATACATAAAGGAAAAAGTAATTTGTGAGAATGTTGAAAATTAGATAATATATAAAAAAACAAAAAAATTTCCTATCTGTTGGGCAACATTTGAGTTTTTGATCCATCCCCTTTCCCTATTTCTTCTATGGATACCTATTGGATTTCAATTGTGGTGCATGTAAACTCAGAATAATTTTTAGGCTAATACTGCTGAAAGAAATTTTCCCTGAGTTAATCCTTTAAACACAAATGAAAGCTTAGGACATGGGCAAGGTGGAAAAGTTAATTACTGTAACCTAGTTTTGTCTTGTGAAGTAGCACACTGGTAAATTACAGAAGTTGCCAACTGTGGTAGTGTTAACACCTTCTGATGAGTGGAGGAGACAGACAATAAATCATAGGGTAATTCAAACCTGGTTAATCTAATGTACTACTTATCATCTTGTTATACAGTGGTAGTGTGAAAGTCTGGGACTTTTAATCTGTAAGATATTAAATTGATCAAAATGACTAGAAGAACAGAACAAAGAAAACCATGAGAGGGAATGAAAAAAAACACTGCTTCTTCCGTCAACGTAAGACCATGGCTTTGGTTTCTAAATCCTACCTTTCCCCTGAGAAACTGCTAATGGATTGCTAATGTAAGCAGAGAAAATGACCTAAACTGACCACTTACCATCTTGTTTATCCTACAAATCAAAAACCAATGATCACAGGAATGTTTTAAACCAATATATGCATTTGTTTTTACTTGGTGATATTACTTGGTGCCAATATTGCCCGAGTTATTTGGATGATATACAAAATCCTCAACACTAAATTGATCTGCTTTGAATGCATTCTCTCTTGTAGATCAGTTTCTGTTTGCCTGTACATATCAATTGTTAAAACATTCTCAGAATAAGATATTATGACATAATTACAATTCGTATTTTAGGAAATTTGGGAAGTCAACACATCCAATTTTTGGAAGTTCAGGATAAATTTTCAAAGTAGTTTACTTCTAGGCTTACTAACCCTGTGATCCTCAATTTAAAATTTTTGGAATTGAGTTTTTAAAGAACAAGTAGACTATAACTGAATACATTATTTTATAGATACACATCATGTCAAGCATTTTTAGCTGTTCTGAATGAAATGAACGACTATGCAGGCCAGCATGAGGTGATCGCTGAGAACATGAGTGGGCTAATATTTGCCGAGCTGTCACGCTATATCCAGGAGCTCAAGCAAGAGCGGAAATCGGTAACTTCTGTGTATTGCTTATTGCTGTTATTAATATAAATTGCTTTAGAAGGATTGAACTCTTAATTAAACTCTTTGTAAATTTTAAGGATCATTTCTGACATCTCCTAAAGTGGACAGAAAAAAAGTCAGCAGGAATTAAGTTTTTTATTATTTACGAAAGAATAAAATTTGCCATTTTCACCTGCGTCAATTCAAAATTCAAGATTTATTTTAATGGTGTTGATGAATTTTTTGCTCATTGATGCTCTTAGTGATATTCTAGTATCTTTGTATTTTACCTGAGGATTAATGGGATAAGCTTTTTCTAAGATAACCATCCAGAGATGTTGAAAGTTCACACGGGTTAATTATGTAACAATAAAAATTCACTACGATAAGAGTTTGGGATACACCGCTTACAGTCAAGTTCTTATGACTCAACGAGTAAACCATGTGGTGTAACATTGAATCTTGCATACCAAGGAGACAAGTGTTTATACATTTGAAGTCAGAAAATCGCAGCCTCTCAGTTACTACAATTGGTTTCAATGTCCCTTGCCTAGGGCTGGGGAGGCAGAGTAAGAGGGGAATGAATGTTTGTGGTCCAGCTAGGAAATAAGTGAACTCTGTTGAAATTGCATTTATGCATATTATAAGTGAGGACAGGTTTGGATTTTGTTGCAAGAGTGAAACACCATGTCAGTGCCAAGCACTTCAAGATAAAGTAGTTACATGCAAAGTAGCATTTCCTCTACTGTACCAAAGGAATGTGTGCCAACCCCAGGTTGAAATGAGTAACCATCCCTATGCTACCGTGTCTTTTTCCATTTCCCATGCTGCAATTGTATTTGCTTTGAGAGTATTTAGTATTGCATATTCGTTTGGTGTTCCTGGAATAGGTCCATATCCTTGCCCATTTGGAACTGGATTGAGAAGAAATTAAAAATAAAGATATTTTCTTTCTTGGAAATATTGTGAACTGTGAGGAGGCTAGTGTTAAACTCTAAAAGGACATGGACAGTTTGATGGAATGGGCAGACAAGTGGCAGGTGAAGTTTAAGGCACAGAAGTGTGAAGTGATCCATTTTGGCAGGGAGAAGGGGAGAGGCAATATAAAATAAAAGATACAATTCTGACAGGATGCAGGAGCAGAGGGACATACGGATATGTTTGCACAAATCATTGAAGGTGGCAGAGCAGGTTGAGACAGCAGTTAAAGCAACATATGGGATCCTGGGCTTTATAAATTGGGGTGTGAAATACAAAAGCAAGGAAGTTGTGATAAACCTGTGTAAAAAAACTAGTTTGACCTCAACTGGAGTATTCTGTCCAGTTCTAGACAGCACATTTGGGATGTGAAGACATTTTAGAGGGTGCAGAAAAGATTGACGAGAATGGTTCCAAGGATGAGGAACTTCAGCTATGTAGAAAGTTTGGAGAAGCTGGGACTGTTCTCCTTGAAGAAGAGAAGGCTGTGAGGAGATTTGATAGAAGTATTCAAAATCATGGGGGGTCCAGACAGAGTAGATAGAAAGAAAACCCTTTCCCTTAGTGGAAAGATCGAGAACTGATTTAAGGTGACAGGCAAAAGAAGCAATGGTGACACAAGGAAAAACCTTTTTATGCAGAATCAAGGAATTGTTGTGACGCATTTGGCCCATTGTGTCTGCACCGACTCTCCAAACGAGCAACTCACCTAATGCCATTCCCCTGCTTTCTCTCTGTAGTCCTGCACATTCTTCCTTTTCAGATAAAAGTCTAACTCCCTTTTGAATGCTTCAATTGAATCTGCCTCCAGCACACTTTTGGGCAGTGCATTCCAGAACCTAACCAGTCGCTGCATGAAAAAGTTTTTCCTCATGTCCTTTTGCTTCTTTTACTAATTACTTTAAATCTGTGCCCTCTTGCTCTTGATGATTTCATGAGTGGAAACAGTTTCTCCATATCTACTCTGTCCGGACCCCTCGTGATTTTGAATACTTCTTTCAAGTCTCGTCTCAGCCTTCTTTTCTCTAAAGAAAACAGTCCTAACTTCTCCAATCTATCTTCATAACTGAAGTTCCTCATCCCTGGAATCATTCTTGTGAATCTTGATTGCACCCTCTCTAATGCCTTCACATCCTTCCTAAAGTATGGTGCTTAGAATGGGACATAGTATTCTAGCTGAGGTCAAACTGGTGATTTACACAAGTTCAACATAATATAAAATTCAACATGAAATCAATGAATGTTTAGGACCTGGAGCACAGTCTTGAGAGTGTGATGGAGGCTGATTCAGTTGTGGCTTTCAAAAGAGACTTGGATCACTATCAGCAGAGGAAAGATTTGCAGGGAGAAGGGTACTGTAAACATTTGATAATGTGCAATGATTTAGCTACAATCATGTGCAATGTTTCATTTTCCATGCAACAAAGAGAATTATCTTTGCATTACATAACCTCAGTGCTGCTGTTCTGAAAATCAATGAAGGGATTGCAAGAAGTAAGTGTGTAAGTTTAGTGATGTTTCTCAGTTCACAGATGTCTGATATTAAGATTTGCATTTGTTTGAATATGCAGCTTCTAGGGTATGTGCACTTGCAAAACTGTATAATGTTCATTGCTCTACAGCCCCTGGCGGATTGTGTTTCTCTTTGTCTCAAAGCTACTTCAGGCTCCAGTTGCCTGCTTCTTTGAGAAATCTCACAGATAAACCCAAAACCAAAGAAACCCCTCCCTCCAATCTATCCCTATGGCAATGTGGCACACCTGGGATGTTCCAGATAGAGATTCAAACTCATTACCTCCTATTCCCAGACCTTCCCGTTGTTCTGCGAAACCATAGGAATAATTTGAACCCCTTATGAAAGCAGCTTTAGACATCTGTGTCTTCAAGAAGCTCACTTCTAACTCTGATCTTGCTAAATAAACATAGGCCGCCCTTTGAATTACAATTATTTCAGATTTGTTTACCAGCATCTCACCAGGTGTTTTCCTTTATTTTGCATTTAAAGATTTCAATCCCCAAACTAAAAGTTATGTTCCTAAATTATATGAACAAAATGAGGCACATGGTTACAAAAATTAGCATCAACTTCAGACCTCCTTTACTCTTTTCAATTTCCCTCACTCAAAAGTGGAACAAATGAGGTAATATGGGAGGCATATCAGCATGGCACTAGAGTTGTTAGGCAACAGACCTGTTTGGATTTGGCTAGTTTGGACTGCAATGCCTGTAGAGTTGTTTTTATTCTATTGGTCTATTGGAAAGTGGTCATTTCATTTGGGCCAAATCCTATTTCACCCATCATTCCTGTCCTTGCAAGCCTACGTTGGTTCTTGATCTTCCACTGTCTCCAATTTAAAATTCTCTTTCACATGTTTAAATCATTACATGGCTTTACCTGTATGTAACTTTGATGGCCTCCAGTTATACAGCCCTATCAAACTGCCCATTCCTCCAACTTTTTATGCACCCGCTTCATTTTGTCTAACCATTGACAGTAACCTAGGCCCCACACTTTCAAATTTTCCCTCCATTTCCCTGTCTTCCTTAAAAGCCACTTATTTGTCAAAACTTTGACTCATCCCAACTAATAGTATCATTTTTGCCTGATTAAACTCCTTTGATGCATCTAAGAATGTGTTCTCTTAACTTGCATTTATTTTGGTGTAAATGCTGTACTTTTGTTGGTTAAGAAACTGACAGTATAAACCAGATACAAATCTTTTTAATCATAATTACTTACCCTCTAAGACTGAAGCATTCTCTCCAGCCAGAAGGATGTACTCAGCTCCTCCAATGGCCAAGGGGGAAAAAAAAACATTTCTCAGTGTAGTGCAATGTCATACAGTCCAAAAGCTCCCATATCTGATACTGATTCATACTGAATTAATGAATTGCAGCTTGGGCAACAATAGGGTACTGCAGTTGGCCTCAGTGCCACTCAGCTAGGGAGGGGAAATTAGTCATGGCTCTTTGTTTCTCATTGCTATTCAGCATGGGAGAGAATTTGTGCAAGTGCACATTCTCAATTAGAATTGGCTAGTCAAATAGCTTTCAGACATTTTTCTCAGCTCATAGTTGAAAACATGACTATTTGAGTTCATGGACTTTTACTCCAGCTTCTGGCAACATCTTTCAAAAAGTGGGAAAATGTAAAAATCTGTATTGAGTAAAACTCCAGATATTTATGATATGAAGGCCAGAGACATCCTTAAGCCATTGACACAAAATACAATTCATGAGCATTTTTAGCTCAGGAGTGAAGTAATGATTTCTGAAGGAATTGAATGCTGGTTTTATGTAAAGATTAAGAGTGAATTATGGAATCAGAAATTCTTAGTTGGCTAGAAGACATGTAGAATATTTTCCCAACATTCCAATAACCACACAGACAAAGTTCAGCTAAATAAGTAATTTATTTAGAGAATTAAACGAATGATTTAGTTTTCAATTCTGCAAATCTAGATCCCTTTATAGGGTAATGTAAACAAGTTGTCAAAAAAGCAATACAAATAACAGTGACTGCATTGATTTAATAGCCCTAGTTGGATTAACAAATAAATTGAGGATTAATTATGTACTTCATGTTGCTGTAAACTATTGAAGATTGATATTTTATTTCAATCTAGTTAGCATAGTGGGATGTGTACTAATAGTCCTGGGGTGCCTGTATATGTGCCTTACCTGCTGTCTTGGCACCCCAAATGGAATCTAAGGTTCCATATGAAGCCTGAACACTCAGACTAGGTGTGCACTAATGGAGCTATCATTATCCTCAGAAAAGCAGAGGGGGAAATAATGGTATAGTGGTAATGTCACTGGGCTAATAATCCAGAGGCCCCAGCTAAAACTCTGGGGGGCACAGGTTCAAAGTTCACCATGGAAGCTGGTGAAATTTAAATTCAGTTAATAAATCTGGAATTGTAAACTCATCTTTATAATGGTGACCATGAAACTATTATAAAATTCCAACTGGTTCACAAATGTACTTTGGGAAAGGAAATCTGCCATCCTTACCTGGTCTGACCTACATGTGTTTCCAGACCCACAGTATGCAGTTGACTCTTAACTGCCCTCTGGAATGGCCTAGTAAGCCAAGGGCAATTAGGGATGGGCAACAAATACTGGTCTTGCCAGTGACACCCACTATCCATGAAAGAATGAAAAAAGAACAAATTTGCCATGAGCCAGCCTTGACTCTAGGAATAGTAATGCTAATTTCAATTGTTGCGAAGTATGTTTATTTCATGTAATTACCACACTGAGTAAGGCATCATTGTAAATGACAGCATGTGTAAAAAAAAAAAGCAGTAAAAGTGAAAAGGCTGATCAGCTGAAAGATGTTTCATTACACTTGAAACCAACATTGGAGTCAATATTTTAATGTTGATTAACAAGCTATGCATTTCCAATGTGTTCTGCTTTTATGAAAAAAATTATGGTAATGTATTCAAAAGAAAGGGCAAGGTGGCCAGCAGCAAAGTACATTGGCATATTTGCTATATCACTGAGTAGTTGGTTGTAGATTTTGTCCCAAAAACCTCGTGATTGTCATCTACCTGTTTTGGAGAGGGGGTGTAGTGGTTTCAGTTGAGATCAGGGAACTCAGTATAGAAGCTTCAAAAGCTATTTATAGGGGTAAATGAACAAATTACCAAAACACAGCAAAAGTTACACTGACTAGATTGTAACACTAACTATTTTAAAATGAATTTACAACACTCCTATGCTGTACAGTGTTATTTGTTCCATACAGAACACAAGTGGACAGATGTTTTAGAGAGAACTTGGTTAATTCTGCAATGTAACAAACTTGAAGTTGTTCTCTGATAACAACTCAAAACAAAACTTATGTATCTTGTTTACACTCTTGTAAAAAAGGAGTCATATAACAATGTAGGTCATAACTATGGAGCCTTGTCTGAAGGATTCAAAATCAGAAACTGTTGTCATTCACTCATGTGCATTGCAGCAGAACTAAGACTCCCAGTCAGATTTGCTTCTCGATAACCAATTGTAGCATCCCAAACAGTATGATAACTAACTCAGCACATGGGATTGCACTTTCAGCCTTAGGGTTTTTAAAATGTAGTTTTAATCTAATAACTCAATTTTCTGTGATTCTGAAAACAATTCATGTTTCAGTCCTCTACAATTAAATTTGTTTTAATCATGGTTGTGCAACATACAGTCAGTGGGCCAGAGTCTAGCCCGCCAGGGTTTCTAACCGGTCCGCGAACTAGTGCTCAAAATACACGCAAGCAGAAATAAGATTCTGTAAGGAACTGCTCCTCCAATCAAGGCTGTTTCTCTCCTGCAATTGCTGATTGTTTCTCCCCTAGTAAGCCTGTCTACGACTGGAGTACCAGTGAGCACTAGGAAGACGTTTCTCCCCTAGTGAGCCTGTCTATGACTGGAGGACCAGTGGGCACTAGGAAGATTTTTCTCCCCTAGTGAGCCTGTCTACGACTGGAGGACTAGTGAGCACTAGGAAGATGTTTCTCCCCTAGTAAGCCTGTCTATGACTGGAGTACCAGTGAGCACTAGGAAGACGTTTCTCCCCTAGTGAGCCTGTCTATGACTGGAGGACCAGTGGGCACTAGGAAGATTTTTCTCCCCTAGTGAGCCTGTCTACGACTGGAGGACTAGTGAGCACTAGGAAGATGTTTCTCCCCTAGTGAGCCTGTCTACGACTGGAGGACTAGTGAGCACTAGGAAAGTGAGAAGAATAGAAAGGCACTATTACCATTTAAATAGAGAGATTTCAGAACTCGGTGGTACAGAGGGACCTGGGTGTCCTGGCACATGAATTACAAAAAGTTAGCATGCAGGTACAGCAAGGGAAGCCAAATGGGATGTTGGCATTTATTGCAAGGGGAATGGAATACAGCAGCTATGCAGGGCCTTGGTGAGACCACATCTGGAATGCTGTGTATAGTTTTGGTCTCCTTATTTGGAAAAAAGGAGAAATTGCATTAGCAGTTTAGAGAAGGTTCACTCAAATCATTCCTGGGATGAGGGGCTTTTGTTATGAAGAAAGGTTGAACAGGTTGGGGCTATACCCATTGGAGTTTAGAAGACTGAAGCATGTAAGATCCTGAGGGGATTTGATGGGGTAATTAATGGGAAGATACCAGGGACAGTTTAAGAATAAGAGATATACTGTTTAAGACAGGGATGAGGATTTTTTTCTTCTCCCCTCAAAGGGCCAGTCGTATGTGGCATGGTCTTCCTCAGAAGAGCAGTGGGGGCTGGCAGAACCCTTAACTGCATCAACAGGCAGAGGGATCTGGGTGTACAGGTCCACAGGTCACTGAAAGTGGCAACACAGGTGGATAAGGTAGTCAGGAAGGCTTATGGCATGTTTGCCTTCATTGGCAGGGGTATTGAATATAAAAGCTGGGTAGTTAGGCTGCAGCTGTATAGAACCTTGGTCAGGCCACACTTGGAATATTGCGTGCAATTCTGGTCACCACATTACCAGAAGGATATGGAGGCATTGGAGAGGGTGCAGAGGAGGTTTACCAGGATGCTGCCTGGTCTGGAGGTTATTAGCTATGATGAGAGGTTGGAGAAACTCGGATTGTTCTCACTAGAGTGACGGAGATTGAGAGGTGACTTGATAGAAGTTTACAAAATTGAGTGGCATGGACAGAGTAGATAGAAGCTTTTTCCCAGGGTGAAAGAGTCAATTACTAGGGGACAGATTTAAGGTGAGAGGAGAAAATTATAGAGGAGATGTGCAGGGCAAGTTTTTTTTTTAAATACACAGAGGGTAGTGAGTGTCTGGAATTCGCTGCCAGAGATGGTGGTGGAAGCAGATACGATAGTGGTGTTTAAGAGGCAGCTTGACAAACACATGAATAGGATGTGAAGAGAGGGATATGGATGCCAGAAGTGCAAAATGTTTTAGTTGCTGGGCAATATGATTGGCGCAGGCTTGGAGGGCCAAAGGGCCTGTTCCTGTGCTGTACTTTTTTGTTCTTTGTGTGGTAGTGCTCAGCTTGAGGCCTGAGCACCAGAGCAGTGTTGGGGAGGGGGAGAAGAGACTGAGGGTGAGGCTGCCTGCTGGGTGGGGGAGGAGGGAGAAGACATCAAAGGGTATGGGGAATGCGCAGGATTATGGCATTGGGATAGAGGATCAGCCATGTTTGTATTGGATGGTGGATCAGGCTCAAAGGGCTGAATGACCTACTCCTGAACCTAATTTCTATGTTCCTAAGAGGCTAGGAAAAAGCTGTCTGACGGGGGTGGGAGCAGTTAGGAAGTTGATAGTGTCCTCTATGATTCTATGGAGAGGTGGTGAATGGTGGCATAGTACTTAACCATTGAATCCAATCCTCTACCATACAATTTACAGCAAAGATCACTGATCAGAAATCAAGAGCAGAATGATTTCTTTCACTTTAGTCAGGAGTAATGAGACTAATTATAGCATGCTTGCTTCCAGCCTAGGTAAGGTCATCCAGTCAGCACTTGAATGGAATTTTCCTAATCTGTGGGAGTTGTTTCTGCATGTTGCAATGCCTCCAACTTTGAGACTGCAAGGAAGTTTTTTTCTTTACTACCTTGGGAATATATGCATGGCATGGAGAAATACATTTTCATAAAATGAGTGCATGCTCTATTGTGCAAAATGTGACAGGATGATAAGAGTGTAGGTAAAGTTTTATTGATGTTGGTTTAAAATAAAGCACTTGGGTGATATCCAAATGCTTGTCATTTTTGTTGCACTCTGTCTAAATTTCCTGACTCTGATTTCAATATGGTATAAGTGTAGTCTGTTTTTACACTTTTGAAAACCTGAATGGATGGTGCAAAAGTAGTAACTATTGCTGTGGAAGGATGGAGGAGAAGTCACTTTCATTATTAGCAGAGAACTGTTTCCACATGTTCATACCATGTAATTTATCACTGTTTGGGCTCATGTAACCATTTATTTATTTCTTCATTAATACCTAGATATGCTTTCTTAAAAGCGGCAGACATGTTTAGGGAGGGAATCTGCATTAGTATGTGCTTTGGGGAGGAGTTGATCTGATCTGTCAGCAGAAAGCCACCATACAGGGTTGTGTATGCATAGGCAAATGAGGTGTGATTCAAATGCATGAAGGCAATTGTCCAGTCATTTAGGAATCACCTACCACCATTGTAGTAACTACAATGCTGGACATCTTATTAAATCAATGTTCAATATAGTCATGAGAAAGTAAGCTAATAAACTAGTATTCTCATTTGAAGTTTGTTAATGAAAACTGCAAAGTATGTGCATTTTTATGAATGACAAGATAAATTTCTATTGCCTTATCTTTGAAATTTTCACACTGGCCCCTGAGTGAGAAAGAAATTGAAATTTGACCCTTCACACAAAGTTTAGGCACCCCTGGTTAAAATAAAGTGTGTGCATAAAAATATGTTTCTCCAAAATAAACAGTTTGATATGGATCAAAATATTAACTTTGAATTTGCTGCAAAGTTATGACCCATAATCTGATATTTTTGCAGTCAGTCCATCATTCATAGCCTGCAGCTCAATGAGTAAATGGGTGGTAGAGTTTTGATTTGTGGTAATCTGTTTCTATTTTTTAAAAAACCAAAAAATGGAGATTGTTACAATACTGCTTAAGGAAAGGGGCTTGCTCTTCACATGCTCACTGCCTTATTAACAAATTCATAATTAACAAGTTGAGTATAAAGGAAACCTGTAATGTATTGATTTATATGAATTGCTGTCTTTAGAATCTGGTGTTTGATGCAATTCAGCTTTATGGTAAACTTTTAAAACTTTGTTTCTTGTAAGCATTGATTTTTGTTAAGAAATCAAAATGAAGGGCCAAGCTGTATCTTGAAAAGGACATAAAGTTTAAAAAGAATACAATATAAGACAAAGTAAATAAAAAAGGGGGGTTGATTCTGCATAACATGGCATTATGAACCAGGAAAACAGAATAATGAAAGCTGGGAAGAAAAGCACACTATTTGTAGCTTGAGTTTATGCCAGTTGTGTAGGTAGATGAAATTACTGAATTAAACAATGACTCTTTAAAAAAAACCTCTTCTCAAGCTGGGCTTTTGTCCCCCTATGGTGTCTCTCCCAATTACCCATTCTTCATGCAGTTCAGAAAAGTGAATGTCAGCTGGCTATTCTGCCATGTAGAACATCATAGTTGAATGAGCTCCTATCTTCACCTAAAAATGTAGGGAATATTTGGTAGCTTTCAGGAGTCTTTGCCCTATATGGTTTGCCCCCTCACCAGCCCACATTGCTGAGACCAACTATTTGCACTTAGCTCATGCTTGTCAGAGAAGTCTAAGTCAGCAGAGGCTGAAGATTGAACATCTGCATTCAGTTCCACAGTGGGCAGTGGGCTTTACCAACTGAGCATTAAGGGAAGTGAAATAAAGTGTTCATTAATAGATAGTGAACATGGCTTGATACAGTTTAAGAAATATCACCCTTGACCATTAAGTATGCATATTTCATATTGCACCATTAACTAGATGAAGTAGCCACACCCTTGATTTCTAACTGAAGGAGGATGAAACTAGGAATGATGACATTGAAAGTATAAAATATTAAGGATTTTACAGGGTGAAAACTAGGTTTGAATTTGAGTATTAAATGTTACAGTTTACAAGTATGCATATTTTCTGATGGTTAACTACTTTTAAAAATTGTTGAAGGCTGAAATGTACAGTATTAAAGGTTAATTCATAATTTAGTTTTCTGAAAAATTAAAAGCATGTGTTGCTTTGCTACTGCCATATCTGCTGAAAGTACCCCATGCTGTTGCTTGGTACCTCATGTAAAATTCTACAGATCAGTCCTGATAATTTGATCAACAGTTATACACAACTACATTCCAGCAGAGAAAAGCAAAATACTGTGGATGCTGGAAACCTGAAACAATAACAAAAGTAACTGGAAAAACTCAGCAGGCCTGACAGCATCTGTGGGAGAGAAAGACCATTAACGTTTTGCATCCATATGACTCTTCAGAACTAAAGAAAAATAGAAATGAGGTGAAATATAAAGGTGTTTGAGGGGGGTGGGACAGGTAGAGCTGGATAGAGGGCCACTGAAAGGTGGAGGCAAAGAAGCAATTGCCAAAGATGTCATAGACAAAAGGACAAAGGTGTTGACAGTGGTGATATTAGCTAAAGGATGTGCTAATGGTGATATGGGAAGGTGCCATGGGAGGGAGTTGGTGTTGGGGGTGATGGAGGAGTGGCCCAGGTTGTCCCTGAGGGAATGGTCCCTATGGAATGCTGACTGGAGGGTGAAGGGAAGATGTGTTTAGTGGTGGCATCATGCTGGAGTTGGTGGAAATGGTGGAGGATGATCCTTTGAATGCAGAGGATAAGCGAGGACAAGGGGGCCCTATCATGGTTCTGGGAAGGAGAGGAAAGTGTGAAGGCAGATGTGCAGGAGATGGGCCAGACACAGCTGAGGGCCTTATCAACCACTGTGGGTTGAAAACCTTGGTTAAAGGAAGGAGGAAGACATGTCAGAAGAACTGTTTTGGAAAGTGGCATCATCAGAACAGATGCGACAGAGGTGAAGGAACTGAGAGAATGGGATGGAGTCATTACAGGAAGCAGGGTATGAGGAGCTGTAGTTGAGGTAGCTCTGGGAGTCGGTAGGCTTGTAATGAATATTGATGGACAGTCTATCACCAGAAATTGAGACAGGGGGGTCAAGGAAGGGAAGTGTCAGTTATGGACCATGTGAAAATGATGGAGGGGTGGAAAATGGAAGCAAAATTAATAAATTTTAAGGTCCAGATGAGCATGAAGCAGCACTGAAGCAGTCATCAATGTACTGAAGAAAGTTGTGGGAGGTGGCCTGAGTAGGATTGGAACAAGGAATGTTCCACATACCCCATAAAGAGACAGGCATAACTGGGGCCCATGTGGCATCCCAGCAGTATTATTTAAAGGCTTAGCAAATTTTTAGTGGATTTAATGCACTATTAGAAGAATCAAATTTTAACAAACAGTGCAGTCAAGTGTCCACGGCACCATGTACATCTTAGTTATTGCTGTAAATTAATGAAATATTTAGAGTTTAGTAGGGAAGCTTGAAGAGCTCAAAGATGCTAAATCTTTCTAAATTAATCATATTGCACAGAAGGTGGTTATTTTTCCTGTTGTGCCTGTGCCAGCATTTTGGAAGAGCAATCAAATTAGTCCCACACCCTGCTCCATTTTCATAGCCATTCAGAATTTTTACTTTCCAAGTATAGCAAATTCCCTGTTGTTCTGCATAATTTTGATCATTCTTTGGTCTGTCTAATTTTCTTCACAGGCTGAGACTGAGTTCAATCATGTCTTATCCTGAAAGTTGTGTTAGATACCTTTTCCAATCCATTCTGCTGCTTGATTCCATTCCACTACAGAAATATGGTTTTGTGAAGGATGCAATACTTTAAATATAATATTGGAGTGTATCACAACAGTGGAAAATGTACAAGGACATAATGATAAAATGTATAAACCAATTTAAGTAATGAGGCATATATTAGTTTACCACTTCACAGTATGCCCAAATCATGGGTGTATTGCAATTCATGATGTCACTGTGTAGATATGTTTTTAATTGTTCATAGCCACAAATGCAGCTTTCACCTGGGCCATAAACCTACGGGTGAAGTCTCACATTTGATCCTTGAAAACAGTTCAGTCTTAATTTTTCTTTTGGTGTATATTTACTTATCCATTTAATTTTTATGGCAGTGATCTGCAGTTTCAGTAATGTTCCAATTTCTAAATGACTCCTGGTACAGAGTATTTTTATTGTTTCATAGGAAGTTCTGGAAAATTGTACTCATTAACTGAATGCTTTTCCAGCTAAAGCTAGCTGAATTACAAAACAACCTACTCAAGCTCCCACATATCTTTAGTCCTACCTTTTTCAATCCTTCACTTCTTTATGTGCTTCTTCATTTAGCTGATTTTTTTTTTTGTTTGGTTGCACATTTTCTCTGCCTGTTTGCTGGCTCCTGATGTATAATAAATTTGATACTTGCATTGTGTTAGGCTTCATGTTGATCTATCTCAAAGTGCTTTAGACAAGCAACAGCTTAAATTTACATATTAAATATATATTACATATTAAAACATTCCCTAGGCACTTCACAAAAACTTTATAAAGCAAAATTAGACACAATCACTTGAGAAGGCATTAAGGTAGATGACTAAAAACTTGGTCAAGGTCAGTTTTAACAATACCTTAAGGCAGAAAAAGAGGTGCAAGTCAGAGGGGTTTAGGAAGGCAATTCTAGAACTTAGGGCCTAGGCAACTGAAGGCATGGCAACCAACAATGAAGCAATGAAAATTTGGTTGCTCAAGAAGTCAGAATTACATGAATGGAGGTATCTCCGAGGTTTGTGAAGCTGGTGGAGATTAGTGATAGGGAGGAGCAAGGCCATGAAAGGGGTTGAAAACAAAGATGAGAATTTTAAAATCAAGGTATTGCTTGACCAAGAGCCAATGCACTTCAGCAAGCAAGTAATAGGAGAACAGGACTTGGTGTGAGAACATGAGCAGCAGAGCTTTTGATGACCCCAAGTTTACAGGAGGGTACAGTTTGGGAGACCAACCAGGAATGTGTTGGAACAGTCAAATCTCAAAGTAACAAAAGCATGAATGACGATTTCAGCATTAGTTGGACTGAGGCAAAGTAAAGTCTAGCGATTACATAGATACAGAAATAAGTGGCCTTTGTGATGGCATGGACATGTGACCTGGAGCTGATCTCAGGCTCAATCCAAGCTTGTGAGCTGACTGGGCAACATGTAGATAAAAAGAACTAAGGATAGATCCTTGAGGAACACCAGAGATAATGAGACAGAAGTGGGAAGAGAAGCCATTGCAACTGATTCTCTGGCTACAAATAGATAGGAAAGGAACCAGGTAAATATGATCATGCCCTGCTAGATGACAATGGAGAGGATTGGAGGAGGATGGTGGTGTTAGCCATGTCAAAGGCTGCAGACAGGTCAAGGAGGGATTGTGTACCTTTGATGGTCACAGAATTGTTATGGTGTGGAAGGAGGCCATTATGCCCAGCATGTGTGCACCAGCTCTGATCATTTTAACTTAATGCCACTCTCCTGCCTTTTCCCTGTAACCCTGCAGTGTTTCTATTTAGATAATAATCCAATGCCCTCTTGAATGCCTCAATTGAACCTGCCTCCACCACATTCCCAGGCAGTGTATTCCAAACCCTAACTACTCACTGTGTGAAAAACTCTCACCTCACATTTGCTTCTTTTTGCAAAACACTTTAAAACTGTGCCCAAGTTAATCGTAACCTCCCTGCTCTTGTACTCTATACTCCTATTAATGAAACCTGGAATACTGTATGCTTTAGAAACATCTCTCTCTACCTGTCCTGCCACCTTTAATGACTTGTGTACATATGTATCCAGGTCTCTGCTCCTGCAAACCTTTTAGAATAGAATCCTTTATTTTATACTGTCTCTCCATGTTCTTTGTACCAAAGTGTATCACCTCACACTTCTTTGCATTGAGCTTCATCTACTACCTATCTGCCCACTCCACCTACATGTTAATGTCCTTTTGAAGTTCTGCACTGTCTTCCTCAGAGTTAACAACTCTCCCTCCCAAGTTTTGTGTCATCCACAAACTTTGAAATTGCCCCCCGCACACAAAGATCTAGATCATTTATATAATATTTCAGGAAGAGCAAGGGTCACAATACTGACTACTGGGGAACTCCACTACAAACTTCCTTCCAGCCCAAAAAATACCCATTAACCATTACTGTTTCCTATCCCTCTGCCAATTTTGTATCCACATTGCTACTGCCCCTTTTATTCCATGACCCATAACTTTCCTCAAGTCTGTTGTGTGATACTGTCGAACGCCTTTTGGAAGCCCATATACACCACATCAATGACCTTGCCCTCATCCATCTCTGTTACCTCTTCAAAACACTTCAGCAAGTTAGTTAGATATGATTTTCCTTTAACAAATCCATGCTGGCTTTTTGAATCAATCCACATTTTTCCAACTGATTGACCTAGTCTATCCCAAATAATTGTTTCTGGAAGTTTCCCCACCACCTAAGTTAAACTGACTGGTCTGTAATTACAGGGCAGACTTTTACAACCTTTTTTGAACAAGGGCATAATGTTTGCAATTCTCCAGCACCTCCCCCAAATCCTGGAAACATTGAAAGATTATTGTCAGCACCTCTGCAATTTCCACTCACTTCCTTCAATATTCTTGGATACACCTCATCCATTCCTGGTGCCTTATCAACTTTAAGTACTGACAGCTTATCTAATACCACCACCTTATTAATTTTGAGCCCTTTTCTCCTCCTCTGTCACCATGGCCTGGGTGGCATCTGCCTCGTAGATAAAGACAGCTGTAAAGTATTCATTTAATATGTCATGCCTCCTGCCTCTGTGAATCCCCTTTTCAGTCCTACTCCTTTTTACCACCCTTTCACTATTGGTGTGCTTATAGAACACATTGGGATTTTGTTTTATGTTAGCTGCCAGTCTTTTTTCATAATCCCTCTTTGCTTCCTGTAATTGTTTTTACACATCTCTTGCAAACCTTCTGTATTCAGCTTGGTTCTCAATTGTATTTGCTACCTGACACCTGTCGTTAGCACAAATTTTCTTCTTTAACTTAATTTCTATCTCCTTTGTCATTCAGGGAGCTCTGGATTTGTTTGTCCTACCCTTCCCTTTTGAGGAAACATACCTTGACTGTGCCCAAGCCATCTCCTCTTTGAAGGTAGCCCATTGTTCAGCTACTATTTTTCCTGCCAACCTTTGGTTCCAGTCTAACTGGCCCAGCTCCATTCTTGCCCCATTGAAGTCCGCTCTCTGCCAATTGATTATTCTTACTCTAGATTGACCAATGTCATCCTAAACTTTACAATACAATGATCACAGTCTCCCTGAATGTTCCCCCACTGTCACTTGACCTACTTGGCCCACCTCGTTCCCAAGAACCAGGTCTAGTAGTGCCTTTCTTGTTGGACTGGACACATACTGTAGGAAACTCTCCTTAACACAATCTAGGAACACTTGTCCCTTACTACCACTATCCCAGTCTATATACAGATAATTAAAGTCCCCCATTATAACTAATTAAAGTCCCCCATTATAACTAATTAAAGTCCCCCATTATAACTAATTAAAGTCCCCCATTATAACTAATTAAAGTCCCCCATTATAACTACTCTGATGTTTACACCTCTAATTTCCTTGCAGATTTATTCCTCTATATCCTTTCCACTAGCTGGTGGTCTATATATTAGACCGAGCAATGTAATTGTACCCTGCTTATTCCTTAGCTGTAGCCAAATTGATTCTGTCCTTGAATCCTCTTTCTCCAGTACTGCAATACTCTCCTTAACCAAAAACACTACCTCTCCTTTTCTCTCCCTTCCTATCTTTAATGAACACCTTGTAACCAGGAACATTTAACACACAGATCTGCCCTCCCTTAAGCCAGGTCTCCATTATCACCACAACATAATCATACAAGGCAATCCATGCCTGTAACTTCCCAATCTTATTTACTATACTCTGTGCATTCACATAAATGCAGTGTAACCCTGATTTAGACTTCATTACTTGCTCCGACTCCATCTATTAACTTACTATTCTCTATTTTAGTGCTTTCTGCCTCACCCAGCTTTCCAAGCACCCTGGAATTACTTTTTGATATTCTCCTCTGGTTCCCACACCCCTGCTGAGCTAGTTTAAACCCTCCCCAACAGTACTAGAAAAACACCCCGCAAGGAACTCAGTCATGGCTCTGTTCAGATGCAACTCATCCAGCTTGTACTCATCCGCCATCTCCCCCAGAGCCAGTCCCAGTGTCCCAGGAATCTAAAGCCTTTCCTCCTGCACAATCTTTCTATTTATTCATCTGCCTTATCTTCCTATTTCTGTACTCACTTGTACATGGCACTGGGAGTAATCCAGAGATTACTACATCAGAGGTTCTGCTTGCTAATTTTCTACTTAGCTTTCTAAATTCCAATTGCAGGACCACATCCCCCTTCCTACCTAAGTCATTGGTACCAATGTGGACCATGACCTCTGGCTCATCACCCTCTCCTGGAAGAATGTCCTGCAGCTGCTCTGACATCCTTGACCCTGGCACCTGGCAGGCAACATACCATCCTGGAGTCACATCTACAGCCACAGAAACACCTGTCTGTTCTCCTAACCAGTGAGCCCCCTATCACTATTGCTCTTCCTTTCTTCTTCCTCACCTCCTGTACTTCCAAGCTGCTCATGGTGCCACAAACCTGACTCTGACTGCATTCCTCTGAGGAACCAGCAGCCTCACCAGCTTCCAAGCCAGAAAACCAATTTGTGAGCAGGATCCCAGGGGACTGCTTCACTATTTGCCTACCCCTCTTGAACTGCCTGGTGGTCTACCATTCCCTCTGTCTCCAGGCCCTTAAGCTATGGTGTGTCTATGCTATCCACATAGCTCTCAGCCTCAAATGTGCCACAGTGACTCAGCCACCTCCCCAGCCCTGAAACCCAGATCTCAAGTTTCTGCAGCTAGCAGCACTTCCTGCATATGTGGTCATCTAGGACACCAGCAGCATCCATGACTTTGCACATATTACAGGACATACATTCCACTCAACCGAGCTGCTCTCCCATTTCTTAACTCTACTTCCCTTATGTTAACTTTAATCTACTTTGGATTATTTCTATTACTTTATTATATTGGCCCTAAATTTATCTTATTCCTGGCACTTCAGTTAAATCCAAGTACAGCTACTTGTTTAAAAATATTACACTTTTTTAATTTACTCACCAGGTCCTACTTACCAAGGCCACCACTCTTTCCGAGGAAAGGAGCACCTCCTCCCCAAACTCCCTCAGTCACCAAATTCCAACTAAAGTATTCTATTGTAGCCAAACACAGCACTCCAGTGCAATTGCAGTCAGTATTATAAGATAGAAGTTCTGTTCCTCTCTGCGACTCGAACTCAAGTTCTGTCGAAGGGTCATGAGGACTCGAAACGTCAACTCTTTTCTTCTCCGCCGATGCTGCCAGACCTGCTGAGTTTTTCCAGGTAATTCTGTTTTTGTTTTGGATTTCCAGCATCCGCAGTTTTTTTGTTTTTATCTCTGTGTTTAATTGACTGCCACTGCTCTTCAAGAAATGCCTACCTCCTTGAAGAAGTTCTGTTCCTCTCTGCGACTCGAACTCAAGTTCTGTCGAAGGGTCATGAGGACTCGAAACGTCAACTCTTTTCTTCTCCGCCGATGCTGCCAGACCTGCTGAGTTTTTCCAGGTAATTCTGTTTTTGTTTTGGATTTCCAGCATCCGCAGTTTTTTTGTTTTTATCTCTGTGTTTAATTGACTGCCACTGCTCTTCAAGAAATGCCTACCTCCTTGAAGAAGTTCTGTTCCTCTCTGCGACTCGAACTCAAGTTCTGTCGAAGGGTCATGAGGACTCGAAACGTCAACTCTTTTCTTCTCCGCCGATGCTGCCAGACCTGCTGAGTTTTTCCAGGTAATTCTGTTTTTGTATAAGATAGCCTCCTTTTATACTCTCTGAACCTAGCCTCTGAAAACATGATTAAGCCAGTTATCCAATTAACTAGTTGCAGCTGCAAGCTGAGCCTGTATGAGCCCTCTTTTAAGGCTGGGCTAAAATTCACCTTCTTCCAACCCTAACAGCAGCTTTTAGTTAGTTGTGAGATTAAAGAAATGCTACACTTTAGATAGAATGTAACCCTTAATTTAACTCTTAAACTCCTTCACTCAGCAAACTCCAGCTGAAGCACTCTTCTGCAGCCAAACACAACACTCCATAGAATGTAATTTGTGACTTTGATAAGAGCCATATGATGTTGTGGTAAGGGCAGAAACATTACAGCGGATTCAAGCATGGAGTTCTGGGAAAGATGGGCTCAGATTTAAGAGGCAGCAGCATATTCAAGGAATTTGGAGAGGGAAGGGAAGTTGGTGATGGATCACATTGTCCTATTGGACCTTATTCTCCTCTATTAAAGCTACTTCAGGATTATACAGGAGAACAAAGATGAGCCTTGGATTCTTGTCTCCATTACCAACCATCTCCTTAAACTCTGATCACTGCGCTTTCCACCTTGCCTCCAAAAAAATATTGAAAACCAGCTAGAGTAAAAACTCCGAAACATAAAACATTCTTGCTATAATGGGGTGTCCAGAACTGCATGCTATATTCGGTGCCTTAACCAATATATTGTATAAATTCTTCATCATTTCCTTGCTTTTGTATTCTGTGCTCCTGTACATAAAACCTTGAATTCTATTTCCCTTTTTATGGCTTCTCTCTGCACTCTTGCAACCTTTATCCTTCCACTGCGAGTATTTTACCATTTAAGGTTTATGTAGGGTCTGTGTTGTAGTCTGTCATTTATGCAGTCCAAGTTGTGACTAAGCTAAAGATAATTTACAGTCGTGCCAGCCATGGTTACAGCTCTGTTTAAAATGATAGCACTCTAATAGACAAATTGTGGTTTGATTGTGTAATGTACATCATGTAGGATTGCGAGTCACGTTTGTTTCTTTAATATTACATGATGACACCTGTTAAAATGCCTGAATTGTTTCCGAAATCTATTAGCAACCTGGTTTTTGCTTGAATTCTCTGACCAGGTATATTTTTGATACAATCCATAAATATCACAAGTAATATATTTTCCATAAACCTTTAGTCACATAAACTTTATATGCCATATACTAATTTAAAGTCATATTTAAAATATGCATTTAAAATGTAGCCAAAATGTAATTCAGCAAGCATACCAAAACAGATTATCTGATCATTTATTTGTGGGACCTTGTTGTGCGAATATTAGCTGCCATGTTACCCTACATTACAGAAGTGACTACGCTTCCAAAGTAATTGGCCATAAAGCAATTGAGACATCCTGAAGTCATGAAAGATGTTATGTAATCACTATTTAGAATTATTTTATTATACTGTCATACTGCTGATGCCTTTGAGATAAACTTCTTGGCTAATTAAAATTGCAGCAGGCATGGCTTCCTGCTTATGTATTGTACCTGTCATGGGGAGCCGATCATTCTTTGTTTACCACATAGTATGATGGGCATGTACAGACTTAATTTGTTATTGAAGCACATAGATACAATTATTTGTTTCAAGGGACATATTTGTTATAAGTCACAGCTAGTCATAGTACATTTTTCAGTCTGGGTCAATGCAGCAACTTGTCAAGAAACTGTTGTTGAATTAAGAGTTCAGCTAACCAATTAACATCTGAATATCTGGATGTCTGATTGTACATACATTTAAAATTGAAATATCAGCTTCTCCATTACAAGTTCTCCACCAATGTTAAAGGACATATCACAGAATCACAGAGTGCAGAAGAGGCCTTTCGGCCCATCGGGTCTGCACCGACACATGAGAAACACCTAACCTACCTACCTAATCCCATTTACCAGCACTTGGCCCATAGCCTTGAATGATATGACGTACCAAGTGCTCACCCAGGTACTTTTTAAAGGATGTGAGGCAATCTGCCTCCACCACCCTCCCAGGCAACGTATTCCAGACCGTCACCACCCTCTGGGTAAAAAGGTTTTTCCTCACACCCTCCCTATACCTCCTGCCCCCACCTTGAACTTATGCCCCCTTGTGACTGACCCTTCAACTAAGGGGAACAACTGCTCCCTATCCACCCTGTCCATGCCCCTCATAATCTTGTACACCTCGATCAGGTCGTCCCTCAGTCCTGTCCATGCCTCTCCGCCTTCAGAGATCTATGGACACACATGCCAAGGTCTCTTTATTGCTCAGAACTTCCTAGTGTCATGCTGTTCATTGGATACTTCCTTGCCAAATTACTCCTGCCAAAGTGTATCACCTGTCACTTTTCAGGGTTAAATTCCAGCTGCCACTTGTCTGCCCATTTGACCATCCCGTCTATATCTTCCTGTAGCCCAAGCCACTCAGCTTCACTGTTAACCACCCGACCGATCTTTATGTCATCCACAAACTTACTAATCCTACCCCCCACATGGTCATCTATGCCGTTTATATAAATGGTGAATAATCGGGGACCCAGCACAGATCCCTGTGGTACGCCACTGGTCACTGGCTTCCAGTCACTAAAGCAGCCTTCTGTCATCACCCTCTGTCTCCTACAACTAAACCAATTTTGAATCCACCTTATCAAATTACCCTGTATCCCATGTGCATTTGCCTTCTTTATAAGCCTCCCATGTGGGACCTTGTCAAAGGCTTTGCTGAAATCCATATAAACTACACCTCATCTACACACCTGGTCACCTCCTCAAAAAATTCAATCAAATTTGTTAGGATTGACCTCCCTCTGACAAAACCATGCTGACTATCCCTGATCAAACATTGCCTCCCCAAGTGGAGATGTTTCTCTCCTTTAGAATTTCCTCCAATAGTTTCCCTACCACTGACGTCAGACTCACTGGCCTGTAGATCCCTGGCTTATCTCTACAACCTTTCTTAAATAGCGGAACCACATTAGTCCTCTGGCACCTCCCCCGTGGCCAGAGAGGAATTAAACATTTGGGTCAAAGCCCCTGCGATCTCCTCCCTTGCCTCCCTCAGCAGCCTAGGACACAAATAATCCGCACCTGGAGATTTGTCCACTTTTAAGCCTGCCAACACCTCCAATACCTTGTCACTCTTTATATCAATTTGCTCAAGAACCTCGCAGTCTCTCTCCCCGAGGTCGATACCTTCATCCTCATTCTCTTGGGTGAAGACGGATGTGAAGTATTCGTTCAACACTCTACCGATGTCCTCTGGCTCCACCCATAGATTGCCCCATTGGTCCCTAATGGGCCCTATTCTTTCCCTAGTTATCCTCTTCCCATTGATATACTTATAGAATATCTTGGGATTTTCCCTACTTACCAGCCAGAGCTTTCTCATATCCCCTCTTTGCTCTCCAAATTGCTTTCTTAAGCTCCACCCTGCACTGTCTGTACTCCACTAATGCCTCCGCTGATTTGCTCCCGTTGTACCTGCTAAAAACCTCTCTTTTCCTTCTCATTGTATCCTGAATATCTCTGGTCATCCATGGTTCTCTGGGCTTGTTACTCCTTCCTATCACCCTTGAGGGAACATCTTGAGCCTGTACCCTCCCCATTTCCTTTTTGAACGCCCCCCCACTGCTCCTCTGTAGATTTCCCCACAAGTAGCTGTTCCCAGTCTACCTTGGCCAGATCCTGCATTATTTTACTAAAATCCCATCTCCCCATGTCCAAAACATGTTTGCAATTTGTCTTTTTCTTTGTCCATAACAAATTTAAATTGTACCATGTTGTGGTCGCTATCACTAAAATGCTCCCCCACCACCACCTCAGCCACCTGTCCGGCTTCATTCCCCAGAATTAGGTCCAGCAATGAGCCGTCCCTTGTTGTACCCTCTACATATTGACCTAAAATGTTCTGCTATACATATTTCAAGAAATCTACTCCATCCAAGCCCTTAACACTATTTCTATCCCAATTAATGTTGGGAAAGTTGAAATCACTTAATATAATTACCCTATTGTTATTGTTTTTACACACCTCCACAAATTGTGCACATATTTGCTCCTCAATTTCCCGCTGACTATCTGGGTGTCTATAATAAACACCTAACAATGTGGCTGCCCCATTTTTCATTCCTAAGCTCTACCCACAAAGCTTCATTTGATGCCCCCTCTAAGATATCATTTCTCCTTACTGCAGTAACTGACTCCTTAACTAATAATGCAATGCCTCCTCCTCTTTTACCCCCTCCCCTGTCTTGCCTGAAGATTCTATATCCCGGAATGTTGAGCTGCCAATCCATCCCCTCCCTCAACCACGTCTCTGTGGTGGCAACTATATCGCAATTCCATGTGTCAATCCTCACCCTTAACTTATCCTTGTTACCTTTAATACTCCTGGCATTAAAGTAGAGGCCATCCAGCCTTGCCTTACTCCCCTGAAAATTAATGCCGCTACACTCCTTCTGACTTGATTGTTTTCCTGTATGACATGTGTCCCTATTCTGCTACCATTCTGTGTCCCCTACCCCTGCCGAATGAGTTTAAACTCCTCCCAACAGCACTAGCAAACACACCCGCAAGGATGTTAGTCCCGCTCTTTTTCAGATGTAGACTGTCCCGCTTGTACAGGCCCCACCTTCCCCAGAAACAGTCCCAGTGATCCAGGAATCTAAAACCCTCCTTCCTGCACCAACTCTTAAGCCACATTTTCATCTGCGCTATTCACCTACTTTTGTGCTTGCTAGCACATGGCACTGGGAATAATCCAGAGATTGCAACCCGAGAGGTCTTGCTTTTTAGTCTACTGCCTAACTCCCTGAATTCTTGATGCAACACCTCATCCCTCTTTCTACCTATGTCATTGGTACCATGACCTCTGCCTTATCACCCTCCCGCTTCAGGATACCCTGCAGCCATTCAGTGACATCCCGGACCCTGGCACGTGGGAGGCAACACACCATCCTGGAGGCATGTTGATGGCCATACATGGACCCCAAATTCCATCTTTTCAAAGATCCAGACACACAGCAGTTACAGCATTCAGTACAGATGGCCTTGAGACAAGGATATTATTGTGTGCTCAAATCACATTACAGTAATTGGACTGCATTGCAGATTGCCACGTGATGTGAGTGACTCCTATCCTTTTTTTTAAAGTACTGTATCTTGAGAGCTTCAATGGGCATTAACCTTTCAGCCACTGAAATTTTTTACCAACCATCAATTGTTTTAGTTAAACATCTACCTTAAAACTGATTTTCAGCACATATCTAAAAATTAATATAATGTAGAATTACAAGTGTACAGGATCTCTTATTTTAGCTTTACTTTAGTACTTTTGAATAAATTACTTGTAATTTTGAAAGGAAAAAAGTAATGCTTAAGCAGTGCTAAGATCACAACAATTTCATTTCTCTCAGGGTTGGTAGTATCTCTTGCACTGCATACATAATATTTTGTTATGCTAAGTACTCTTGAGCAGTATATGCGTGCATGGCAGTGCATTCAAATGTGCTTAATTTTTGCACAAGGCTGTTTTGATAGTTGCAGTTCACTACACTATAATTAGAGTAATGTGGACTGCTACTAAACATTTGGCACTAGAGATAGTTGTGTTTTTGAGGATTCGAAATCAAGTGAATTTTGTAGCCATTGAGATGCTAGTTTTGGAAATATGTAGATGAAGCCAGTAAATGAAAATAGATTTTGCCTACAAAAGGTGTAGCTATTAAAATATGAATTTCTCAACAGGTGGAATGTATTGTTACATTTTTGAAAGAGAGGTTTAGACTCCCATTTTGCTTAATCCACTCCAGACTTACCTATATTAATGCCCTCCTGCTGGCCTCCCATTCTAGTGCAACATAAACTCCAGCTCTTGCAAAACAGTCATCAGGTGTGATGTCCCTCATAATCAAATTGCCTGTTACATATAAAGGATAGCCACTTGAGCAAAATAATGGGCAATGACAGCCCATTGAATACCAGCGGAAGTTGATACAGTGTAAATGATTAACCATCAAGAATTATGTTTGTTTTAAGTTACTTTTAGAGAAAATTTAATTTAGGTCTCCAGACACTTATCTAAGAAAGTGATGAGGCAGTGAATCTGTCAAACTCACATATATAATAGATTATGTTATTCATATTCAAGGATGTCATTTAGGCAGATTATTGTCCTTCAGTAGGTTAAGTGATCATAGCACTGAAAGCTGCTGACATGTTGCTTTTGGTGTTTGCAGCCTTCATAAGTTAAAAATGGGATAGGAGCACAGAAATAATGTAAAGAAAATTAGTAAAAATTTGTTGCCCTGAATATACTATGCTGCTGAATCCCTCGCCTTCTATTTACTATTTTTTCAGATTTGTGTTCCCCAGATGGGAGCATTAATGATAGTGGTGACTGATTTTAAGACTTATTTTGGTTAATTATATTCATTAAAAAGTCAGTATAAAGCAAAGGAATCGAAAGATACTTGCATTTTACTCTATCTTTCACTAACTTTCCAATTAGTGACAAACCTAGCGAGAGGAGATGCAATTCTAGACCTAGTCTTGGGGAACGAAGAAGGGCAAGTGAGTGAAGTGACAGTTGGCGACCATATCGGGGACAGTGATCACTATTCGTTTAGATTTAGCATTACCAGGGAAAAGAACAGAGATAAGGCAGGAGTTAAAGACTAGGCACTTTACAGCCTTCCGGACTGAATATTGAGTTCAACAGTTTTAGATCATGAACTCTCTCCTCCATCCCCACCCTCTTTCCAATCCCCCCCCCTTTTTTCTTTTTTTTCCAATAATTTATATAGATTTTTCTTTCCCTACCTATTTCCATTATTTTTAAATGTATTTCCATCCATTGTTTTATATCTACCTTTTAGCTTTTCAGATTCTTTCACCCCACCCCACCCCCACTAGCACTATCTGTACCTTGCTTGTCCTGCTTTCTACCCTTAATTAGCACATTCCTTAGATAATATCACAACCGTCAACACCTCTTTGTCCTTTTGTCTATGACATCTTTTGGCCATCTCCACCTATCACTGGCCCTCTGTCCAGCTCTACCCCCCGCCCCCCGGCTAAAACCAGCTTATATTTCACCTCTTTTCTGTTTTTACTTTGTTCTGTTGAAGAGTCATACAGACTCGAAACGTTAACTGTGTTCCTCTCTGCAGATACTGCCAGACCTGCTGAGTTTTTCCAGGTATTTTTATTTTTGTTTTGGATTTCCAGCATCCACAGTTTTTTGCTTTTATCTTATGTAAAAGCCTTGAACTGGGGGAAGGCAAATTTTGCAGAAATGAGAAGGGACTTGGCTGAAGTTGACTGGACAGCACTGCTGGAAGATAAAACAGTGGAAAACCAGTGGGAAGCACTAAAAATTGAGATCCTACTTCTACAAAGTAAACATGTCCCCTAGAGTGGTACTGCCAAATTCAGACCCCCCCCCCCCCGTCTAGAGGAATATAGGGGAAGATCAAACAGAAAAAGAAAGCGTACGATAGGCACAAAGAACTAAGCACTTCAGATAGCCTAGACGAATATAGAAAATGCAGGGACAAAGTAAATAAGGAAATCAAAGAGAGGGCATGAAAAAAGATTAGCAAGTAAACTTGAAGATAACCCAAAGATGTTTTACCAATACATTAATGCTAAAAGGTTAGTTAAGGAAAAAGTGGGACCTATCAGAAATGGAGATGAAAACTTGTGTGTAGATGCAGAGGCTGTGGGAAAGGTTTTGAATGAATATTTTGTCTCCGTGTTTACAAAGGAAAGGGAGGATGTAGATATAGAAGTCCAGGAGGAACACTGCGAGATATTGGACGGGATTGTCATAAAGAGAGAGGAAGTACCCGAAGGGTTGAAATCCTTGAAAGTTTATAAGTCACCAGGGCCAGATGGATTGTTTCCGAGGCTGCTGAAGGAAGTCAGGAAGGAGGTAGCAGATGCTCTGAGGATGATTTTCCAATCTTAACTAGATACGGGGGGAGGTACCGGAGGACTGGAGAAATGCAAACGTAGTTCCATTGTTTAAAAAGAGATCAAAGGAAATGCCAAACAGTTATAGGCTAGTTAGTCTTACGTCAGTGGTGAGCAAATTAGTAGAATCAATCCTGAGAGATAGGATTAACTGTCATGTGGAAAGGCATGGACTAGTCAGGGATGGTCAGCATGGATTTGTTAAAGGAAGGTCTTGCCTCACAAATTTGATTGAATTCTTTGAGGAAGTGACATGAAGGGTTGATGAAGATAGTGCAGTGGATGTTTTGTACGTGGATTTTAGCAAGGCATTTGACAAGGTCCCACATGGCAGATTGGTCAGGAAAGTAAAAACCCATGGGATTCAGGGTAATGTGGCAAACTGGATAAAAGGTTGGCTTTGTAACAGGAAACAAAGGGTAATGGTTGATGGATACCCTTGTGAATAGAAAGTTGTCTCAAGTGGTGTTCCACAGGGCTCGATGTTGGGACCCTTGCTGTTTGTGTTATATATTAACAATTTGGACGTGAACGTGGGGGGCACGATTGGGAAATTTGCAGATGACACAAAGATTGGCCGAGTGGATAGTGTAGAGGATAGCCATAATCTCCAAAACGATGTAGATGGGTTGGTGGAGTGGGCGGTAAAGTGGCAGATGGATTTTAACATAGAGAAGTGTGAGGTCATACATTTAGGGAGGTCAAACAGTTACAGGAATTACACAATAAATGGGAATATACTAAGAGGGGTAGATGAAGTGAGAGATCTTGGCATACAAGTACACAGTCCTTGAAGGCAGCAGTTCAAGTAGACAAGGTTGTAAAGAAGGCATATGGAATGCTCTCCTTCATTGGCAGAGGTATAGAATATAAAAGTAAGGATATAATGTTGGAATTGTATAAAACACTGGTGAGGCCACAACTGGAGTATTATGTGCAGTTCTGGTCACCATATTACAGGAAGGACATAATAGGTCTGGAGAGAGTGCAGAAGAGGTTTACAAGAATGTTGCCAGGGTTAAAAAAGTAGCTATGAGGAGAGATTGGATAGGTTGGGGTTATTTTCCCTAGAACAAAGAAGGCTGAGAGGTGACTTGATTGAGGTGAACAAAATTATGAGGGGAATAGATAGGGTGGACAGGATAAAATTGATTCCCTTGATGGAGAATTCTAGAACCAGGAGACATTCATTCAAGAAAAGTGGCAGAACGTCTCGGGGGGACATGAGGAAGAACTTTTTTATGCAGAGGGTAGTGGGTGTCTGGAATTCGCTGCCCAAGTTGGTGGTAGAGGCAGAAACTCTGAACTCTTTTAATAAGTACCTGGATTTGCACCTTAAGTGCTGTAAGCTGCAGGGCTATGGGCCGGGTGCAGGAAGGTGGGATTAGAAAGGACACCTGGGTGTCCTCGGGCTGGCATGGGACAAGATGAGCTGAATGGCCTCCTTCTGTGCTGTAACTTTTCTATGGTTCTAACTCGGAGAGGAAACTGCGATCTGAAGAAAATAAAATCCCATAGTCACAGACTGTCCCATTTTATGTAATGAAAGTGAAATTGACAACACATGTGCCATTTTGAAACTGTCAGTCATTTAATATTCTTGTTCAGGCAGCAATGGTGACTGACTTTTGTGAGTCTCGAGGTGTAACCACATTCAGTTTTGCCCCATTGATGGAAAACAGCGCCAATGGAAATGGAATAATTGGACAGCTCATTGAGGGACATGGTGACTGTACTGATGCAGGACAAGTGAAGTCTTATTTTTAAAATTAATTGAATTTGTTAGGTGGAAACCTATTTTTGGAACTAGCAAAATGATATCATAATGAGAGAGTTCCAAATTTTTATGCAACCTGTAGAGAGTGTATAACAACCTGAACGTAAACATCTAAGATGGATATAAATGGAGGGAAACTAATGATTCATGGAATATTTTAGCAAATAGAATCACTATTTCTGTCTATCCTTCTCTTAGCCTCAGCGAATAACAGCTCTCTTTATTCTCCTACCCATAGCTACACAAATTGTAAGAATTTTATAGGTTCTGGAAAATTATTCTTCTTTAGAATGGGTCAAATTTTGAGGTCTCTAGAAAATGGTGCAACAGTTAAATGTCATATTCAGAGGCTGGTAGTCCAAGCAACAGCCATCAGTAACAAGGAAACAAAAGGAAGCCGAAAATGTTTACCCAAGAACCTAGTGTCTCAAGCAGGAACTCATATGATCTAATTGTCCATGGTTGAGAAAGCTGATGATAACACAAAGCATAGAACTACTATGATGGAGGAAACACGCTTTCTGTTATACCACAAGGAAGGAGAGCCAGCAGGATGAGATTCACTTGCTAAAGACTAACTTCTGTGTATTACAATTTGACCCATTCTAAAGAAGAATAATTTTCCAGAACCTATAAAATTCTTACAATTTGTGTAGCTATGGGCAGGAGAATAAAGAGAGCTGTTATTCGCTGAGGCTAATCGAAGGATGGACAGAAATTGTGATTCTGTTTGCTAAAATATTCCATGAACCATTAGTTTCCCTCCATTTATATCCATCTTAGATGTTTATGTTCAGGTTGTTATACACTCTCTACAGGTCGCACAAAATAGAGATCAAGCTATTTGGAGAGATTCAGAAGAAAAGGGAATTTACCTTGCATGTATTTTTTGACTCCTGTATTTTTAAGCTTTTCTATTGTACTCAATTTTAAAGACTGATCCTAAATGTGAATTTGCTCTGTGTGAACCAGTGTGTGACTTTATACACTTCTGGGAACGTAGCATTATTGATGGATGATCTGGACCAGAATCAGTAACACATTTTAAGTGTGTGGCTTTGCTTAAGCACACAAATGTACCACCTTTGCATAAGTGCAACTTTATGAATAGATACTAGTTTCAAATGAATTAATGCTCGATTCTAAGTGCTTTTAGAACAATAACTAGCATTCATATAAGCTCATTTTAAACAAGGACGTTTCACTGTGGCATAAGAAAAAACAAACAAAGATGTTGGGCTGAGTTTTGCCCTTGGCCAGCGGGCCTGACTGACTTGGCGGCGGGCAGGCCAATTAAGGCCTGCCCAGTGTGATGTCTGCCAGGAAGCGCGGTGGGGGGGGTGGTTCCCCAAATGCGACAATGTGCTCTTTCGTGCATGCGAAAGTCCCCCCCGACGTCATCCCGCATCGGCAAGCGGGCCCCGCCCCCTTCTCGCCGACAGAAAAATTCAGTCCATTAAGTGTGGTGACCAAAAGCTTAATCCACAAGGTGAGTTTTAAGCTCTCGGCTAGCATCAGACTATCTCCCAGCACAGAGAAAAACTTTTCTTCTTGCTTCTCTTTAACCAGTCTTTGCTTTTTAAAGGGTTACTATGATTATATCCCAAATATGGTTTCTTGTAGATTCTGCTTGTAGTAAACATATATGCAATATATAGTTCTAGTATGAATCAGTAGCAAATCATGTTGAATAATGAATTAGGAACCAAAAGTATCTACTTAATACAATTAGTGTTGTACTACGATAATATAAAGCAGAGTAGCCAGCCCCCTTCTATGCCTTTTGACCTGTATGCAATTTTGAAAGATTATCTATACATTAAATGTATAATTAAGCTAGAAAATGGATAGCAATCTGTGGAGAAAGAAACAAAGTTATTCTGTTTCCACAGTTGCTGCTTGACTTCCTGATTATTTCCTGCATTTTCTGTTTTTATTATACTCCAAAGACTCCTTAATCAGGCCTTCCCAGTTATCAGCCATGGAAAATCCCAGCAACTTTGCATTGTGTATCAGGGAACAGCATAATTGTTTATAATTGAGTGCACCATCATATCTAGTGAAATTTAAAAGATTTAAAAGATTATCATATCCAGTGAATCATCATATTTGAGCAAGCCAATTGGTTGAGATGAGGATTAGGTAGGCCAAACCAGCTAAGAGTTGAAAGCTCTCTCTCTGAAAGCTATTAGTGGGCCAGTTGAGTTTTTATGACAATCCAGTGGGTTTCATGATATTTTCTCTGTTGCTAGCCCAGAAATTGTCAAATCTATTGAATTCAGTTTCACAGATTGCCAAATTGCTTAAGTCTCGGAATGGCAATCACGGGCTCATCTAGTTCTATAAATACTATAGTACCATATCGGATTATAAAAGCAGCTCAAGCAGCAGGAGGGTGTGCCAACCTCAGAACTGATTGTTCATGCTGAGATCAAGCCTGTCTGGAGTGAAAAGCCATTGGCTTTATTTTTAAAATGAATGCTTGAAGGCAAGGCTATTGTGGGGCTTATCAGGGGTGCTACTCCTTTTAATAGTTCATTGAGCTTGCTCTTTCATTTTGTCAGTGCAGATCAACCATGTATGATTTCCTGAAGTGCAATGTGCTGCTTGTTTAGCATGTATTACCCGGGAAACTGATGTAGAATTTTCCACCTCATAACAAATAATTGTACCATGGGAACTGAGACACGGCTCCTAATTCTAAACAGAGATTGCCTGATTTAGATTACCATTGACTATTTTTGATTTATGCCTTTCTTTTCTCAAAACTAGGGTCAGTTAAATTACAATCAAACGTTTTCAAAATTGCTTGGTTGATTGTACACTTTCTTATTTCAAAAAATATTTTAGTCAACAAAAAAATTGAGATAATTTAGTATTTGTAGCTATGATTGTTTTGAATTTAAGATTTTCAGAATGAAGCACAGTTACCATGGGTTTCCCTAGAGCTTTTGAATTTGTCCATTGTATTAGCAGAGCCGTACAAACAGGAAAGTTCTAGGTTTGTTCCTCACTCAGTGTCACTACTGAACAGTTTAGTAAAATCATTTGCTTCTGTGCATCTGGGGTAGTGAGGGTGAGAAAATAGTCAGGGTCCCTGCATCTGATCACTTTCCAGTAACCCATGGTGCAAGATTGTGCATGTGTATCTGTGTGCAGTGGATGAGGAGAAGTTTGGGCTTGGCTGTGAAACTCCTCACAGTTGAATGCTTCTCCGATATGCAGAATCAAGGCTTACGTTCAGCTACCAAAGAACAACCGTTCACCTTCCCACTTGGTGATTTGATCTACTTCTAACCTTAAAGTTTAAAAAAGCCCTCTCTCCTGACGATGTAGAAAAATAGTTTTAAAAAGAATTCTGGGCATGCACCAATACATGATGTGTGTGCATAGCAAAAAGAACTTGCATTTGCATGTGACTGGTGCATCTGCAGCTTAAAATATTATCTGTCGATGTCAATATGGACAGAAGATAAGGCAAGTCTAAGTAATAAAAATCTCTTGAGATTCTGAAATATGAAAGACAAAGTGCTAAAATGCACAGCATCAAAACCTGCACACACAGCGCTAATCTGCCATTCTCTTTCAAACGTGACATGACCTGCTATACATTTCTGCAATTTGTGTTTTCATCCAGTAAGAGGGAAGTCAAATTTGTTTTCTGTGCGTTAGGCTAACAATGATAAGATGACTTCATCAGGAGGAAGTGGTTTCTCTGACTGTTCAGACTCTTCATTTTGGCTGTAGGTGTGAGCATAAATAAGGTATTTTATCGAATGGGGTTTTGTTGAACACCATAGTTTCCATTTCTCACTATAATTAAAATGCAAATAAAAGCAAACCAAAAAACTTATCCCTTTTTCTCAGATTGTTTATCTTCATAGATGTTTAAGGACACAAAAAATAAAATCTTATCTTATCATTTGCCAAGAACTGATATGTTTAAATTTTAGCCTAAGTAAAGACTTTGTCAAAACTCAAATCCAAATTCCAAACAAAAAAAAGCAAAATATCCATCGAGACAATTCAACTCTAAACTATTATCAAATCCTTTCACATTTAAGCTCTTATAGATAACAAATTTGAGTTTTTGTTTTGGCCATTCTGTAGCTGATCATGTTTTTGGGTGGAATTTTTTGTACCCGTTGGCGTCAGGCGTGATTGGTGGCGTGTGTGGACATTATGGCGTGATTGCTTTTAGGATGACAGGAAACTAGTTCTTGACCATGGATGGCGGGAACCTCATTGTAATACATCATATCATTATCAGGCCAGCCCGCCAAAACGTCCCCCATTCTCCCCCCCCACCCCCAAGCTGGATCAGCCGTCCATATTGGCAGGAAAACACGCTGGTGTGTTTCACAACAGCATATAAAAGGTGTGCACTTGGCAGCCTGCACACGGAGCTGAGTACACAGTAACATTGTGCAGCATTCGCCAGGGTCGCCTGTTGGACTTCAAGCTTTTGGGAAGTTGGGGTTAAGGGCAGCCCTGCCGTTGAGGCAACTGGTGGTGGGAGATTGGCAAGGGCAGCCCTACCATTGAGGCAACTGGTGGCAGAGGGTTGGCAAGAGCAGCCCTACTGTTGAGGTGACTGGTGGTGGGGGGATGAGCAAGAGCAGCTCTGCCATTGAAAATAGCGCACAAGCATTCGGGGTGGGGGTAGGTTGGGTGGGGGAAGTGGCCACATTTAGGGAAACCTGTATAAAGTGACCATTCCTCTGCAACTGAGGCAGTTCAGGTGCAGCCACGTTGATATGATTGGGGTACGGCTCCTGGCTTATCTGCCTACTCGAGCAATGCAGAGGCATCAAAATGCCACCAAGCGATCCAAAGCTTTTCACCCCCCTGCCCCTGGAACAGACTGCAAATTCATGAACATTTTAGTGGACTGCAGAACAGTTGGACGACTGCACACATTGTACAATCTCCTCGCTAAAGCTGCCCATGGAGCAGTCACTGCTGGAGGCACTCACAACCCCTTGCAATGTCAGCATTCCGGGTTTGGACCAGTTTCCTCCATAGATCAAACTAACAGGACAGCCATGCAGTGTACTAATCTTTGGCCATCCAAGTGGTGGCCAGCGCTCTCTGAGAAGCGTTAAGGGGTCGTCACACTTAACCGGACAGGTTCTTAGTACATCCATGTTAACCACCTCCAGGAGGGGTACATCAGGATCATGGAACCTGATGAACTAGCTGTATGCCTGATGGTCTACAGAGTGCGAAGACGACGGAGGAGAGAGAGACTGAGGCTCCTGGCTGCGCAGAAGCAGGAGCAGCAACCTCAGGAAGAAGGGGAAGCTGGGGCTCTGACACATGCCGCCCAAGAGCCACAACGAGCTGTCACTGGTCGGCCTCTAGCGACACCCAGGATCTGTAGACATCTAGGGTCGTTCCTGCAGATGACCGAGAACCAGTGTCGCCCAAGACTGCGCAGGTCTCGGGAACTGGTGGGTCACATCTGCCAGCTACTGCAGGATTTGGCACCATGGGGACATGGAAGGCATCCACTGCCAGTGGCCGTGAAAGCAGAGGCTGTGGCTGATGACATCCATGCGGCGGCCTCTGGCTGCAGCAGAGTTAGGATAAAATAAGGCTCCTGCTGCAGCTTGCAACTTGGTGGAGCAGACCATCGGGATGCTGAAGATGAGGTTCCAGTGCCTGGCCTAGTCTGGTGGAGCCCTGCAATACAATCTGCAGAGGGTGTCACGCATCATTGTCGTCTGCTGCACCCTTTACAACCTGTCACTCCAACAGGGAGATGAGCTGGCTGAGGAGGAGATGGAGGAGCTATACGTCTTCTCCGATGAGGAGGCTGCTGATAGATGAGGGTGACGAGGTCCTTGAAGGCAACGATGATGGGGATGAGGCCCCCGCACTAGTCAAGGCAGGTGCGCTCGGGAGGCCCTCGTAGCTGCTAGATTTGTGGCGGATGATGATGACGTGCAGTGAGGTGACACCATAGATCCTCACATCCCATCTGTGAACATTTGACTCCAGTTTGTCCATTTGCAGCGTGAATACCCTCTGTGAGAATGCCCCTGTCATGGAGACACAGTGGAGGCCATAATAGTCCCTCAATTGCAGGAGAATGATGATAATGATGACATGCAATGAGGACACTCCATAAATCTTCACATAGCCTCTGAGAATGGCTGACTCCTGTCTAGCTGAGGACAGCTCGCTTGCACTCTGTGATCAGCATCCTATCATAGAGATGCAGCCATGAAATTTTAGAAGCATCTGATCCTTTGTCCGCTTTCAGCACCTGAGCCTTTCAGGAGTACAGCATCAGCGGTCACAGATGCTGAAGGAATGGGGCCCAGCCACTCCTTAAAGGTGCTGAATGCACACCAAGAGAATGAGAGAATTCTGAGGCGCCTGCCCATTACATTCTGGCAGCAATGACAAGCACCGCTGAGGTACAGGCATCAGTAATGTTTCCAGGAACTGCGAGGCCGGACCATCACCTTGGTCTGAAGGCTGCGCAGGAAAGGGGCCCTGAGCTGAAACACTTGTCTTTACCTTGTGCAGAAAGGTTTCATATCTGAGTGACCAGAACACTGCTCATCAGAACAAGGAGCCATAGGCAGGGAGACATTCTTGTGAGTTTATTGACAATAGTGAGCAGCATGTATAAGTGATTAACACCCTTGCCCAGTCTGTGCAACTAATTCTCTTTAACTTTCCTAACCCTGCTGCTACTTCTTGGTGCTCCCCAGACATCCACAGTGGAGGTGGAAGCAGCCTGCTGACTGCGATGCCCTGTCTCTGATGACCTTGGCAGGCATCCTGTGGAGGGCCGAGACTTGGAGGGCCCAGCCTGCTTTTGGGGTGCTGCTGTGTGGCAGTGGCACCCTCCTCAACCTGTGGAACTGGAGCTGCTGAAATCACAGGAAGAGGGGAGTCAAATGGGCCGGACACACTTGGAGTCACCTGGATGGATGGACTGGAGTGTGCACCTGCTGATCCTCCTCCTTATGGGTGCCTGGGGGCCCCAGGCTGACTCCTTGAGGAGCAGGGGTAGCTGGAGTGAGATAGAGCTGCCTGGCACCCCTCTCGCGTGCACACTGTTGGAGGCCAAATATGACATTGGTGATGGAATTGAGCCCGCGAAGCAGTGCGAAGTCCTGAACCAAGGTTTCCATGGCGGCTGCCATCCTACCAGTGTTGACCTCGATGCATTGGCATGCCGGCGCTATCACCTCAGACTGAAGGCGGACAGATTCCTCCATCGTGCCTTGCAACCTGAGGAGTTCAGCAGACACCCCTATCTCATGTTTCTGAGTCTGTCTTTGCAGCTCCAGCAACTGTGTTATGACCGAGTCCAGAGGCTCGTCATATGACTTGGGCTCAGCAAAGTTCTGGCCAGAACCTGGGAAGTCCCTGCCTCCACCTGCTGTGGATCGGACAGTGCAATGTGCTCACCAGATCGTGATCCCCGGGCTATTCTAAAGCTAAGTCTCACTGAAGTGCGTGTCTCTGCACTGGTGGAGCGCGTGGGTGAATGCTGTGACAGATTTCGGGGAGAGTGCCTCCAGATTCTTCTTTGGGTCATGGACTCAGTCGGCTGTTTGGCAGATGTGCCTGCAGAAGCAAGGGGAGAATATTAGTGCATGGCAGTGGCCTGTGAAACAGGACACATCACTCAAAGCATGGTTGTCTGATGGACGTTGCACTGCTGGACCCTCACTTGGTAGAGCACCACCAACCTCACCATCAGCAAAGGACTGGTCTACATCTTCGCTGGCCAGCTGGATGGCTTTGTTTTCAAAGTCCATGAGGACCTTGATTTTGCGCATTCCGCCACTGGTCTGCGACTTCTCCTTCCTGTTGTGTGCCAGTTTGTCCTGCATGAAGAGAGATGGAGAAAGTATAAACAGTACGCCTGCCAGGTCAGATGATCAGTATGCCTGGCCTGCTTGAGAGGTGAGTGGTCCCATGGATGCCATGAGGACAATGAAGGTGCGTGTGAGAAAGTGAATGGTGATGCCCTTGAACTGGCAGTGAGTGAGATCACTGTGGATTTGTGATGGGTTTGTCAGTGTGTGAGTTGAGATTGATGAAAAGAGTGACTTACCCTGGCAGAACGGAGGAGATCATTCATCCTCTTTTAGCACTGGGTAGCTGTCCTCTCTTGAAAGGCATTGGCTTTGACCACCGCTTCCCAAGCTGGGTTAGTGCTGTTGCTGCCCATCCTGCAGCCAGAGTGGGGGCAGAGGACATCCTAACGGGTCTCCACGGCAACCAAAAGGCATTTGAGAGACGTGTCGCTGAACCTGGGGCTGCAGTCGTCTTCAGTTTCAGGGCAATATCTTTTTTGCAGCAGTGGTGGTCTGAAAGCACTGGAATGTGTGCTAGCGGCTGGACTTTAAATATGGTGCTGGCGTGATGCAGCGGTGGGGTGATGGCAGGCGGGTGGAAGATAGCCCGCCCACCATGGAAACAGTGTGTTTCCCGGGTGTGCATAAATAACGTGGCAGGTTTGGGACAATAAGGCATGAAAACCTGCCACCGCTGCCAGCTACCACAATTAGTGCAAATCTGGGACGATTCCACCCTTTATATTCACATTTTTAAAAAGGGATACTTCTCTTAGTGGTTTATTGAGTAACTGAACTTTTCACCCTGTTTTGTGTAGCTGGATGGAAACAGAATCAGTATAATTGGCCTCAACACCCTTGGATCACAGAAGAAAAATACCAGCCAGTGTACCCCTGCTGGAAACGTGTGCATGGATATCTAATTAAAGACTGGATCAGTTTTGGCTCTGGTCAAATTATTTGCCAACAGCTACTTTTGAAGCTCTCACACAAAGAACGGCTAAATAGGCATGGCACCAGAAAAGACACTTTGAAAGAATGCTTGTGAAAGAATAGTCCAATAATAAGTGAACTGCTTCAGCTGTGGGGCAGAGAATATTGGATAAAAACTGGAAGATTTACTAAAATCTGAAAGTGTATTTAAAAATTCAGTAGCTAGATTTCTTTCACTGTCAATAGCTTGCAAGAATTTTTAGTTTAATTTATAATAGCATAATTTGTAATGGAACCTTACTGCTGAGTTAATCACTTTGAATCTTGGGTTGTACCAATGTCATCCTTAATTAACAGAGCTACCCCTCCGTCTTTACCTAGCTCCTAGTCCTTCCTAAATATCCTGTTCCCTTGAATATTGAGGTTTCAATCTTTGTTATCCTGCAGCCATGTCCCTGTAATGGCTATCAGATCATCATATTTATTTCTATTTGTGCTGAGAATTCATCTATTTTGTTATGAATGCTACGTACATTCACATACAGAGCTTTAGTTCTGTCTTTTTTTTGTAACCTCTCGCCTTATCTGCTGGTGCACTCTTAGGTTTGTACACCTTGTCCCTTTCTGCCACACTCTGATCATCATTTCCCTTATCCCTACTTTGCTTTCTTGCCTTGTCATCCTTAGTTAATTTATCACATCTTCCCAAACTTGATCCTTCACTATTTAGATTAAAGCCCTCTGTACCACCCTAGTTATACCACTCATCCCAGCATGGTGCAGGTGAAGTTCAATTCTCCCAAATTCAATTCTCATTCTAGTTCGAGTTACTTGGTCTTGTCCTAGAGAGTGGTTGGGTGCCACAAACCTGGGTTTAGAAAGGAAGAAATTAGATGTATTGCTATTCCTGGTTGCTATCCAGCAACCTTTGCTGGAAAGTGTTTCACTTGTGGATGGAAGTTGGAGGTGGCATTAGATTTGGTTGTATTGTTCTATAGTGCTGTTGCCTGCCATCAGCGGCACTATATGCCAGCAACCATTAGGGAGAGAACTGGCAATGAAAAAAAATTAAAAGAAGGAACAAAAAAGAACAATGGAGTTCTGTGAGTCAAGTAAGCCACACATTCTAATGAAGTTCACAACGGAGTGATGTTCCACAGTCAGGAGACAAGGTCCGATAACTTTACCGCAAAATATCCCTCTGTCAGTGAGCCTTATTATAATGATGAGCTATACTTAAAGGCTTGACTACTTATCACATTTTTTGTGAATGTTCATCGTTGTTTAGTTGTTAGGGTTATGGCCATTTGCCATAACAGTAGGAGTCTTGCCATCATGCTTTTAAGATTGAAATATTTGAAAGAAAAGGCTGACTTTACCACCCGTACACTTATTATACATCCAGTATCAGTTTGGGAAGACTGTTCTTTTTACATTTTCATTTTCAAATTTTTAAGACAATGGACAATATTAATTCACAAAGTACAAACTGCTGTAACAAACAATCATAAAGAATGAAGAATTGCATTTAATAGCCCTTTTCATGACCTCAGGGTGCTCCCAAACCCATTACAGCTAATGGAGTACTTTTTGAAGCATGGCCATTGTTGTAATGTAGGTTATAATGAAAGTAATGTCAATCCTGCTGTTTCAAAATTCATGGAAAGAATCATGAATTGTGTAGCCTGAGCAAAAATAACCAGCAATATGAAAACCAAATTTTCAGCATTGAAAGTTAGCCACAAAATGCTTAAACAAATAGTGAAGGAGGTAATACCTCCTCTTGTGCATTAAAGCTGGATGGCTGCCAGCTCTGTTGGTGCCCTTAAAGGTTGACAATATTCAAATGACAGATTGGTCAACCAATTATGAACCAGGCTGAGAGGTTATATATTCTTTTGTGATAGGCTATTTTAGAGATATATTTATATATATCAATGATTTAGGTTTAAATGTAGGTGGCATGGTTATGAAGTTTTCAAATGATATCAAAATTGGCCATATGGTTGAGAGAGAACACTGTAGACTGCATAAAAATATCAATGGACTCATCAGGTGGTCAGATAAGTTGGAAATGAAGTTCAATCTAGCCATGTGTGAGGAAATGCATTTGGGGAGAACAAACAAGGCAAGGGAATACACAAATAAACGGTAGGATTCCGAGAAGTTTAGAGGAACAGAAGGACCATGGCGTGAATGTCCACAGACCCCTAAAGGTAGCTGGGCAAGTAGATAAAGTAGTTAAGAAGGCATACGGGACACTTCCCTTTATTGGTTTAGGTATAGAATATGAGGGTGGGGAGGTTATGGGAGAATTGTATAAAATACGAGTTAGGCTACAGCAAGAGTAGTGCAAATAAGATTGGATAAACTGAGGTTGTTTGCTTTGGAACAGGAAAGGCTGACGGGAGATTTGATTGAAATTTATGAAATGGGCCTAGATACAGTGAATAGGAAGGACCCATTTTCATTAGCAGAGAGGTCAATAACCAGGGGGCATAGATTTAAAGTAATTGGTGAAAGATTAGAAGCGAGTTGAGTAATTCATTTTACCCTTAGGGTGCTGGGGTCTAGAATTCACTGCTGAAAAAGTGGTAGAGGCAGGTACCCTCATCCCATTTTAATAAAAATACTTGGATATACAATTAAGGTGCCACAACCTATAGGGCTACAGACCAAAAGCTGGATGGTGGGATCAGGGTGTATAGCTCTCTTTCAGCTGGCATGACATGATGGGCTGAATGTACTGCAAATCTTCCTATTTCTAAGAGCAGCTTGTCTCCAGAAAAAAATCTACTTGCTGCAAGGAGGTAAAGCCAAAATCAAGTCAACATTTAGTCAAGGTGTCACCTTACTGTCCTGTAAGTGGTGAATCAGCTGCATGATCTTTGTGTTTGATATAAGTCCAACAGATATGCGCCATGGTGGCCAACCCCTGCCCTCTTCTGTTTGATTTTTCATGTAGGACCTTCGACTAGGCATTGTTTAAGGGTTCACTCAGGATGCCCTGAGTCATTGCAAAGTAGATGAACGTCTCCTCCATAGAGATGAATTAAATCCAACTTCCAGCCTTCGGTTTGTTAGAACTGTAAATATTCCTTCTAATTGGTTTGTTATAATAACCATTATCCATAAAAGTGTCAATAATAGAACGTGGAAGATTTGTGACTTATTAGCAAATATTTGAGTGTTTTTCTGTCAACTATAAAACTAGTGCCCTAGGCCCAACTACTTTTAACTGCTTGGTCAATTACCTACCCTCTATCATAAGATCAGAAGTGGGCATGTTCGCTGATGATTGCACAATGTTCATCATTTGCGACTCCTCAGATACTGAAGCAATCCATGTCCATATGCAGCAAGACCTGCACATATTCACGCTTAGGCTGAATGGCAAGTAACATTTGCACCACACAAGTGCCAGGCAATGACCATCTCCAACAAGAGAGAATCTAACCCAGGCTGTTGAATGAGGCAAGGAAGGAGATAACAGAGGCGCTGGCAATAATTTTCAATACCTCTCTTGGCCATCGGAGAGGTGCAAGAGGACTGGAAGACAGCCAATGTGGTACCGTTATTCAACAAGGAAGCAAGGGATAAACCAGGGAACAACAGGCCAGTCAGTCTAACCTCAGTGGTGGGGAAACTATTGGAAGCAATTCTGAGGGACAGAATTAATCTATACTTGGAGAGGCAGAGATTAATCAAGAACAGTCACTATGGTTTTGTTAAGGGGAGGTCATGTCTGACCAATTTGATTGAATTTTTCGAAGAGGTGACCAGGTGTGTAGATGAGGGCAATGCATTTGACGTAGTCTACTTGGACTTCAGCAAGGCTTTTGATAAGGTCCCACATGGGAGACTGATAAAGAAGGTAAGAGCCCATGGGATCCAAGGCAGTTTGGCAAATTAGATCCAGAATTGGCTGAGTGGCAGGAAACAAAGGGTGATGGTCAAGGGGTGTTTTTGTGACTGGATACTTGTGTCCAGTGGGGTTCCACAGGGATCGGTGTTGGGTCCCTTGCTGTTTGTGGTATATATAAACGATTTAGACTTGAATGAAGGAGGGTTGATCAGTAAGTTCACAGATAACACGAAAATTGATGGGGTGGTAAATAATGAGGAGGATAGCCTTAGATTACAGGAGGATATAGACGGGCTGGTCAGTTGGGCTGATCAATGACAAGTGGAATTTAATCCGGACAAGTGTGAGGTGATGCACTTGGGCAGAACAAACAAGGCACAGGAATACACGATGAATGGTAGGACCCTCGGAAGTACCAAGGATCAGAGGGACCTTGGTGTGCATGTTCACCAGTCCCTTAAGGTAGCAGGACAGGTAGATAGGGTGGTTAAGAAGGCATATGGGATACTTGCCTTTATCAGCTGAGGCATTGAATTTAAGAGCAGGGAGGTTATGCTGGAACTGTAGTTAGACCACAGATAGAGTATTGCATGCAGCTCTGGAATCCGCATTATAGGAAGGATGTGATTGCACAAGAGAGAGTGCAGACGAGATTTACCAGGATCTTGCCTGGGCTGGAGAGTTTTAGTTATGAGGAGAGATTGGATAGACTGGGGTTATTTTCCCTGGAGCAGAGGAGATTAAGGGGGGACATGATTGAGGTGTACAGAATTATGAGGGGCATAGATAGGGTAGACAGGAAGGAACTTTTCCCCTTGATGGAGGTCAATAACCAGGGGGCATAGATTTAAGGTGAGGGGCAGGAGGTTTACAGGAGAAGTGAGGAGGAATTTTTTCACCCAGAGGGTGGTGGGAATCTGGAACTCACTGCCTGAAAGGATGGTAGAGGCAGAAACCCTCATAACATTTAAGAAGCATTTGGATGTGCACTTGTGACGCCATGGCATACAAGGCTATGGGCTTAGTGCTGAAAAATAGGATTAGAATAGTTAGGTATTTGTTTGACCAGCGCAGACTTGATGGGCTAAAGAGCCTTTTTCTGTGCTGTAGACCTCTATGACTCAATGGGCAGAATTTTGCCCTTGGTGGGTGTGCGGTCCCCACTGGCTTCGACGGTGGGCGGGCAGCGACCCCCGCCACCGAAATGGGGCCTGCTCCCATTTTCAATTGGCCAGCCCAGTGGGCTGCCTGATGGGAAGCGCTATGTGCTTCTTGTGCACGGGGGGGAGGGATTCCCCAACTGTCAAAGTGCACTCTTTCGCTCATGCACACGAAAGAGCGCGCTGCTCCCTGAGACTAAGTGCTGTCTCAGGGAGAGTGCTGACAGTCTAAAAACTTTAAAAATAGAAAAATTACAAAATTATTAACATGTCCCCCTCATGTGTCAATGTCACATGAGACGGGACATGCTAGTAAGAAGTACAGAAACTTTATTAAAGTTTTTAAAAACGGACATGAAACCTCATCCCGCCGGTGGATGAGGTTTCATGTTTTTTCAGAAGCCCACTGGGGCTCCTGGCCTGCCTGCCAGCCTTAAGGTTGGACGGGCAGGGTCTATAATTATCTTAATTATCCTTTCAATGTCCTCACTCGGCCATTGACAGGTTGGCGGGCGGACAGCTGATTTCACTGTCTGCTCGCCTTCCTGAATATTTAAATGGACCGGGATGACATTGGGGGTTCCCCCCGACATCATCCCGCGTCATTTTTGCATCGGCGAGCAGGCCCCACCTCCAGCTCGCCGACGGGAAAATTCTGGCCTATGACTCTAACCTTTGCCCCTTGACATTCAATGGCATTACCAGAATGGAATATGGTATCCAAAAGTCCAAAAGTGCTGCTGTGTAAATAGTCACCTGAACTTATATGCCAGTGGACACTCTAAATTTTTCTCTCTTGTGTATGAACTGCTATTCCTCCACTCAGTGCATTTTGTTGAAAACCTAATTGAGATCAAGAACTCACCAACTCTTTTAAAATAGAATATATTTCAGATTTGCAATCTGCATTCATTTGAGATTTACAGACATTCTTAGGTGAAAACTAATAAATCAAAGAAGGTTTTAATGGTGAAAAAACATGCTTTAATTTCATTAATACTTTTAGAACATCAGAAAATGCAGCTAGTTACTAAAAGCTACAGAAAAAATTATTGCAAGTACCTGTGCTATACAATTGTCAACATTATTTAAAAGTAGTTTTTTAAAATGGATTTTCCCACCTGATATTCTCCTGAAAGGAAAGTGCAACTTAGAATCATAGAGGGAGTTGAAACAGTGCATTAATCCATTGGTTATGTGCCACTGCTTGTTTGGAACCAGAACATTTTTTATAGAAAGATTAATGTGCGTTGGTTCTCTTTCAGCATTTCCAAGAAGGGAGAAGGGCACAGCAACATATAGAAAGCTGTTGGAAACAACTTGAGGCAGTAAGTCTGATCCACATTTCACATTTTGGTGCATACAGCTGTCTTGGTAACTAAGCAATATATCATTCCTGATTGTTACTGAAAATTATCTTGTTTTATTTTGCACCACTGTCTTAAGAGTTAGATTTAAAATTAATTTAACAATTATAGTTGATGGTTCTCATTGTTCTGGTCAGAACATTCTATGCTCACTAACTCGAGATGCCTGGATTGCCATAATATCTTTTTATTCCTGCTAAAGATTGTGGGTGAATGATTTTGGTGCAGACTTTGTGGATCTTATATAAAATTCAGTTTCCATATAACACCCTAATTTTTGTAATGGAAGTTATGCCTAATGAATTTTACCCAGAAGCTGAGAATCCTTCATTACCTAATTTTGCGCATTTTTTTAAAGTGGTGATGAGATGTTGGGGTCGGGGCAGGTGCAACAATGCGCAAACAGATAACAGATAAAATAATATGAAGTAAAGTGCATATAAAAGCGTATGTTGCCACAGCAACTCGGACTCCTTGGGAAGACCAGTTGGCTCAGTTGGCTGGATGGCTAGTGTGGATCAGATCGGTGCCTACAGCGCAGGTTCAATCCTCATTCCAACTAGAGTGGATTTGGAACTTGCCTCCTTGACCAACCCGTGGTGGAGGTCATGGCGTTGTGTGTCGGATCTGCCTTGTATAGTGAACTCAATAAGAAGTAGAAGAAAATTGAGAAATCTGGTGCTCACAATATAGATGAAAGATTATTCCTTCCGCTATCCTGAATTAGCTGTTATCCCATAAGATTGGTAAATGCATTGTGTCATATGCAAAGCAGTTTCCAATTTAAATTGTTAGCATTAAAAAGTATACATATATTGAAAACTGGCAGAGCTCTACTTAACTTGGATTGCTTCTCTTAATTCTAAGTTTTGTTTTCTAATAGAGCAAAAGGAGGTTTGAGAGAGATTGTAAAGAAGCAGAACGAGCTCAACAACATTTTGAGAAAATGGATAATGACCTCAACGTAACAAAGGCTGATGTGGAGAAGGTATGCTGAAAGTAGCTAATAAATAGTTCAAAGTTGTTGCCATATGATCAGCCACCTGCCTGGTTTAGAGATTGTTTCTATGTTATAAATGTTACTTTTTGAAAAGCAGAAATAATTTTGGAGAACATACCCTCCAATTATTTGTGACAACTGATAGATAAGTGCTTTGTCAAAATTACTTTCTGCTCATTTTATACACAGCTGAAATAACAGATCATGCAGAAGAGAAACAGAACAATTTCTTAATTGGTGAAATTGAATTCTCAAAATGGAGTTCAGCTAATCTTCATTATGCTGCAAGGTGTACTGATTGATTGACAGCTGGGAATGGTAGACCAAGTGTAGCCTATAGATTCAGTTTGATGTAGAAATTGTGGAGTTTTGAGAATGATTACGTTGCTATAATCAAACTTGGAGTTCAGGTCATCTTCAACTTTAGACTTGTATGTTGCTCCTGGCAATGTTACAAGAGAGTGAAAAGAATACTGTTGGCAGCCTCCGTTTTCACAGCTGGCAGGGGATGTCTTCACCAGATGTTATCCAAGCAAGTATCTCCCATGATTCCAAAATGGATGTTCAAGAGGTACATTTGGATTTGTTGGATTGTAAATATCTCCTCTCATCAAATAGATACATTTGGTAACCTTTTTTATTTATAAACATGTACTTTATGCAGCTCTTTGGTTGAGGTAAGGTTGCTATTTCTGAGCCTTGCAGTCCTACAGGGCCCCAGTTAACTGATCTCAGTTTGGATGCTGCATTTGGCCACACCATCCCTAGGTTTGTAAATCAGCCAGAGATCCTGCTCATGATTGCTGTAAAACAATTCCAGTGGAAATGTGTATGTTTGTGCTCCATGAAGATAGGTTTTATTAGGCTTCTTTAGTTTTATATTCACAATATGTAACAGAACATTTAAATAATTAAGCATTTCAGTGATTGGACTCTAGTAAGTGAATAATGAAGACTTAGTATGACCTTTTTGGTTGAACAAGTTATCACTGCTCCAAATGTTAATGACGTGTGTGAACATTTTGAGCTTTAAAGAACAACAAACCTAATTATTCTTTTAATAGAGCATATTTCCATAGAAACAGGTATAGGGAAGTTTGGGCTTTGACTCCTTTCTAGAATTTGCTGAAATAAAATTTGGGCTTAAGGTAACATAAGAAATAAGAATGGAGGAATTGCTAAGTGGTGGATGTGGCAACAGTCCAGCATTTCAAAAATTAATGCAGCACATGCCACAGTACAAAGGAAGCAATTTATCTCTAATAAACCTTCGGACTACATATTTTTAAACGCTTGTTTTTTTTTCTGTATTGTAATATGTCAGCCAGTGAAGCAGACATTGTATGATCATTGGCCTGAAAATTGCAGGCTGTCCAGAATAAATAGTCTGCATTGTTGGCCAGAATGGTATGGTTATACAGTCCACATGTCTGCTTTTCACCTGCAAGAATTTGGGGCAATTAGTTGTTTCTGGAGAAGGAGCAGTCTGATCCAGACCAGTGCATCTGGGGATTACACCTGCAAAATCAATCATGTATACTTCTGCTTATCCAGGACAAATTTCTGAAGAAATTTTATCCCCTTCTCAAATATTATTTCAAGATAGGTTAAGTTTGATTAGCTATGTTTCATTAAAATTATTTTACATTCCTCAGCAACTGTTTTGTTTTTTGAGTCTAAACGATTTTTGCTTCCTTACCTGTCTATCTACTTTATTTTTCTCTTTTGTTACTCGGCCTCCCAATTTGCACCTCCGAGAGAGCTGCTGATATCGATCAAACTTGGCTCAATTAGAGGAAGCAAAGGATAGTTGTGTATAGACTTGCATTAGAATAAAGATGGTGATTAGCGAAATGTGAACAGGAGTCAATGCAAGGATCATTTATATACAACGTAAGCAATGATTTGGAAATGGAAGCCAGAATCAAAGCTGTCTCAAAATTGTTGTTACAGCCTGAGAGTAGAAGCAAGAAACAGTGTACATGTAGACTAACTACAGAGAGACCTGAATAGTTTGTAAGGAGAGGAGTTAGGGGAGAGAAGGACTGCTCTTACAAATACTAAGTGTTGCATATTGTGTTTTTTGACAAATGATTGAAAATAATGAGATGTATTTCAAAAGAAAGTTTATTACTCACCGCAAGGACTGCACTGATTTCCTCTGGTCCTGTAAACCTATTTTCATTTTGGTATGTGAGTGATGAAATATGATAGCTACATTCTGACAAAATAGAAAACTGGAGAAGCTTCTTGTGCTAATATTGTTATTATACTGGTAGCCTTGCTTACTTTCTCTTCTGTTCTCTCTTATATTGATATACATGAACAGGAATTTCAAATTAGTAGATCTTTTATTTGTCCTGATTTTTGTTGGCTGCTGCTGCAGTGCATAGTTTGTTGTTATTCTGCATGTGGTTTTTGAGCCATTTTAATGTACTTAACTGTTGGATTATCAATAATATTTATAATTATATTTAAATGTGTTATTGCCCAAATATTAAATGTGAATTAACTAATAAATAACATACTGAATTTTTTGGCATTTATTGTATGCCATGACAGATTGGTCTTCCCTTCCAAACAAGTTGACTATCTCAATACTATTCCCTTGCACTTTTTTCCAGAATGTCTTCATTTCTAATGTATTTGGCTTTAATCACCTCTTGCTTTCTGTGTTCTAATATTTTCCCTTCGATTCGGTTTCCTAGGTATCCCTTTAGCTTATTCTATCATTGTCTTTCACATAAATGAGATTACCACATTTGCTTTCCCTGCTTCCGTCTCATCAAATTTCCTACATTTTTTTATTCAACTGCAGTTTGGTTTTCGTTAAAGGATATTCAAAGCTTTTCAAATGTACAGGCATTTGACACTTTGGAAGTATTAAGCCAATTTAGTGCTGCTATTGAGGTGGTTTCTATCTAAGTAGCAGTTCTATGTAAAATAGATGAGGATCAAGAACTGTCTGATAGAAACATTGTGATTATGATGATATTTTTGTGGTACCTGCAGTGATTGTTTGGTGTGTACATAGAAATTACAGCACAGAGGCCCACCCTGTCCATATTGGCATTTGCTCTCCATGCAAGTAAATAGTTCTAATTGCGTTAACCCACCCTCTTCCATTCCCTTTCCCTTCATCCACCAATTTAATATAAATGTGAAACAAGAAGTTGATCCATGTCCATTTAGAAATAGAAATGGGTCTCTGCTCAGTTTCTACATCCTTCAGCAGTATCATCTCTGGATTGGTGTCTTGGCTTTTGTTTCGTTTTTAAAAAAAATTCTCACTCAAAAAAGCATTCACCCCACACTGCTCCTTTTGTCCCAGTTATTTTCTTAATGCGACAACTCAGGAACACAAATGATTGAAAATTTGGATTACATAGATGTACAAAACAGTTGAGAATTTGAGCCCTCTTAAAAACACTAATAGGCAGTAGTGTCACTAGACAAATTCAATTGATCAGAGGCATGTTGACATTACCAGATGACAATAAATGTTGAAAACACATGAACTGAAAAGATGAAAGGATTTCATACAATCTCTTAAGTGGCAGTGTGTGCCCATGTGAGGGCTAAGTAACTTAGGATTTTGGTACTATAGTACCAAAAGACCAAGGTGCCCTTCAATGTCAACCATGACTCAGTTGATAGCGCTCTCACCTCTGAATCACATGGTTCAGGGTTCAAGTCCCACTCCAGGGCTTTAACACGTAAACTGTTACAAGGGTTCAGACTTGAATACAATAAGTAATGAGACCGGCAAAGATATAAGATTATAAAATTCTTGAACTATTACAAGGATATTAATAGCACATTGATAGCTGATGAACAAGCGAATAACGTCATTCAGCACCCATCAATGAAAAATAAAACTTACAAATTGATTTCTTTCAATTCGCTTGTGTCTTCATTTTATAAATACCCATAGAAACTGAATACCCTCAATCAATCTGTGTTTTACCCTTTTAAACTAGCGGACAACTGGCCTTTTTCATCTAGCTCCCTGTCTTACTCTGAATTATGAGATCGAAGGTTTCTATATCCAGTTGTCTGAATGATACCCAGAAAGTTGAATCTTTCACACGGTCCCCAGCCTTGCCCCTCAATCTCTTTATCCACTTAAAAACTACTGGGTCTCTTTCACCCAGGCCTTGTGCCTTTAACTCAACCAGGAGACTAAAGGTTATGTGCTCCCTGAACAATACTCTCAGTACCCTAGTCCCTGTTCACACCCAGAGGGCTCATCAGGAGCCCAGGGAAAAAGATGTAACTTCTGACATGTTGGCCTACGTCTGGCTGTACATCACAGGACAAAGGAAATGTACACCTTTCTTATGCCCCTCTGTACATGTGTTTTAAAAAAAAACCTGTGGTGATCAGAGATTGGTTAACTCCCTGCCTGGTCACCTCTGTAGGTGGTCAAAGACGATGCAAGCCCTCATGAACAGAGTCCCTATAAATTGTTTCAAAATGCCTTTTTTGACTGTTACAGGACCCCCAAATATTGTACATGTTTGATAAGCATCGCACAGGTGTGCCTTCACAATGTTTCAAGGCTTTTCACTCCACTGACCACAATGATGACCCCATGAAAATAGAAGAAGTCTCAGGATTTCCTTAATGTGAATGCCTTGATAATCAGGCACAATTGGACTGCTTCCTGACCCCTTAAAGGCTTTTTGATCATTTTATTGCCTATATTCTCTTTAAGACATTCAATTTCTGTTTAAATGCTTGCTTGCAAAGGTAAATTGACCATTACTATTTTCCACTCCCTTAACGTTGTGTCCCCATAAAGATCAAGCTAGCAAACTCAGCAGTGGCCAGTCCGACTTAATCCCATCGTGTGTTATGTACATTCCCACATCATAATAGACATAACTATAGTCATAATATGCAGCTGAAAATTAATCAGTTCTTTCATCAATTCAGTCCATATTACGGGCTTGAGAACTTGAAAATTCAAAGCTGACACTCTAGCACAGAACTGTGGGAGTGCTGCATTGTCAGAGGTGCCATCTTTTGGATGAGATGTTAAACTGAGGCCTCATCTGCCTGCTTGGATGAATGTAAAACATCCCAAAGCACTATTTCAAAGAAGCACAAGTGATTTATCCTTGCTGGCCTGGCCAATATTAATCCTTCACTCAACATCACAAAAACAGATTATCTGGTCATTATCACATTGCTGTTTGTGGGAGTTGCTGTGTTCAAAAGTGATTACACCTCAAAAGTGCTTAATTGACTGTGAACTGCTTTGAGGTATCCAGTGATCATGAAATGTGCTTTATAAATGTAAGTCTTTCTTCCTTTTTCCTTCATGTTGAAGTTAATTAGAGGTGTCCAGAAAGACGTCAAAGGAAGTTTGCGTTGATGAATCATGCAGGCACTTTGACCACCAGAAGTTTATAACGAAATAGATTACATGTGATATAGAAGAAGCGTGTTAGATCCTTTGATCCATTCTAATGTATCAAAAAAAGCTCGAAACTTGAGCCAATGTCTTTATGGTAATATGCTTTTGTCTGACTGATGGTTTCTGGTACTTGTGATTTTGGAGTTGACTGCTCAAGTTCTGAAAGTACTAAGCTACTCTTGCGCTTAGATTCTTGTGGTTATTCTGACAGTGCTATAAGTCTAAGCACAATTCTATACAATGACGCAGTACAGCAATAATTGTGTTCTGGTTCTCCTTGGTTAATGCAATGTAATTTCTTGATACGTAGCAGTCTGAAGAATGAAGAGTGTTTTAATTACTGAGAAGTAGAGAGCTTTTCCAGTAGTTAGCAATATAAGGAAGTACAGAACTGGCAAAAGCTGCACTTGTGCTGATTCCCAAAAAATAATACCTCCTAATCACTCCTTCTTTCAAATATGTATCCAGTTGTCTTTACATATTCCATGAAATCGGCTTCTGATGCCAGTTTGTTTCTCACATTCACAGTCCTCTCTGTAAATTTTGCTTCTCTTGTGCTCCATTCTTTTTTAAGTTTGAGCCTGCCTGCTCTGTTTTTAGTGTCTGTGGCAATAGCAAGTGAGATTAAATTCATCTAATCTATAAAGATTTTAAATAATACTCCCCAACTCTTCTCCAGAGCAAACAGTTTTCGGCTCTTTAACCTCTCTAACACTTAATACTGATACTTAATATGGGTAACAGTTTCGTTGTCCTCTCCTGCAGTGCCTGAATATTCTTCCTGAGTAAAGTGACTAGATTTGTCAACTGTATTGTAGCTATGGCTGCAATGGCTATACCAATGCCTTGCACAGGATCATTGTCCTCTGCTGAAATTTGTGTTGTATCCCTCTATGTGCATTCCCAAGGTCCAGTTAGCTCTTGGTTATTTTGAATTACTACGATCCCTTTCCTGTGTTGTGTCCAATAGCCTAGAATCATTTAGATTTCTGCTGTTCATTTCTCTTGCCTGTTATTACCTTGTATTTGTACAACTTAGCAGCCCATCTTCCCTTTATTTAGTTTGCCCTTCATTCTTGTTTGAATTCTCCCTTTCTCCAATTTGGTGTCCTCTACAAATTTAGACAACTTTATTTCTGTCCAGTTCCAGATCATTTATAAACAATGTAAATACCTTAGCACTTATTCCTGTGGCATCCTATGATTGCTAACTATGTTGATGCAGTTCCATTCACAACCACTTTCTCCAGAGTAAACGGTTGCAGGCTCTTCAGCCTCTCCTCTGAGCACTTAATACTTAATTTAAGTATCAATTTGTTTGTCCTCTCCTGCACTTTCTGCATTTTCTGGTTCAGCCAATTTTGAGTCCACCTCAGAAGCTTGTCTCCTATACCATGTCATTCCCAATTTGTGGGCTAATCATTTGTGTGCCGTGGTATCAAAAGCCTTTCTGAAATCTGAAGGTAAGTCACCTCCACAAAAGTGCTTTTATGAACAAGTTTTGTCTTTTCCTCAAAGAATTCCAGTAAATTTATTAGGCTAGCAATTCCACCCATAAATCTGTGCTCACTCCTTTTCATATTGTATCCATCTTCAGGATGCCTTATAATTTATATACAACCATTGTTAGGCTCACTGATCTGTAATTCCCTGGGATGTCCCTCTGCACTTTTTAAAGATTGGTGTTATGTTAGCTATTTTCCAATTCTTCGTCACTACCTCTGTTGATAAACTGCTGTTCATAATGAGTTCTTAAAGGCAGTGAGTGACAAGGTCATAACAGATTTTATGTGCAAACCACATTTTTAAAGAAATGTATGTAGCCTGTCCGGCCTTGCTTTATCAAGAGCAATTGACTGAAAATCTGAAATAAAAACAGAAAATATTCAGCTGTGTTTGTGAAGAGAAAAACCGAATTAGCATTTCAAACTGGCGCTGGTGACTCCTTGTCAGATCAGTTTTGTGTTGCTTTAACTTCCTTAGCCTATCAGTGACTGTGTTAGCTGAAATTGTGATCTCTTTTAGAGTCAGTTTAGGGTCAGTGATAGGACCGTTGCCCCTGTGTCTGAGGATTGTATTTTGAAGACCCACTCCAGGACTTCCGCAAATAAACCAGACTGATAGTTCAGTGTGGTACTGAGGGAGTGCTGTATCGATGGAAATAGTGCCTTTCAAAAGAGATATCTGCCTACTCAAGTGGATGTAAAAGAGTACTATTTGAAGAAGAGAAGCCAGCTGTTATGTCTTGGCCAACATTCATCACCTAACCAAAATGGATAACCAGTCAAGCACTTTATTTGCTGTCAGTTGCTATACATTTGTCTATGAAACAATAATGACTTGATTTATACAAAACTGGTTTAGGTTTGTTTTTATAATTGCAAAGGGAGAGAACAGTAAAAGGACTGAGGAGAAAGAAATTTCAGCAAGGAATATAAAAGGAACAATTCATAAATTTCAAATAAAAATTGGCATATAAGGCAGCAATACAATATGAATAATGAGATGATATGGATACGTATTTCCAAAAAAGTAAGGGCTTTGCAGCAAAAACTGGAGTTTCTTACCTGAATGAAAGAAATTGGAGTTGAAATGAAACTTAACCTTTAAAAAAGACGTAATCACTTTGGGACTAATAAAACAAAGAGAAATCAATTCAAATAGATAAATGAAGAAGGAATCCCAGAATTTATGATCAGGGGCATAGAGTACAAAAATTTAAAAAAATACTAAACCTATACAAATCTCTGGTTTGGGTGGAGTAGAAATATTGTGTCCACTGTTAGTCTCCTTTCTTTATAAATGACCTCAAGGCTGTGAATAGTGACCAGAAGTAGTTTATTAAGATTATACCAATGATGAGAGGCTCCAGTAATTAAAAGAATCTAGAGAAATTGGGCTCTTTAAAACATTGAAATATAACCATAGCAGTGTACCAGCTAATCCAATGTATGGAGAGTCAAGTGAGTTTGAAAGGGTTATCATAATGCATGGAATGTGGAACAATATTACAAAACACTGAGGATAGTGTTTGATAAATGCACATGTCTAGAATGTCTCATCCATGCTGTGTCTCAAATAACGCCTTTGTTTTGTGCTAAGCCCCATGTGACCATACCCACAAAAATGTAGTTAACTTAGATTTAGAGAGACTTCTGTGAATGTGCATAAATTATATTTAATAGTTTAGGATTATGCACTTTCTTTAAGAGTTTACAGAATTGTAATTATGTTTACAATATTTAACTCTTGATAATTACAATATCAGTTATGAAAAATAAATGAAATCTAAATGCTGCATAATGACTAAACATAACCAAGTACTAAAGAACATGCTGACTTCTTGAGCAAATCATTATATTTCTAGTTCAAGCCAAACACCTCCTGAAAGATAGTTGATTACTTTTAAAATATCTGCCAAATTATTCAAAATTTTGAAGCTATTAAAACTAACATTTAGTATTTGTTAGGCAGATTTACAAGTAATTGCTAAATCTCCACATAATATTATGCACTTTTTAAAATTGGAGTGCAATACTATTTTAAAAAATAGTAATTTCTATCAATAAACTCTTTGAAATATTTACAGATTGTTTGACCTGATAACGTTTGTTTTATTATTTTTGTAATCAGTGCATTATAAAATATTTGTTGAAAATGTCAACAATTTGAAGAAAAATGGGTTCATATTCCAGCAGGGTTAACTTTGGTTCTACACCACTAAGAGTTTGCCCCTACAAATTGATTTTAAGATTAGTGTTATCCATGGGGCCACTCGATCTTCTTTGTCAGATCTTATCATTAAGGAAGTCTTAGCAATGTACTTAGAAAATCATAGTATGATTAGACAAATTCAACATGGTTTTATGAAAGGGAAATTGTGTTTGACAAATTCATTAGGGTTTTTTGAGGGTGCAACAAATAGAGTGGATAAAGGGGAACCTGTAGATGTAGTATACTTGGATTTCCAAAAGGCATTCAATCAGGTGCTACAAAAGGTTAATATGCAAGGTAAGGACTCGTGGAGTTGGGATAGATGATTGGTTAACTGACAGGAAACAGAAAGTAGGGGAACTTTCAAGGTGGCAGGTTGTGACTAGTGGAGTGCTGCAAGGATCAGTGCTGTCGCCTCAGCTACATACTCTCTATGCTAATAGCTTGGGTGAAGAGACAGAGGCCAAGATTTTCTGGCCACGTTGTGGGCGGGACCTGCCGTGGACGAGGCAACGCCCCAGCCAGAAGTCCATTGACTTGGTGGGACCAGAAGATCGCGGTGGTGGGCAGGTGCAGAAAATCCCACCCACAGAGTAAGGTATCTCAGTTTGCTGGTGATACAAAGCGTGGTGAGAATGCAAGTTATGAGGAGGACACAAAGAGGCTGCAAAGAGATGTAGAGAGGTTAAGTGAGTGGGAAACAAGGTGGCAGATGAAATATAAGATTGGGAGTGTGAGATTATCCACTTCAGTAGTAAGAATAGAAAAGCAGAATATTTTTTAAAAGGCATGAAACTTGGAAATGCTGATGTTCAAGAAACTTGGATGTTCTTGGGCAAGAAACACAAACAGTTAGCATGCAGGTATGGCAAATAGTTAGGATGTTAAATGACATGTTAGCCTATATTGCAAGGCGATTGAAGTACAAGAATAAGGTCTTGCTACAGTTATATAGAGCTTTGGTGAGGCCACACCTGGAATACTGTGTGTGGTTTTGGTCTCCATATTTAAGGAAGGATATGCTTGCATTAAGGCAGTACAGTGAACGTTCAGTAGATTGGTCCCTGGGATGAGAGGATTGTCCTATGTTGGGAGGCTAAGTAAATTGGGTCTATATTCTCTGGAATTTAGAAGAATGAGAGGCGACCTCATATAAACACACAAGATTCTGAAGGGAAAAACAAAAGTTGCTGGAAATCCTCAGCAGGTCTGACAGCATCTATGGAGAGAAAGACAGTTAATATTTCGAGTCCGTATGACTCTTCTTCAGATTGATAGAAGTTCTAAAGAAGAGTCATACGGACTCGAAACTTTAACTCTGCCTTTCTCTCCACAGATGTTTTGGTTTTTGTTTCAGATTTCCAACATCCGCAGTATTTTGCTTTTTATATTAAGATTCTAAAGGGGCTTGACAGAGTAGACAGAAGTTGTTTGCCCTGGCTGAGAAATCTAGAACACAAGGATGCAGTCTCAGGATAAGGGACATTTGGGTCCAAGATGAAGAGAAAATTCTTTACTCAAAAGCGTCACAAATCATTGCAATTCTACACTCCAGAGTGTTGTGGAAACTCTATTGCTGAATACCAGAGCACAAGAAGTAAGAGCCGGAGCAGACCATATGGCCCATTGAGCCTACTCCACCATTCAATCCGACCATGACTGATTTTGGGCTTTAGTTCCGTTTTCCTGTCTGCTGCTCATATCCTTTAATTCCCTGCGAGACCAAAAACTCATCTACCCCAGCCTTAAATGTATTCAGTGATGGAGCATCCACAACCCTCTGGGATCGAGAATTCCAAAGATTCAAAATTCTTCAGTGAAATAATTTCTCATCTCAGTCCTACACAAACGGTCCCCCTATTCTGAGACTGTGCCCCTGTACTTTAGACTCCCCACCCAGCAGAAACAATCTCTGTATTTACCCTATCAAACCCCCTCAGAATTTTATAAGTTTCAATGAGACCACCTCTCATTCATCTAAACTCTAGAGAATATAAGCCCAGTTTACTTAGCCTTTCATCATAAGACAACCTCCTCATCCCAGGGAGCAATCTAGTGAACCTATGCTGTATTGCCTCCAATGCAAGCCTACCCTTTCTTGAATGTGGAGACCAAAACTGCACACACTATTCCAGATGTGGTCTCGCCAAAACCCTGCACAACATAACAGGACTTCTTTATTCTAGTATTCCAATCCCCTTGCAGTAAAAGCCAACGTGCCATTTGGCTTCCTAATTGCTTGCTGCACCTGCATGCTAACTTTGTGTTCCTTATACAAGCACACCAAGTGTCTTTGAAAATCAACAGTTTAAATTTCATACCTGCTAAAAAATATTCTGCTTATTTAAGGCTGAACTGGACATATTTTTGGTGTTTCATGGAATCAAGGGATATGGAGAGGAGACAGCAAAATGGAGTTGAGACTGAAGTTCAGTCATGATCGTATTGAATGGTGGAACAGGCTTGATGGGCCAAATGGTCTTCTCCTATTTCTTTTGTTATGTTCTTATAAACTTAAGCCAGAGCCACTATTTGCAATGTTAAAACAATCCATTCCAAGGTCCAATATTTTTCGGTGTAAATGAGCCATAATTAGCTGTTTGTTTCCTTAGTTTAAATGAGTATCATTGAGCTTACTGTTGTCTTAAACTGTGACGTTACTAATGTCTGACTAGGGCTCAGTAGAAAAGAATGGAGACTGGTAGCCCTGAGTGATATGTCAGGTTTTATTTTACTGGCGAAACAAATGATTACTTCAGGACCATCTCGAGAACTGTATGTGTCCATGTTTCGCAGTACGGTTGCTTCTTATGAGAATGCACCATGTTAATGTCACAAAACTATCATTTTTCATAATATTATTGGGGGATATTGTAAAATAGGTGTGTGTGCGGCTGATTTAATTAAATTAGAGATGGATAGACTGCAAGGTTGAAATTATCAAAAGAGTTAGGTGTAAAAGGGCATGTGAAATGCTAATGAGCGAACTAGGGTAAAATCTCAGCAGATATGGTTGAATGAAATTTGCATTTAAAGATAAGTGGAGAGGTGTTTGGTATTCAAAGCGACATGATAGGGTGTTTACAACTAACAAGGTAAATAAGGCAGGTTATCACGTTAATTTTTCCCAAAAGTGCTGGCCATAATGACGACATAAAACAGTTTTATACTATGGGAAAAGTAAGTTCCAAAGACATGGGGGAACAATGGGATTTACTAATTAAAGAGAAATAAATATATTTAAAGAAGGATTGGAAGGCTACGGGTGTGTGTTCGTGTAATACCTGAAAGGTACCCCATGTGAAACAGATGTGGAAAAAGCCTCTAGCCAATTTTCAGAAGTCTGCTGTTCCAGTAACCAAAGTTGTATTAAAAGCCTTTGGAATTCCACTGTCAAGTGAGTGCTTGTGGTAACCTTGCTGGATTGTCGCGATAAATTTAAAATCTACCTTGGACTGCTGCCTCAAAGGGGGCGTGTAGTAGGGAGTCTGGTTAATTAGGAATTTTGGAAATTGTTATAATATTAAGTCACCATGTAATTGTAATCTTCTGTATGTGTTTTATTCTTTTCCTTTGTTAATAAATATTTTAATTCAGTTTGTAAAATCAAATCATTGTAGATTTGGTCAGCCTGGCAAACACCACCTGCTGTTTTATAACAGTCAGTCACTCCAAAAATGCTTAGATCTACAGTGTACGTTATTAGGAACTATAAAGGGCTGGAAATGCCAGTCTTACCAAAGAGAATATAACAGCTGTTGATGGACAAATAGAACTGTGAACACTTGTAGTTATTTGCCCATGGATGATATTCCACGTAATTACTTAATGATGTACAATGCAGGAATAGTTATAACAGGACTAATTTAAAGGCAGAAATAATTTGAGAATTGAACAGTTGTATCTACAAGCCATTTGCTGTTGATGTATATATCACATTTTTGTAATGATGGACATAAATATATAGTTAACCATATAAATTCTAATTTGGTAAAAAGGCAATTCCTAATAAAGAAAACTTTTATACTAATTTCCAATTTGTTTTGGCATAAAATCTTTATAGTTGAAAATCTGAACAAAAAGGAACTTGATTTCACCTGAAAGAATCCCACTGATTTGCCATCCTATGTTGTGAGATCAATTTATTTTAATAAGATTTTATCTTTATTCACTCTAGCTTTATTTGCTATGGCAATATATCTTGGCCAACCAGAGAGATCATCTGCTGCCAGGTGCAACACTGTGTCAGTGAGTTGCACATTTTTTTCAGCCAATCCCCTTCTTTATGTTCCCATTAATTGGAGTTATTTGACATTGCTCAAAAGGGACTCCCCAATGTGCATACATCATGCCACTTTGCTGCAGACTTAGATGGACTGTGGTGTTTGTTTATTTTCACTTTGTTTAACATGCACCCCCAAATAGGTAGTATTTGAATTTTAAAATCATATGAACACTACAAAGTTGTAGCTTTTAGCATTGCAGAAGAAAAAAAATTCATCTTCCTTGCCTCTGATTTCAATAGCCAAGAATTTGACTGGATAGTTTTTTTTATTCTTTCATGGGATGTGTGTGTCGCTGGCAGGGCCAGTATTTGTTGCCCATCCCTAATTGCCCTTGAACTCATAGGCCATTTCAGAGGGCAGTTAGGAGTTATCCACACTGCTGTGGGTCTGGAGTCGCATATAGGGTAGACCAGATAAGGATGGCAGATTTCCTTCCCTAAAGGACATTAGTGAACCAGATGGGTTTTTATGACAATCAATGATAGTTTCATGCTCACCATTACTGAGACTAGCTTTATATTCCAGATTTATTAACTTAATTCAAATTCCATTTGGAATTGTTGGGATTTGAACTCATGTCTCCAGAGTATTAGCCTGTGCCTCTGGATTACTAGTCCAGCAGCATTACCGCTAAACCCTGTATTGTATCATTATTGGGAAGATTTTCTGTGACATAGATCAGGTACTTGCATTTCTGAATGAAGCCTTTATTATTAATATATCACAGTTGGATTCTCAATTCTTTCAGGAGCTTATTTGCCATGGCCTCGTCAGGTTTAATTCCAGAATGGAACAGTATCGGAATAGCAAATTTGTGTGTCATAAAGGCAACAGTTCACTATCTATTTAGTAGCACATTTAAACAGGAATGAGTGAAAAACAAACAAAACTGCCAAGCAAATGTGAGGCTTATTTTTCCACTACACTTCCTAGTTTAATGAGATCAAAGAGTATCGTACTTATATATCAGATACAGCACACCAGCTCTGAGTTTAACAGGTGGAGGTTAAAAAGGGAAGCAAGGATTTGTTATGCACAGTACTTCCATTACTTAAGGGTCCCTAAGATGTCAAGCTGTTGAGGGTGGCAGAGAAAGTAGTTAAAATGGCGTATGGGATCCTGGATTCCATAATCATCGGCATCGAGTGTAAAAGCAAAGAAGTTATAATGAACATTTATAAAACACTGGTTCAGCATCAGCTGGAGCATTGTGTCCAACTCTGGGCATCACACAGTAGGAATGATGTAAAGTCTTTCGTGATGATGCAGAATGGTTCCAGTGATGAGAGACTTCATTTGCGTGGACAGATGGAGAAACTGAGGTTGTTCTCTTTCGAGAAGAGAAATGGAGAAATTTGGTAGAGTTGCGCAAAATCATGAAGGGTCTAGATAGAGCAGACAGGGAGAAACAGTTTCCATTGGCAGAAGGAACGAAAACCAGAGGAAATTGATTGAGGTGAATGGCAAGTAGACTAAAGGTGACATAAGAGAGAACTTTTTAATGCAACGGGTGGGTAGGGTCTGGAATGCACTGTCTGAGGATGTAGTAGAGGCAGATTCACTTGTGGATTCCAAAGAGGAATTTGATGAGCATCTGAAGAGAAAAAAATTGTAGGACTATGGGGAAAGAGTTTGAGAGTGGGACTGACTGAGTTGCTCTTGCAGAGAGTGGGCACAAACATGGCAGACCAAAAGGATTCCTTCTGTGCGGTAACCATTCTGATTCTATTTTATACAGCAGTTTTCTGCACCCTTACTATTCCAGTATTTTTTTGAAATTATTCAAAAAAAAAACCATAGGGCAACTGGCTGTTCGCTTTTGTACAATTGAGAGCATGTAAATGTTGTATGTACTTAGTCTTTGCACACAAGATCCATCAAGTGATCCTCATCAGTCATGCTAGTTGGTTTGAATTTGCAACACACTGCTCCAGTTTTATCCAAAACGGAGAGAGTGCTGCTGCACAGACACAAATGTGATGCATCATGGCTCACTTGCATGGCTGTTCAAAGATTATGGACCTCAGATTTCAACAATCCTGGTGCACCAAGTACAACCTGACAACAGGTAAGTTCAGTATATTCACTAATAAGGATTGCTTGCTCAGAAGTTGAGTTACTCCAGTGAGTAGGTGTAGCACACTTTCATGGTAACGTGGCATGCATTAAATTCTAGACATTGTTAGACTTAAATACTCGATTGAAGCTCGAACATCACAACTGCAGTTCATCACTGTCTTAGCTGAAAGAATTCAGTGTGATATTTGACCAAATTATTAATGTTCAACAGAGTAAATATATTAAAATGTAAAACTCAATTTTTAAAAAATTGCACATTGCTTTCACAAAGCTTGTGTGGTACTTCAAAAAATAATTTTGGCAAGTTTTCAAAGTTGCAAACTGATTTTATTTAAAAAGGATAATGTACTTTGAATATGTTGGGTTGGCACATTAAACAAACTAAAATGAACAAACCAATAATTGTTTTTTATTTAAATTAAGTTTGCAACTTTGATTTACTGCCTTTAGAAGAGATTTTTTTTTTGCAAATTGAGGCCCCATGGTCCTGCTTCAAACAGATGTACTGTTCTTTCATTTTAGTCTTCAGCAAATGGGCATTAGTAACAGTTTGTGCCCATTGCTTCAGAGTACTAGTAAACAGAATCCATCTTCCTCGGGCCTTTAAAACTGACCTATGGTGGAATTTACTAATCATCTGGTGTTTAGGATTAGCAGCCAAGCTGTCTCCAAGCTCTGTTTTTTTGTTCATTGTGAAGTTTGCTTGACAAGTAAACATTGTATTCCCATATTAAAATATTTCACTTGTGAATGTGTAAACAGGGTGGTATTTTGTATGTAGGAAGTTTTGTCTTTTTTTCCTTTTAAACTAAGGGACAATTCCAGTTTTAAACGGCAAAAGTGCAAAATTATTTTTTTATTCATTCTTGGGATCTGAATGTTGTTACCAAGGTCAGAATTTGTTGACCATCCCTATTTACCTTTGAGAAGGTGGTGGTGAGCTGCTTTCTTGAACTGCTGCGGTCCATTGGGTGTAGGGACATCCTTATGCTGTTATGGAGTTCCAGGATTTTGACCCAGGAACAGTGATATGGTTCCAAGTCAGGATGGTGGCTGACTTGGAAGGGAGCATGTAGATGATGATGTTCCCATGTGTTTGCTGCCCTTGTCTTCCTAGGTGGCAGAGGTCGGAATGTTTACAAGGGGCTGTCAAAGGAGCCCTTGGTGAGTTGCTGCATGAAGATGGTACACATTGCTGCCTTTTAGATGATGACAGCTTTGGGGAGCAAGGAGGTGAATTACTTGCTGTAGAATTCCCAGCCTCTGACTTGCTCTTGTAGTCATAGTACATACAAAACTGGACCAGTTAAATTTCTGGTCAATGATAACCCCTAGGATGTTGATGGTGGGGGTTCAGCGATGGTAATGCTGTTGAATGTCAAGAGTAGTGGTTAAGTTCTCTCTTGTGCAGATAATCATTGTCTGCCACTTGTGTGGTGTTACTCATCATTTATCAGGCAAGCCTGAATGTGTTTCAGGTCTTGCTGCATGGAGACATGGACAGGATCCATCCACCCCCCCCCCACCCCAACTGTGGGCGCGAGGCCAGTGCAGGTGAAGGGGGGCATTCCCTGAGCCGGGCGTGCAATCCTTCGTGCATGCGCGTCAAAGAGCGTACAGATCCCCCTGAGGCAAAGTGCTGCCTCAGGGAAATTGGCTCAGGTTTTAAACATTGAATAAAGATGATTTTTAAAAAGATTATTGACATGTCACCTCATGTAACACTGTCACATGAGCTGGGACATGGTCAATTTCTTTATTCAAACATTTCATACAAATTTTAATACCCTCATGAAACCTCATCCCGCCCGTGGATGAGGTTTCATGTTTTTTCTGAAGGTTGCCTGGGCTCTTCGCCTGCCCACCAGCCTTAAAAGTTGGGCAGGCAGGTCCATTATCTATTTGATTACTCACCACTGACCTTTTGATGGAGGCCAGGTTACTGAAGCAGCTGAAGATGAATAGCTCTCGGATGCTAGCCTGAGGAACTCCTGCATCAATGTCCTGGGGCTGAAATGAATGGCCTCCAACAACCACAGGCATCTTTCTTTGTGCTGGATATGACTCCAGCTAGTGAAGACATTTCCCCTGATTCCCACTGACTTCAATTTAACTACGGCTATCTCATGCCACACTGTATTAAATGATACCTTGATGTCAAGGGCAACTGTTCTCACCTCATCTCTTGAGTTCAGCTCTTTTGTCCATGTTTGAACCAAGGCTATAATAAGGCCTGGAGCCAAATGGCCCTTGCAGAACCCAAACCGAGCATGTTATTGCTGAGTAAGTACCACTTAATAGCACTGTAGATGACTCCATCACCTTGCTGATGATTGAGAATAGATTGGTGGGATGGTGATTGATCAAACTGGATTTGCCTTGCTTTTTGTGAACAGAACATACCTGAGCAAGTTTCCAATTTGTTGGATAGTTACCATTATTATAGCTGTTCTGGAGCAGCTTGGCCAAAAGTGTGACTAGGTATGGAGCACAAATCTTCAGCACCTCAGCTGAGACATTGTCGGAGTTATAGCCTTTGTTGTATTCAGTATGCTCAGTATGTTCCTGCTGTTTAGCACACGTGTAATCCTGTGTTCTAACCTCACCTTATTTTTAGGTATGACTGGTGCTACTCCTGGCATGCTCTTCTGAACTCCACATTGAGCCAGGATTGGTTCCCTAGTTTGATGGTAATGTTAGAGTGAGGGATATGCTGGGTCATGAGGCTACAGATTGTGGTGGTATCCAATTATGCTGCTACTGATGGCCCAGCGTACTTGTGGATGTCCAGTTTTGAACTGCTAGATCTGTTCTGAATCTATCCCATTTAGATGGTAGTGCCACTCAACATGGTGTAGGGTGTCTTGATGTAAAGATGGGACTTTGTCTCGACAAGGACTTTGCATTTGTCATTCTTTCCAATATAGTCGGGGATAGATGCATCAGCAATAGGTAAATTTTGAGGATGAGGTCAAGTGGGTTTTTCCCTTTGTATGTTCCCACATCATTTGCTGCAGCCCAGTATGACAGCTATGTCCTTCAGGACTCTGTCAATAATGGTACTGCTGAATCACCCTTGATGGACATTGAAATCCTTGACCTTAAGTTTATTATGTCCCTGTGCTACCCTCAGTGCTTATTCCAAATGGTTTTCAACATGGAGGAATACTGATTATTGAGTTGAGGGAAGGCAGAAAGTGTTAACAGCCAGATTTTTCCTTACCCATGTTTGTCCTGGAGTCACAAGTAGGCCAGATTGGATAAGGAAGGTAGATTTTCTTCCTAAAGCACATGAATGACTCAAATGGGTTATTATGGAAATCCAGTAGATTCATGCTCACAATTACTGAGACTCCCGATTTGTTGAATTCACTGAATTTAACTTCCCAGCTGCCATGGTGGGACTTGAACCCTATTGACCATAAGTCCAGGCTTCTGGGGTATTAGTCCAGTTATCAAACCACCAAGCTACCACGGCCAATGAATTGCTTTGCTATTGGGAGATTTTAAGGAGTTTTGAATAGCCTTAACTTCAATTCATTATCTGCTGTGGCTTGGCCGAAAAGTGCATTAAAACAGAGGTTTGCAATTAATAAATGAGTTTACTCCACACTTCATTGATATTTATTAATGTTATATTGTGTTTCAGTATTTATGTGTACTAGTTCTTATTTATATGTTCATGGGATATGAGCATTATTGGCAAGGTGAGCATTTATTGGCCATCCCTAACTGGCCTTGAGAAGTTTTATACACAGTTCTCCATGGCCAAAAGTTAACTGAATTTGACTTTCTTCATGTCCCTTTCCATTCCTCAGCTTTTGCAAGTGTCTCATATTGAGGTAATGCCCCATGAACAGTAAGAATCCTCAGGTACCTTATGTAAATAGCCAGCTATCTTCTGAGCTTAGACAGTGAGAGATGCCAGATTATTGGACTATATGGGGCATCACAACCAAGACTAGTCTTGTTCTTGCATATTATCTACACACATATTCTTCTTGCATGATTCATCAAGTAGAGATCAGACTGTGAACTTCAGCTGGCATTTTATTTCCCTTCCTATCCTACAATTCTGAGGCCAACAATTGTACTGTCACTGGCACCCTCATGTACATCAGCTAGCCAAGCAGTGAGCAGGGGACCTAACAGCTAATATTTATCAGTACAACATCTTATAGTAAATGTATCCACCAGGGAGCACTTCTTACAAATAAGCCTTGCCATACAAGTCAAAAGAATTGGAAACCTGCATTCATAAGTTTCTGTTACTTAGTATAGGTTGCCCATTTGCAACACAATCTGTGGCCCCTATGTAGGTATTAAGTGAAGGGAATAACTGTAATTGAAAGAAAGTGACAATTTAAACTCATCATTAGATTCTAGCATTATAAATTGAATTCATGTAGGTTTCATGTGCTGTCCTTCAGAATTCACTGGTTTTCTAAGAAAAACTATCAGGCCGCTAGAAAAACCCTACAAGTACTTGCCTGCTATCACTTGTGAAATATTACCTTATCCACAGATATTCATTCGTAAATGTCCTATGTAAATTTGTTGATGATACACTCTTATCTTTTATTTCAGGTTCTTGCTAACTTTCCTGCATTTCTATTGTACAATTTTTGTTTCTCTTTCTTCCATCCTTACATCTACTGGCTTGTACGTCATCTTTGTTAACTATTCACTGAGAAATAAAATAACTCCATCATTTATGAGAAAATGCACAAACATACAGTATGAAACTCAAGTATGGTATTATTGATTTTGTGAATATTTCTGAACAGGCACGGCAGCAGGCCCAAACTCGGCATCAGATGGCATCTGATAGTAAAGGAGAATATTCCAGTGTTCTTCAGAACTTTAATAAGGAACAACATGAACATTATTACACAAATATACCAAACATCTTCCGGGTAAGTTGGAATCTGGCTTCTTTCCATTATATAAGAATGCAAGACTGTAAATAGTCAAAAAAAACAGTGATCCACAATTTCACATTTTCCAGCAAATGACTTCAAAAATCCATGTATAAAATTTTACATACAGAATACACCCGTGCAGCATCACATCATAGAGTGGTTTTTGCACTTAAGGCATCACATGACCTTGTCAGTGAGTATACACATTTGTGTAAAATGTTTACATTTTTCATCATGCTGAGGTAGCAAAACAACTATTAGAGTTTATGTTTGCTTAGTAACGGAAGATGTGTTGTTCCAGTGGATTTAGCAGACAGATCGCTGCCAAACAACTGCCTGGTGCTTTCCTCATTGACACTGAGGCTTCCAGCTCATACCTGACACTTTTGTTTCACTCTGGAAGCAGACTTTCTGTGCTGTGGTAGGAAATTCCTGATCTTTTTCCAAGTCAAGGATTTAAAACTAAGAGCCCGAATCAGGACTAGCAATGATGCAGAAAAGTTGAGAAAAGTTCACTCTGAGTTTCAGGGAGAACAGGAAGAATTATGGAATGGGGGAGATGGCAAACAGTGCCTCTATTGGAATAGAACAGGGGAAAGTGTCTCTAAATGGAAGAGGATGTTAGAAAAGCTCAAAGTGGGGAGGAGTTCAGAGAAGACTCTCTCAACTCAGCAGGGTGAGGAGGAATTCTTAGAGAAGCTTTGTTTTCTTTTCGCTCAGCTATGAAGCTATTTATTGGTCCCCAAGTAATTCTCAATAATCCCTGCAATATAACTGGCTCAAAGCCTGCCTGTATTCCTGCTGGTTCAGTGTAGCTTCCTTATCCTTATCCTTAGCTTCAGGATAACCAGAATATATTTTTTTAACTAAGGAGCTAAGGAGGAATAAAAAGAAAAAAAAATTCTCCAAATGCTTAGAATCCAAAGTAAAATCAGAAAATGCTGAAGAATTAACCTCTACCTTCTGTTAGTAGACTGTGTGTATTTCCAACTGTCCTCATTCAGAAAAAAAAGTTCTAGTGAGTTGGTGGTTGACACTATAATGTACATTTACAGCAGTATCTGCATAAAAACTTGTGTGAAGTCCCATTTGTAGTTCAAGGAAATATTTTGTGATCTTCATTCACACACGTGTGCCTTTTAAGTTCTAACACACTGCTGCTATTTGCCTTGATATCTTACCATTCCTAACTATATCAGATACACCAAATTGAAAGATGTGCATTAATTTGTGTTTCTTTTAATAGAAGAAAATAAAAATTAAAAAGTGAAGTATACAGGCATCACCTTTAGCATTGCAGTGCTTCCTTTAAGGTGATAAAGCACTCATTACTCACCAATCATCCACTTTTTAAAGTAAGAAGTTCTTAACTTGGAGTGCTAGTAACAGGTTAAAAAAAATCAGATCCAAATTTATATTGTCACTACTGTAGATGATTAATGTAGATGCCCAGGAACAAAACTATAATTACAACAAATGGACCAGTAGAATAATTGATGTCATGATCTACAGCAACTATATATTTTCATTAAATTACAGTAGCCTTTAGGCTTTTAAATGATTAAATCATATTATTGTTGAATTGAGTATAATTCAGGATACAATATCTACTGATCAGTGAACAAGAACTAGGTAATTAAGCAATGGACAATACACCAACACCCTGACTCTTCCTGAAGACCATACACAGGGTTTTAGTTTGTCATGTATTAAGTATAGAAAATGAATTAATTAAAACTACATTTAATAATAAAATTGTTAATTTCAGAAAATTCAAGATCTGGATGAAAGAAGAATAGTCAAAATTGGTGAATCAATGAAGACCTTTTCTGAGGTTGACAGACAGGTCATACCTATCATTGGAAAGTGCCTTGATGGAATCACAAAAGCAGCTGAATCTATTGATGAAAAACATGTAAGTCTGTGTGCAATGGTTACTTAAATATAAGCTATGCTGAAATTGTTCCTGCTGGGCTTTGAGATTATAAATTCTATTTTGGGAAGTTTAATGTTGTAAAAGTGACCTTTTTCCATCACAAGATGAGCCTCATCAAAAAACTTAGTAACCATAAAGAGACCAAAACAGAATATCTGAACAGGTGGTAAAAGTCCTGTGGAAGAACTTCAAAAAGATCAAAAACAGAACTTTTTGACACTTAAAAAAAATTGCACCAAAATTGAGATTTGGATAATTGCAAACTGAACAGGTTTTGCTCTCGCAGGGTATGAAGTTAACTGAACTCCTCAAATGTCTCTCAGCTTTGCAACATAACTCTTATTCAGTTATTAATCCACAGTATGGACTGATGTTTTCCACTTGGTTTGTGTGTACAATAAATGTATGTGACTGACTAATGCAGTCTTCTCTATTGAGTAACCTCTCACGTGGGTTTGAAATTGTTACCTATATTGCTTTCAATTAGATTAACTGCAGCCTTTGCCATTACAGTATCCTGATTGACTGAACACTGTGGTTCCAAAATACATACACCAATTACATGCATCATCCCAAAACCACTTCATGCATGAGATTGTATTAGCTAGTCAGCCCCTTCATTATGATGTTGGTAGCAATTAAGCTTTCTTCAAAAGTGACCAGTTGTCAAACCTATACCGTTTCAGCCTTTTCAAAACTGGAAACTGCAGAACAATCAGCATCAGCTTTTATTGTCCTCCTGTATAGTAACAAAAATGTTGATGATCCATAGCAACTGTGTTTTGCTGATCATTAATACCTTTTTGCTTTCAGTACACTATAATTGAATAGCATTGAAGAATGCTTCCTCTGTAATGAATGTACAGGATTATTCAGACAACTGTGATTACGTTTTTCTGAAACTTTTGAAACAATTCCTTAAGGTTTAATCAATGCAAAATTATGTCACTCCGCTTTTTAAGAAAGGTGAGAGTGGGAAACTGGGGAACCGTAGACTGGTTAGACTAACTTCTGTTATCAGGAAATGCAGAGCAGGCAGGCCATTCAGTGTGCAATGCTGATTTTAATATCACGAGCCTCGTTTAGGAGGTCAACACTGCCTTAACCTCACAAACTGAACACAGTTGCATACAAAAATCAATTAATCATCATTATACATCCCCTTAGTGCCTCTCCTTTGTTCTTTTGCCTGTCCTGTTGTTCCTATGCTGTGCTAGGTCAATGGCAACATCATGGCTGGTGGAAGGCTGCTGACTTTCAGTGAAGACGACTGCTGATAGCCTTGGGGGAATGACCTCTAGGAGCTCCGGGCAAAAGGCCTGGCTGCAGACTACACTATCTCAGCATGGGCATCATAGGCACTAAGCATTTCATTGTGCATACCCATTATTCTTCTATCGTGTGCCCCATGGAAGTACTCACCTGAGTGCTCTGCAGCAGAATTTGTGTGCCACCTCTCCTTCTGGTGAGCTGATAACTCTGTTATCGTTGCCCTCTTGTCCTGGCTACAGCTCACTCCTGCCCAGTGTCTCATCAGTTAGCGTGGACACTGAGAGCATGTGTGGGAAGTATGCACTGTAGGTAGATCATGGTGTCAGTCAGTGCATAGCACTGTTTTGACGCCAGCGCTGCCTTTTTCCAACTCCAGCTAACACCCTCATTTGAACATACACAACTGAACTTACATTCAGCATTGTTATTTCACAGCAGTTGGTAAAGGTTGAGTTGTTTAAATCCCAGAGGGAAACTTGAACAACTGTCATAATCTATTTTCAAATTGCATGTTTGTGAAGCAGCACTGAATTCAGGAATAAGACCACCAAGCCTCAAGAGGTTTTTTATATAAAATTAAATTAAGCGTTTATTAATTTAAACAAATACAAATTAAACACATACACATGTTTACAAATTACCCATAATAACTTTTAAACAAATCCCCAAATTAATCACTCCCAGGTAAATCTCCACCAAGGTAATAGTAACCCATTGAACTCTCTTCATGACCAACAGCAGGGAGGTCCCCCCACCAGAGCTTTTTAAGGTGGTCATCAACTACATTCAGGTTAGTTCTGATGGAACATGGAGTGTGCATGTGTCCTTCCCAGGATAGCAGTCTTCTCCATGGTGCAGGGTGCTATTGACCGCATACACATGACTTTGTGGGTGCTGTATCTCAAAGCTGGAATGAACCGCAAAGATGACCACTCGCTGAACGTGCACTTGGTGCGCAACTGTGATTAGCATGCTGGTGAATGCCCAATATCTTGGCAGCAATCATGATGCTTTCCCTCTCTGGCAGCCCACTATTCCCCCAATCTTTCAGCCACCATGTCAAACCAGAGGGTAGCTACTGGGAAACAGGTACTATTTGCTTTAACCTGGCTCATGATTCCACTCCCCAACCCAACACATGTGACTGCAATGAAAGCCATGTTGCCACATAAAACATCATAGGGTAGGGCTTTGGGGTGCTGAAACAAAGGTTCTGCTGCCTGATCCACTCTGGAGGAGCCCTGCAGAATCCACCAGAATCTGTAACTTCATTTGGGTGGTCTGCTGCATATTCCATAACCTGGCTGTCATAAGAGCACAACTCTTGCCACCAGGGATACAGCGAGCAGCTCAAGAAGAGAAGGGGAGAGGGAAGAGGCAGCAACACATCACTGGTTCAGCTGGGCCATCCCTGTTCGCCCTGTTCGACTTCAGTTCCAATGAACTCAATCCCAAATCCCCATTGTGCAATAGTCCCACAAGTTACCAACCTTCTCCTATGGACCATCACAGCATCCTTTTGGCTACAATACTGAAATAAAAGCTACCACAGAATCATTCCATACCAATTTTAACCAACAAACCATCCAATACTCTGTGCAAAAATCAATTAATTGCCAGTCTGCATTCCCTTAATGCCTGTCCTGAGGGTGCTTCTACGCAGTGCTACAGCAGTGGCTGCAACATGGTTAATGGAAGGCTGCAGACTTACAGTGGGGGGGACTGCAGAAGGCCTTGCAGGACATCTTTGACCAGCTCTGGGCTTAGCAACCCAGATTCAGGTGGTCTCAACTCGGCATGGGTGGCAGCAATCTGGGCTGGCTGACTGACTGAAAGGGAACAGTAGGAACACTGGCAGAATGACAGTTGTGGAAGCATAAGTGCTATCATCCTGAGAGAGGACAGCAGGTTTGTTCCCCACAGAGCTGTTTCTGCAACCCAGAGTGGTACCTTAGCAATCCGAGTAATCTACTGGAGCACTGATTGCTGGGATGCTGTGAGACTCTGAAAGCCTATTTGAGCACTTCTACCTGCAGCCATGATGACAGCAGTCTGAGCTTGCACAACACTAAACTGAGCTTGCATAGCAACAAGCTGACATTTCAGGACCTCAGCCTGTGCTTGCACTGCTGTACTTAGGCATTGGGTGGCTTCTTCTTGTACTAAATGGAAGCTGAGACATCAGCCATCAGACCCTGCTGCATCATGGTTGGGTTCACATGTTTTCCCATAAATTGGCCACCACTTCCACACTTCAAGGAATGGGCTCTAAGTCTATGCAATGCCATGTGCCATATTGGAGCCAGCCTGCTCCATTTTACTTGATAGTGACAGCTGGCTTTCTGGCAGGCCTGCCTATGCACCAAGCATTTCTGTGTGCCTGCCCATCAGCCTAATTCTGTAAGCTGCTCCATAAAAGTCTCACCTGAGTCCACTGCAGAAGAATTCGTGCACCTTGCCTTCTGAGGGACTGGCACCTGCACTATTGTTTTGCCCTGCCCTGGCTGCAACCCAATGCTGCCCAATGACCCACCACATGCAGATCACACCATGATGCTGGTCTTTAGTTTGTATACTGCTTGCAACTGAGCTGGTGTCCGCAAGTGTGAGGTTGAGTGACGGTTTTTCTTCTTCATCAATCTCTTGTACCTCTTGCATTTCAGGATGCCAGATATGTTGTTGACCAAGTGACAGTTCTTGGGCACCTGAAAAGATAAATGCACAAGGATAAGGTTGGGTTGAGGAAAGGAGGGGAAAGCAACAGGTACATGCTTCCATCATCTGAAACTTACAAATCAGAAGAGATTGTGGGATGAGGGAAAAGTGGAATGTGAAAAGGTGGATTAGGTAGGAACATATCAACATCCTCTATGGTTTCAGCCCATGAGGGCATGCCCCCTTGCCAATTAGATGCTGTTGCCTCCAATCATGGGCAGTTCACCCTGTAAGAGAGATGGAACTATGTTAATGAATGTCATGCGCCTGCAATATTTCAACAGTGGCATGTGTGCAAGCTGTGAAATGAGTGTGAGGCTTACAGAAATGTTAAGCATGTTACAGTGAGGGGAGGCAATGAATGAGTAATTGATAAAAGCATAAAACTGCGGATGTTGGAAATCCAAAACAAAAACAAAAATACCTGGAATAACTCAGCAGGTCTGACAGCATCTGCGGAGAGGAATACAGTTAACGTTTCAAGTCCGTGTGACTCTTCAACAGAACTAAGGAAAAATAGAAAAGAGGTGAAATATAAGCTGGTTTAAGGGAGGGTGGGACCGGTAGAGCTGGATAGAGGGCCAGTGATAGGTGGGAGATAGCCAAAAGATGTCATAAACAAAAGGACAAAGAGGTATTGACGGTGGTGATATTAGCTAAGAAATGTGCTAATGGTGACACTAAGTGTAGAAAGCAGGACGAGCAAGGTACTGATAGCCCTAGTGGGGGTGGGGTGGGGGAATGGATTGAAATAGGCTAAAAGGTAGAGATAAAACAATAGATGGAAATACATTAAAAATAATGGAAATAGGTGGGAAAAGAAAAATCTATATAAATTATTGGAAAAGGGGGGGGGTCGGAAAGGGGGTGGGGATGGAGGAGAGAATTCATGATCTAAAGTTGTTGATCTCAATATTCAGTCCAGAAGGCTGTAAAGTGCCTAGTCGGAAGGTGTTTAATTGAGATGTGTGTAGGTGAGTGAAGACTGCTGTGAACATAGTAGTGTGTGAGACTACTGATTCATTTGCAAGGATATGACATCCAGTTGCATTGAAGGCCTCCAATGCTGCATCAAAGAATCTAGGGGCACAGACCCTGGGCTGTTGCACCGAAGATTATTTTCAACCAGTTCCAGCAGCTGTTCCAGCCAAATTATTCCTTGCCTTTCAGAGCTAACTTAGTAGGTAGCACAAAGTTTATGTGCTGCTGCATTGTTACGAAAGGATGCAGGTTAATCGTACATCATAATCTCTGTGTCCGGTTATCAGCCTAATCCAATTCTCCACTTATAGGATTCATTTTGAAAGAACAGTCCCAGTAAGACCAAGTTTCATGCCTGGCGGAATTTCCCGATTGGATTTTTCTGCAGGACCCATTTCTCATGTTTATACAATGTGAACAGACCCTCAGTTGTTACGTTAATCAAAAATAAGTGCACGTTGACAGAAGCCACTGTTTAACAATTTACCAGTATACCACAAGACATAAAACTCATGATCATTGCAAAGTATCTAATTTTTTTTGCTGTCATGAAAACTGCAAAGCATGATAAGGACATGAGAAATGAAGACAGTTACAAAACAAAGGGGCTGGCTGCCTTTAATGTGTGCACATACTAGTTTTAGTTCTGCTGTTAAAAGGTTCTTGAGATCTTGAGTTGGTTGAGCAGCACCTTGGCACATGGTGATGCTGTGGAATGGTGGGATGCAATTTTGATCACCCATCTGACTCAGTACTGAAGGAAGGCACTGAACAGGGCTGAAGAAGTCCTGTGTGATTCTTTTTAACAATCTGCTCTTATTTGTTGCTTGGTATTCAATTTTCATGGCAGTGGAAGAGTCCAAAGATATTGTTAGTTGCTTGATCATGCAGGAGAGCAAACACAATCATTTACCTTTCTGATGATGTCACCTCAACCTGAAACATAATTCTATTTCTCTCCACAGAAGCTGCCGACCTGCTAAGTATTTCCAGCAATTTTTGTTATTTCAGAATTCCAGCATCTGCAATATTTTGCTTTCCAGAAGTTTTTTGCTGAATAACAGTCAGGAATTCCACTTTATGTTCCCCTCCCTAGCCGAATAAGTTGATGCCAATTGTAATGCCAATAACAGCTGTGCTAGCTGAAATCGCTTAATTTAGCACAGACCTTAAGTGAACTCGAGAGCCCCTGGTTTCTATGGTTGAGTACTTTGGCTAAGTACATGTTGTGTATTTACCTACTTTGCCATTTAGCAAGTGGAAACCCTGATTCCTCAGTTGCTTAATGGAATTATTTTTTGTAACTTGATCACAGCTTAGCTTGAAACAGATGACAGTCCATCAGTGATAACTTTAAATACATACTGCTGAATACACAAATGATTGCAAACTTCTAATTCAGACAGCAATTTCCTGTTACTTACATTCTCTATCTCACTAACATGTTAGTTTCTTACTTATGGAAAGGCAGGAAGTATGTTAAATTCATGGTGATACAGCCAAGGCAATGGACAGGAAGCAAAATCCAAACAGATAATAAAAAGAATCAAGGTGACAAGAAATAGAAAATTTGCTTGCATTTATGGCACCAAGCTTAGAAAAGCCATACTTGCATTTGATTCATTATGCTGTAACGCTGACACAGTGTATCATTTGTTGTGCTTCAGATATGCAAAATGTATTGTTTCTATGCTTTTTATGGACAGGTTTGTGGCATATTATGTTTCTTAGTAATGCTTACTGTTTATTAAAATTAATTTGTGTATCACCCATGTGAGGTGAACTGAATTGTTATATGTAGTTGATTTGCAAAAATTAGCACAGTCAGAAATAATTGTTACAGAAAAGAATTCAGCCTGGCTATACACATTTCTAAAGAGTGTCTGTTTGATATCCCTTTTTATGGTTCCGGTGGAAGTTAACTGGAAGAATGTGTGTGCTTTTTTTGTCTTAATTACATCTTCCTGAAGTCTGAAGCATACAGTTCACTACCTTGGTGTCACAATTCACTCTGAGATGAGTTTCCAACCATACATAAATGTATCGTCACCAAGACGGTCTACTTTCACCTCCATAGCACCATCTGGCTCTATCTCTGCCTCAGTATATCTGTTGCTGAAAGCCTATCCATGCCTTTGTTACCTCTAGACTTTATAATTAGTAAAGAAAAAGTTCTGAAGAAATAAATGGGACTATAAACTGACAAGTCCCCTGGATCTGATGGCCTACATCATAAAGTTTTAAAGAGGGACTACAGAGAAGATAAATTTAAGTGTTTTAGAAAGACAAGAGCAGCAGCAGCACATGGGAACACCACCACCTGCAAGTTCCCCTCCAAGCCACACACCATCCTGACTCGGAACTATATCGCCGTTCCTTCACTGTCACTGGGTCAAAACCCTGGAACACCCTCCCTAAGAGCACTGTGGGTGTACCTACACCATATGGACTGCACCACCACCTTCATAAGGGCAATTAGGGATGGGCAATAAAAATTGCTGGCCTAGCCAGCGATGCCCACATCCCATGAAAGAATAAAAAAAAGTATTGGTTTTGATCTTCCAGAGTTCCTTAGATTCTGGAAAAGACCTTGCGGTTTGGAAGGCAGCAAATGTAACCCTGCTGTTCAAGAAAGGACGGAGAGGGAAAACAAGAGCTTTAGCCCAGTTAGACTGACATCGATAGTGGGGAAAATGCTGGAATCCATTACTAAAGACATGGTAATTTAGAAAAATTACAATGTGATTAGGCAGAGTTACCTTAGTTTTATGAAAGGGAAATTGTGTTTTAACAAATCTTTTCAGGTTTTTTGAGGATGTAACCAGCAGGGTAGAAAAGGAGAAACCAGTGGATGTAGTAGATTTCAGATTTTCAGAAGGCACTTGATAAGGTGCCAAGTAAGAGATTTTTGCATAAGATTAGTACTCTTGGGATTGCGGATAATATATTGGCATGGACTGAGGATTGGTTAACATACAAAACAGAGAGAAGAAATTAACAGGTCATTATTGGGATGTAACTTGTGGAGTGTCTCGAGAGTCAGTGCTTGGGCCTCGGCTATTTAAAGTCTCTCGATGACTTAGATGAGGGAATCTAGTGTAATGCATCCAAGTTTTGTGATTATACAAAGCTATGTGGGGAAGTAGGCTGTTAAGAGGACACAGACTGCAAAGGGATATAGACCAGTGATTAGACAAGAAGGTGGAGGGTGGAGTATAAGGTGGGAAGTGTAAAATTACCTGCTTTGGTAGAAAAAATAGAAAGGCAGAATATTTTTTAAAAGGTGGGACATTAATAAATGTCTGCATTCAGAGGGATTTGAGCGCCCCTGTATGTACACAGCTGCATGTTATTTTTGCAATTTATGTTCCCTCTGAGGTACACAGCTGCACAGCTATTTGGAATGTCCTGCACATTGTAATAAGCAGGCCGTGTACAACAGCAAGCTCAAATGGAAAAGGGGCAGGGCTAAGCATTAAACACCAACTGCAAAGGCTCAAGCAGCTGGAGAGAGAGTAGGAAAAAATGTAGCTGTGACTCAAGAAGCTTCAGGTTGAGAGAGAGAGAACCTAATTGGAGGAAAAGCAAGAGCATTAAAATGTAGAGCATTGATTGGACAAGCAGCAAGATCGAACTAGAGGGAGAAGTAAATGTGCCCTGACGTGAGACAGCTGGAAAGTGAGGGATTGAACAAGATCTCAGAACCCTGGGATAGTCAGAAGGTGAGAGTGCTCCAGATTCACAGGTCAAGAGTTGTGGGATGGGACGAGACCCGTGGATGGGGGCGGCGGCAGGAAATACCCCAGTAGTCAGTCAGCCTGCCTATGAGGAGAGAGAAAGGCACTTTGCATGCAGTATAGGAAATAAGGTAAATGAGCTTGTGGCGCAGATTGAAATTGGCAGGTATGATGCGGTGGGCATCACGGAGACATGGCTGCAAGGGGATCAAGACTGGGAGCTAAATATCCAAGGATATACATCCTATTGAAAAGATAGACGGGTTGGCAGAGGGGTTGGGGTTGCTTTGTTAGTAAGAAATGAAATTAAATCGATAGCAAGAAATGATGTAGGGTCAGATGATGTAGAATCTGTGTGGGTAGAGTTGAGGAATCGCAAAGGTAAAAAATCCATAATGGGAGTTATGTCAGCCTGTGGGGCACAAGATACACCAGGAGATAGAAAAGGCGTGTAAGAAAGGCAAGGTTACAGTAATCATGGGGTATTTCAATATGCAGGTAGACTTGGAAAATCAGGTTGGTAGTGGATCCCAAGAAAAGGAATTTGTGGAATGTCTACGAGATGGCTTTTTGGAGCAGCTTGTGGTGGAACAGGCAATTCTAGATTTAGTGATGTGTAATGAGGCAGATTTGATAAGGGAGCTTAAGGTGAAGGAACCCTTAGGAGGAAGTGACCATAATATGATAGAATTTACCCAGCAATTTGAGAGGAAAAAGCTAGAATCAGATGTAACGGTATTACAGTTGAATAAAGGCAACTACAGAGGTATGAGGGAGGAGCTGGCCAGAATTGACTGGGAGATGAGCCTAGCATGAAAGACAGTGGAACAGCAATGGCAGGGGTTTCTGGGAGTAATTTGGGAGACACAGCAAAAATTCATCCCTAGGAAGAAGAAGCATACTAAAGGGAGGATGAGGCAACCATGGCTGACAAGGGAAGTCAGGGACAGCATAAAAGCTAAAGAGAAAGCATACAATGCGGCGAAGAGCAGTGGGAAACCAGGGGTTTGGGAAGTCTACAAAGACCAACAGAGGACAACTAAAAAAGAAATAAAGAGGGAGAAGATTAAATATGATGGTAAACTAGCCAGTAATATAAAAAAAATTGCAAGAGTTTTTTTTAGATATATAAAGTGTAAGAGGGAGGCAAAAATGGATGTTGGGCCGCTGGAAAATGACGCTGGAGAAGTAGTAGTGGGGAACAAAGAAATGGCGGAGGAACTGACTTTGTGTCAGTCTTCATGGTGGAAGACACAAGTAACATCCCCAAAGTTCAAGAGAGTCGGGGGGTAGAGGTGAGTATGGTGGCTATTACCAAGGAGAAGGTGCTAGGAAAACTGAAAGGTCTGAAGGTGGATAAATCACCTGGACCAGATGGATTACACCCCAGAGTTCTGAAGGAGTTTGCTAAAGAGATAGTGGAGGCGTTAGTGGTGATCTTTCAGGAATCACTGGAGTCAGGGAGGGTCCCAGGGGACTGGAAAATTGCTAATGTAACCCCCGTTTAAGAAGGGAGTGATGCAAAAGACGGAAAATTACAGGCCGATTAGCCTGACTTCAGTCGTTGGTAAGATTTTAGAGTTCATTATTAAGGATGAGATTTCAGAATACTTGGAAGTCAGCATGGTTTCATCAAGGGGAGGTCATGCCTGACAAAGCTGTTAGAATTCTTTGAGGAGGTAACGAGTAGGTTAGACAAAGGAGAGCCAATGGATGTTATCTACTTGGGCTTCTAGAAGGCCTTTGACAAGGTGTCGCACAGGAGGCTGCTCAGTAAGATAAGAGCCCATGGTGTTAGAGGCAAGGTGCTAGCATGGATAGAAGATTGGCTGTCTGGCAGGAGGCAGAGAGTGGGGATAAGGGGGTCCTTCTCAGGATGGCGGCTGGTGACTAGTGGGGTTCCGCAGGGGTCAGTGTTGGGACCACAATTTTTCACTTTATACATTAATGATCTAGATGAAGGAACTAAGGGCATCCTGGCTAAGTTTGCAGATGATACAAAGATAGGTGGAGGGACAGGTAGTATTGAGGATGCGGGAGGCTGCAGAAGGATTTGGACAGGTTAGGAGAATGAGCAAAGAAGTGGCAGATGGAATACAATGTGGGTAAGTGTGAGGTCATGCACTTTGGTAGGAAGAATAGAGGCAGAGATTATTTTCTAAATGGGGAGAGAATTCAGAAATCTGGAGTGCAAAGGGACTTGGGAGTCCTAGTCCAGGATTCTCTTAATGTTAACTTGCAGATTGAGTCGGTAGTTAGGGAGGCAAATGCAATGTTGGCATTTATTTTGAGAGGACTAGCATATAAAAACAGGGATGTGCTGCTGAGGCTTTATAAGGCTCTGGTCAGACCACATTTAAAATATTGTAAGCAATTTTGGGCCCTGTATTTCAGGAAGGATGTTCTGGCCCTGGGGAGGGTCCAGAGGAGGTTCACGAGAACGATCCCAGTAATGAAAGGCTTAACATATGAGGAACGTTTGAGGACTCTGGGTCTATACTCGATGTAGTTTAGAAGGATGAGGGGGGATCTGATTGAAACTTACAGAATACTGAAAGGCCTGGTTAGAGTGGACGTGGGGAAGATGTTTCCATTAGTAGGTGAGACTAGGACCCGTGGGCACAGCCTCAGAGTAAAGGGAAGACCTTTTAGAACAGAGATGAGGAGAAACTTCTTTAGCCAGAGAGTGGTGAATCTATGGAATTCATTGCCACAGAAGGCTGAGGAGGCCAGGTCATTGAGTATATTTAGGTTATTTAGGTTAGAGATAGATAGGTTCTTGATTGGTAAGGGGATCAACGGTTACAGGGAGAATGGGGTTGAGAAACTTATCAGCCATGATTGAATGGCGAAGCAGACTCGATGGGCCAAATGGCCTAATTTCTGCTCCTATGTCTTATGGTCTAAATTAAAGTGATGGGACCTGCAATTCTGAGAGTGCTCAGATCAGCCCCAATCCTGTTTCTATACCAATCACAAATGGGGACTTTGATTGACTTTCCTCGTGTGTATCTTATTTTATTGCCCAGCTAACTGCAGTGACTGAGTCCAGATAACTCGGCCAGACTAGCAACAACATTGGGACTTCAGTCTGCTTTTGTTGTGCAACCTTCTTAATATTTGATTGGTTTTTAGGGAGATCAGCTTAACTTTTTTTCACAAAAACAGAAGGCTTTATCCAAAAGCTGTTTTATTCAGCAAGCAGTTGGGATCTGGAATACACTGCTAGAGACTGGGCGACAGATTCACTCATGGTTTTCAAAAGCAAACTGAATCATTATCTAAAGAGAAAAGAATTGAAGGGGCACAGGGAAAAGGTGGGAGAGTGGGACTAGCTAAGTTACTCTTGCAGAGGGTCAGCACAGGCATGACTGGCCAATTGGCCTCCCGTGTTGTAACCATTCTATGAAAGAATTTGCCTTCATGTAGCACCTTTCATGACCTCAGGATATCCCAAAGACAATTAAGTGCTTTTCCTTTTTTCATGTGATGTGGACATTGCTGGTAAAGGCAGCATTTATTGCCCATCCCTAATTCAACTTCACTTTTCTACGCTATTCACATACCCTATAGCCTTTTGATTTTTTTTTCTTTTTCTAGCCTAGGAGCACTGAAAACTGTAATGCCCTACTGCCGCTCAGCTGATTTCTTGATATCAAGCTTGTTAGCTTTGGGATTGATTGTTGGTCCATTGTTATTTTAGACTGACTGAATGATTGCTGCATTTAGATTTACAGTGAAGCCTGTGCACTGCTGCAGGTGGCTTCCTCCTTCAGTTTGTCTGTGTGTGCATCTAAACAATTGTGTAATGCTTCTGGCTCATTCATCATTCATGGATGGAACAAAGCTGAACTGTCTCCAGATGTTGTTTTGTTAAGTGTTCGAAGGATGTTGAATGCTCATGGGAAGAGAGAGATACTGTGATTTGAATTTTTTTTTATTTGCGCCTCCACTCCTCAAAGTAGCTGCTTAAAGGGAAAATAGAATGTCAGTTATTTTAGTGCAAGTTGCTCTATTTTGGGCTAAGAAAAAGAAGTTCAGAAAAATACTTGTAGACTTCATTTTAAATATTAAGTGTTTACCTGTAAGCTGGTTTTTATTGTTGCTATGCTGCTCTATCACCTTCTGGGCCAGGGATATCTTGCAGTAACTTTTTTGGATGCAACTGGAACCTCAACTTCAGAACCAGAGTCGATCTGGAGCCTCCCAACTCTACTTTTCTGGTTAGAAATGATAAAAGATTTTTAAAAAATATATCTTCATGAAGGTAGGAGAACTTAGAATTAAAAAGTACTCCCATCAGACACCCTTTCCCCTTTTTAAATTCACTGTACATGAAATTAAGCACTGCATTTAATTTGGCTACTAACTGATTAGTGACGATTTAGCAAATATATTATAAACAAATCTTTTGAAGTGCAAACTCTTGCAGCTGCAGTGTTTTCCAGATTACAAGATGTACAGTTTCCCATTCAATTTAAATATTCATCTGCCCCTGTGGTTGTCTGATGTAAGAGGAAAGCTGATATTATTAATACTGAAACTAGATGCTCTGCGTGGTTGTGTTAAGTTAGGGTTTGTCATCTTCCTCTGTTTTAATACGTGAAAGTTGTGTGGTCATTATTTTTATGAGTTCTCTTGCAAAAAACCGAAAACCACAAAGGAGTTAGGATGAACTTTTGTGTCAGAGTGAAAGAACCTCTGAAAAACTCTGCAGCTGACAATTCTGCCCCCTTTCAGTGTAGGCCAGTCCATGTGTTCAAGGCTACGTCCTAGGGAATACTTTGGTAAATTCTTGTGCTCTACTATACCTGTTACTACTAACAGTTGAAGCACTTCATTTTTTGGAATGTTGTGCCTGCAACAAGCACCTTCTGGAAAAACTTTCATAAGTTGCATGCAAGTTACAAAAGTCTCAGTAAGCATGTCTTAACCCAATCTAAGTGTACCCAGGTGAATTTAATGTTTCGCATACCAGTCAACCCCTTGGGCTCTCTGAACAAGATTACCAATTTAGTACCAAATTATGGTATCATGTTGTCTGCCTGTACCAACTGAGAGCTGGAATGAGACTCCCAAACTCATTCCATTTAGGAACATTACAGCTGGTAGAGAGAAAAACCTTTGTCCTATTTAACCTGGACTAAATTCCAATCCACAGCTAAAGGGTGTTGCATCAGCAGCACCATTTGTCTCACTTCCTTAAGTAGCCTTGATTTGTTTGCTGTTATTGTGGTAAATATCGTATCCTAGTATTTAAGTTGTTTCCCATATTTAGACATCATATAAGTAGGTCTTAACCCAGGACTTAAGACTTATACCAGGTTTTATAAACCATCTAGCATGGAATTTATATAACCAAGGGCCTGAATTTTTCCTGCATCGGGCAGGCTTGGTGGGAGCGGTCGGGAACCTGACCGCCGCCTGCGACCGGGTTCGCACTGCCGTTTTACGCGGGCAGGGCTGAAGTGAAATGAAGTTGAACTGTTCACACAAGCAAGTAGCAGTAAGTTGTAACCTAAAGTACTAACAACTCGCATTAGCGAGCCCACTCATCCCTCTTATCCCGCCCGTGGATGAGGTTTTTGAAAATGTGGCCTCCCCGCCTGCCCATTGTGCCCATGCGACGCCCTGAAAATTGCACGGGCTGTGCAAAATAAAATTCAATTGATGCCTCAAGGGCCTTAACTGGCCCATTAATTGATGGCGGACACGCCTCCGTCCTCATAGTGTGCCCGCCTTCCAAAATATCGTGATGGCACGCGGTGGCGTCGGGATGCACGCCTGATGTCATCGCACACCATTTTACGTTCCGGCATGTCGGGCCTGCCACCGCACGCCAAATGTAAAATTCTGGCCAAGGGATCAATGCTGGGACCATTTGTGTTCTTTGTATTTATAGATGATTGGACATAGGAAGCACTATCCAATTTGTTAACACAGAGTGGATGGTTTGGCAAACAATGACAAAGGGCCACAAAAGTCTTTAAGAAAACATACAGGTTAATGGAATGGCAGGCAGGTTAGCAGAATAGGCAGATAAGTGGTGGATGCAGTTTAATGTGGATAAGTTACGTAATACATTTGGAAAGAAAAGGGTAGGATTTTATACCTAATGAAATATACTAAGCTGTTTGGGTGAACTAATGGAACTAGGGGTTCAAATGCATAATTCATTGAAAATGAGAGTGCTGGAAGATAAAGCCATTAAAAAGGCTCATAGCATGTTAGGCCCAGAGAACCGTGGATGACCAGGGATATTCAGGTTACGATGAGAAGGAAAAGAGAGGTTTTTAGCAAGTACAAGGGAAGCAAATCAGCTGAGGCATTAGTGGAGTACAGAAAGTGCAGGGTGGAGTTTAAGAAAGCAATTAGGAGAGCAAAGAGCAGATATGAGAAGGCTCTGGCTGGTAAAAGTAGGGAAAATCTCAAGATATTCTATAAGAGTATCAATGGGAAGAGGATAACCAGGGAAAGAGTAGGGCCCATAAGGGACCAAGGGGGCAATCTATGGGTGGAGCCAAATGACATTGCTAGAGTGTTGAATGAATATTTCACATCCGTCTGCACCCAAGAGAATGAGGATGAAGGTATTGAATTTGGGGAGAGAGGCTGTGAGGTTCTTAAGCAAATTGATATAGGGAGTGACAAGGTATTGGAGGTGTTGGGAGGCTTAAAAGCGGACAGATCTCCAGGTCCGGATGATTTGTGTCCCAGGCTGCTGAGGGAGGAAAGGGAGGAGATCGCAGGGGCTCTGACCCAAATGTTTAATTCCTCTCTGGCCATGGGGGAGGTGCCAGAGGACTGGAGAACAGCTAATGTGGTTCCGCTATTTAAGAAAGGTTGTAGAGATAAGCCAGGAAACTGGAGGCTTCACTTCAGTGGTAGGGAAACTATTGGAGAAAATTCTGAAGGAGAGAATCTATCTCCATTTGGAGAGGCAGGGTTTGATCAGGGAGAGTCAGCATGGCTTTGTCAGAGGGAGGTCATGCCTAACAAATTTGATTGAATTTTTTGAGGAGTGACCAGATGTGTAGATGAGGGTAATGGAGTTGATGTAGTTTATATGGATTTCAGCAAAACCTTTGACAAGGTCCCACATGGGAGATTTATAAAGAAGGCAAATGCACATGGGATACAGGGTAACTTGATAAGGTGGATTCAAAATTAGCTTAGTTATAGAAGACAGAGTGATGACAGGAGGATGCTATTGTGACTGGAAGCCAGTGTCCAGTGGCATACCACAGGGATTTGTGCTGGGTCCCCTATTATTCATCATTTATATCAATGACATAGATGACCATATCGGGGGTAGGATTAGTAGGTTTGTGGATGACACAATGATTGGCCAGGTGGTTAACAATGAGGCTGAGTGTCTTGGGCTACAGGAAGATATAGACGGGATGGTCAATTGGACAGATAGGTGGCAGATGGAATTTAACCCTGAAAAGTGTGAGGTGATACACTTAGGAAGGAGTAATTTGACAAGCAAGTATTCAATGAATGGTATGACACTAGGAAGATCTGAGGAACAAAGGGACCTTGGTGTGTGTGTCCATAGATCTCTGAAGGTAGAGGGGCATGTCAGTGGGGTGGTGAAAAAGGCATATGGGACACTTGCCTTTATCAATCGAAGCATAATTACAAAAGTAGGGAGGTCATGTTGGAGTTGTGTAGAACCTTGGTGAGGCCACAGCTGGAGTACTGTGTGCCATTCTGATCGCCAAATTATAGGAAGGATGTGATTGCACTGGAGGAGGTGCAGAGGAGATTCACCAGGATGTTGCCTGAGATGAAACATTTAAGTTATGAAGAGAGGTTGGATAGACTTGGGTTGTTTTCGTTGGAGCAGGGAAGACTGAGGGGCGACCTGATCGAGGTGTACAAGATTATGAGAGGCATGGACAGGGTGGATAGGGGGCAGCTGTTCCCTTTAGTTGAAGGGTCAGTCACAAGGGGACATAAGTTCAAGGTGAGGGGCAGGAGGTTTAGGGGGGATGTGAGGAAAAATTTTTTTACCCAGAGGGTGGTGGAGGCGGGTTGCCTCACATCCTTTAAAAAGTACCTGGATGAGCACTTGGCATGTCATAACATTCAAGGCTATGGGCCAAGTGCTGATAAATGGGATTAGGTATGTAGGTCAGGTGTTTCTCATGTGTCGGTGCAGACTCAATGGGCCGAAGGGCCTCTTCTGCACTGTGTGATTCTGTGTTTCATAAGGGCATAGAGTTAAAGGGCAAAGGAGTAAAGGCTTTATACAAACATTGGTTAGACCACAGTTAGAGTGTGTAGTTTTGATGGAAACTAAGATTTTATATCTCACGAGTTCTGAGTTAGTAAACTTGCCCAATTTATCTTGAATTTTTTTAGATTATGATTTTTCTTACCATAGGTTAACCCTGCTGACACTAAAGTAGTGCTGTTTGCTGCAAGAAAATTTTATACTTTTTTGATGGTTTTGGCTCACCCAGTTTGTGCAAAATAGAATTTTGAGTTGCTATCTATCTGCTTTCTTTTGTAAGAAATTTATGTATTCCATATAATTGAGGGGTTTTCATGGAAGGCTGGAAAATGTGTCTTATTTTAGCTTTTCTTATTGAATAGATTTCTATAGAAAATGTCAGGCAGCTGGTGAAATGATATATATATATCATTTGTGTAATTTTAGGACACGCAGTTGGTGGTAGAGGCCTTCAAATCTGGGTTTGAACAGCCTGGAGATGTTGAATTTGAGGATTTCGGTCAGCCTATGAAACGAACAGTTTCTGAAAGCAGTCTTTCCAATAGCAGATCTGATGTCAAACAAGAAACCAAAGGTGGCAAATCCAAGGGCAAACTCTGGCCATTCATCAAGAAAAATAAGGTAAAAGCATTCAGGATCTGTGTACATAAACCTTACAGATGACTTGCCTCATTTAATATCTATCATGGTTTTGTGTAACTAATGTAATATTCCATGACTTTGTGTTTGTAATGGGGTTGGTGGCATCACTATGGATTATTTTGATTTTATTTCAATTTTAAATTGTAGTTTTGTTTATTTGTGTTTACCATGGTTTGTTGTTACATTTTGCTTAAAAACATCATATTTTTGTTTGCCATGCTAGTGACTAACAAACTGACCATATTTTTCTACATCATGTGCAGCAGCATGTTTTTTTTTACTCTCTTACTAAACACCCATTGACGTAACGATTATTTTGTTTAAACTTAAAGCAGTCGTTTTGTACTTTCCTGTGATATTTTTCTCATAGGATTTAGCAGTTCATAGTAGGTATGCCAGATTAACCTCAATTTTGCGTCCTAATAAATTTTCAGAGTATTAGTATTTATCAAAAATATTATGGTTTATAAAATAAAGAGGCTCCTCTCAGACAGCAGAGGAATGCACACTTTGTATGAATTTCATTAAAAATTTGATTTCAAAATAAAATTTACCAACATGAGAGGAATCAGTATAATATGTAATCTTGAATCCTGTAACTTGGCAAAAAATCTTCTTAAATCTATCTTACATGCAGCAGACAAACCAATCTGTAGTAATATTCAAAATCACTATGTGAAAAGTGGTTAAATATGGGCATAGGCCATTTTTATTGACATAACTGATCGCTATTCTGTAAATTAATTGAGCCCTCCAAATTGTGTTTCTACTTGTTTGTGCGCGTACACTATTTGTGGTAGCCATGGCTTAATAAAATTCCAGCGCTGCAATGTTAATCCTGGATCGTAATGATCAAGAAATTTATGTCCCTTTACCCCTAGATTCTTTTGTTCCTCAGCCCCATTTAGACTCTTATTTTCTGAGGAGGTGGCCTCTTTAGTCTTCTTCCTAACAGGACAGTCAGGTTGAGGGCAAGATAGAGGAAGGGGCCAGACTCCTACTCAGGAACTATCAAGTGGCTCCTGCAAGCTGCGTATGACCAGGTGATGCATAACTAGACACTATGCAAATATCTCCAACACGTGCCTAGCTCATGAGTAATGTAGTTTGGGCGCAATATCAAAGGTCTAGCAAGTACAAAGAAGCTGTTATCTCCAAAGGAACAGAAAGAAAACTCAGGCAAAAAGGTAAGAACACAATAATAAAATGATCCTCACTATTAATTTAATATCCCAATGATGAACAGTGTTGAACATTTAAATTGATTAATTAAGCATTGTTTCCACTGGAATTATTGAGCCCAGAGCACATCATGCAATGAGCTGGTAATGCAGTGAAGTAGGGACAGTGAGTGCAAGGGCTTCTAACAATGGGAATTTGGTAGAGTATGAAATCAGTGATTCATAGGAGTTTACTGTGTTAGTACAGGAACTTCTTTTTAGTAAAATGAAATTTAAGTTTATTTTTTAACTCAGTTGGTAGTTATCTCTGAATGAACTAGGCCATTGGCCAGACAGCAATTCGTGTAGTTGGGAGATGGTAATTTGTGCCGGATAAGTAGAGTTAGTTGCAAGTGTTCCAGCATGAGCCGAGAGCAAGCAGGTATGAGGTGAGAACAGAACGACTGTTGGACTAATTTCACTGGGAACTGAGAGATTAGGAATTGAGTGCAGAGTGGGAAAGAGTGCTTGCTAAGTAAATTAACTGATATTAAACACAAGGTATATAAAGTCAACAGTAGAAGTTCAGGAATCTAAAAGGTTGCTAAGTACAGTTAGAGAGAGAAAGATAGCCAATACAGATATTGAAAACAAAGACCTGACAGCCTTATCCTGGTAACAATTGAAGGAAAAATTGAGGGTAAAAACAGAAGAGGAAGAAGAAAAATTGAATGGGTGGATAACATTGAGGCGTGGACTGAAGGAGGTTTGAAGAAAGCCAGAGAAGAAATAAGATGATGCCAACAACCCCACTAAGGCTATGATAAAAACGAATGAACGAGTAATATAAACTTAAACCTAGAACAGGTTAACTAAACCAAAAGTGGCAGTACAGCAGGGGACTGTGATGTATTATTCCAGCAGGACTTGGGAGCTTCAAGCACCAAGTATTTACTTGGGCAAACCAATCTGTTAGACATGTCACAAATTCATGTCACCCAAGCTCTAAATCTTAGAACTTCAAATTAAAACAATGCCAGCACACGAGGGAGGGAGAGCAATTTCTGGATGAACTCTTTGAGGATGGTCATAACAATGAGGTATAAGGGAGCTAGCAATGGAGGAGAAAAGATGAATGAATACCTAAGAGGTTTTAAATTTTTATTTTGTTACCATTGAGTTCTTAGAGAAGCTTTAATTTTTATTTAGTTTTGCTTGGCTCTCACATGTAACATTGAGCCAGAAGTCATTGAATTTCAAGTTTTCTGCCTTTTTGAATCCTTTGGAAACCACTCACTTTAGCCAGAGGAATCTGTTCCACTGAGAATTTAGTTCATGGTACAGGCATGTAACTATTCTTTTTACCCTGAATTCCTCCAGCTGTTACATCAGTGCTTATTTAAAATTGAAGTCAAATTCTGAGATCCTGAATAGTGTTCCCAGATGACCATCACCTGAATATGAATCAGAATGTCATTTGTTCTTTGGTCAACCAGGATCAAAGTGTAAATCTTGAAGCATATTTATTGTTCCCTCCAGGATATGTTATGTGGGTGGTTTAAAAACATAGCTGTGAGGGAATGTTTGCTGTTATTCCCACTCAAATATCCATGCATTTTTGTTTTGTTTTTCCACTGAGCATAAGGTATTTTTTTGTGTGAATAAGGATCTCCACAGATACCTGTCATCGGGCGGTCCTTGCTTACAAATAATTAGAATTGAGAACAAAACACATGCACTGTGAGCACATGGATTACAAGCTGTATGTTGATTTTCCTCATGACGTGTCAAGCAGTATATGTTAGAACCATTAGCTTCTGTTTTGAAACAAAAAAATTCCTGGCATATCTACTGAAATATCATTTACAGAAGTTGATGTGTGCATGTTTTGCAGAACTGTAACTACTTTTGCATGAGCTTTCTATCAAAATATTCTTGTGGCTCTCTTATTTCATCTCTTTTTTTGTTTATCTTGAATGTCTTTTCATTAACTTTATTCATCTTATCAATTTTTTTTGCAATATCATGGCTTACATATTTTTGTTCATGGGCTTTTGTGGTTCTTATTTCTGTTTGCTTTTTTCTCCTTTTATTTTACCCTTTTTACTTACCCATCTCTTACTCGTAGCTTATGTCCCTTTTAACATCTCCTCATCAGCCTCCTCCTCCTCCCCCTTCCTGTTCCTCACCTTCTGCTGTTCCAAATGGCCCTCAGTCTCCCAAGCAGCAAAAAGAGCCCCTCTCTCACCGCCTGAATGAATTTATGACCTCCAAACCTAAAATCCACTGTTTCAGGAGCCTAAAGCGGGGGGTAAGTTTGCTTCGATCTCTTTGTAATTCACTTTCAACCTTTGCACGCCTTTTTAAAAAATGTGTGTGTGTTTGTATGTGTGTGTGTATATGTGTATATATATGTATGTGTATATATATATATATATATATATATTCTGGCTGAAACTGTAGAGCACTTTGCAGCTAGCAAATTATGTCCTTTTTCACTTCTTTGTACTATAATGCTTAAAAATGTGCAGAAATGCAGCTTAGGTTTTGCAATACTTTCTAAGGAGTTTCTTGAAGGCTTTTATTAATTTGTTAAGAAATCTTAACAATTTTACACTGGCAGATTTCATTAAGCAGAGGACACAGATTTAAAGTCATTGCCAAAAGAGCCATAGGCAAGATGAGAGTTATTTTTGCACAATGAGTTATGATCATCTGGAATGCACGCCTGGAAAGGTAGTGGAAGCAGATTTAATTGTAACTTTCAGAAAGGAATTGGTTTCTATTTTCCGAGGAGAAAATTGCAGGACCCATGAGAAAAATTCGGACTAAATGGATAGCTCTTTTAAAGAGGCAGCAGAAGCACTCTGGACCAAGTGGCCTCCCTCTGTGCTATAACATTTATGATCCCAGTGGTGCATTTAATTGATATGGTCTTTTGGGGCAAGATTTAAAGCAATCTTCAATCTTAAAAGCACAGTGCTACTGTAGTTTGTTTAGAATAGTAATCATCATAAGAGTATCCCTCGCTGCTGTGCTAATACCTAAGTGAAGCAATGCAGGATACTATGATTGACTCTAAAGTCATGGGCTGGAAAGGGGAAAAAGATAGGAATCCCACTACTGCTGGCTTTCAACTGTTCTCTACTGGAATAAGAATACCATTTGCTTTGACTTCGATGCATCTTGCGATCAAATAGATTGCTAACTTACACTGTCTATGCTCAATTGAAAAATGAGGACTTGATCAAAGTGCCAAAGGGCTTCAGACTCTCATGGAATGAGTCAGCACCTTTGAGATGAGAATACGTTGGGGTGTGAGACTAATTATTACAAAGCATATTAGAAATATTTTAGTGGAAAGAAATTGATAGAAAAGAGGCAGCAGAAGCACTATGGACCAAGCGGCCTCCCTCTGTGCTTTATTTCTTTCAGCAATTTGCTAGAAATCAGATATAAAAATGTTTAATACAAAACCCTATGCAAATTACCTAAGATCTAGATGCTCTTTTTCCCCTTGTGTATCTGTAGGAGATTTAAATCTGCTCGGCTCTGTTCAAAAGGTTACTTCCAATAGCAAAAGGTAACACTTGTGATACACACACATTGTTTCTCCTACAGTATCGTCGAATTATGTTGTATTCGCACCATCACTTCAGGCTTTTTGAGTATGGCTATATTCTGTGTCCCTTTAATGAGCTATACAACGATTCACATTTCTTGCAAATTTTATAGTTTCCTGCTTGTTAATTTTTATGTGCCCTGCCAGATGCCACAAAGTGTATAATGTGATACTAAACAGGTACCTTCTGGAAGGAAGAAAATATTTTGAAAAGAGTGAAATCATAAGAAGGAAGATTAAAGGAGAAATGTATTGAAAACTTAAGTTGCATTTCATGTTTTGTTCCCACATTAAGGAAGTTTAGGACAAAACAAATGCAAATGTTTATTTACTATTTTGGTTCCAACTAATTTCAGTGGCTTCATACAACCTGACAAAAGCCTTACTTACACAGAGAATTAATTAATCTAAAAATGCAAGTTAGCTAGAAGCCCCGATGGTAGCTGGACCACCAAATGACACAGTGGTTGCATCATCATGCCTACACTTAAATGGACTTAAGGGCCTCTTCCAAGGAATTTAGAAACTCGCAGTTTATAATGGCATAAGTTTTGCTTACCAGAATACTGAACATTGGCTCATCAAAGTGATTTGCAAAAGATCCTTTAGTTCATACTCAGTACTTGAAAGTCAGAGTTTGGATTTTTGTCAGTTCCAAATTATGCAGCTTTCAATTGCATTTTGACCGCATTGAAAATTCTTTTTTTTAAATGGTCTGTTCATTTTTATTTGTCACCTTGTGAAAAAGCTGCCTTTTTAACACCAGTCTAAAAGGACAGCTAGTTCTACTTTGTCCCTTAGTCTTAGTTACAGTTTTTACAGGCTTCGTATTCCACCAGGTACTTATGTCTTGGCAAAATGCTCATGATATTTTCTAGTTTATCTGCATCATAGTCAGTAGCCAGATTCAGCCTTCAGTTTCAGTATTATCGTGACCTGTCTCGATGTCCATTTATTACATAACAACACACAAGTGCAGCACAGATGAGGTAGGCCATTGCCCATAGAAAAAAGGAGTTGATTTTTAAGCAAATTGTGAAAAGCTTTGATACTCTTGTGATCCAGATATCAGAGCCCTGTGCTGAGCAAATTCGGAAGACAGTGAAAGGTGGTTGAATCTGAATTGAAATAAACACTGCAAATATGGTGAAATATAACTAATTATTTGCTTCTGATTATGATTGACCTGCATTTCATATAGGGAGGATTGAAAATAATTTTAAAACGCAGTACAGATTCCAATTCATAGAGATTCATTGAAAGGTCTAGAACCCATTTCTAATTACTTGCATTTTTTTGTGGGTCTGTTTTGCTAATTGTTATCAACATGCAAATAAGATGATGTAACTCTTGGAAAACATCACAGAAAATAAAATAGTTGATATTTTTCAGCAATTGGGGGGAAAATATGAGCTCCAATGGGTAACAAATGTTGCTGAACAACTCACTTCTTCAGTTAATGATATCAGTATATTTTCAAGTTCAATTTATTGTAAATTGGTTTATTTTTGCGAGAACCATGGTATGAAAACGTGTATGGCTTCAGTTGTGCAAAATGTCTAAAGTGGTTTAATTTTTAGAACTAAAGGCGATTGAGAACTGATTGAAAATTGCTTTTTTTAATTGACAATTGACATTTTTAAAAGATTGAACACAATGGTCACTCCTTTGACATTTGTGTCCTAACCTACCTTTCTACCGCTAATATTTTAAATGTATGAAATTTTATGTGCCTAGTGTATCTCTATGGAAATCAATGTCTGGACTTTTTGATGCGTAAAACTGAAAATTATGTGCATATTTATTTTTAAATTTTTTTGTTCTACATTTTTTCCTGTTTGATTTTACACATTTTCCATAGCATTATATAATGGAATTTCTAGTTTGAAAAAAAGGACATTTTCAATATTTGAGCATTTCGTAATATCCACAGTCTCAAACTTAACATGAAAGGTAAAAATTAAGAATTACAAAATATATTTCCTCAATCAAGGGCCTGCACAGTATTTTGAAAACCACTGCAACATTTGTCAGGAAAATCCACTGGGTGTGTTTCCAACTTACAAACAGTAGTGGTGTATACAGGTGCCATTATTTTCAGACAGTATATCGTAGCAATGTTACCAACTACCCAACATAAAATGGTAAGCTGCACAGCACAATGCAGAAAAAAGTGAAATATAATCACCACTTAACTAGAGTCCAGCAGAAATCAATAATTCATGAATTATATCAGAAGCTGAATTCCATTTTGAACACTCTCATGTGGATGGTGTCTTTAAATTAGAAGTGTAATAACCAGAGTGGAAATTTGAACTGAACCATTTGTTAGTTGTAGTATTTTTGTTGACTAATCCCGATAAGAAAAAGTACAATTGGAATTGATAAGTGATAAATCCTTCCACAGGTTTAAGTCTTATGGCAAGAAGCAAGTTAAAGGGAGCCATGTCAATGACATCAGAAACATTGAGGATAAATGTGTTCTTATAAATTGCATTAAGGCACTGGCTGGATGTAGAATGTCAATCTGACAGATTTCCAGGCTGCTTGTATTTGCTACAGGTATTCTTATGCTGCAGTCTCCTCCAAAGATTTTAATCTTTTCCTACCATCTATCTTGCAGTTTGCTCAATTAATGGAAGGTATATTTCTTGAGCATGGAGCCCATAAATAATTGCCTGCTCTGAACTTTGCCTAAAAATGCCTTACAGAATTAGTAATCAGAGTTATAATAGGATTAAGTAATATGGTTTCTGTGGAAGCTCTGCATGCCACAGGATATTAGAGTATGATTTTAGCTGCAACATCAAGCCTAAGAAAAATTTGCGACCAATTGCTTATGAACTTCATTCTGTACTTCTCATCCTTGTAAGTGTTTTGACACTTATAGTCATTATATTTGGATAGTAATTAATGTGTAAAGGTCTGAGCTGTTTTGCCTAATAAAGCTCCATATAAAGAGAAGGATATTCTAGTACTTTTCCAACTTGGGAAATTACTGCACAAATATTTGGTTCCAAATGTCTAGAGATTCCTATTTCTGCTGTAAATTTTATTCTATTCCTGCTAGCAATGGATGAATTGCCTCCCATTAAAATGGGCCAAATGTAAAATATTAAAATTACTATTTGCCATGTAGTTCAATTGGAAGATTAAGGATGTGTTTCTGTTCCAAGTTTCCCTTTCATATTAGAGAGGGAAGGCAATTGAAAAGTCAAACTTATTATTTGACTCTGATTCCAGCAAAATTCAGATAAACTTAGACCATAGAACATCCCTGTGATGTGAACAGAAGCTGTAACATTCCATCCTTGATTGAGGAAATACTGTATTTAAGGCCTACCCTGTGTTGTCCTAAATGTAGCAGGTAAAAGCTAGTTTTGAATTGCTGGCTCTTAATACGGATGTGTTCTTTCCCACAAACGTGCACCTCAGACTCGGTCTTTCTATTTTCAAAAAGAACTGATGAAGAGGACATTAGGGAAACCTACTTATGCATATGAGGCGAGGGAGTTTGTTGTAAGTCTATGTATGGTGACTTGCCATACACCTACCCTGCAGTTCTTAGCCCCACTTACACAAGCAACTAAGTCATATTTTGATCTCTTTTCACACTGACAAATACATGTTTAATTACAATTCTTTGAAATATATAATACTGAATAGGCTGAACATAAGTTACAATGAAATGTAGAATAGCATACAGGTATTTTAAAATTTGTTAAAGCTATAAAAGTTTATGACCTGCACAGTTTATAATGCAGAAAACATCAGGAATTATACCCATCAAATCTCATAGAAGAAGTCTTGCACCTTGAAGGAAGGTGTTAAGCCCTATTGAACTCTACTCTGTAATAACTGGCCCAATTTTTTATTTATTTTGTTAAAAACAATTTTGGTGCGATTTTGTTTATTTTTAGAAAGGTTAATGGCCTAGAATATTGTTTTCTGGATGCCCTTTGAATTAAAGTAATATGTTTGCATACCTCCATTGATAGACATTGACAATCAACTGAAACTGCTTGTGTAATGAAATATTAGGTTGGGTCACAGAGGTTATTACCAAAATATAGTTGACTTGAGATTAATTCTAAGCATCTAATAAACTAACAATTTTATTAGATGGTCAATGTAAGGTATCATGCTAAAATTGCTTCATTTTGGCATAGCACATCAGAATATCTGCTTGCAGCACTCTTGCCATAAGGTAAGAGTTTGTACCTCTGTTCTTTCTCAAACCGAGTTCTACTTTTATCCAGAGACCAGGCTTTCCCACAGAAAGGAACTCCAGAAGAATTGCCTTCTTTTTGTGCACTTCCCAGAAACCAATCTCAAAATAGTGTTTGCAAAAAGTAGGAATGGGCAGCTCCTTTAATCAGGTTAACATTTGGCATATGGAGACCCAAGAATGGAGAAGGAGAAAATTAACTCTTAATAATGTCTTTATGTTATCTTTGATTGTTGCTGAAGCATTTTCAACAGTTAGAACAGCCACCCTGCTCAGATCAAACTGTAATAAACCACCTTGAACATGTTGATGATGCAATTCAGCTGGAACAGTAATAATGACTTGTATTTATTTGGCACTTTTGAATGTAATTAAACATTCAGCGGCACTTCGCAGAAGCATTATGAGGCAAAATTTGACACGGGCCACATGAAGTATTATGGCAGATGATCAAAAGCTTGGTCTAAGAGATAGGTTTTAAGGGTCATCTTGAAGGAGGAAGGAGAGGTTTAGGGAGGGTAGTCCAAAGCTTAGGGCCCAAGCAACTGAAGACATGGCCACCAGTGCTAAAGCAGTTAAAATCAGGGATGCTCAGAAGGCCAGAATTAGAGGATTGCAGATATCTGAGAATTGTGGGGCTGAAGGAGATTATAGATATAGGGACGTGTCAAGCCATGGAGGCATTTGAAAATAAGGTTGAGAATTTTAAAACAGAGGAATTGTTTAATCAGGAACCACTGTGAGCAGAGGGGTGAGGGGTGAATGAATCTTGATGAAGTTAGGGCACAGGCAGCAGATTAATGGATGATGCCAAGTTTATGGAGGGTAAAATATGGAAGACTGGTTAGGAGTGTGTTGGAATAGTCAAATCGAGAAGGAACAAAGATACGGATGAGGGTTTCAACAACAGATGAGCTGAGGCAAGGTACAAAGTTAGGCGATGTTACAGGGGTGGAAATAGGTAATCTTTGTGATGGCACAGATATGTGATCAGAAGCCCATCTTGGAATCAAAAATGGCACCAAGGTCTGGTTCAGCCTTCGACAGTTGGTAGAGAAGGCTGGTATCAGTGGCCAGGGAACAGAGTTTGACATGGGGACCGGAAATGTTGGCTTTGGTTTTCCCAGAATTGAATTGAACAAAATTTCTGCTCATCATGTCTTGGATGGCAAATAGTTGCCAGTTTAGAGATAGGGGAAGGGTCAAGAGACGTGGTGGTGATGAGGTAGAGCATGGTGTTATCAGCATACATTTAGAAAATAACACTGTGTGTTTTTGGATGATGTCATTGAGGACAGAACATGAGTGAGAAATAGGAGGGGACTGAGAATAGATCCTTGGGGGGTGCCAAAGTTAATGCAGGAGCAGTAAGATAGGTGCTCATGTGATTCTCTGGTTAAGATTAGATTTAAAAGAAAGAATGGAACTGGGCATGTCCCATCTAGCTGTAATTTCATTCTTTTTACCTGATGATTTGTTTTAAGAAAAATTATCTCCTGACAAGTTGTAGGAGCCAAATGTATGTTTAAGAAAGAAAGTTAGAATTTAAAAGATAAACTGAAATGTCCATGAGACCTATAATTTGTAATATGCAACTTCACTGGTTTGTGTATTGTGGGTTTTTAAACTATAGTTCACAATACCAACCTAATATTATTTGACATTTTCTCTCAAAAGATTGACATGAATTTTATCATGTCTTCAGCTGTTGAAGATAATGAAGTCCAAATTGGAGCAATTGGTACCCCTTTTTCCTTGTTGAGAAAGCACATAGGTACACCTGATAACGCATATTCATTTGTACCAAGGACAGCTAACACACAAGTTAAAATGGTTGGTATGCGCCATATTCATCAACGTAGGTGAAACCAATTTACATATCTGAGAAAATAATTTCATTTATTAAGGAACATAGGTCCCAAAGTATGAAAATGCAGGTATTATTGAAAGACAGGTATAAAAGAAAGTGATGTGAAGAGGTAAAGGATGGAAATGTAGAATTGCATAGAAATTACAGCACAGAAACAGATTGTTTGCTCAACTGTTCTATGCTAGTGTTCACCACCTACCTTACCTCATCTACCCCTATCAGTATATGCTTCTGTTCCTTTCTCTGTTTTGTATTTATCTAGCTTCCCTTTCAATACGTGTATGCTATTCACTTCTACTACTCCATATGGTAGTAAGTTCTGTATTCTAACTATCCTCTGGATAAAGAAATTTTTCCTAAGTTCGTTATTGAATTTAATAGTAACTGCCTTATACTTATGGCCCCTAGTTTTGTACTCCCCCATAAATGGAAACAGCCTTGTCTACCCTATCAAACCCCTTCACGATTTCAAAGACCCTGAATTGATCAAAGGGCCTAACTCCTTACTGTAGATTAGGACAATGAATCATATGTTATACATAATCAATTTTACAGCTTTGGAGACAGAATTTAAATTTCTGCATTCCATTCCCTACCTCCCCCCAGCCCCCAACTCCTCAAACATTCAGACTGTAATTTAAAATGCTCCAGAAGGGCTTGTGCATGTGCTTGTGTTGCATTTTGCTGAGGTAAAATGACCATTACACTGCATAGTCCCACCTTAACCTTAACGAGCTGGTACCACCAGTAACTAGAAGCTTCTGGTTTGAGATTGGGCTACAGCATGAGAGGAGACACTATCCAAAATAGCTAACTTACTAGTGAAGAGAGATAAGGAAATAGTAAAGGCTGTTTGGAGCAGCATCATCTTGTGTTTGTTTTACTTGCATCTAGAACCAGGAAGCAACAGCACAGAACAAAAGGCATGATTTTGCTGTTATTAATTATTTTCAGTTCTATATGATTTTTCTGATGAAAAATACCAAAATAGAAATTCTGCAGATCAGCCCCAGTAGTGCAAGGACACAGTAACAATAACTGAAGAGATTGTTTCCTTCTCTGGTATCACCAGGGCATCATCTTTGCATTATATATGAGTTAACCTCATAATTATTGCTAATAGGCAAATGTTGCACAAGATGTACAATTTTAAAAAAGTACACTAAAGTTGCAACACAAGCCTAAAATGCATCACAAACATGTATCATTTTAAGAAGGATTTTGAAGAGATCTCTATATCCAAACCTTTTTTAAAATTTTTAATTCTAGCTCTGCCATGTGCGATTTACTATAATAAGGTTAACCTATTTGTGTAAGTGGGGTTACTGACTAGAATTCACAATAACACATGGACTTGCTGCTTCATTGTTATGTGTTATTGCATCTTGTGGCTCCAAATCCCATCATAATTATCTGTAGAGTAGATGCTTGCTAATGCTGTATTGAGAAGCATATGCAGGCTGAATACAATAAACCATAAGACTGTGATTTTGTGTTTCTCGTTGTTAGTTGTTAAAAGCTATAAGATCATTCTTGCTTGTTAGAAGATAAACTATTTAAATAAACTAAATCCAAATCAGTGTTGTACTAAATTAATGTTCCCAAGTTACGGCCTCATTAGCATGCTTTCATAGGGAGGAATATTATTGGAATAAAAATGTGCATATTTTAAATTCATTCTGGAAGTGTAAGATGCTATACTATAATATGGTAGGACATGGTCTCACCTCTTTGAATGTCTATGTGTTTAAAATCTCCTTCTCAATCATGTTATGCTTAGTGGTATCAAATAGTGTATAGTCAGTTTCTCGCAGAAAAGAATGGAAAACAGGCATTTCACCTTCGAACTCAGATACATACTTACAGCCAAGGAGTTGATCACCATGCTTCTGCATACTAGGGGATAGGGCTAAACATGGAGCATCAAAAGAATCAACTTCCTCTTTCACTTAAAACATACTTATTGTAAGACCTATATAAATTTTAGACAGTTAATGCAAAAAAAATGTGAAAATAAATTCTCAGCAAATCTCTACCTTGACAATAATATTGTAAAACTTGTACCACATGATCACTGGTTTAGATTTGAATAAATCAGCCTGATGATGAGGACTAAAAATGTGACTTTTTAAATCAGTGTTTCCTTCTCTTCTCAACGCATTGATTCCTTGTTGGATTTCAGCATCCCTCTAGTACTTTGTCCAAATGAACATTGAGCCCTGATTATGAGAGGTGGCAACAAAAACAACAGCTTGCTTTTATACAGTGCCTTTATATAGCCCCTTTAATGTAGCAGAATGTTTCAAGGCGTTTCACAGAAGCAAATATCAAACAAACGTTGACACTGAGCCAACATGAGATTTCAGGATAGGTGGCAACAAGCTGTTTGATTATGGAGGTCAGCACGGTTGAGCCCAATTCTATCCTCATCCTTTGGAAACACATAACCCATCAAAACAGGGATTGCTGGATAACCTGGACATAGCATCCTCCTTAACTCACGTGTGGTGAGGCTAATTGGCATATATTACTGCACCAGCTCAGATTAACTAGCACAGATTGTCTTGAATCCCACATATAGTTTTGCTATTGTAGAAAAATACATGAATTTGAAAGGCTTTGTGTTGAAGTTATGTAAATCTTTAATTCACAGTAAATAATATTTTACAATGTGGGCATGTTAGTTGAGTAATTTACCACAATACAAAATAATAAAATTGAGAAGCTAATGTGCATTGAAGTGGCTGCTTGCTTGAGAGTTAGGATGTTTAATGTATTTTACATGTGAGTATATCCTGCAAATGAGTTAAAGAAGAAAATTAGTCATACTTACTGTGGGAAACATGCCTAGCACCTTTGTGAGAGTGTTCGGCAGCAGCGGGGTAAGGCACTAGAGCCCTGACATGTCCCACTCTGGTTGGGGTGGGCCATGCGCGAAGGGAGTCCATGTACAATTTGCACAAACCAAAGCTCTTCTGTCATTTTCAGGAGAAGAATGCTCATAATGCTGCAGAGCGTGTGAGGACTGGTGGCGGCCAGGCGCAGTTAGCCATTCTCAGCCAGTTTGAGCAGGAGGCCCTGGATTTGGAGAGGTGCCATGTGCCCAGGTTCACTGGTGTCGGTGAGGCTGGGGTGCCACGGCCAGGTATGTATGCCCAGCATTGAGGTCAGCATTGTTCTCCCAACAGTCATAGCAGTGCTGAATGTTAAGTGATTTAATTTTGCAACACGGCTTGATCATTGCTTATGGAAGGATGAGCACATAATGACCCGGGGAACAGGGATGCACTTTGTCATTGTCTCCACGTTAACTGATCCAATGTCCTTGTTCTTCCTTTCAGCATCAGCGGAGCAGGGCCAGAAGGAGGAGCAGCAGACCCCCCACCACCTCTCACCTGAGGGCCCTGAAGTCTCATCAGTGTCACACCGTCTCTGCCAGGCAGGCACCAGCGCAGATACTAGCACCTCGGGAGTTAGAACATCGGCTGGTGTCCTGGGGCACAGCGGTGAGGGCACTTCACAGTTGTTGGAGAAGCTGGCATAGACAGAGAGTGCCGATGGCACCAGCAGTCAGAGGACTGCAGGGGACCAGGCACATGCTTAGTCGGTGCCTGATGATGTGCCTCTGGATTCATCCGCAATGCAGCAGGGGCAGGAAATGCAGCTGGGTGTGCAGGACCATCTGGGGGAGATACATGAGGCTGTACTTGGCTTGGCCTCCATGGTGGAGGAGTCTGCGCGGACAATCGCTGAAGCAATAAGCCACATGTCTGAGCGCCATGCGTCCTCCATAGAGAGAGTGGTGACTCTTGTGGAGAGCCTCCTCCAGAAGACCCATCAGGGCATCCTGGGGATGTGCTCTGACCAGCAAGCCCTCACATTGGCATTGACCTCAGCTGGTCAGTGCCAGTGTCGGAGATGGTGTGGGCTCCCTCCATGGTGAGCAGGGAGATCTAAAGCCACCTCACGTCGGCGCAGCAGCTGCCTGTCGTCTCTGCGGGCACCTCTCAGGATGCTCCAGTTGAGGGTGGCAGCTCCTCTGCCAGTGACTGTAGCATCCGGTGAGGCTGCGACGACTGGGGTGATGCCAGCTGTGGAACTGGCAGATCCCTCCCAGGTGGGGCCAGCACAAGCCCCACAAGCCAGAGGACGACTGCCAAGGTCATTGAGGCCAACAGGACAGCAGAGTCAGCAGGCTGTCTCACAAGCGATGGGTCAGCACTAAGACCTAGCACCCGGAAACGTAAACATAAGGCACCTTAGGCACACCACGGGTTTCTTACTGGTGCTTTTGTGTTGGCCTGAGTGAGGCCTTTATGATTTGCTTTGAATTGGAACACCCTTGTCATTCTGTTTCATTAAGTTTCTTTGCTTGTGATATTAAATTCAGGCATGTGACCATGGCTGAGGGTGCTTCTTTTCTTCATGTGTATGGTTTCCAAAAATGCTAGGAGTGCTTTGTGGGACATTCAGCTTTATTAACAAGACCCTTAGTTACTGTTCCTAACCTGGCAAATTTTGCACTTAGGTATCGAGCATGGAGCCTACAGCCCAGGCTTGTCTTGGAAGTCCATTTGTGATGTGCTGGCTGAAGGTTCGTTGGATTAAAGCTTCCTGGGTGTCCCTACCTCCCTGCAGTATGCCTGGGTCAGTGTCTACCCCCTCAGCATTTCCCTGTGTATGCTCATCCTCGGACTCACTGCTGGACTCATTGTGTGCAGCCGCAGCCACTGCGTTGACGTCTTCATCATCCACTGCGGCACCCCTTTCCAACGCAAGATTGTGGAGAGCGCAGCATAAGAACTATGAGCAGGAGTAGGCAATTGAGCCAGCCCCACCATTCAATACGATCATGGCTGATCTCATTTCGGCCTCAGCTCCAATTTCCCGCCCTCTCCCCATAACCTTTCAACCCGTTACTAATTAAAAATCTGTCTATCTCTTCCTTAAATTTATTCAGCGTCCTGACATCCATTGCACTGAGGTAGTGAATTCCATGGATTCACGACCCTTTGAGAAAAGTAATTCCTCCTCATCTCTGATTTAAATCTACCACCTCTTAGCCTAAAACTATGGCCTCTCATTCTAGAATGCCCCACAAGGGGAAACATCCACTCCATGTCTATTTTGTCTATCCCCTTTAGCATCTTATATACCTCAATTAGATCTCCTGTCATCAAACATGCAACCACTATCACTGAGACATGATCTACGGGGTACTGGAGTGCGCCCCCTGAGCAGTCCAGGCATCGGAAGGGCATCTTGAGAAGACTGATGGTTCTCTCCACCACAGCCCTTGTGGAGGCGTGGCTCCTATTGTACCGCTGCTCAGCTTCTATTCTTGGATGGTGGAGAGGCGTCATGAGCCACCTTCTAAGGGGATAGCCCTTGTCACCCAGCAGCCATCCATCAGCCGGGCCGGAGCACTGAAGAGCCCTGGCACCTGGGAATGTCTGAGGATGTAGGGGTCGTGGGAGCTGCCTGGGTACCTTGCACAGACATGTAAATCAGCATCCTGATTTTTAATATTTAATATTTTAATAACACACTATCTGCATATTCATGGAGTGGAATCCCTTCCTGTTGACAAAGGCACCAGGCTCACTTGATGGCCGCGTGTGCAGTCTATTGCATGCTGGATGCGAGTGAAGCGAGCAATCGCCTCAAAGCCCCAGGCTCGCTGTGTCTGGCTTGCCTGGTCTCAATGGAAGTGGATGAAGGTCAATGCACGCCTAAACCGAGCATTTATAACCTGCTTGACATAAGTTTGTACAGATGATTGGGAGATGCCGCAAAGATCACTCACCAACCCCTGGAAGGAGCCAGAGGCATAGAAGTTGAGGGCAGCTGTGACCTTTAGAGCCACTGGCATGGGGTGTCCACCCACACAGTTAGCGGAGATCTCAAGCCCAATCATCTGACAGATATAGTTGATTGTCTCCCTTGAGAAATGGAGCCTCCTTCGGCAGTGCGCCTCAGACATATTGCAGTAGCTGCTTCACCGCCAGTATACCCTGGCAGCAGGATGATGGCATCCTCTGTGGCCCCTTCCGCCTTGGTCCATCTCTTGGCCCTGCGCCCCTTGTGCCTGCGGCCTGTCCTCCCAAAGGTGGCTCGCCTGGAGACTGAATGTGCACTCCTGGCCGCCTCCCCCTCCTAACCCTCCCTTCCTCCTCAGAGGAGGTGCCTCCAGTGGACAGTTCAGCTTCCATTCCCAGGCTAAGGGAAGGCTTCCTGAAACCTGCAAGCCCAAAAAAGATTACTCACTGCAGAGTGCTGACCTGAAGGTTAAGAGTCCAGACAAAGCAGCTGGTATGCGTTTTGAAGTATTGCAGATCACACAGGCAAGATTCAATAACTTTGAAAAATCAATACTTGAGAGAGCACACTCACGACTCCAGTGAGCCCTCTTATCCCGCCCATGGATGAGGTTTATACAAATGTGTCTTACCCGCCTGCCCTTTGCACCCGTATGCCAACCTGAAGATTGCACATGTGCCGAAAAATCGGCGTCAGTTGGTGAGCCAAGGGCCTTAAGTGGCCCGTTAATTAATGGCGGGCACATAGCAGATATCATCGCACACCCGCCCAACCAAAAATCGCGAGGACGCGCAGTGACGTTGGGATGCTCGCCCACCTGCCAACAGGAAAATTCTGCCCCAGATCCCTTTGTGATATAGGGTTTCAGGAGAGGAATGAAAACCTGAGTGAAGTCTGCTTCACTGGTTCTATTTATTTTCATGCACAGGAAAAATTCAATTTTTGATCATTTACTGAAGTTCTTCTAGGAGAGTGGATTTTGAATTAGGCTCAGGTTCATGGAATGATGATTCTGGACTAGTGGTATAAAAATCTTTCATTAGGCTGCTGTATGTGTGCTATGTAAAATGCGTTTTGACAATCATGTCAGCTGCTCATGGGTGTTAGTCCTTAATGCAGTACATGTTGGAATTAAACTCTCAGTCGCATGAAGACACTCCATGGGCTGGATTTTCGGTCTGGTGTCAGGACCCCAACATCAGGATAATTTCTGGACCAAGCCCACACCACAACGGAAGTAGACCCCTGACGAGATTTTTAAAGAGGGCAGGCTTGCCACCCAAGTAAGGATGACGGGCGGCCTCTCTACACTGAAGGGCCAACAGGAGGCTCTCCACCACTGAGAAAACGGCACCCTACCAATGCAGATAAGAGAGAGAGCACCTCAGGATGGAGGTGCTCACTCAGCACTTTAAATAATTTTTAAAATAACAATGTCCCCAGCTGAAGACCACATAGGGTAAGCTATGGCCATTTAGAAGTCATGGGGGTGGAGGACTTGAAGCCCTATTGAAGCGCTGGCCTCCCCTCTCATTCAGTGCAGGAGAGGGACCTTAATAAACCCCCTAATTACTTCCATTGGCTACCTGCTGCTTGTGGACAGGAAGCTGTTTCACCACTGGTCTGGCTTTTTTGAAACTGGGTCTGAGACAAGTCTGTGATGGCAAACTGGATAGTGGTGGGAAATTCCAGGCCCACCTACTTCCTGCCCTGCTACCATCAGGCTTCAATAATTCAGCCCCTAATGGTTGATGTGGAAAATGAAAAATATATCGGTACGCAGTAAGATTACTCTTTCTTCTTAAAAAAACAATTTACCATGCACATTCTATTTGAAATTTGTCCCATTAGACACACTAGGTAGAGCCCAATGCCACCAGGAAAATGCCAAGGAGCTCCCTCCATCCACCCCCCCACCACCCTCAAACAATTTATTCTTATGAGGCTGGGGTAGAGGCACAATATTGATGCTTTATTTTGTGCTGCATCTGACCTGGAAATAATTGATGCTGTGTGCTTAAAATTGGAAGTTTAATTTCACAGTATGAATATGCCATTCTTTAGGAGAGCAGAAAAGCAATTACCATGGACATAAATTTAATTGGGTGAGGGGACATGGGAAAAAGACTATTTGTGAAGAAGCCTTGCCTGAGTTTTATATGAAGAAGTAGATGTTAATAAGTGTTTTGCTGTTGTTTTAGGGAAATTTTCTATGCATGGGTTAGAGATGATCGGGGTTTGGCTCAAAGATTAAAGATCTGTGGGCAGCTGAGCTAAGCTCATGATAGCGGGGTATTTTTTAGATATCGCAGGCAGTACCAGTTCAGCGTGTTACTCAGTTTTGCCTGCAGCCACATAAATGGCTCAAAGTGAGATATAAAGCTACTTCCAAGAAAACTAGAGTATTTACTTTATTTAAATCAAATTAAAAGCAACTTGGGCAGGCAAAAGTACATAAGATAAAAGCAAAAAACTGCGGATGCTGGAAATCCATAACAAAAACAAAAATACCTGGAAAAACTCAGCAGGTCTGACAGCATCTGCGGAGAGGAATACAGTTAACGTTTTGATAACATATGACTCTTCAACAGAACTAAGGAAAAATAGAAAATAGGTGAAATATAAACTGGTTTAAGGGCGGGGGGGGGTGGGGTATGGTGGTGGGACAAGTAGAGCTGGATAGAGGGTCAGTGATAGGGGGAGATTGCCAAAAGATGTCATAGACAAAAGGACAAAGTACATATTCCAACATGTTAATTGGCCACTGAAATATAACTCCAGCAGACTGAAATTGAGTCTTCAGTTTATATTGAGCCATTTCTGCTTTACAGTATATGTAAATCAGTAGGACTTGGTCCTTGAAAGGATATGGCTAATTCAAACTACAGGGCTCCCTCTGATTTCTATGGAAAAAGAATGAAGTCATCCTTTATGAAAATATTGAGATCATCTACATAATACCATGCCAGAAATCTGAAAAGCCCAGCCAACAATAAATTGCAATCAGACTTAAGATAATGAATAACATTTGTGAAGAGTTAGGATTGAATGCAGCCAGCACAAGCACCAAACTGGGCGTGATGGAGTACATAAGAAATTCAAGTTAACTTGCCTTCCCTTTGGGAATTACTTCACCTAGGACTTCGTGTAGATCCCTGAACCTAATGGGGAATTGGGAGCACATGTCAGTATTTTGATCTTCTAATTTAAAATCCACATAATTGGATACCTACGCTGTTCCTATTTATAAAAGGAGATCTAAGAACATGTATCTACCCATGTTTACATCAGAGGAATGATGGTGCAGGAAAACAGAAGGAGAAATCTAAAGAGGAATGAAAAACAAAAATTGAAATGAATGAGAGCAAATATACAGTTGACAGTGTACTCTGTAACCTTTAAGAAGGCATGCTGATATGGATTCTGCTTTTGGGACATTAATGAACAACTCTGGATTTTGTAGCCGAGAGAGGATCTTAGATAAGAAATAAACTCATTGTTGAAAAGTAATTGCAAAACTTAGGATAATATGCAACTTACTTAAGGTTGCCGCTTGTCCTAGGGCTGCTTTGTAAACGCAGCCTTATTTCCCCGAAAGTAAGGCACTAACATTATGATATTTTACAATAATATTAGCCATATTTGAGCCTTACATGAAAGGAGAATTTATCATTTTAATTTAAATGTTCTAATGATGCTTATCAAGTTTTGAATCCAAAATAAATGCTTTGTGTTCAATGCACAGTTTTCTAATACCAGAAGGATATACACAGTGTAATGTAACATTTTTAGTTTATAATTTTGATACTTATGAAACTTTGCAACTCATTTTTCAATTCATTCATTCTCAGAATGATAGACGTCACTGGCTCGGCTAGAGTTTATTGTCCATCCCTGGTTGCATTGATTTTATTTCTATTCTGTTTTTTTTATTTTGTTATGTATAGTTTTGATTTTTTCTGGTTCTGTTTTAAATATCTGAGCCTTTTATTATTTTGACTGAAAGTCTCACTTGAATAATCCACATACTAAGATTGCCAGTTTGAAAAGCTTAACAGCATTTGCTTTATTCAATTGAATCCTATTTAGTATAGTTAGTGTTCGATATACAAAAAAAACTACTCTGGCTTTTCAGTTTCTTGTTTATAATTAAATGGTTCCACCCCAAAAGGAATAAGCATACTTTTCCATTTGAAACTTTTTAAAGCATATTAACAGAATTTTTAAAATACTAGAATTTAGTTCAGCTAAAGTTCGATTTTAAAATGCCATATAATTTTTCCACAGAATCTGAGATACATAGTGCATTAAATGTGAAGCTTTCATGTTTGTGTTGTGCAAAGCAGTTTATGTCTGTTAGAAAAGCATATGTTGCATCTTCATTCTTCTGGGCTGAGGTTCATAAGGTCGCCATTCTGTTATGTCATTGGAATGTAAATAATATAATTTTGGTAATAAAGTTCATGACAATCAAAGAAATAGTCTTTGTATGTAATTATTATATGTTGGCTTTCATTAGTGGCACCAGTTTAAAACTATGCATCACTGACTATAGGACATGAGAAACAAATGCTGTCCAGCCCATCCATCTCAAAACACTGATGTTTGTGAAGCGCACTGAAAGAATAACTTAAATTCCTCTTTGATTGCTGCATTACTTATTAATCCAGTGCAGTCAAAGTAAAACATTGTTACTGACAGAACATAGCTCTAGAAGTTGTGTTTGACAGTAAAATTTAAGTTTGAAGGAATCTTTTACACCCATAGCTGCCCATTACACAATTTTGCTTGACTCTGTTCATTAAATGTCTTTAGCTTTTAACCAAACTGGTGAATGGAACACCATATGCTCCATCATTGTTTGACTTGGTTAGTTAGAGTGGCATTCATTGTTGTCTGATTGCAAAGCAACATTGGAAATTTCCATAGACTTGCATTTCAGCAATGGTTAGAACATCAATTAAACTGTTTTACATTTTTGAATATTTTTTCATAGCTGGAAAAGACTGTGCCTGTCTCATGTATGCCTGTGGACTAGAAAAACTGAGACACACCAGTGTAAAAATATCCACATTCCAGTAATTTATACTTGTAAGTTTAAAATTGCGGCAAGAGCACATTGTCATGGAATGCCTCAGTCTACAGGCTCCTAATCAATCATCACATAATCTGATACTTTGCCATTGGTCAGACCATTGGTAGTGCACTACAAATCGACACTTCATTGCTTATCAAAGACAACACATGTCTTGATGGTGCACTTTGAAGGACAATATAGAAATGACCAAAAATGAGAAGAGCAAGCTCTCTGGAATTTAAACTTTGTTGTATTGTCCTTGCAGCACAGTATGGAATAGAGGAATAAATAATAGGAAAGAATATAATTTTTATATTTCACTGGCAAGGATCACTCCGTAGTTCACACGTGGCAAAGAAGCAAATAAGTAGCTGTTCCTAATTAGCTACTGTGCATTTTCTATGAAGTATTCTGTTGGGTATATTAAATGCTGAAGGCAGGTGAATTACTTTATGATATGGGACGAATCTACTGTAGCACGAGAATAGTGATTGTGACAGAGGGAAATATGTGGACTGAGATACCAGTTGCATTTCACTAATGAACTTATATCAGAATAAATTTGCAGTTGTATTAGCACCTGCCAGAAATACCTGAGAGCATATCTGCTTTGTGAATTGGGTTTATGGATTGTAAGTATGTAGAGAGATGTTATTTGATTTGCAGTGTGTGATGATTTCTGGGCCACTAAGACGATGAAAATATGCCAGTGAATGCAAGGATGTAAGTTAGATTGATGTCTTGGAATCGTGCCTGCTTACACTTCAGGGGTACAGGTAGAAACTTTACAGTCATGTCTGAAGCTAAAATGGGTTGGATAGAATCCACAATAGAGTGGATTGTACATGGTTTGTAATAGGATAAACATAATGGACTGTTCCTTGCTTTCCTCATGTTCCTATATTACACTGTTTAAGCTGTACACTGATATTGTACAGCTTTTAGTTTTACTGTACAGAAATATTGTAGTTTTCACATACTCATCTGATGCATTTTAAGATGGCTTCCTTATGAACCAGGTTCAATAACGTTCACAATGTTCATTCAGTGCAGATAATTCTTATGAAGAATTTAAAAATGAGTATTCGTTTCCTATTGATTGTCCCTTGTTTTTTTTTCTCTTTCCACCTTTCCTCTTCAATTTCACGTGAAGCTTTCTCTCAGACTGGTAAGCAATGTGGCATTTTGTGTGTCCATTCGAGTTCTAAAATGATTTACCAATCTTGTCAACAATTTGTGAAATTAATTGTGACAATTTTTTGTTGTCTTTTGTATATGTTTGTTCTGTCAGAAAACTTTGAATACACAAGTCTGGAATCTAACTGAGGTGATCATGGTATCTTCGTATTAATCAAAACCTTAATTAATTAACATTTATGCAATTAAAAGTGCAACATTTTTTCTATTGATCTTTATACACCTGCTAATAAACTAAATAATTTGTATGTATTTTGTGTGGTAACTTCAAGTGTAACCAAACAAATTTGCTAATGTTCTGTCTTTTTTTATATTCTTTCACGGGATGTGAACGTTACTGGCTAGGCCAGCATTTATTGTCCATCCCGAATTGTCCTTGAGAAAGTGATGGTGAAACCCCTTGAACCTCTGTAGTCAATGTGGTTTAGGTACACCCAGTGCTGCTGGCATATTAGTACAGGTGGCCTATATTGAAATTGGATCATCACGGAATATTTTCTATATTCCAAGGTCACAGTACATGCAGGTATTGAGAAAATCAGCATGCTTATGACTTAAACATTTGTTCCATGAAGACAGAGCAGCTGATGCTGTGGTGTGTTGCTGGGCCAGAGGAGGTTCACGAGAATGAACCCAGGAATGAAAGGCTTAACATATGAAGAACGTTTGAGGACTCTGGGTCTATACTCGATGGAGTTTAGAAGGATGAGGGGGGATCTGATTGAAACTTACAGAATACTGAAAGGCCTGGAAAGAGTGGACGTGGGGAAGATGTTTCCATTAGTAGAAGAGACTAGGACCCAAGGGCACAGCCTCAGAGTAAAGGGAAGACCTTTTAGAACAGAGATGAGGAGAAACTTCTTTAGCCAGAGAGTGGTGAATCTATGGAATTCATTGCCACAGAAGGCTATGGAGGCCAGGTCATTGAGTGTACTTAAGACTGAGATAGATAGGTTCTTGATTGGTAAGGGGATCAAAGGTTACAGGGAGAAGGTGGGAGAATGGGGTTGAGAAACTTATCCTTTGCCCTGTCACTGATGGACCTTTGAGAAGCCCTCCATACCTTGTTTATATTCATCATGATATTCATAATTTGTCACTGAATAATACTGGCAACTTATATTTTCCTGTTAAAGTTGAAAAATATTTTAAAATCTTCCTTAAGAAACTAGGTTAGTCTTTCTCTCTTATTTTGTACAATGAGGAAAGTACACCTCCCTTAATATCAATGATTGAATTGAGAAATTTGTGTTGTGGAATCACCCTCAAAGAAGGAATGATGAGGTTGCTAAAATCATATATATTTGAGGAGACTGTGCTGAATTTTTTTTGGGGTGAGACCAAAGACAAAGGTGAACTTAGGAAAGCTAGAAGGTATTCTACAGCTTTGAGACTTAACGAATAACAGGGTTCTAAAATCCCTGTGCAGTCAAGTGGAGCAAATAAATATTAAAACTCATGTTGAAGTTAAATATTCAACCTAAGTAAAAAGCTTCTTCAGCTCAGTGTTATATGATTCTTTATCATAGTTTTGAATAAATCCAGTCTTCTAGATTTTGGGACGAAATGCTAAAACACACTGTACCTCCCTGTACTCCATTTAAATAATCCTATGAGCACTGAAACCCAGAGTTCTGAAGGAGATAGCTGAAGAGATAGTGGAGGTGTTAGTGGTGATCTTTAAGGAATCACTCGAGTCAGGCAGGGTCCCAGAGGACTGGAAAATTGCTAATGTAACCTCCCCGTTTAAGAAGGGAGTGAGGCAAAAGACGGGAAATTACAGGTCGATTAGCCTGACCTCGGTCGTTGGTAAGATTTTAGAGTCCATTATTAAGGATGAGATTTCAGAATACTTGGAAGTGCATGGTAAAATAGGGCAAAGTCAGCATGGTTTCATCAAGGGGAGGTCATGCCTGACAAATCTGTTAGAATTCTTTGAGGAGGTAACGAGTAGGTTAGACAAAGGAGAGCCAATGGATGTTATCTGCTTGGACTTCCAGAAGGCCTTTGACAAGGTGCCGCACAGGAGGCTGCTCAGTAAGATAAGAGCCCATGGTGTTAGAGGCAAGGTACTAGCATGGATAGAAGATTGGCTGTCTGGCAGGAGGCAGAGAGTGGGGATAAAGGGGTCTTTCTCAGGATGGCGGCCGGTGACTAGTAGAGTTCCACAGGGGTCAGTATTGGGACCACAACTTTTCACTTTATACATTAATGATCTAGATGAAGGAACTGAGGGCATCCTGGCTAAGTTTGCAGATGATACAAAGATAGGTGGAGGGACAGGTAGTATTGAGGAGGCGGGGAGGCTGCAGAAGGATTTGGACAGGTTAGGAGAATGGGCAAAGAAGTGGCAGATGGAATACAACATGGGCAAGTGTGAGGTCATGCACTTTGGTAGGAAGAATAGAGGCATAGACTATTTTCTAAATGGGGAGAGAACTCAGAAATTTGGAGTGCAAAGGAACTTGGGAGTTCTACCAGGATTCTCTTAAGGTTAACTTGCAGGTTGAGTCGGTAGTTAGGGAGGCAAATGCAATGTTGGCATTTAGTTCGAGAGGACTAGAATATAAAAGCAGGGATATGCTGCTGAGGCTTTATAAGGCTCTGGTCAGACCACATTTAGAATATTGTGAGCAATTTTGGACCCCATATCTCAGGAAGGATGTTCTGGCCCTGGAGACGGTCCAGAGGAGGTTCACGAGAATGAACCCAGGAATGAAAGGCTTAACATATGAAGAACATTTGAGGACTCTGGGTCTATACTCAATGGAGTTTAGAAGGATGAGGGGGGAACTGATTGAAAGTTATAGAATACTGAAAGGCCTGGATAGAGTGGACGTGGGGAAGATGTTTCCATTAGTAGAAGAGACAAGGACCTGAGGGCACAGCCTCAGAGTAAAGGGAAGACCTTTTAGAACAGAGATGAGGAGAAACTTCTTTAGCCAGAGAGTGGTGAATCTATGGAATTCATTGCCACAGAAGGCTATGGAGGCCAGGTCATTGAGTGTATTTAAGACCGAGATAGATAGGTTCTTGATTGGTAAGGGGATCAAAGGTTACAGGGAGAAGACGGGAGAATGGGGTTGAGAAACTTATCAGCCATGATTGAATGGTGGAGCAGATTCGATGGGCCGAATGGCCTAATTTCTGCTCCTATGTCTTATGGTCTTACGGAAGCAATGTACAGCTTTAAAAATGTGTAGTCCATTCCTTTCATTAAATTGCAGTATCGCTGACTTTACATTAATTGCTGAAGATGAATTGTTGCTGAGATTTCAAGAATAGGACAAAACTGAAGGGCATTTCCGACACGCAGTGTTCGTAAATAATTGCATATCTTTTGGAATTTACTGTGAAGCTAGACCTTTGGCACTGAATTAAGGGACATATATCTAAATATTTACGCTTTGGAATAACATAAAAACAATTTCAAAGATGCTTCCCTCTTAACATTATTATACTCACTCAGAAAGCAGTGGGTTTCAATCTCCTGCTTTACAAAATACCATGGGATATTTGCTTTTACCTTAATACAACACCTTTTTGTATTATTCCTGTCCATTATCTTTTGGGGCTCTCTTCCTCCCCCCTCCATACCAGGTAGCCAGATAAGTGAGTTTTCCATAACTTGTTGTTGAACTTTAAGTACTAACAGACAGAAGTGATTCATCTTTTTGTTTTCTGACTGTGAAGAGTCACTAAAATCTATTTCTTAATAACCTGGCCTAGATATGGATGTTGTGAAAGATTCTGCCCTAGTGCATGTATTGATACACCAGCCAGCTATATGAATGGGTCACTGAAGACTGTTAAGGGAATCAAGGTGGAACACGTTGTAATAATTTCATAAGAATAAAGAATTTAATGAAAGATATTCCTATGTGTTACAGTCTAAGTGTGACAGAGACTGATTAACAGTTCTCCTTTGAGGTTAACCTTTTGAATTTTATACATACATGCCTATTTATTCATGAATGTGACTTTATAAATTATACCTTGTGACATTAGTGTTGATTTTCTTTATATTAGTGCAATGCTTTACTTTGGTGAAAAGCTTTTTCTTACACAGACCAAATCAAATATACTGTAGCCCAATTTAAGCTACACCCATATAAAATTTTCATTCAATTAAGTTAATTTACTTATTTTATAGTTTGAATAAGGAATAACATTTTGGTGTTGTTAAATATTAAAAATAACTTCTCTAATCCATCCTGAATAATCACTCAGGAGTTGCACTGATTTTCCCTAATTGTAAATTGCAGTAACTGCATTGTCCTTTGGACTATATGTGTATTAAAGTGGGAATATAAAGTGCAATATGCAAAATTTATACAATGAAGCGCATGCTTGAAATATTGCAGAATTGAATTGACTCAATATATTTAACCACCGAATTGAAGGGTTGCATCCTGCAGGCACCCATGGTTACTTCCAGTTGAAAGCTGCTTGCGGGTTAGCTAAAAATTTGTACGGTTTGAGTTTACATACTAGAATTCAGACTCCACAGAAGAAAATGAAATGGATTCAATTTGTTGTTTGAGTTTCTGCAGACTGCAAAAGGCAAATTAGCTTATGTAGAGTAATAAAGATCACTTAAAACTGGAGATGGAGGTGTTATGAGTTTTCTCACTTGCTTATTACATGCACCTCTTTCCACATAAGAAACTGCAGTTTTAAGATATATCTGAAAAGCCACTAAAACAATTACAACCACACTTTTCTAATGAGCGTTGGCGACAGTTTCGGCTTTACTGAAGTGCCTGTTTCAGTCGCTTTACTGAAGTGCCTGTTTCAGTTGCTTCTCCTGTTCACGAAACTGCAATGCAAAACCAAAAAACGTTTTGGATAAAATAATGCAACAATAATGTTGGTGGATTTTTCAATTTAGAATTAAGCCATTTGAAAATTTGAGTTGACTATGTTTAGACTTCAAGATTCATTTGAATGAAACCTATTTTTTTAAAGCACTATATGGACTGATATACACAGTATAAGTATGCATACAATGTGCCAGTATCTTAACTAGTAATAACTTTTATGTCTGAGAATTTATTTGCGGTGTCCATGGACCTACATCTACAATTATATAGTGGGCTTAGTGAGGTGTTAATGTAATCAACTTTTGGTGAACCCCAACGCAGACCTGCCAGATATGCTAAGGCTGGCCACCAAGGAGACTTTGGGCTCATTGACCAGGATTCCAATGATGGTTTTGTTTGTTTCTTCTGGTCTATTGATTAACTCCTTACACCTTCATTATAGCCCATTTGAAGCTACTTACGTGCCAAGAGATACACACGAAAGATCAGCATTGTACAATGTAACTGGAGTGACCAATTGTAAAATTTTAATCATCTGTGTCCAAACTCCTGTTGGAATTCAACTTTATGTAGGAGGTTTTCATAAACCATACATAGGAGATGCTAACAGTATAGCAAATCTGGAGACAAAATTGCAGACAGGTTTTATTCGAAAATGGCAGCAGCATTAGAATTCTCCACACCATGACAATGGGCATTTTTCTGAAGGGTACTGGCTTATATGTGGAGTATTTTTGTGTAGCTTACTTCTTTCTCATGTATTTTTAGTCAAACAGAAGTTTGGTTATCTGACCCAGGAGCAGGTGATCTCTGAACTGTTCCATAGCTTTAAATTCCTTGGAATGGGATTAGAGGGCGATTAAAAGCTGACAAATAATGGAGCCAGATACCTTAAAATTCTGTATTCGCTTCTGAATTACTTGCTGTGAGTGTGTCTCCTTATGATCTTTATGTGAAATGGTATCAACAGTAACAATGTGAAATCCCTTGTTACCTCTTACGCTGCACTACAGCCTGCACAGGCTGCGACAAGACTGAACCATTTGCACAGGAGGGACATGAGAGCAAGATTAGAAAACATCTATTGTTCTTATTCTTGTCAACTGAATCTGCATTGTCCTGTGGGATATTATTTTTTGCAGTATAAAATAACATATTTGTATGCTACAAGGTGCGAGGACAAACAGAAACAACGGTTACATAATATTTAAAAGGATGTGCATTGCTAAATAGCCTTAAATAACTACATTTAATTTTGCGGAAGCACATGCACCAGTAAGGAAATTGTTCAGATTAATTTTCTCCATTAATGCCTCAGATTACTTAAAATCGACTAATTTTTGTGTGATCAGCTTATGCTGTTTTTGGAATTACTGTCACTCAATCTGTACTACAAAATATTATTCACAAAAAAATCATTTGACAGCATAATTTTTAAATTTAATCCTTTCCTGTCAAGGCAGTAGAAAAGTATATTTACTGTATTAAGGGGGAATTTGAGAATGCCTCTTATGATTATGATTAGGGATTAAAGGAACTACACTCAGATTTCTCCATATTGTCAACCCAAAATAATCGTTTCACCTATATTGGATTATTTTGGCTCGCTCCAATTGTGGTGACATCCGTTTTGGTGGTTATTGGCAGCTGCTGTTTTTTTGACCGCTTTCGTTTCTAGCAATGTATATTGTCCAGTGTTGAAAACTTGGGGGGTATGCTGTAAAGTATCCATCAGGAATTAGAGCTAAACTCCCCAATGTTTTCCCAGGAGTTTCTATGATAGCGGAGGACTGGCAAATGTCCAAAAGAATTTCAGCCCCATTGTTTATGCATTGTCCACTGGCGACATGCACAGTGGCAACTATGATATTTATATTTTGTGAAGTAAGAGCTAATTTGGATTATTGCGTGTACATGCACACAAATATCCACACGCAGGATTGGTTTAGGAATCATTTTATAAACTTTACTACTGAGCAGACAAAGTTGTAAGAAAACAGTACACCAACTCCTCCAAGTCAAATCTAAAATATGCTTGATGAATTTCTATCTTGGTTTAAATAACTAAATCATTAAGGCAGACAAATGGCCTGCATACTGGCTTAAACTTTATTTTAGTTTGAGACAACAAAACCCCTGGACAGGAGAGGCTTCTTTTAAAAGTGACTGTCACTTTGTTTAAATTTGGCAGACAGAACTGTGACCCCAAAAATATGAATCCACTTGAGACACTGACTTGTGTGATTATGATTTGGACAGGGCTCAGGGCCAGAAGACTTCAGTCATCTTCCACCAGAGCAACGAAGAAAGAAACTTCAGCAAAAAATTGATGAGTTTAATAAAGAAATCCAGAAAGAGATCGATCAAAGGTAAGAGCAGTGCTTCCTACCAGCAGGAAAATGCTTTTCTTTATGTGATCGTATTGACCACAATAAACTAATGACAGTACCTAGCAACAATAATTATCTGTTAAAATTCAGCTGTGAGCACTTAGCATCTTTTAATTACTTGTAGTTAAAATTTGAATCAACTATTATTTTACTGTTGATTTCCCTTCATTTTATGCCCTGGAAATCTTTTAACTCACCAGTTAATTTTTAAAAACCAATATACGTACTTGATTATCACCAAATATTTGGTGAATCAACAAAGAAAGGCCTTCACACATAGGGTTTTGACGGAGTTGATTCTTTTTTAAATCCACATAATGCCTATGAGATATCTCTGTGTTCTCAGAACCCTTAAAGAAGGGAAGCAAAAATACTTTACACTACATCTTTCCTTCACTATAAGCAGTAATTTTTAAATAAGTTTTTATAAGCTTTAGAAATAAGTTTAAATAACATTTTTAATGTTAGTGCTACATATGTTCATGTTATTGAAAATGGAACACTTTCAGTTTTGGGATAGAGCATAGTAAACTCCAATATTGTGCTTTAACTTCAACCAAAGTTAATTTACTTCTACAGCGCCGTTATGATATTTCATTTCATACCAACCATCCGTTTTGTTTCTAATCGGATAAACAGCTGTCACTGAATTATTTTGAGATTGATGAAAAAAGAGATATGTCGAAGCTTTTCATCTTGCACTTACCAGGATACTTCGCAAGAATACCAATATAAGGGGAAAGCAACAATTTGTACTGTATGTGAAGAGAGTGGTGATTGGTTGGCAAGTGGAATCTGGAAGAGGCTTTGCCATGGAGAATGCACCAATTGATGGTAACTGACATAGACATAGAAACTAGGAACAGGAGTATGCCATTCAGCCCTTTGAGCCTGCTCCACCATTCAATGTTATCATGGTTGGTCCTCTGCCTCAACGCCATATTCCCACTTTCTCTCCAAACCTCTTGATTCCCCTAATATCCAAAAATTTATCAATTTATATTTCAATATACTCAGTGACCCAGCCTCCACAGCCTTCTGTGACAGAGAATTCCACAGGTTGACCACCCTGAGTGAAGAAATTTTTCCTCATCTCAGTCCTAAATGGCCTGCCCCGTATCCTGAGACTGTGACCCCTGTTCTAGACTCCTCAATCAGGGGAAATGTCCTCCCTGCATCCAGCCTGTCTAGCCCTGTTAGAATTTGAAATGTTTCAATCAGATCCCCTCTCATTCTTCTAAACTCTAGTGAATACAGGCCCAGTCGAACCAATCTCTCCTCATACGACAATCCTGCCATCCCTGGTATCAGTTCAGTGAATCTTCACTGCACTCCCTGTATGGCAAGTATATCCTTTCTTAGGTAGGGAGGCCAAAACTGCATGCAATATTCCAGGTGTGTTCTCACCAAGGCCCTGTAATACTACATTAAGACATCCCTATTTCGGAACTCAAATCCTCTTGCAATGAAGGCCAACGTATCACTTGCCTTCCTAATTGCTTTCTGCACCTGCCTATTTAACTTGATTGACTGGTGTACAAGGACACCCATATCCCTTTGTATCTCCACATTTCTCAATATATCAACATTTAAATAATACTCTGCCTTACTGTTTTTCACACTGAGCATATAACTTCACATTTACCCATGTTATTACTGCATCTTCCACGTGTTTGCCCATGCACACAACTTGTCTAAATTGCCCTGAAGCCTCCTTGCATCCTCCTCACAACTCACTACACCTCCCAGTTTTGTTTCATCAACAGACTTGGAAATATTGCATTTGGTTCCCTCATCTAAGTTATTTATATATACATTGTGAATAGCTGGGGCCCAAGCACTGATCCCTGCAGTACACTACTAGTCACCGCCTGCCACGCAGAAAAAGACTCATTTATTCCCATTCTCTGTTTCCGGTCTGTCAAACAATTCTCAGTCCATGCCAGTTTATTACATCCAGTCCTACGTGCTTTAATTTTGCCCACTAGCCTCTTATGTGGGACCTTATCAAAAGCCTTCTTGAACTCCAAATACACCACATCCACTGGTTCTCCCTTATCTATTCTACTAGTTACATCCTCAAATAACTCCAGTAGGTTAGTTAAGCATGATTTCCCTTTCATAAACCTATGCTGACTTTGTATAATCCCATTAGTGCTTTCCAAGTATTCTGTTACCACGTCTTTTATAATAATAGACTCTAGCATTCTCCCCACTGCTGATGTTAGGCTAACTGGTCTGTAATTCTCTGCTTTTTCTCTCCCTCTTTTTTTGCCACCCTCTAATCTGCCGGGACAGCTCCGGAGTCTACAGAATTTTAGAAGATGACCACCAATGCATCCAATATTTCCACGGCCACTTCCTTTAGTACTCTGGGGTGAAAATGATCAAGCACTGGGGATTTTTCAGCCTTTAACCCCATTAATTTCTGAAGCACCATTTTTTTTTTTACTAATACCCAATTTTTTCAAGTCCTCCCACTCACTAGATCCTTGGTTCCCTAACATTTCTGGGAAATTATTTGTGTCCTCTTTTGCGAAGGCAGAACCAAAATATCTGTTCAATTTTTCTGCCATTTCTTTGTTCCTCATTATAATTTCCCCCGTTTCTGCATTTCTGACTTAAGGGACCTACGTTTGTGTTTGCTAATCTTTTTCTCTTCACATATTTATATAAGCTTTTACAGTCAGTTTTTATGTTCCTCCATTTTCCCCATGATCAATCTTTTTGTCCACTTTTGCTGAATTCCAAACTGCTCCCAATCCTCAGGCTTGTTGCTTTTTCTGGCAATTTTATATGTCTCCTCTTTGGATCTAATATTATCCCTAATTTATTTTGTAAGCCATGGTTAAGCCACCTTTCCTGTTTTATTTTTGCACCAGACTGGAATGAATAATTGTTGTAATTCATGCATATATTCTTTAAATATTAGCCATTGCCTTTCCATTGTCAACCCTTTTAGGTAAGGTTCCCCAATCCATCATTGCCAACTCGCACCTCATACCCTTTATTTAGGTTCAGGACCCTAGTTCCAGATTCAACCTCTTCGCTTTCCATCCTAATGAACAATTCTATCATTTTATGGTTGCTCTTCTGCAAGGGACCCTGCACAACAAGTTTATTAATTAATCCTTTCTCATTGCACAATACCCAATCTAGGATAGTCTGCTCTCTAGTTGATTCCTCAACATATTGGTCTAAAAAACCATCATGTACACACTCCAGGAAACCCTCCTCCACGTTATTATTGCTAGTTTGGTTTGTCCAATCTATTTGTGTATTAAAGTCACCCATGATTGCAGTTGTACCGTTATTGTATGCGTCTCTAATTTCCTGCTTAATGCCTTCCCTTATATCTCCATTACTGTTTGGGGCCTATAGACAACCCCCACCAACGTTTTCTGCCTCTTGGTGTTTCTTATCCCACCCAAACAGATTCCACATCATAATTTTCTGAGCCAATATCCTTCCTCACTATTGCATTGATTTCCTCCTTTACTAACACCTCCTCCTTTCCCTATTTGTCTGTCCTTCATTCCCATTCTTGGTCACTCTGCAGCCATGTCTCCATAATTGTAACTATATCATAACTGTTTATATCTATTTGTGCTGTTTATTCATCTACCTTATTGCGAATACTCCACGCATTAAGATATAATGCCCTTAGATTTGTCTTTTTAACCTTGTTAGTCATCTTAACTTTATTCTGCACTATGACCCCATTTATTTTTTCGCCTTCCACTTTTGTTTCTTACTTTTCTGTCTTTTGTTTCTATCCTTGTTTCTTCCTCCTCTGTCTCCCTGATCAGGTTCCCATTCCTCTGCCATTCTAATTTAAACCCTCCCCAACCGCACTAGCAAACCTCCTCCTACTCTTTCCCCCCCCCCCCCCCCCCCAAAGGACATTGGTCCCGATCCTGCCCAGATGCAACCAGTCCTGTTCATACTGGTCCCACCTCCCCCAGAACCGGTGCCAATGCCCCAGGAACCTGAATCCCTCCCCCCTACACTATTTCTTCAGCCACGTATACATCTGATATATCCTGTTATTTCTACTCTTGCTAGCATGTGGCACTGGTAGTAATCCTGAGATTGCCACCTTTGAGGTCCTACTTTTTAATTTACATCCAAACTCCCTATATTCAGCTTGTAGGACCTCATCCCTTTTTTTAACCTATGTCATTGGTACCAATATGTACCACAACCACTGGCCGTTCACCCTCCCCATTCAGAATGCTCTGTAGCCTCTCCGAGACATCCTTGACCCTGGCACCAGGGAGGCAACATACCATCTTGGAGTCTCTTTTGCGGCCACAGAAATGCCTGTCTGTTCCCCTGACTATTGAATCACCTATCACTATAGTCCTGCCACTCTTCTTCCTCCCCTCTTGTGCAGCAGAGTCACCCATGGTGCCATGGACTTGGCTGCAGCTGCTTTCCCTTGAGAAGTTATTTCCCACAACAGTCTCCAAAACTGTATATCTGTTAGAGAGGGGGACGGCCTCAAGGGACTCCTGTACTTCCTGCCTTCCCCAACTCCGGTGGTCACCCACCCCGTTCTGCCTGTTCAGCCTTTACCTGCGGTGTGACCACGTCACTGAACGTGCTGTCCACAATAATCTCAGCATCACAGATGCTCCACAGTGAATCCACCCACAGCTCCAGCTTCAAAATGCGGCTAGCCAGTAGCTGCAGCTGGACACGCTTGCTGCACACATGGTCGCCAGGGTCAATTGAAGTGTTCATGACTTCACACATAGCGCAGGAGGTGTATATCACCGGTGCGAGGTCTGCTGCCATGACTTCCCTTTAGATTAAGCTCATTCGTTACTCCCTTTAAAGAATACTAATTACATTAGGTGCCTTATTCCACTCCAAACACCCCCACTGCAGTCCAAAGTCCTCATCTTATTTTGTTTAAGCTAATGATCTGCAGTAGTTTAATTAGCAGAAGAAGTAGAAGTATTCTTTTGACCCGACTTACCAATCAGCTGCCTCCCCTGCATCGCGTCACTTTTTGAATCGTGATGTCCTCGTGTCATTTTCAGCCCCGAGTCTCCTCGAAACTCTCAGCTCCTACTCATTTCAAATCTCCATGCTGACTCTCAGCCCCTTCTCCTTTTAAATCTTACCAAGGCTGCCGCTCCTCTTGCACTGCCTCCTGGTCCTGCTGTGGGGACCGCCAGCTGTTTTATCTGTTCCCTCCTCTCGAGCTGTTTTATCTGCTCCCTCCTCTTGAGCTGTTTTATCTGCTCCCTCCTCTCGAGCTGTTTTATCTGCTCCCTCCCCCCATGCTCTTTTAGCTGCTCCCTCCTCTCGCGCTCTTTTAACTGCTCCCTCCTCTCGCGCTGTTTTATCTGCTCCCTCCTCTCGAGCAGTTTTATCTGCTTCCTCCTTTCGAGCAGTTTTGTCTACTCTGCTGCTCTCATTCTGTTTTATCTGCTCCCTCCTCTCGAGCGGTTTTATCTGCTCCCTCCTCTCGAGCAGTTTTGTCTACTCTGCTGCTCTCATTCTGTTTTATCTGCTCCCTCCTCTCGAGCTGTTTTATCTGCTCCCTCCTCTCGAGCTGTTTTATCTGCTCCCTCCTCTCGAGCTGTTTTATTTGCTCCCTCCTTTCGAGCTGTTTTATTTGCTCCCTCCTCTCGAGCTGTTTTACCTGCTCCCTCCTTTGGCGCTGGTTTGTCTGCTCTGCTGCTCTCGTGCTGTTTTATCTGCTCCCTCCTTTCTCACTGTTTTCGCACTGACAGTCAACTGCCAAGCATCATTTACTATTTGCTGACTCATTCCTCAGGACAAAGTCTTGACCAATCAGGGTCAAGCTGCCTGGCTTAAATTTCACACAATGGTTGGCAGTTAACTGTGTTACGACTGCAGTCGATGTTATTCACTGAGCAAGCCAAATCCCAGAGGGAAGATTGTCTTACTGATCATAACTCTTTTTGTGAAAACAAAGAGAAGACTACTGATCCCAAAAGCATAAAATCGCAGTTACACTTTTAGAATTTTAAAATTAAATGATTTATTTACACAAAGAAAAAAATACTTAAGCACACAAGATTAAAATTACACTGTTAAAGCGGTCTCACAAAACATTCCCCCAAAAGCCCACTTGGTCAGAATACACAAGTAAACTACTTGGCAACAGCTCCTTTATAGATTTTTAACCATAAAAATCCAGTAATGTTACCCAAAGCAAAAACTGCTGTTACTTTAGTAAAGTGTACCACATGGCTTCTCACTCTCTTCCACTCTGCTGTGGAAACTCAAGGAAGTTCAGAAACAAAAGACTTTTCTGGCTTGAAACTGGACAGCTGCTTCAGATTCACAACATTTATCAGCACAGAGCTGGTCTCAGGATATCTCCCCTACACAGCCACCACAATTTATCTAAACATCTTTCCTTAAATATCTTTTTTTCCTTTTCATCTTAGACTCCAATATCCTAAGCACCTCTTTGAACTCAACTTTTCCAAAATATAAAAATCTTTCATGTCTTCCTATTGCCTCCATTTCGGGTCAGATAAACTTTAATAACCTTCCCTTGTTTACTTATGAAAACTTTATAAGTTGTAAAAACCCCTTGTCACTTCAAAACTTCCATTTGAAATTTAACAGCTGAAAAGCCAAGTCCTTTTCTATCACCTAATGTATATTTTAAAACCCAACTTGTTTCTCATACATTGACCTTCACCACAGCCTCTCATTACAAATGCAATCAAGCACCTTTACCTTTCATCTCTCAATTCCCACAGGTAAGCTGTCTTTACTAATCTTCTCCCAGTTTAATTAATCATGGACACACCTTCTCAGCCTTCTTTACAGAATACCACCATATTCCTAAAAATAAAAAAAAAATCCATCTTTACAACTGCCGGTCACCATAAGTTGGTCTCTACCAATCAGAGTCCACTTTCCAACCAGTCAGCACTCTTTTCTCATATAGTGTAAATTGTTGTTTTCTCCTTGAATTGGTATTCTTTTGAGTGTACTATGAGTGCAAGGTGAAAAGCTTCGACATGTCTCTTTTTTCAGCAATACTTAAGTTCTATACTACCAATTGACTATTTTGAGATTGCCCGAACTCTCTCCATAAACATCGTTGTAGCAACAAACAAGAAGCTATTGTTGCACCTCAGTTTCATGCACATTATTGTCTCAGCTTCTGAGCCAACAAAGGATTTAGTCATGCCCACTACAACACCGCACACCCCCCACCCTTGGAGTGGGCTGGGTGAAAAAATAGAGTGAGATGGCCTCTTGCCTACCTGCCTCCATTTGAATTTTATTGGCAGCAAGACGGGTGTTGGATGGCCCACCCTTGGGCGACTTAAGGGCTTCTTCCTGCAGCCACTGTTACTTTCCATGGGTAGGGAGGGCCCACACTGTGTTGAGGCCACCGGGTATACCCTGGCAACCTGCCTTCAGGAGGTGAAGGGTTCTGACGTGGGGGAGAGGGTGCTATCCCTCCTGTTAGGTATGCTGTGCCCCCCAGTGGAAAGGGTTGCCTCTGCTTGATTCCCAGCCCCCTCGCCGGGGCCTGCCTGACTGGGCCTGGAAAGGCTGCCCCACTTACCTGAACTCCAGGCCTGCATTGCTGTTGATCTGGGGCTGAAGAGCTGTTGGTCCTCTTGGCAGCTCTTGGAGACAGGGCACACTGCCTCAGAGAGAGTGGGAGAAGCCAAAACCTCAGGCGACTAATTGCCTGAGCCATGCAAAATAGCATTGCAGCTTCCCAGACCAATGGAGATGTGCTTCCTCCTGACTTTCCAGCCATTGGATGGGGCCACTGCCCCTGAATAAACCTCTGATATGATGGAAAGGCGAGTGTCTGTGGATGTTGTCTACCTGGACTTTATTATAAATTAGTGCACAGAACTGGAGATAACTTTGTGACATGCATTGGTAATTGGTTGAGGGTTTGGAAATGGTAGGGATAAAGAGAAACATTTACTTTGTTTGGCAGGACCTGAAAGATGGGGTTCCCCAGGGAACTGTACAGGGGCCTCAACTTTTCACCATTTATATTAATGGTTAGGATGAAGAAGAAATGAGCCATGTACCCAAGTTTGCAGATTACATTGTTGGGAGGAATAGTAAGTTGTATAATTTGAAGAGGGAAGCCACAAAGCATCATAAACCAAGTGATTGGGCAATTTGGGAAAGCGTGAGGTCATTGAGAAAAGTGCATGGCAAGAGTGCACAGGCATTAAAAGCAATCAAAAAGGCTAATAGAAAGTTGGCCTTTATCTTTAGTTTGGAATATGGCAGTGAAGAGGTGATGCTTTAGCTATATGGAATCTTGTTCAGACCTCCCCTATAGCACTACATTCAGTTTTGGGCACAGCATCACAGAAAAACTGTGTTGACCTTGGAGAGGGTGCAATGCAGGTTCACCAGAATGATATCTCAACTTAAAAGGGTTAAATCATGAAGGCATCTTGCATAAATTTGATTTGCATTCCCTTGAGTTTAGAAAGTTGAAGAGTCTAACTGAGGTATTTTAAAATAATGCAGGGACTTGATAAAGAGAAGCAATGTCCTTTGGTGGGGGAATCCAGAACAATGGAGTATAGTTTTAAAATTAGAACCAAGCCAATTAAAAGTTTAAGTTGGGAAGAATATGTTCACACAAAGATTAATAAAAATCTGGAATATTCTATCTAAAAGTTGTGAATGCTGAGTCAATTGGAATTTTCAGGACTGCAGTTGATAGACTTTTGTTAGGTAAGGGTGTCAGTGGATATGCAGGATAGGAAGAGAAATGAAGTTGAGGTACAGATCAGCCAAAATCTAATGAAGTGGCAGAGCAGGCTTAAGGGACTGAAGCACAGGATATGCAAATTTCTCTCTTTTCCACTGCAGCAAGTGAGACGATCGGTGTTTTATTTTAACTACTTTTTCTCACTTTGCCCTGTTAATGGTCCATTAAATGCTCTTATCCTGATTGGAATCCCAGCTACATCTGAATCTCTAAATTTCCTAATTCTCTCCAGGGAACGTGGACCTAACTTTCCATTAGAATCTCTTTCAGTACAATGAAACCACAATGAAAATACAGGTTTTGTTTCAGGCCACATTTTGTTTTTATGCTTTAAAGTCCAGTTACTGATTGACAGGTTGATTAATTTGTGCATGCATTATTGCACTGCCTTGGTTCAGAGGAAGAGAAAAATTGTGCATTTGGCTAGTATTTTCCTTGCAAAGCAAACAGCCGTCTCATAACCTGATGGCTTTTGCCTTCATTTCGTATCGTTTTGGGTGGACTCCAACTGAAGCACAAGTTGGTACACTGAATTTATATTTTTTTTAATCCTCAGAGATGGTTTAACAAAGATGAAGGATGTATACATCAAGAATCCTCAAATGGGTAGGCCAGAGAGTGTGGATCCCAAACTGGCAGAAATTGAGCAAACTATTGAGAAACTGCAACAAGAGAGTCAGAAATTTGAGGTAATATATGAATGACATGAGATAAAAGTTTTTTTTTGCATAAAACTGATATTATTTCCTAAAGCTACATATATCCTTTCTGCTTCATGTTCCTGATCCATTAACCCTGAAGTAGCCGCCAACCTTGAGTTAATTTGTCAGCATGATGATAAATAATTCATTGCTGAAAGTTTTGGATATTGTTTCTCCACCCTTTCGTTAATGAAGCTGTCCTAAGTAGAATCATACTGCTAAGCGTTTTTAAAATGATCTAGATGTCTCTACATTATTGAAAACCTATGTAGAGCCTGTTTAAAACAAAATCTAAGGTCAATTGATCAGACAGACACTAATTAAAATGCAATGTCTTTGAATGACCTCTTCTACACAAAATCATTTTATGATTTAATTTAGTTAGAAGAAAAATCACTGTTCTGATTTATTGCATTTGATTCTCACTTAGCTGTCTGTTTAGCTGCAGTGCCAGCTAAATTGGATTTGAGCAATGTTGCATTTAATCCTTTGAGAACTGAAGGCCGTGGCCACATTGTTGACGTCGTATAATTTTTAGCAATCCACTTTGAATTGAAGACACAGAATAGTACTGTTTTTTGGAAAAATATAACAGCTGGAATTTAATGCCTGCCCCTGTGGTGAGTTTGGTGGTGGCGGGGCATTTAGTTGGGATGGTGGCAGGCGAGAACCCCATTCAAAAGCACTCGGTGATGAAGAAACCCGGAATTAGGAAGGAGGGTGGCCACTGAGAACCACTCCCTCCCCTGCTGCTGACTTCTTTCCCCCATGACTCCCCCCTCCCGCCATCGTTCACCCAGCAACAAACCTAGGCCTTGGATGGATATCGTACCAGCAGCAATCAGTTTCCCCTCTGGCCAGCAGTTGTCAGTTGGCAGGACTTCTGCCCCTGAGGCCCTTGACCCCAGGGAAGGCCTGCCACTGTCTGTCAAGTGCCTGATGCCTCCATTAAATCCAGCACAATGGCCGGAATCTTCTGGTCGGTGTGCGGGGGTGGGCCCCGCTCGCTGATGCATAAAATGATGCACAGTGATGCTGGGTGTGCGTCCCGACCTCACCACGCGTTATTCTGATCTTCAGTTCGGCGGGCGCGCACCAGAGTCGGTTGCGTGCCCACCGAACTGTCAAAGGCCTATTAAGGCCATTTAAATAGTAATTGAAGTAATTAACAGGACTGCCCGTCCAACCTTAAGGTTGGCAGGCAGACGAACAACCCAGGCAGCTTTTGCATTTTTCGTGGAACCTCAACCACAGGCGGGATGAGATTTCATGAAGGGTTTATAAATGTAATAAAAAAGTTATTAAAATTCATTGACATGTTCCAGCTCACGTCAGCGCTTCTGGGTGCGCGTCACGCTGGGCTGGCCTTAATTGGCCCGCCTACGTAAAATGGCAGCGCGCAGCTGATCACGGGCAGCAATTGGTTGCGCGTCTGCCCACGCCCCCTCCCGCCCAACCTGCCCGATGGAGAGAAAATTCCACCCCCCCCCCCCATTTCTTTTTTGTTTGACTATCTCCTTCATATCCTCCTTTACAGTGCACCCTAGATTGTGGCTGAAAGTGCATTTCTGTGGTCTCTGAAATGCCATGCAGTAGTCAAAAAATATTTCCTTTCTGATAACAAGTTCATGACTAAAAAACTCTATATATTTATAACATAAATGCTTCAGACAATTATAGCACAATTAAAGTCACTGAACATGGAAGGAAGCTTGCCTATTAGAATCTATTTTAAGGTCAGGACATTCTTTACATTTAATGTGCCCCATGAGATCAGGCTGTCAACTAAATAGTCTTCACTTCTTTTGATTCCCAGATTTGTCCTCCTGAGGCTTAGTTTCTCCACAAGCTATACATTAGAACATTCCTATCATTTCCATCCTTGCCAAGCTTCTCTGGCTTCCCATATCCCAGAAAGTTGATTTCAAAACTCTTGCCCCTGGCACTTGAGTAACTTGTTGACCCTCATTGATTAAGCTTGATAATGAACAACGGCCTTGAAGGTGCGGAAATAACATCAAAGCTTTCAAGAGAAGGGAAAATTTGAGACTCTTTAGTTTAATTATGTCGGTTTTAAATCTTGGGAAAAGTTTAAGCAAAAGAATAAGAACATAGCCAGCATATTTGCTGAAGTGGCTTTTCCTCTCAAGGCTGCATTGTCACTTCTTGTGTGTCCCAAGATTCCAGTCTTCTATTCCTCATCTCAACAACATTATTCATTGGGTCAATTTCATTATATAGTGATAATAACCATATTACTTCTTCATTATCATTCTCAATTCCACAATTATTTGCCATTCTCCATGACCCACTTTCTGTGGTCTTAGCATTGGTGAGACTAAAACTAACCTGTCTTTAGTTCCAATTCAGTCTCCCTACCTGCACACTCAGGCTGAACCCAGTGATGTGCAACCATATAAACCTCATCTTATTGAGAACTTCACCATCCACGTTCCAATTTGCATAAAGTCTCATTTGTTGGTCACGCTTCACCTCTCAAATTTCCACTAGCTCTCCATTTCCTGTCATAACGATTTCAGATAGCCTCATGCTCGGTCTTGCCTTTCCACCCATTTTCATCTCTACAACCAGATTGTACCCATTTCTGGTCTATTGTAAGACTTCAACCCTGTTTTGTTCCATCAGTGGTAGAGCTTTTAGCTACCTCAGTTTTTTGAGTTCTTGAATTCATTTCCCAAACCACTGCATCTTGCCACTTCTCTCCTCACATTCAGATTCCTCCTTAAAGAAATTTGAACTATTGATCATCTCCCCAATTCTTTTCTATACTTCTGCTGAGGCCTAGCCAGCACTTTGTGAAGTGTGTTTGGATGGTTTTACTGCATTAAGGGAGTTATGTAAGTGCATATTATCGTTGCACTAAGTAATTACTTCTATTGGCTCTCCATAAAATTTTGCTGTGGCGAACTGCCTTGCCTCCGCAGGACAGAAAATTGTTACATAAGATCTTAGCTTCAAGAGCTGCTCTGTATGGAGTGGTGTTAATTTTGGAGCCCTTGAGAAGACCATGTTTAATTTATCCACTTTGTCTAGCTGAAAACACGGAAGTGAAATGTAAATAACATAAAATGGAAACTGAGCAAAGGGAAGTAAGATTGTTTCTGTGTTAACCTTTCATGGTTACCATGATACAATGCAACATGCAATAGACTTATGAAGAAAACATTATCCAAATGAAGGTGTATTTAAGGACTGCACAGGGAAATATTTTAGGTTAGAATTCAATAAATTTTGATAGCTACTCACTTTTTTCCACCCAAATCTTGTCCTTTCAGCACAAGACAATGTCACTTGCTCTACGCTGTTTTGCTTAAGTGTACAGCAGATAGGTCAGTGGAAGGAAGGAAAGGAAGAACTTGCATTTGTATAGCACCTTTCACAGCTCAAGGACATCCCAAAGTACTTTTATGGACACTGAAGTACATCTTTAAAAATTATAGTTACCGTTGTTGATGTAATTAATATTCTAGCTGTATTGTGCATAGCAGGTTCCCACAAAACAGCAGTGAGATGCATGACTGAATAATCTGTTTAATGGTGTTAGTTGAGTGTTTAATATTGGCCGTGACTTTGAAAACTTAGCAATATATCAAGGGAAACAATACTCATATGTTTGCTTTAGGTAGTAAGATTACTCATAACTGGAAACTAGTTTTAAAATAATTGGCTAAAGAACCAGAAGTGAGATGAGATTTTTCTTTGCACACCATGGGAAATTGGATATTTCTTGAAAAAGGAAAAACTTGCAAGGCTAAGGGCAAAGAGCAGGGGAGTGTGACTAAATAAATAGCTCTTTCAAAGAGCCAGCACAGGCACATTAGGCCAAAAGGTTGCCTTCTGTGCTGTATGATTCAGTGGTTTTAATGATTAGGAAGTTAGCTGAAATGATGGCTCCACTTGATCTTCCTTCTGGCTAGAATTAGTATGAGAATGTTGGCTATAGTTAAAGTTCTGAAGTACATGGGCCAGCCACTGACACAGTACATTAATGCCCTGAAGTACTCTATTGCCACTTCTTCAATAAACTTTCAATTAGTATGGTGCTCATCTGCTTTAAAGTTTTATTTCTGATTTATGCAGAACACAAATTTGTTTTGATTAGGGCCTACGTAACTGATTGTATTTGTTTTCCAGTTTCTTCTCTCCTGTTTCATGGAATGGCCCAGTTCTATGGACCCTGTCTGTCCTCCTTGATCAAGTGGCCATTATTCTTGCTTGAGCATAAAAATGAGTATTGGCGAATTGTTGGCTCATGGGGAGCATCATAGCTATGTTCTATCCAGTTATTGGCACCATCATTAAGACTGCCTATGCCTACCTCAGTAGCATTGTTCATAACTATGGCTACCTCTGACTTCGGCCTCAGCTCATTTGCAGCTGAAACCCTCATTCATGCCTTTGTGACCTCCAATCTTGACTATTCTAATACAATCCTAGATGCTGTCCCACATTCTACCCTCAGTACCCCTTAAAGCTATCCAAAACTCTGCTGCCCATGTCCTAACTCTCATCCCCCTGACACCTCTTTCACTGACATGCATTCACTCTCACAATGTTGATTTTAAAATTCTCATTCTTGTTTTCAATTCCCTCCAAAGCCTTTTGCTATTCTTCTAATCTCCTCCAGCCCACAGCTCTCAGATATCTGAGCTCATATAATTCTGGCCTGTTGTGCATTCCCAATTTTAATTTTTCCATCTTTGGTAGTCACACCTTCAGTTGCCTAGACTTCACAGTTTCGAATTCCCTTCCTACAGCCCTCTGCCTCTGTTCCTCACTTTCCTCCTTTAGGAAGCTCCTGAAAACCAACCTCTGACCAAGTTTTTGGTCACCTAACCCAATACAATCGATCATAATCTGTAACCTCTTGGCCCGGCATATCCTCCACTCTGCCATTAGCATCAAGCTAGGGGATCAACCATGGTTCAGGTAGACAGAGCTAAGCGATCAAACAACCAATGGATCAGATCTAAGTTCTGCAGTCCTGCCACATCCAGTCATGAATGGTAGTGGACAATTAACAAACTGACCAGAAACTGAACTGGACCAGCCATATAAATACTGTGACTACAAGAACAGGTCAGAGGCTAGGAATAGTGCGACGAGTAACTCCCCTCCTGGCTCCCCAAAGCCTGTCCATCATCTAAAAGGCACAGGTCAGGAGTGTGATGGAATACTCTCCACCTGCCTGGATGAGTGCAGCTCGCACAACACTCAAGAAGCTTGACACCATTCAGGACAAAACAGCCCACTTGACTGGCATCATATCCACAAACATTCACTCCCTCCACCACTGACGAACAGTGGCAGCATGGTGTACCATCTACAAAATGCACTGCAGGAATTCACCAAGGTTCCTTAGACAGCACCTTCCAGACCCATGACCACTAGAAGGACAAGGGCAGCAGATAGATGGGAACACCACCACCTGGAAGTTCCCCTCCAAGTCATTCACCAGCCTGACTTGCAAATATATCGCCATTCCTTCAGTGTTGCTGGGTCAAAATCCTGGAACCCTCTTCCTAGCAGCACTCTGGGTGTACCTACACCACATGGACTGCAGCGGTTCAAGAAGGCAGCTCACCACTAGCTTCTCAAGGGCAGCTCGGGATGGGCAATAAATGCTGGCCCAGCCAGCGAAGCCCATATCCCATGAATGATTTTTTAAAAATCTCCTTATGTGGCTCAGTGTCACATTTTGTTTTATAATGCCTCTTGTGAAGAGCTCTATGTTAGAGGTGCTTTATAGATATGAGTTGTTGCCACTCTCCTCACTTGATATTCACATCTGCACAATTTCCAGCAGGAATCCCTGGAATGCAGCATTTGGCTAGTTTTTACCCCTTAGCTCGGGATGCTGGGGTCAACTGGACTGTCTGTACACCCAAGGCCAAGAGCAGCTAACTTTGCACAAACCAGAGATTGTCAAACCTGGGATTTACCAACTCAGTTCCAATCACACACAGCATTTTCTTTGTCTATCATTGGATCTCACTTATCGATTTTGTTTACATCTTTCCTCACTGGTACAAATTAACATTTTGATTGTATGTGAGGTGACTGAAATTGGAGCTAGAACTAAATAAAAAACAAGAATGATTATCAGGGAGTGGCAATTACTCATCCCTGAAGAAAAACATTTGCAGCTACAATCTTGATAAAAGTTCTGTACATAAAATATTGTATGCACTGAGGTCTACTTACTTAACAATTTAGATTAGATGACACACAACAAAGATTATAAACCCCTTAACCACTAACTGGGGGCAGATAATTAGTTTATGGCAAAACACTGAAGCATGACTTCATCCGTAGTGCTAATTTGTGTAGCTTTAGCCACTATAAAATTCCTTATTACTGTCTGCCTATTAGGAAAAGTGCTGAACAATGAATAAACTGAATGTTTCCCAATAACCAAATTAAAAATTATTAATTATTTTATTATCTGTGTGGCACACTCAAAATGTAAAATGAAACAGATTAGGCCTTATAGGTGATTGAAACTGCCCTTTCTTGGTTTTAGATTGAAACTTATGACAAGCTGGTAGTACCAAACCATATAAACGAGAAGGTTCCAGGTTTATGCTGAATTAGCTGGTCTTGGGCAGGATAGCATTAGGGGTGCTACACTGGCTTTGGCATTCTTTCAGACGAGGGAGGGAATATTTCTGCTCATGATCGCTGGTAAGTGTATGTGTGGTTTTTGTGTAAGAACAGATTTAGCTTTGGCTGTGATGCTCTCTGCAGTCAAAAAGCCTAGTAGCAGATCACCTTAAGATCACACATGAACAGTTAATTGTTTAAGGTCTGGAGGCGTGTTATTCCAGCCTAAGTCACATCTTCAGAAGAAAAAATTGAGCACTTCATTTAAAAAAAACATATTGAGGCACATTGGTGCCAAGATATAATGACACTGGTTAGTCCCCACAGTCTTAATTGTCTACTGAGATAAATGCCTGGATTTTCATCCTTGAGGCAGGTAGGGGGAGCCAGGAAAAATCCCGGCTCGAGCTGTCCACCTTGGGAGAAATTGCCCACCAGGGGGGTATATTTATTGCTGGGGGCCAGGTGCAGGCTGGAGTAGGGCCAGCGACCCAGGAGGAAGTGTGGAGGCAGCCACACGGGCTGTTGGGTGCCAAGATGGGCTGTTTAAAAGGCCCACCTGAGTGCCAGGAGACTTTGTCTCTGTGGGGGGGGAAAAACACAAAGGCCCCCCAGTCCTCACCCTTCGCACCCTATCCACCCACCAAACACCCATCCCCTATCCATGCCACCTTAGAACTCTGGAACCATGGAAGAATTATAGCACAGAAAGGGCTTTAAACTAAATAGTGGGAGGGAGGGTTCAGTTGCATGGAAGTATAAAAAAATCAAAGTTTAAGGAGAGGGCAAGAGTGCAGGTTAGTGACGAGGCTGATTGTTACCAAAAAGTGAAAGGAAGGGACCGAGTGTGTGAACGCCATATTGCGCCAAAGAATCATATAAGAGTAGGGAAAATTGACAATAGGGCAAACTTAAAGGCTTTGTATCTGAATGCACGTAGCATTCGGAATAAAATTAATGAGTTAACAGTGCAAATAGGTATGATTTGGTGGCGATTACTGAGAAGTGGTTACAGGGAGAACAGGTTTGGGAGTTGAATATCCAAGAGAATTCAGTGTTTCGGAAGGATAGGCAGGAAGGAAAAGGAGGTGGTGTAGCTTTGTTGGTAAAGGAAAAGATCAGGGCCAAAGTGAGGAATGGTATAGGCACTGGAGAGCAAGATGTAGAGTCAGTCTGGGTAGAAATAAGAAATAGCAAGGGAAAGAAGTCCCTGGTGGGACTAATCAATAGGTCCCCAAACAGTAGTTCAGCAGAAGGGCACAGCATAAACCAGGAAACACTGGGAGCATGTAAGAAAGGCCGACAATAATCATGAGTGATTTTAATATGCATATAGACTGGACTAAACAAATTGGCAAGGGTAGCCTCAAGGGAGACTTCATAGTGTGCATTAGAGGTTGTTTATTGGAGCAATATGTTGTGGAACCAACCAGGGAGCAGGCTATTCTGGTTTGATTTTGTGTAATGAGATGGGATTAATTAATGATCTAATAGTAAAGGATCTTTTAGGGAAGAGTGATCATAACATGCTAGAATTTAAAGTTCAGTTTGAGAGCGAGAAACTTGAGTCCCACACTGGTGTTCTGGAGTTAAACAAAGGTAACTACATAGGCATGAGGGCAGATTTGGCCCTACTGGACTGGGCAGGAAGACTACAAGGTAGGACAGTTGATGAACAGTAGCAGATATTTAAGGAGATATTCAATTCCTCCCAAGTAAAATATATTCCAAAGAGGAAGAAAGATGGTAAGAGGGGGAAAAAGCATCCATGGCTAAGCAAGGAAGTTAAAGATAACATAAAGGCAAAAACTAAGGCATACCAAATTGCAAAGGTCAGTGGCAGGCTGGAAGATTGGGAAACTTTTAAAGATCAACAAAGGATTACTAAAAAAAAATAATAAAAAGAGCAAAGGTAAATCATGAAAAAAACTATGTAAAATGTAAAAACTGATAGCAAAAGCTTCTACGAGTATATAAGAGGAAAGAGAGTAGCTAAAGTGAACGTTGGTCCCTTGGAGAATGAGACTGGGGAGTTAATAGTGGGGAATGCAGAAATGGCAGAGAAGCTTAATCAATATTTTGCCTCAGTTTTCACAGTGAAGGACTCTAGTACGACCCCAATAGTAATAGGTAGTGCAGAGGGTATAGAGAAGGAGGAATTTGGCACAATCACCATCATTAGAGAAAAAGCACTGAGCAAACTATTGGGATTAAAGGGTGACAAGTCCCCAGGACCTGATGGCCTACATCCCAGGGTCTTAAAGGAAGTGGATGCAGAGATAGTGGATGCATTGGCTATAATATTCCAAAATTCCCTGGATTCTGGAAAGGTTCCAGTGGATTGGAAAAATGCTAATAATCAAAAATCTTCAAAAAGCGGGAGAGGCAGAAAGCAGGAACTATAGACCAGTTAGTTTAACGTCTGTCATTGGGAAATTGTTGGAATCCATTATTAAGGGAGTAGTAATGGGGCATTTGGAAAGTCAAAATGCAATCCATCAGAGTCAGCATGGTTTTATGAAGAGTAAATCGTGTTTGACTAATTTGTTAGAGTTCTTTGAAGATGTGACAAGCAAAGTGGATACTGGGGATCCTGTAAATGTAGTATATCTGGACTTCCAGAAGGCCTTTGATAAGGTGCCCACAAAAGACTAATAAGCAAGATAAGATCACACGGAGTTAGGGGTAATATATTAGTTTGGATACAGGATTGGCTAACAGAAAGCAGAGGGTTGGGATAAATGGGTCTTTTTCTGGATGGCAAGCTGTAACTAATGGGGTGCCACAGGGTTCGGCCCTTGGGCCCCAACTATTTACAATCTATATTAATGACTTGGATTCAGGGATAGAAGGCACCATAGCTAAACTTGCAGATGACACCAAAATAGGTGGGGAAGTACGTTGCAATGAAGAAATAAGAAATTTACAAATAGATATGGACAGGTTAAGCGAACGGGCCAAAATTTGGCAGATGGAGTTTAACATGGATAAGTGTGAGTTTATCCTTTTTGGCCGGAAGAATAAAAAGGCGACTTATTATTTACGTGAAGAGAAACTTCAGAATGCTTCAGTGCAGAGGGTTCTGGGTGTCCTCATGCATGAATCATTGAAAGCTAGCATGCAGGTACAGCAGGTAATAAGGAAGGCAAATGGAATTTTGGCATTCATTACTTAAGGAATAGAGTAGGAATAGGGAAGTGTTGCAACTGTAAAAGGGATTGGTGAGACCGCACCTGGAGTATTGTGCACAGTTTTGGTTTCCTTACTTGAGGAAGGATGTAGTTGCATTGGAGGTGGTTCAGAGGAGGTTCACTAGATTGATTCCAGAGATGCAGGGCTTGTCTTATGAGGAGAGATTGAGCAGTTTTGGCCTATACTCGCTAGAGTTTAGAAGGATGAGAGGAGATCCAATTGAGGTATATAAGATGCTAAAGGGGATAGGCAAAGTAGACATGGAGTGGATGTTTCCCCTTGTGGGACATTCTAGAACAAGAGCCTAGTTTTAGGCTAAGAGGTGGTAGATTTAAATCAGAGATGAGGAGGAATTACTTTTCTCAAAGGGTCATGAGTCTGTGGAATTCACTACCTCAGAGTGCAGTGGATGCTGAATAAATTTAAGGAGGAGATAGACAGATTTTTAATTAGTAACGGGTTGAAAGGTTACGGGGAGAGGGTGGGAAATTGGATTTGAGGCCGAAATGAGATCAGCCATGATCGTATTGAATGGCAGCGCAGGCTCAACGGGCCTGCTCCTAGTTCTTATATAAAGAGGTCATTCAGCCCATCATGCCTGTGTCGGCCATAAAAAGAGAAAGAAGAAACTAGCCACTCGGTTTTAATCCCACTTTCCAGCACCTGGCCCATAGCTTTATGGGTCAAGTGCATATCCAGGTACCTTTTAAATAAGTTGAGCATTTCAGCCTTAAACACCAATTTAAGCAGTGAACTCCTCTGGGTGAATAAGCTTTTCCTCATGTCCCCTCTAATTCTTCTACCAATCACCTTAAATGTATGGCCCCTGGTAAATGACCCTTCAGCTAGGGGAACTGTCTACCCTGTCTAGGCCCCTCATTATTTTGTACATCCCAATTAGGTCACCCTTCAGCCTCCTGTTTTCTAAGGAAAACAACCCTGGTCTATCCAATCTTCATAGCTGCAATTTTCAAGCCCTCGCAACATTCTTGTAAATCTCCTCTGTACTCTCGGCAGAGCAATTATGTCCTTCCATGCCCATTGCCCCGCTGTACACTTTCTAGAACCAAAGAACATCACAGTGTAAAGTGGGATGTGTAAAAAAAAACTTTGAAAAAATCTACTCCATTGATAAACTTTCCATGAAAAAAAACATCTAGGCTGAAAGCTAATAGAAGATCCAATCACCCAGGCCCTTTGACGTTTCAAAACCACAAACCACAAGCATTTACGACCAATTGAGCTATGTAAACAAACATAGTGAAATTGACCATGGAGATCAGAGAGCCTGAGCTGTCAATCAAAGCATGTTTACACTGGGGAGCAGGTGTTCTGTTATTCAAAGCTGCCTGGGCTCTTAGCCAGGATATTTGAATAGCAGGACAACCTTCACTAGTGTAAACATTGATTGATAGCTCAGGCTCTCTGATCTCTGCTGTCAATTTCACTTTGTTTGTATAGCTTAATTGTTTGTTTACATAGCTCATTTAATTTCAAGCGCTTGTGGTTTGCGAAATAAATCTGTACTCAATTTGGCTTTCAGCAAAGGAGCTTGAGTGGTGCCTCCCTGTTTTCCCCAACCCTTAATTGGATTGGTAGTCTCTGATTGCCCACAGCAAAGGATTCGAACTATCTCTCTGAAAAAGATATTGTCATGTTTTCAATTCTTACGTGGGTTGAGTTGCATCAGTTATTAGGTTATATTTATCTGTAATTAACAAACTTTAAAATTCTTCAACTAATTTGACCTCTAGTCTGTGCTGTTAGCTTCATCCAAGCTGGAGATAGGAAATGCTAACCTCAATGCCTCAAGCTAGGGAAGAAGGAAATCAGCCAAGGATCCTGTTTCTAATCTCTCCAGAAAGGGAGATAAAAATAAGCACTTTGGTAGTGGAACTATAGCAGCAGATTTTACTGATCGCCATATGCTGTTATGGCATTCATAAAACGTCAAGTGCACTCTAGGTAATAAATTGCATTATTGTAAGTGTAATAAATAAATCTTGCAGTTGACCCTTGGTTTATGATTTGGAACAGCCAAGTGGAAGCACTCAAAGCGAAGCCATTTTATTTAACATTTCCTTTTTATGTGACATCTGTCCATACTGCTCTGTATGTGGCTAAGTTAATGACAGCATTAAACTTTCAGATCATTCGTAACAGATCATGCCAGGCAGCCATAGTGGGTCTCTATAATATCAGCCAGGGTGTAGCAATGATATGGATTTATCAAGTGACTGACTCATCTTACGGGAGAGCTAGGGACTTTGGTATCAGCAAAATAGGTCCACCTGGTTTTACTGGTTTTCTCAAGGACCAGTGTGCAATAGCTGGTAACCATATTTCTTTACAATATGCTATAGGAAACCCTGTTAACTTCCTCAATGGAAAGAACTTTCACCCCTTGAATATGCAGATTGTGTGCAACAGCATGCAAAGGATATGTGTTTCAACACAAAATCTGCCTGAAGCTGTCACAATGCCTTCAACCTTCAAAAATCAGGAGTACTGCAATATTTCCCCTACTGCCATTTTAGCTGAGATCAGCTATCACAGACCAGGAATTCCACATGGAATCTCTGGTTTGTATCACTTCACACTCAATAGTGCAGTTATCAACTGAGTCACTTGATGTCAGAATCTATTTCTTCCTCCCCACCCCAGCTCAATATATAAAGTGCTGCAAAAAATGCAACAGTCAGGAATCATTATGCAATCTCAACAACTTTTAACATGATATTTGCAAACCCATCAAGTGACATTGATTATATGTAATTTTTCTACTAAACACGGCATATTTTTAGAGTTGTGCATGCTGTATTTTGTAATCTCTAGCCATCAGGGTTATTTCTGTGCAATTTGAATAAAATATTTGCTGTACTTTTCAGAAATATAGGCCAGGATTTTACAAGGCAGCAGCTAGAAAGAGGCACCCTGCCTCTGCCAGCCATGGAAGCCATGACCAGATTTTACTTTGAGCAGGCAGCTAGTTGCCTACACATGTGGCTTTCACCCCTGTAAAGGAGGATGTCCTGCCTCTACGAGCTGCTGATCAATCAGAGAGCCAGCAGCTATTCAGTCCCAGCAGCTCAACTGGGAGTGGCAGCCGCTCTGTGACTGCAGCAGGCTTGAGGAGGCCCAGAAAGTAAGTGGGATTGGGGATCGCCAGGACCAATCAGGCAGGTCCCAGCCCATTTGGTGATGTGGGGGAGGGGGTCAGTTGCAAGGGCAACGGGTGTCTTTCGGAGGGGGCGAGCCTGACCACTGGGCTAGGTGGGGGGGGGGTTTCCTTGCGCCCACAGGGCGTCTAATCAGAATAGCACAAACCCTCGCATGCAGAGTGGCCACCAGGTTTTACTAGGGGTTGGTGGTGGTGGTGGTGGTGGAGCAGTGGGGCGGGGGGGGTGAGGGGGAGGTCTCCCTACATGGGGAGGTGTAACAATCATTCACTAACAGCATGACCTCAGTAGAGGTGTCTGTTAATTTCAAACCCTTAAAAATTGGTAAAACACCAGCAGTGACAGGATCAAGTCCTTAATCAGCCAATGGTCACTTAGGGGCCTCAGTTGACCTAATAGAGGGTAGGCCACACACCACCTATCCTGCCACCAATAGTAGGAAAGTGCTGAGCATGGCATCCTCCCCAACCCCACACCCCCACCCCGGGCCTCCACCGCCATCCCACCCAATTTTACACCACCTCCCAGCCCGAGGTGGAGACAGTACAGGAGAGCAGGTATAAAATCCGAGCCATAGAGTAAGTAATTCAGTCCGTCATGGAAAGGGCACCTAGCTCTTGTATCTTCATGTACTTCCTCTAATTATTTTTAGGCATGGCTTGCTGAGGTAGAAGGTCGTTTACCAGCCAAGATTGATCAGCCACGACGACCGAGTGAGATGCACGAGTTGCAGAGCACTGCTGTAAACAATTGTGCACAAGACCGAGAGAGGTACAGTATGGTTACTAATTGCAATAAAGTATTCTAGAGTAAAATGGAGATGAGAAATAATGATTAAGTTGACAGAAATCAAATTCCAAAGATGATGGTGAGTTTTGCAATGGAAGATTGAAGTTTGAATCTGTCCGAAAGATGAAAGCAATGGAAGTTTGGAACTGATGAGGTTGGTGCAACAGCATTTTAGACTGAACTAAATCTGCCTTCTAGTCACACTCCTCTGTCAATTCTTATGATAGAAATATATTTGATCATGCCCCAAACCCATTTATGCCGTGTACTTCAATTACCTTTTCCAGGTGACTGAATTCACAAATCTGTTTTACTCCCATTTGATGACCTGAAGTTGTATATAGTGTAATTTAAAATGAAATAAATTATTTAGATTAGTATGCTCAGGATGACGTACTCTACAGTTAATAGGATGGGAGTTACTGTCAGTGGTTTCCTATACAAAGGTTTAAAAACTACATCAAATTGTATCGGATTTTAAGGCTCCCTGCTGCCCTTATGAATTTAATTTCAGTTATTTTCTATCAGAGCTGTTTTTCCTGGTGTAACAATTATTCACTAGCAGCATAACCTCAATAGAGGTGCCTGTTAATGTCAAACCCTTGAAAATTGCCAACATGACACAAATGTTAGGTGGGTTCAATAAATGAATAACTGTGATAAATCCTCTTATTTCCACCCTTTTTCTCTTTGATACTGACTTATATTTTTAATGTTTTATGTACAATAGTAGAACTCCCATTCCTTATTGAAGTGGCAGTTCTTTGAAAGACTAGACAATGAATGTCGGCTGGCTATTTGATCATGCCCTTGCTTAAAGTTCACAAGCATGCATACTTCCCGGCAAGCGTAGATTCACAATGGAAACTGTGACCATCATAATATTCCATTTTAACCATTCATTAAGTGAGTTATTCAAAGTTTTTGCAGACAGTAAAGAATCATAGAATGGTTACAGCACAGAAGGAGGCCCTTTGTGTCCGTGCTGGTGCTCTGCAGGAACAATTCAGCAAGACCCACTCCTTTGCTCTTTTTGCAGAGCCCTGCAGATTTTTTCTCTTCAGATAATTATCCAATTCTCTATTAAAAGCCACAATTGAATCTGCCTCCACCACACTCTTAGGCAATGTATTCCAGATGCTGACCACTCATTGCATTTAAAAAATTATTTTCCCATGTCGTCTTTTGCCATTCACCTTAAATTTGTCCTCTGGTTTACAACTCTTACACCAATGAAACAGTTCCTCCCTACCTACTTTGTCCAGATTCTTCATTATTTTGAACATCTCTATTAAATCTCCTCAATCTTCTCTAAGGAGAACAACCCAGGCTTCTCCAATCTATCCACATAACTGAAGTCCCTCATCCTGGAATCATACTCTTAAACCTTTTCTGCACCCTCTCCAATGTCTTTACTTCCTTCCTAAGGATGTGTTACATAGAATTGGACTAATACATCAGTTGATGCTGAAACAGTATTTTGTAAAGGTTCACCGTAACTTCTTGCGTTCACAATACTTCCAACTCATCTGCAAATTTTGGAACTGTGTCCTCCACACCCAAGTCAAGGTAGATCAAGAAAAATAGTGATCCCCGGGAACATCGCTGCACACCTTCCTCCATTCAGACAAACCACCGTTCACCACTACTCTGTTTCATGTCACTGAGCCAATCCATGCTGCCACTGTTTCTTTTATAACAAGCCTGTTATGTGGCACTTTATCAAATGCCTTTTGGTAGTTCATGTGCACCAGATCAACCGCATTACTTTCTGTTACCTCATCAAAAAACTCCATCAAAGCACAATTTACCATTAACAGATCTGTGCTGGCTTTCCTAAATAATCCACATTTGTTCAAGTGACTGTTAATTTTGTCCTGGGCTAAAACTTTCCTACTGCTGTGATTAGACTGACTGCCTTATAATTGCTGGATTTATCCTTATACCCTTTTTTGGATAAGTGTAAATTTTGCAATCCTCCAGTCCTCTGGCACCACCCCGTGTCAAATTACGGTTCGAAGGTTATTGCGGGCGCTTCTGCAATTTCTATCTTGCTTCCCTCAGTATCTTCAGATGCATTTCATCCGGTCCTGGTGACTTATCAACTCTTAAATATAGCCATCATTTCTATAACCTCCTCTTTATCAATTTTTAGCCTAGCCAACTATCTCCTCTTTCACTATGACTTAAGCAGCATCTTCTTCCTTAATCAAGACAGATGCAAAGTAGTTGTTTAGTACTTCAGCCCTCTGCCTTCATGCATAAATATCCTTTCTGGCCCCTAATCCACCCACCCCTCATGTCATACGTTTTCGTATTTATATACGGCGATAGAAGACTTTAAGATTCCTATTTATGTTAGCTACCAGTTTCATCTCATACCCTGTCTTTGCTTCTCTTTTAACTATTTTCCCCTCTGTATATTTTATATTCAACCTAGTTCTCACTTGTATTATAAACCTTACATCTGTCATATGCGCCCTATCTCTGTATCATCTTATTCTGCATCTTTTTTTGTTATCCGGGGAGCTCTGACATTGTTTGTACTACCTTTTCCCAATGTGCAAATTGTAGCCGATCTATCTCTTCTTTAAATTGTTCAAATATAGTTTTGCCTGCCAATCTTTGATTGCAATGCCCCAATGCAGTCTCCTCTACACAGGGGAGACTAAATGCAGACCGGCTAACCACTTTGTGGAACACTTTCGCTCAATCTACAAGCATGGCCCGGTCCTTCCTGTCACTTGCCATTTCAACTCTCCATCTTGATCTCATGATCTTGATCATCTTGATCGACATGTCCGTCCTTGGCCTGCTGCAGTGTTCCAGTGAAGCCCAATGCAAACTGGAGGAATAGCACCTCATCTTCTGATTAGGCACTTTACAACCTTCTAGACTTAACATCGAGTTCAACAATTTCAGACATGAACACTCTCCTCCATCTTGACTCATTTTTTAATCGATTTTTTTTCCTGAACCCTTCCACCTGCCCCACCCCCACCCCCACAGGGCATCTGTCACTTGCTCTTATGTTTCACTTCCACAGAACACTGACCCTTGTTCTGCTATTAACACAACCTGCTATCTTACCTTTAACGGCTATCAGCACCTTCTTTAGTCTTTAACACAGCCATTAACAACTCCCTTTGACTTGTGTCCATGACATCTTTGTCAAATCTCCCAGAGCTCCCACCTATCCATGACCTTCTATTTTGCTTCATCTGCTTAAACAGTATAAAATCCATCACATTTCTACCTCTCCAGCTCTGAAGAAGAGTCATACAGACTCGAAAAGTTAACTCCGTTTCTGTTGTCACAGATGCCTGCCAGACCTGCTGAATTTTTCCAGCATTTTCTGTTTTTATTTCAGGTTTCCAGCATCTGCAGTATTGTGCTTTTATTTGATTCCAATTTTCCTGGGCCAGATTCATTCTCACCTGAAATTGGCCCTTCCCCGAATTTTTTATTCTTTCATGGTATGTGGGTGTCACTGGCAAGGCCAGCATTTATTGCCCATTCCTAATTGCCTTTGAGAAGGTGGTGTGAGCCACCTTTTTGAACTGCTGCAGTCCATGTGATGTAGGCACACCCACAGTGCTGTTAGGAGGGAAGCTCCAGGATTTTGATCCAGTAACAGTGAAAGAACAGCAATAGAGTTCCAAGTCAGTGGGGTGTTTGGCTTGGAGGGAAACTTGCACGTGGTGGTGTTCCCATGAATCTGCTGCCCTTATCCTTCTAGGTGGTAGAGGTCACAGGTTTGGAAAATGCTGTCGAAGAGTCCTTGGTGAGTTGCTGCGGTGCATCTTGCAGATGGTGCACACTGCTGCCACTGTGCGTCGATGGTAGATGGGATGAAATCAAGCGGGCTGCTTTGTCCTGGATGGTATCAAGCGTCTTGAGTGTTGTTGGAGCTGCACTCACCCAGGCAAGTGGAGAGTTTCCATCACACTCCTGACTTGTACCTTGTATATGGTGGACAGGCTCTGGGGAGTGAGGAGGTGAATTACTCGCTGCAGAATTCCCAGCCTCTGACCTGCTCTTAGCCACAATATTTATGTGGCTAGTCCAGTTCAATTTCTGGTCAATGGTTTTTTTTTTAAATTCATTCATCAGATGTGGGCTTCGCTGGCTGGGCCAGCATTTCTTGTCCATCACTAGTTGTCCGTGAGAAGGTGGTGTGAGCTGCCTTCTTGAACCACTGCAGTCCATGTGGTGTAGGTACACCCACAGTACTGTTAGGAAGAGAGTTCCAGGATTTTGACCCAGTGACACTGGAGGAGTGGCGATATATTTCTAAGCCAGGATGGTGAGTTATTTGGAGGGGAACCTCCAGGTGGTGGTGTTCCCATCTAGCTGCTGTCCTTGCCCTTCTAGGTGGTAGTGGTCTTGGGCTTGGAAGGTGCTGTCTAAGGAGCGTTGGTGAACTCCTGCTGTGCATCTTGTAGATGGTACACACACTGCTGCTGCGTTGCACCAGTGGTGGAGGTAGTGAATGTTTGTGGATGTGGTGCCAATCAAGCAGACTGCTTTGTCCTGGACGGTATCCAGCTTCTTGTGTGTTATGGGATCTGCACTCATCCAGGCAAGTGGGGAGTATTCCATCACACTCCTGACTTATGTTTTGTAGATGGTGGACAGGCTTTGGGGAGTCAGGAGGCAGGTTACTCGTCGCACAATTCCTAGCCTCTGACCTTCTCTTGTAGCCACAGTATTTATAGGCCAGACCAGTTCAGTTTCTGGTCAATGGTAACCCCCATGCAGGATGTTGATAGTGGGTGATTCAGTGATGGTAATGCCATTGACCATCAAGGGGCGATGGTTGGACATTCTCTTGTCAGAGATGGTCATTTCCTGACACTGGTGTATCACAAATGTTACTTGCCACTTGTCAGCCCAAGCCTGGATATTGTCCACGTCTTGCTGCATTTGGACATGGATTGCTTCAGTATCTGAGGAGTCGTGAATGGTGCTGAAATTGTGCAGTCATCAGCGAACATCCCCACTTCTGAACTTATGATGGAAGGAAGATCATTGATGAAGCAGCTGAAGATGGTTGTGCTGAGGACACTACCCTGAGGAACTCCTGCAGTGATGTCCTGGAGCTGAGGTGACTGACCTCCAACAACCACAGCCATCTTCCTTTGTACTAAGTATGACTCCAGCTAGCGGAGAGTTTTCCCCCTGATTCCCATTGACTCCAGTTTTGCTAGGGCTCTTTGATGCCATACTTAGTCAAATGCTGCCTTGATGTCAAGGGCAGTCAGTCTCACCTCACCTCTGGAGTTCAGCTCTTTTGTCCATGTTTGGACCAAGGCTATGATTAGGTCTGGAGCTGAGTGGCTCTGGCAGAACACAATCTGAGCATCAGTGAACAGTTTATTGTTGAGTAAATGCCACTTATAGCACTTATTTTTTCTTTTTAGCTGATTTGCTGATGGTCAAAAGTAGACATTATCTGTAAGGTATGATTCGGTGAGTATGACTATATCAGGCTGTTGCTTGACTAGTCTGTGGGACAGCTCTCCCAAGTTTGGCTCAATCCCCCAGATGTTCATCCAACAGAGGGCGGTAGTGAGAAGTGACTGAGAAGCATTCTGGGAGAAGTCAGCGCAGTCGCCGCAACTCAGAAGGGATCGAGGAGAGGGACCCTTGCACTCAACAGGAGGAAGAGCATCCAACAGAGGGCGGTAGTGAGAAGTGACTGAGAAGCAATCTGGGAGAAGTCAGCGCAGTCGCCACAACTCAGAAGGGGATCGAGGAGAGGGACCCTTGCACTCAACAGGAGGAAGAGCATCCAACAGAGGGCGGTAGTGAGAAGTGACTGAGAAGCATTCTGGGAGAAGTCAGTGCAGTCACCACAACTCAGAAGGGGATCGAGGAGGACTCACTGTCAAAGAACGGAATAGCCCCAAACATTACAATGCTGTAGTGTTTCCATCCCTCCCTCCTCCTCAAACCAAAAAAAAGTGAGAGAGGGGGAGAGGCAGTACCTTCAGGAGTGCACCAGACCTGCGAGGGACACTCTTCTGAAAGTGGATTTTTTAAACAAAGCAGCTGATTGGTGAGTAAATCCTGGTGAGTTTTTTTTTCAATCTATTAAAGTAATTCATTGCTTAATACTGAGGTAGGAGCTAAAAAGAAAAAGTGTAGAGTAGTACTGTACAGGTATAATTAGTCAAGAAACAAGGTTCCTAGCTAACATAAATAAGGCCCCGAGCTAGCCTATTTTTTAAGGGAGTAACTAGCTTAATTGAGAGGGATGTCATGGCAGGAGAACTCAGACCCATGATATGCTCCTCCTGCAGGATGTGGGAAATGAGGGACGCTTCCAATGTCCCTGGTGACCATGTGTGCGGAAGGTGTGTCCAAATGCAGCTTCTAGCTAACAGGATTTCGGAGCTGGAGCTGCGGGTGACTCATTGTGCAGCATCCGCGATGCTGAGCAAGTCGTGGATAGCACGTTTAGCGAGGTGGTCACACCGCAGGTGAAGATTACACAGGCAGAAAGGGAATGTGACCATCAGGAACAGTAAAAGACTCAGGAAGGTTGTGCAGGAGTCCCCTGTGGTCATCCCCCTCTCTAACAGATATACTGATTTGGATACTGTAGGGGGGATGGCTTCTCAGGGGAAAGCAGCAACGTCCAAGTTCCCGGCACCATGGGTGGCGCTGCAGCTCAGAGGGGCAGGAGGAAAACAAGTAGCAGGGCTATAGTGATAGGGGATTCAATAGTTAGGGGCACAGACAGACGCTTCTGTGGTCGCTAAGGTGAATCAAGGATGGTATGTTGCCTCCCTGGTGCCAGGGTCCAGGATGTCACGGAGCAACAGCAGGACATTCTGGGGAGGGAAGGTAAGCAGCTAGTGGTTGTGGTACACATTGGTACCAACGACATAGATAAACTAAGGGATGAGGACCTGCAAGCTCAGTACAGGAAGTTAGGAGATAAATTAAAATGCAGGATCTCAAATGTAGTAATCTCAGGATTACTCCCAGTTCCACGTGCTAGCGAGATCAGGAAAAAGAGGATAGACCAAATGAACGCATGGCTGGAGAGATGGTGTAGCTGGGAGAGATTCAGATTCTTGAGGCACTGGGACTGGCTCTGGGGAAGGTGGGACCTATACAAACCAGACAGGCTGCACCCAGGCAGAGCTGGGACCAGTGTCCTTGCAGGGGCTTTTGCTAGTTCTGTTGGGGAGTATTTAAACTAGTGTGGCAGGGGGTTGGGATCCCAGGAGTAGGATCAGATAGGTCAGATTCAGATCGTAAAAATGGACGTAGAACATTAGCTGGGGACGTTGTGATAGACATGGAGTTACAGGAGAAGCAAAGTTTACAAAGTGTCCAGCAAGGGAAATTGTTGGGGTTAAACTGTTTATACTTCAATGCAAGGAGTATTACAAACAAGGTAGATGAATTAAGGGCCCAGGTAGACACATGGCAGCAGGATGTCATTGCTATAATGGAGACCAGGTTAAAGGAGGGTCAAAACTGGCAGCTTAATATCCCTGGTTATTGAGTCTTCAGACATGATAGAGTAGGAGATAAAAAAGGAGTGGGGGTAGCACTAATGGTTAAAGAATCAATTCCAGTTGTGAGAAGAGATGATATACTAAATGGGTCAACAAACGAGGCTTTATGAATTGAGCTTAGAAATAAGAAAGGGGCAGTCACACTACTGGGAGTATACTACAGACCCCCAAATAGTGAAAGGGAGACGTTAGAAATATGTAGGCAAATTTCTGCTTGTAAGAACAAGAGGGCAATAATAGTAAGAGACTTCAACTATCCTAATATCAACTGGGATTCAAACAATATAAGGGGCACTGAGGGAGGAAAATTCATGCAGTGTGTCCAGGAAAGTTTTTTCAACCAATTAGTGACAAACCCAATGAGAGGAGATGCAATTCTAGACTTAGTCTTGGGGAACGAAGAAGGGCAAATGGGTGAAGTGACAGTTGGTGACCATGTCAGGGACAGTGATCGCAATTCAGTTAGATTTAGCATTACCATGCAAAAGACAGAGATAAGGCAGGAGTAAAAGTCTTGAACTGGGGGAAGGCAAATTTTGCAGTAGGGACTTGGCTGAGGTTGGCACTGCTGGAAGATAAAACAGTGGAAAACCAGTGGGAAGCACAAAAAATCGAGATCCTAATTGTACAAAGTAGACATGTCCCCTTCAAAAATAAGAGTGGTACTGCCAAATCTAGACCCCCCCCCCCGGGTTGTCTAGAGGAATACAGGGGAAGATCAAACAGAAAAAGAAAGCGTACAACAGGCACAAAGAACTAAGCACTGCAGATAGCGTAGACGAATATAGCAAGTGCAGGGACAAAGTAAAAAAGGAAATCAAAGAGAGGGCATGAGAAAAGATTAGCAAATAAACTTAAAGATAACCCAAAGATGTTTTACCAATACATTAATGCTAAAAGGTTTGTTAGGGAAAAAGTGGGACTTATCAGAAATGAAGATGGAAACTTATGTGTAGATGCAGAGGCTGTGGGTAGGGTTTTGAATGAATATTTTGTCTCCATGTTTACAAAGGAAAGGGAGGATGTAGATATGGTAGTCTAGGAGGAACACTGCGAGATATTGGACGGGATAGACATAAAGAGAGAGGAAGTACTCGAAGGGTTGAAATTCTTGTAAGTTGATAAGTCACCAGGGCCAGATGGATTGTTTCCGAGGCTGCTGAAGGAAGTCAGGGAGGAGCTGGCAGATGCTCTGAGGATGATTTTCCAATCTTCACTAGATACGGGGGAGGTACTGGAGGACTGGAGAAATGCAAACGTAGTTCCATTGTTTAAAAGAGATCAAAGGAAATGCCAAACAATTATAGGCTAGTTAGTCTTACATCGGTGGTGAGCAAATTAGTAGAATCAATCCTGAAAGATAGGATTAACTGTCATGTGGAAAGGCTAGTCAGGGATGGTCAGCATGGATTTGTTAAAGGAAGGTCTTGCCTCACAAATTTGATTGAATTCTTTGAGGAAGTGACAAGAAGGGTTGATGAAGATAGTGCAGTGGATGTTTTGTACATGGATTTTAGCAAGGCATTTGACAAGGTCCCACATGGCAGATTGGTCAGGAAAGTAAAAGCCCATGTGATTCGGGGTAATGTGGCAAACTGGATAAATGGTTGGCTTTGTAACAAGAAAAAAAGGGTAATGGTTGATGGATACTCTTGTGAATGGAAAGTTGTCTCAAGTGGTGTTCCACAGGGCTCGGTGTTAGGATGCTTGCTGTTTGTGTTACATATTAATGATTTGGACGTGAACGTGGGGGGCATGATTGGGAAATTTGCAGATGACACAAAGATTGGCCGAGTAGTGGATAGTGTAGAGGATAGCCATAAACTCCAAAACGATATAGGTGGAGTGGGTGGTAAAGTGGCAGATGGATTTTAACATAGAGAAGTATGAGGTCATACATTTGGGGAAGTCAAACAGTTACAGGGATTACACAATAAATGGGGATATACTAAGAGGAGTAGATGAAGTGAGAGATCTTGGTGTACAAGTACACAGGTCCCTGAAGGCAACAGTTCAAGTAGACAAGGTTGTAAAGAAGGCATATGGAATGCTCTCCTTCATTGGCAGAGGTATAGAATATAAAATTAAGGATATAATGTTGGAATTGTATAAAACACTGGTGAGGCCACAACTGGAGCATTGTGTGCAGTTCTGGTCACCACATTACAGGAAGGATGTAATAGGTCTGGAGACAGTGCAGAGGAGGTTTACAAGAATGTTGCCAGGGTTAGAAAAGTGTAGCTACGAGGAGAGATTGGATTGGTTGGGATTATTTTCCCTAAAACAAAGAAGGCTGAGAGGTGACTTGATTGAGGTGAACAAAATTATGAGGGGAATAGATAGAATGGACAGGATAAAATTGTTTCCCTTGATGGAGAATTCTAGAACCAGGGGACATAGATTCAAAATAAGTGGCAGAAGGTGTAGGGGAGACATGAAGAAGAACTTTTTTACACAGAGGGTAGTGGGTGTCTAGAATTTGCTGCCCAAGTTGGTAGAGGCAGAAACTCTAAACTCTTTTAAAATCACCTGGATCTGCACCTTAAGTTAGGAAGGTGGGATTAGAAAGGGCACCTGGGTGTCCATGGACAAGATGGACCTAATGGCCTCCTTCTGTGCTGTAACTCTAAGGAGAACTTTGCCAGGTTGACTGGGCTGGGTGTCGTATCCAGTGCCTAGGGCAATGCTGGGTGGTCCATCCTGTTTCGTCCCTTTTAGACTTCATAGTGGTTTGATATGACGGAGTGGCTTGCTAGGCCATTTCAGAGACCATTTTAAGAAACAACCACATTGCTGTAAAATTAATTATTTTACTCTGGATTTCTTCTTGTCCATAGTTGAACTAAATCTTATACCATGATCACTGTCCACTAAATGTTCCCCTACTGCCATTTGATTCACTTAAACCACCTCATTCTCTAGAGCCAGATCCAGCACAGTCTCATTCCATGGAAGCATATTGATCCAGAAAAGTCTCCTGAACACACTCCAGAAACTCTTCCTCCTCTCTGCCTATTACTATCCTAGTCTGTATTAAGATTATTAAAATCCTTATAATAGCTACTCTATAATTTTCGCACCTCTCTATAATTTCCTTGCAAAATTGTTCCTCTATCTTCCCCACTAGTTGGTAGCCTATAGAATACGCCTGGTAATGGTACCTCGTTTTTTCTCCAGCCTTACTGATTTTTCACTGTCCATTTTGGAGTCAGGACCCAAATTGGAAAAAAATTGGCTCCAAGTGAAAGTCACTTCCAAATGTTCTTTTTTTCCCTCTGCCGATTAAACGTCACAGAATGAATGATTGGTATGATTATTTCATAGACACAACCAGACCAAGTTTTGATGCTTTCTCAAGTGCCAAAAAAGGTATCCCTACTGCACGATACACTTTCTTGGCTGTAACATTAGAAACCCAGACATGCCCAGGTTGGATAATTTGTGCGTCCACTCTAAAGATTAATAATATACGTATTGTTTCAAACTACCAACCTATGAAAAAGTGAAGGCTACATTATAATGTTATTCTTCAGGCTAGCTCAAATTTTCATGGGCTCCAGTATTCTTAATGCATAATTGCAGCAGTCGGGCACCAGTTGCAGCACAGATTACAAGTGTAGAAGGTTGCGAAGTTCCCCTATGCATGTTGTACTGCACTGGATTACTTGCTGTAATTTTTCTTAAATAAAATTATTCACTGTTATGTGGAGTAAGTATTTAATTTGTTCTTTAATTGTTGTGCTACAGAAAAATATTTATGGTTATGTTGGGATGAATCAGAATGGTGTTTTGTGACATTGCACTGCTTTACTGCACCATCTCTATTTAGCCTTATGCAGCAGTTGCCTGTGCATCTGCTTCTGTGTATTTTGGGTAATAGTATTCTATAGTTACTGTGTGTATTTGTTTCTTGAGCAGTCCTGATGGTAGTTACACCGAAGAACAGAACCAAGACCCTCAGTTAAAAGTCGCAGCACAGAGTGAATTTGATGATGAGTTTGATGATGAAGAAACACTGGCAGCAATTGGCACATGCAAAGCCATGTATCCTTTTGAAGGTATATGTACTGCGGAGAAAACTATTGCTCAGAAACCTCTTGGCATTTTTACAATCTTCGAGATCCAATGTGCTTTAGAATGCTAGATTTTCTCCTGCAATTTTCCCACACAGTAAATTCACTGACCTTCCAACGCACTTGTTGAGGTTAGGGCCAAAATGGAGATGAAGCGCTGCCCCAAAAGTAGAATGAATCAAATAATTCACTCCCTTCTATCTCCCACTGTGTCAGTGCCTTGTGGCTGAACTCTGAGAGATGGTTTTCTTTTAGCGAGGTGTGGTGAGAAACTGAGCAATAATCTGGAGAAAGGGAGAGGTGAGCATCAGAATTTGAGTTGTGCTTTGTGGAGATGGAGAGGGAAACAGATGGCTCCAGTATGATTGTTTACTTATGATACTTGGCAGCAAAGGCAGAAGGGATTAAAAAGCATAGCAGTTTGCCATTGAGCAAAAGGGTCCAGGTTTACTTAAACAACCTTGGTTTTGTGGGATGGTCACTGAGCAGAGGGCAAATTACCAGAAGAGTTAACCAGAAAACAGTTTGCATCCCAACAAATAGTGACAGAACAATATTGTAGTTGGGCAAAGCTGAGATCGCTACAGCCTCAACCAAGAAATGGTGCATATTATGGAGGAGTCCAGCCTATGCCTTTCCAAGTCTCTTCTTTTAATTGAAACATTTCAGAGGTCACTAAGATTAAAAAATAGCAACAGTGCATAAGCCTCCCAAATAAAGAAAATCAACTAATCTACAAGTTCTCCAGAAAACTGCGTTCCTGTCCCAAATGATAGATTTAGAGGTACATAGCTTATAAAAGGATGAAATAAAGCAGAAAGGAGTTTTTGCCTAAAGCTGCCTGTATTTGTCATCTGATTCGATTTTACCTGATATTTACAACTTGTTTCATTTCAGGTCAAAATGAAGGAACAATAGCAATGGCGGAAGGAGAAACACTGAGCGTGATAGAGGAAGATAAAGGAGATGGTTGGACAAGAGTCCGACGGAATGAGGATGAAGAAGGATACGTTCCAACATCCTACGTGGAAGTATATTTGGACAGAAATACCAAAGGTGCAATGACTTACATCTAGTTTTAAGAAAACTCTAGGTGAAAGTTTTGTCCGACAGGGCCATGTGCTGTGTTACCCACAGATATTAGAATGCTACTAAGTGCAATACACAGTGTGGTCATGTAACTGCATTACTGTGCACTATGTGAACAAGCATTTTGACTTCTTGTGGAGCAGAGAGGGAGAACATGAGCATTAATTGTTGTCTGCTCAGTGAGATTGCATTTTGGCACACAATGATATCAATGCCAATACTTGAGTTAGGTTTCACAAAAAAACTAACTTCCATTGTCCATGACCACACACACAAACACCCTTTTTTGAGTTTGAAAATTAAAATCACATCATGATACAGCTGCAAATTTAAATATAACGCTGAAAGCAATTAAGTTCATTATTATGTTCTAATTTGTATGCATATTTTACTCTATTATTAAATGGGTGTTCAATTTTATTTATTAAAACTAAATTTTAATTGTTTACTCACCAACAGAATCCTCTACTTACTCCCAAGCTGGATACAGCTGCACTGCAGTGAGACCCCATTTGTAGTATAGATAGTCTTCAGTGGAGGTATCATTGCCTTCTTTCTGTTTCCTTTCCAACATTGTCCTATATTACAACAGTAACTACACTTTAAAGTACTTTGGATCATCCAGGGATAATGATAAGTATGATGTAAATGCAAATTCATTTTCTCTCACTTTTTCTCTATCTTACTTTCTCCCTAATGGAATGGCTCAGTGGGGCCATTTTAATTGGCAAACTGTTCATTGATTACATTAGGCAAATGTCATTTTAAAAACGATGCCAGTGCTACAAATTGGGTTTTTCCACAATGAAGTTGCATCCAGCATAAAACCCTAGATCAAAGGTTTTGTCAGTAAGTAACCTAATGAATTGCATATCTTTGTTTAATAATAATAGTGTTCCTCTTTAAAACATGGCACTCATTACATAACTTGCATTTCAGTTGGGTGCACTGTATTATGATATTGGTATCCTTATTACTTGACCATATTTTTTAAAGCTGTTAGGTTATATTTTTAAATTTGATTCCTTTCATGGTTGCCAAGGGTAGCAACAATTTTGTCCATTTGGCACAGCAGGTACATGTCAGTCAGCAGCTTTGTTTGCACCAGTTTTAAAATATGTTTTTAATTGACATTGCTGTTTCAGTTGTTAATCTACTTGCTCTATGTTTAAGAAAACCTGAGCAGAGTGGTTAACAGATATGAGTCAGAGTACTGAATGCAATTACTTTGCACACCAAGTCTATACATGTGGAAGCTGGCATTCTTCTGAGCTGGAGTACCATACTGGCAGAGATTGCATGAATACTTTTCTGTAGCATGGAGCCATATATTATATCTACAAGCTTGATAGTCCTTTTCACTGCCCAGCAATTTACCAGTGTTAGAGTTTGTGAAGCATAAGCTATGTTTCATGCAATAAAAACAGAATGCTGGAAAAATCTCAGCAGGCCTGGCAGCATCTGTGGAGAGAAACAGCGTCAACGTTTCAAGTCCATATGACTTCTTCAGAGCTTTGTTTCTGTCTCTACACATACTGCCAGACCTGCAAAGCATTTCTAGCATTTGCTGTTTTTATTTCTGATTTTCAGCATCCACATTATTTTGCTATTGTTTAATGCAATGCTTTGCTTTGTTGCATTAGCTTTAGAATTATGTTTGAAGAAAATCACTCTAAAAACAATACTTTTTTGGTATAAATTTAATACTAATCAGTTCTCAGTACAATGAAGACCTTTACATGCTCAAAATCTTAACTCTTTACTGTATATTAATGGAAAACTGATCTGCAACTAAGCCAACAAAATGCAAATATTTCTCAATGTAATTATTGTTATCCGAGCATATAGCTCCACAGCAATTGCATTGTGTTGGACTTCTCCACAACAGAACAACATGTACACTAAAGAAACAATTTGCACTTGATGCCTGAACAAGAATTACAATTCAAAAAAGTGTCAGTAAATGCCCTTTGATATCTTTAAAATTATTACATATTTTATTCCTATTTACAGACCAGAATCATTGTATAAACAGAATAAAGCACTCAATTTGACCCAACAATCTTAAGTAGAACAGCCCTGAGTAATAGTCTAGGGGTTTGCCCCTTATGTGTTACATAGTCTGTTGTTCAAGGCGGCAGCTCACCACCACCTTCTCAAGGGCAATTAAGGATAGAATGTAAATGCTTGTCTAGTCAAAGCCCACATCCCGTGAACGAATAAATAAATCAAAAATGCCAGTAATTTGAATAGAAAAGGCTAGAAATTTTAGCAGCCTGGCAACATCTATGGAGAGAGAGAGAAGCAGAAACCAGACTTTTTGATAAGATAATTAGCCCCACCTTGGGACCGAAAGCAGGACCTGACCCCGCACAGATGGGTAGGTCCCTGGGTCCCTGGGCGACATGTTACTGTTGGCTGCCAGAACCGCTGTCCAGTGGGGGACAGTGGCCTGCTTCGAGAGCTGCTACAGCAGCGCCACTGGTAGAGGAGACCATGGCTGAGGCTGCATGAAGAAGGAAAGGATGCCTCCAGGTTAAACTACCCATGAAGGCAAGGTTTTTTTTCTCTTACTGTGCTGGGACTAGGCTTCAATGATGGGTTGTGGGGTGCACACTCCAGTGGGGCACTGTGGCTGCTGGGGAAAACAGAACTGCCAGGAGGGACATTCCATGGGCCATAGAGGTAACCTATGGAGTCAGGAAGTGACTGATTATTAGCCAACTAATTGGCCGCCCACCTCCAGTCAGCAGACAGCTGTGTTGTTGGGGTTCCTGCCTCTTGTACTATTCCGTGGCGGCCTCCCGATGCCTTCCGCCACCTTTTTATCAGGCCTCTCGTTTTCAAGCCCATCTCCAGCGTTAATGTTTCAGATCTGTGACCTTTCAAGGGAACTTTGCGGTTGTTGTTTATTTCTCTCAGGTGCAGCCACACCTACTGAGTATTGCCGTCATTTTCATTTTATTGCAGATTTCCAGCATCCACAGTGTTTTGCTTTCATATCTCTAATTTGAAATTATTCCATCACACCAAACCCACTATATGAATGCTGACCTTCAGCTGGAAGTTCAGAGTTCACTATTTTGAGCAGATAATGTTTGGCTTTATTTGTGTACAAGTTTACCTAATCTAGATATATAGCCTAACTGATACCAGTCACTGATTTGATTCTGGGGACTTCAGAAAATCAGTATAGTACATTTTTGTTATTAATGTATATGTTTGTATATCTTCATATGCAAGTTGCCTGCTCCCTATGTTACTCTTTTAGCACATGCTGTGTAGTAGACAACAATCCCAGGCAAAGATTGATCAGTATTTCAGTGCAGAGCAAGCTTAACATTGCTTAATAGCAAAACTGCTTTGTGTTAGGTACTTAAAGATTACCATTTATATCCGAAAACTGGACCCTTTTAAATGTACAGAAATTGTGTGCACCATAGAGCCAAAAATTTTTTTGAGGTCTTCTGAGATGGGACATACTCCCCAAGATGAACTATGGGACCCCTCGGAAGTCCCAATGCAGTGACTCCGTGGGAATTGCCCAGGAAGATTGAACTTCAGATGGACTTTTCCCCTGCCCCTCAGGACCCTCTCCTGGTAGAGATTCAAGAGTCTCCAACTCTTGAGTTAAAGTCAGAGACTACGGACAGTTCCCACTTACTTATCTGGATAGTTACTCAGGAAACATTAGACAGACTAAAACCCAGTCTAACACCTGGGTAGCTGTACTGACCCCAAATCACTCTCACTGGCTCCCCTCCCAACTTAAGAGTAACATAGCCCCACCACCCAATGAACCTTCAGCCCATTGTTTCTCTGCTACCACCTGACCTGACTCTTCCCCTCCCCGTTATCCCCACCCCACCAGACTAACCACCACCACCAAACTACCCCCCCTCCTCACTGCCTAACCTGCCCTGATCTGACCTTACCACCCTACCCCTTACCTTACCCATCCAACCCCCTTACCTACTTACCTTACCCACCCTATCCCATTATGCACCCGATCCCGTTACCCACATACCATACCCATCCCTACCCTCTTACATATTTGCCTTCTCTCCGTAGCTTTTCAAAGAAGCTTTGGGGCATTTAAATTCTACTTAAACACAATACAGTAGCTAGTGCCCTAAAAAGGGAGTGTGGCTTCTGCACAGATTCTCTCCGATGTTCCCTCCAAGGTTTCCTGCACCGAGTCAGTTTGGAAGGATCCTCCATCTGAAAGCTGCCCTGAAAAATTGGAGGAAGCTAAGTGTACTTTTGTCTGTTCAGGAGCAGAAATGGGGGTTTCAACCCTGGAAGGAAGGGTCAGGTCTACATCCTCTAGTTTAGGAGGATGAGAGGTGATCTCATTGGAACATATTAAGTTCTTAGAGGACTTGAAAGGATAGATGCTGAGAAGGTTGTTTGACCTGGTTGGAGAGTCTAGAACTAGGAGCCATAGATTCAAGTTTAGGCCTCAACCATTTAAAACTAAAATGAGAGATTTCTTCACTCAGAGGGTTGTGAGTCTTTGGACTTCTGTACCTCAGAGGCTGCTAATGCTTCATAATTGCGTATATCTGAGATGGCGATTGACAGATTATTGGACACAAAAGGAATCAAGGGGTACGGGGATAGGCGGGAAAGTGGAGCTGAGGTAGAAGATCAGCCATGATCTTATTGAATGTGGAGTAGGTTCAGTAGGCTGTATGGCCTACTTCTGCTCCTATTTCTTATCTAATGTTTTTTGGGAAAAATTTCTAGTTTATCCATCTTGAATCTTCTAGTTTTGATTCCACAAATGAGTAATTATTTGAGTAAATAGCTGCATTCTTTGTTTGAAATAACAAGTAATGGAAAGGTCAGTTAGTACAGGGTTTTTTTTACTGAAGTACAATTGGTTAAAGTGTATATTGGAGAAATGTGTACAAACAACAAAAGATTAATCATTTGCTTCGTTGCTTGGAATGGCGTTTATTTTCAAAGTTTCAAGTTCATAAAGTTTCTGATTGAAAGACAGTGCCTCAAGCCTTTGAAGGAATGGTCACACAAAACCTCTGCACTTACCATGTTGTAGCACAAATTAAGAATTATGTTTTAGTGAAAGTGAGCAAAAGGTTCTCTTTTGCCTTCTCTTTCAGGAAAGTATGGTTGTGTTGGGATTTCATGTACTTAAAAGAAATGTTTCACTCCACCCGCATCTATTTTATTCCCAGACCATGCATCTCCTGCAACCAAGAGGACATGCAGGAAACTTGCTTTCAAGCCTCCACCAGTGCTGCTTATAAGGTGTATTAGAGCAACATATTAATGCCCTCCTCTTGCCTACTGAGACGTTCAGGGGCCCCTGTTGGATATCTCCCCACAGCAGCATAAGTGAGATGTAGCTCAGCAGAGTAGAGGATTGAACCTGCATCTCATCTCTTATTGCTACCATAACTGTAGCTGAATTACATTATGTTATTAATATAGCTTGCTTATTTGAGGTGAGAACTGATCTACATTTGTGCCTTTATGGAAGATACTCGAGAAAATAAAAGTTCTCACCAAAATACTATAAATTGTTCTGTTAGTAACCATGGTGATAAATTATAGTATGTACAGAATTAGTGAGAACAATTTACAAAAACCTGCCAGCATTTAATTGCCAAGAAACATTTATTCATTTTGTGATTTGTTATTTTTCAAAATAATGGTTATTTGATTTTCAGGAAAAAGGTAACATTTTTATGTTACTTTTAATTATCAGAAATTTTAGGAAAATTTGTGCATAGTTTATAAAACCAAGACATTTGAAAAGAAGCATTTATTGCCATTAATCATTTCCATCATGTATGTTTTTGTAGTTTAACTTCCAAAATTGGAAGCATCATACTTTGAAACAGCATTCTTCTCAAGATGATAGCTCTGCTTATTGTCATTTCTGATTTAAAACACATTCTAACGTTCATTAAAAAGAAAATCTTTTAAGCTTGTTTGTTTTTTTGGGACTGCAACTTATTTTCTGCGGCAACTGCACGGATTGTGTTTACAGCTGTGTGTTAGCAGATATATCTTTCAGACCAATCATTTGTTGTTAAAACAAAAAGTCCGGCAAGGTGATATTGGATCTCAGAACCAACAGAACATATATAGTGGGTTATGAGGTCCATGCCCTTTTCAAGGGAGCAGAAACCAAGATAATACTGGGGACTTCAATGCATCTATCATCTTTTTTGGACTACGAGTTTAAGTATTTTTTGGTAGGGGCCCTTGATGGTATCCATTTTAAAAATCTTCACTCTGCATTTGAAATCACCATCTCCTTAATCTGTCCTACCAGTTAAAGATTTGCGCTGTATATTTAAGTTCAGCTCATGGATTTATAGTGTATCTGTGTCAGTCTAGTCAAATTCAGCAATAGTTTTATGCATCTCGTGAATAATTTAAATTCTGGCTAGAGACCTTTGATTCTTCCATGTCGATGTAGACACATTATCAATCCCACAAAAGTACATTAGTTTAATAAAATATGGCTTGAATATTGCTGCAAAGAGAGACATATTGCCAAAGCTTTTTGTCTTGCACTCATCAGGTCAAATGTAAGAATGCTAAATTCAAACAATCATAACAATTTATGTTACAGGAGAAAAGGGTGCTGATTGGTTGGCAAGTTGACTCTGATTGACCGAGGCATTGCCATGAAGAAAGCACCAGGGAACAATAGGCTCCCCAAGCTCCTGGGTAATTATAAAAGGCACAAGGCTTGAACATATTCCTTTTGTTTGCAGAGAACAAAACCTCATGTATGAATGCAGTTCGCTGATCGAATCAAACAGCGTGTTCCTTCAGTTGTTCATAATAGGCAGAGTATAGACAATTCTCAACCAGCCCTCACTAGCAAAATCCAAATCAAAATGTCTGCTGTTAGATGTGATTCCACTATTGAGCAGCACTTGCTGAAAGATCTTGAGTGTGCTAATAGCTACACTAACAACCAATTTAAAGTTGAGCTTGTAATGTGGCTCATTTTCACCTGCTAGAAGCAACATACATTCATGAACAGGGATCGGTTCTCTGCAAACAAAAGGAATATGATCAGGCCTTGCGCCTTTTTTGACATTCAGAAGGGGTGGGGGCCCAGTCGCTTGGGGTTCTCCTGAATCTGACAATCCTCACCGCCTTGTAACTACCAGAACACGGTCATCCAGAAGTGAGTTCAAATTAGTGCACGCAGCCACATTATGACATTTGAAGTTCCAACCCGCTTCCCGGGAGCAGGTTGGCTGTCTGCGCCACCCCACCCTCAATTAAAAGCAGAAGTGAGTGTGTTGGAGTCGAGATTTGGATTTTTAACACTTCAACCTTTCACCAGGCCAAGACCTTTCTGTTTTTGGAGTTAGAATCCCCACTATATGGTCAATAGCACAAAGCATAAATATTAATTGTTTTCAGGGTAGTGTACCGAGAATGTCTGCATGATATTCTTTGTTTGAATCAGAATTTCTTTCACCGGAATTGATCATACCTAAAGTCTTAACATTTCTTCTCTTTCAGTTTGGCTGACCTGTTGTGTATTTCTAGGATTTTATATTGTGATTTCAGATTTCTAGCATTCACTGTTTGACCTTTTGCCTCAAATTTATTTAAGCTCTGGAGAGCCATGCAAAAAGTACCAGAGGTTTCCTACTGGACCCAGGTTCTACCATTTTTGAATCTTTAAAAAAATCTATCACAAGATCTTAATCAAAGTTGCATCACCTATAAGATTTCTAGAATATTTTTAACTTAGTCCATCGTGTTACTAACCTGTGTCCCTTTCTACCTCTCTCTGGACTCTAGGTACCTAAGGTGGTGTGCTGGTCCATGAATCACGGGGCGAGCTGGTATGCAAGGACACATTCTTCTGCTTAACAATTTAAAAAATGGAAGATTAGCTGGATTATTGGCCTGGTTTGGTTTTTAATGATCAAAAGCAAAACAAGAAAGAGGGGAAAAATTCTATGAACAAAAGGTGCAAGTGCTTGCTATTTATTTTACGGCATGCCATCTATTGCTCTAATTAACCTGGCTACTTTTCCATGTTAAAAACAAAAGCAGTTTTCTGATGCATGCCACTGTTGAATTTGCTTCCCATTTTTAAAACATAAGAAACAAAAGAAGTTGAATTTTGAAATCCACTTACCAGTATCCACGTACTCCACGACCACAGCGGTAACTGTGCACGGTTGTGCGTAACTGTCATACCAAAAATTGAATTTAGAGCCAGGTTAAAGGTATTTCTTGGGGTGAGGGCAGGAAGAGGGGGAAATAAAAGTGAAAAGATATAGGTTGATCCTTTCATATCTATTTTATTCCATTATATAACAAGTTAAGGAATCTTCTGGAGTCACCACAGAACATTACTGTGTTCCCAATATCTATGTGGCCTGAATGCTGCTGTCTTCAAAGTTTTTTTAATTTTCTAACTCATACATGTGACTTCAGAAATCTTGAGGATATTTTCATCCATCACCTTTTGTTACTGTGCTAATTTACATTGGAAATGAAATATGTAGTTCCTTTTCTTAGCAGATAAAATAGTGTGAAGGGTGTGGGAGCTGCTAACAATCCACTCTAACTAACCATTAAGAGAGATGCAGTGACTTCATCCATTCTGCTCTGCTATGCTGCGGTTTATTTTCAAATAAATTTCATATAGTTTGAATTATTTATTTTATACCTCTTCTGGATCTCCATGCATCCCCAACCAAAAATAGCCTCTTAAGGTTGTGCCCAGTAATATTATTCAAATAAAATGCCAGAGGGTTGGAGCCATATTTATTTACTTACAGCCACTTAACTGGGTATCAGAATATGACATCTTTGTATCTACTGCAGGTATGGTTGATTCACATTTTAGTGTGAGTTGTGTTGTTTTCAATTGTCAAAACATGTAGAAATTAAAGTTAGATTGAATTGGCCTTGCTAAGTGCATTTGTGGTCATGTAGTACATACATCTGGTATGTGGTAGATTTCTCCGTTACCATCACATCATTATTATTATGTTTATAGCACTGCCCAATATCAAACTTCAGTCTACTTTTTCTGGTCTGCATGCTCGCCCTGTTGCTCTACCTGTGCCCACCTTATGAGTGTCACTGCTTGGGACTCAACAGCACATTTTTCTTTATTTTCATTTTATTGGCTAATGATGTAGACTTGCTGGCCATATGACACTTCTTATTTTGTTTTCTTGCATGTTTACCTGTGTATATGTCGGAGTTTCTGCTGAACGATAGCTGCACTCCCTAAAGCCACCACCAAGCCATTGCCTGCTAAAATATTTAATAATAGGGTTTCAGCTGTTTGTGACTACTTTCTCCACTTCAAAACATCAGGGAAAATACAGAAGCGAGAAAGCTAATAGTTTACATTCATAGTGCACATAGAACCAGTAATGAGAGACACTGGGAAACAAATGATTATAACCTAGTATGGCTTCCAGCAGCGATTTTTTTTTTTTACTTTACAATTTTGCTGTCCTATTCTAGATTATCCTTTAATGTTCTTTTCAAGGACCACAGTTTCAAGCATTGGCTTAACATTGTACCATACAGCCAAGGAACAGCAGTGAATATCAGCTGTAGCATGATCCCATAGCAGAATGAACTGATAATGGAGGCCTTGGACCATGGGTAAAGGGAGGTGGGGTGAATTATGTGACCTACTATAAACCTTGTACTGTTCCACATGAGGTCAGGTAAGCACCTGCTCTCAGGCCTATGCCTGTTGTATTCCGCATCCAGCCACCAAGGGCAGCACAAAATCCCCCCCCAACCCCGCCCCCCACCACCCCAGAGATATGTTTGATCTGCATTCGGTTTCTTCCTGTAAGGAATGGATGAGATTGGAAACTCGCTTTATTGGAGGAGATATCTGTGTCTATGTGAATGCATGTTCATGCACTCCCTGGCACAGTCTATTTGCAGCCCCTAGAGATTGATAATAAATTCCAAAAATCAAAAAAATCCTCAAGTTATGCAGATTATATCCTTGCATGTACCAGTGACCGATATTAAATTGCCAAACACAGCACAATGCCTGGCAATGGCATTTGACCCTTCTGTCATTATCGCCATCAGAATTCGGCTGACCTGTTTGCTGCTGCAAATCACCACTATTGATGATCAATAAAACAGTAAAAAGCTACTTTTAAGGTGTCGATCTTAGCAAGCAAATTAAAAGTTCTGAATTTCCTGGACAAGTAATTTGATCAATACTTCTGTTATTTATTCAGTTATCAAAGCTAATTAAGCTACACAAAAAAGCTGCTCTCAATTGTAGTTCTAAATCGATTTAGTCTAAAAAATAATTAAAATTACTGAAGTATACCTTCACAGTGGAGAGTATATTTTTCAAATTCAGCTGAAACCCTGGGTTTGTATCAGTATTATATGTACAACAGTTGCAAAAAACAAATACCTCATTGATTTATTTAACAGCAAAAGTACAGCTTTGTTTTGTTTTGCACAAGCTTTTGTCTTACTCCTTCCAAATTTGTATTTTTCTAGTTAATTAGCAGCCATCAAGATTTATTGTTTTTATTCAGAAATCCGTTTTTTTTTCTTTAATGGATGTGTGTTGATAGCAGTTCTTCTGTTTGATGTCATTGCTTTTTTTGGATGGATAGCTGCATTAAACACAAGGGGGCCTTGGTATCAGGCTGGAGGGCAGGAATTGGAGTCCATAGTACATTGGAGTATAAGATAGTTGAGGTTTGATAAAGAATATTTAAATCTAGAAGGACCACAAATAAAGGTTGAAATCCCCAACTTAATGTGAAGATTATAGTTTGTGTTGCTGGTCAGTTTTTTTAAAAAATGGTAAATTGAATTTGGACCGGATTAGCACTAGATTTTTTCAGAAATCATCTCTGCAGATTAACATGCTCCATTTTGTATTTGAGTTCAGTGGTCCAGGAAGAGTAGTGGTAGTCACATCACATCAGGTTAAACCAAACTGAGGTTGAATCTCTCGTCCTTAATAATAATTTGTTTAATGGGACTTCAGCAAACATTTACTGCATCAGTGAACCCTATTAAAATGTAGGGTATGTGTCTCTTTTGCTCATGTTGCGCCATGGAAGAATTTTTAAATTTTCCTATGATATAATGAAGAAAAAAGGCAAGTGTGTAAAACAATGCAATTGTTGTTTGCAGTATTACCAAACCTCTCTTTTAAATGTAATGAAGGCCACTACATGCAGCAAAGTATCACCTATTGTGAACATCGTAAAACAAAGCCCCTTTCCCGCCCCACCTCGCACTTCCTATGTATCTTATGGGGGAGGGTTGAGTGAAAAACTCTTCCTGTATTTCCCAACTGCCACCAGTTCAAGCAACAGGCATTACATGAGAGCATCTTGTGATTGTTTTTATTTTCTCCTATCCCACCTTTCTCTCGATTCCTGTGAAAAGGATGCTTAACCTTCTCATAATGGTGTAGTAGAGATAAGGAATTCAGTGTAAAAATGATTGAAGCTTAATCTGTAGTGAACTGGGTTGGGTGGAAACAGTGACTGGAGATAGTGAGAGGCACCTGCCTTGTATGAAAGTGCCTGGCATTTACCCAGGAGATGCCCCCCACCTCCACCATCTGTCTTTATTTTTTTTTCCATGGCCTAACATGTAGCCTCTTTCCTTGGACACATTTTATTTACCAGCCTTTACAATCAAAAATGTTGTATCTTGAGATTAGCTTATTAAGTGTGCATTTTGTGCTGTTAATCAAAGACACTTGAGTATTAAACTCTTAATAGCAACAATACAGAGTTTCATAATGGTACATTCAAGTAAATAAGATTGAATTATTGCTAGGTGGGCTGGGGTTAAGAATCGATGGAAAATAGGAGGTAGAAAAAGTAAGCATGGTGAAGTTTAGTTGTGGGAGAATGGTGGTGATTGGTGAATAAAACTGAAGATTAGCTCCTGTAGAACTAAGTTGACTGGAAGAAAATGGCCATCAGATTTCCTCTATCGGGATTCCTGAGATCACTTTCAATAAATTTGACTAGTTTCACTGTTTGCTAACTCTTCCTTGTCAGTGGATAATGGAAAGGTGCTGTAGTAAACTGGTTACAAATCTACAATGGATCCATATCAGTTGTGTATTAAAAGCAGTTGAATAAAATGAAAATAGATACAGGTAATAATACTAGCAAAATCTTGAGTAGTAGTTTTAAAGCACAGCCAACAAAATGAGGATTGAAACTCAAACGCAGCCTGCAATGACATCAGATAGAATGAAACACAAAGAGTAGCACTGAATCCCAATGAAAGAAATAATGCACATGAGCATCCGACAAGAAAAATGTGAGTTATAATTACCAGAATGTTTTCCTTTACGTAGATGTCATTATTTGTAACTATTGTTTTTTTTTAAATGCTGCAGTGAAATGCTGATATTTTTATCATTTATCTGCCTCAGCCTCTGGATGAGCTCAGCACTTGCTTTTGTGGTTGCTGCGATTTGTGCTTTCAGTTTTGGTTTTCGTCTATTCCATTCCATGTGGAAGGGTGGCTGCACGGCTTTTAACAGCTGTTTAAAAATTAATAAATTGTTCAGATTCATTTGGAAATGATACAGAAGACACTGCCAATTGCTGGTGTATTGTTCCCTATGGAATTGAGAGCTCTGTACATAAGGTTCTCTGAATCACCTGAGAGCTTTATTTGAAGGTGAGTGTAGTGGAGGGCAACATTGTGTGGCAGTGGCATCATCGGTTTTACACACTCTGCCCTTGAGTGGGATGAAATATTGGTTTTCCTCCAAACAAGCTGTGCTGCTACTTACCAAAAAACAGACTCGGATGGCGTGTGAAGCAATTCCGATTCATTATTGAAAATTAAGCTGTGGTGCACCCATTGAATCATGGAAATGGACCCAGCCAAATTAGCACGTTATTCTGTGGGATGGGAGAACCAAAATGAAAGTGGATGAAAAAATGCATTGATTTGTTTGTATGTTTGCTGACTGTCAATATATATGGCTTTTCACTTTGCATTGTACACTTGTTTGCACATCATTCCTCCACAGGACCTACAAATCTATACTTGCAATCTTTCCTAGAATGAGTCAAGCCCTGTGTTTTGTTCCAACTGTGTAGTTACCTCCCTGTTAGATTCACCAGTTGCATTATTTTTTTCCTCAAATCACCTTGCAGTTGAGATTTTGCCTACCAAGGCGGGTAGCTCAAGTTAGGAACTTTCCCAGCTCACCAGACCATACCTCGGCGGGGGGCTGTTTATTTTTTATTCGTTCATGGAATGTGGGTATCACTGGCTAGGTCAGCATTTATTGCCCATCCCAATTGCCTTGTTTAGAGGGCATTTAAGAGTCAGGCACATTGCTGTGGGTCTGGAGTCACATGTAGTTCAGACCAGGTAAGGACAGCAGACCCCCTTCCCTATAGGATGTTAGTGAACCAGGTGGGTTTTTACGACAATCGGCAATGGTTTCGTGGTCATCATCAGACTTTTAATTCCAGATTTTTTGTTGAATTCAAATTTCACCATCTACCATGGTGGGATTCAAGCCTGGGCCCCCAGAGAATTATCCTTGGTCTTGTGGAATACTAGTCCAGTGACTAGTGGGGGGGGGGGGTTCAATACAGTGGAGATGAAAAAAATCGACTTTTAACAATCTCATACAGTTCTCACTCCTACACTTGATAGTGAAAAAGCTCCCATTCATAAAATCCATTGAAAGCTTTTAAATCTCCTCAATTGGTTAATTTCTTTATAAAAACAAACAAATATCAAGACACCTTTTCCTTTTATAGGCACTTTAAGCTGTCAATCAAACTGAACTCAGAACTCCCTGCTGAGATGATTTTAAGCTTTTGAAACTCAACCAAGCATTCATAATGATAATGATAGCCCTTGGGGAAACACCAACAATGAACTCTATTGAAACTGCACAAATTTAAAGAGTGGGGAATTCAGATCATGACATTATATGGACCTTATCTACCCTTTTAAGAGCATTTGCATCGATTCAATTCATGAGTCCAACACTGTGGGTTAAGGCCCTTGGACCAGACAAAATGGGGTCTGTTTGATTTCAGCTCTGAGTTCAAATGGCCCTGCTGAGTTCGGGTTTCCGTCCTGTGTGAATCATGACCTTCCCCCTTTTCCCTACTGACAAAAATTGGATCTGTTGGAAATGGGGGTGGGATTTCCACATCAGGGTCTCACCCACCATTTTAAAAGATCCACAGAGTCTTTCTGACTCTGTGAAAATCAGGCCTCTAGTGTGCAGGTACTCGTGCATTGGATTTTGTTTAAGAATGCATGCCACTTTGTCCTTGTAACCAATTTCCATTCATAAGAGATAGATACAAGTTTAATTGTCAAAGATAATTTTATGAAGGAGGCAGTCCTTGTTTTGCCTTATGAGAGTGACAGGATATTTAAAATGTCATTTAGCCAGTAGATGATTGGTATTTAGGGTGTCTGCAGCCATTCAAGCTGTTACAGACTATATTTTGGACAGTTATTTGCATTTCTTAAGTTACTGTATAGCTGTATTAGAAATGCTACTGCTCTTCCCACAGCTCTTTCGCAATGTCAAGGACTGTTTCCAAGATTTTTTAAAAAATGACTGAAGCATTTTTTTTCCAGTGATATTCCCAACAGAGCAAAGCTACTTACTGCTAAATTTGTTTGGTCTCCCAGCTTTCTTTTTCTACAAATGAATCATGTGTTTTCATTTTGCTTGTATTTTTTTTTACCTCTGTCAACTATAGCAGTTTATTGAAGTACTCTTTCTTGCACTGCTTCTATAACACTTCCCATAAATGAACTTTATCATTTTTAATCTAGAAACTTTTTTTCTGTAATTGCCTTTACAGAGATGGGTGATCCAAGAATTAAAATTAAATCAAATTGAGTTAATATTCTTACTGGATTTAACTACACTGCACTCACTTTGGTTTTCATTAATTAAACATATACTGGAATGTTTTTATTTTATAGATTATAGTCACTAATGCCTTTGTTTTCAATTAATGCACAAATATGTGGCAATAATATAACACAATGTGTAACCAATTGAAAAATGTCTATGATGAGTTGCCTATTTTAAGAACAAATTTGTATATACAAAGAAACTTTCTTTTAAAGGTCTGTCTTTGAATGGCAAATCCACTTGTTTATATCTTGTTTCACATTGGTACTGAAAGTGGCCTAACATGTCAAAATCATTTCGCCCCAAGAATCGAGTTAAAAGTGAGTCTTCTGTTTGATTTCTCATCCGACGTCACAAGGATTCCAGTGCTAGCTAGTCCTGACTCCTGTTTGTCACCGCTCAATTAATTTAAGGTCAGATTTCCAGAGGAATTTAAGAATACATTCAGAAACAAAAATGCCACTAACAATAATATGAACACATAAGCAGGGAGACACAATTTACCCAGTTCAAAATATTTTACAAATTCAACTGCGTAGCCAATTCCAGTTACTGGGTTTAATCAACTGGTTCATTTAGCAAGAAAAAGCATTTTGCGATAGAAAGTGACATCCTTTTGATCTAGGATAGGACGGCCCCTTCAATCTTTCGTCCAGAATCAACTGTCTTAACATGAAACATTATGGGTGTGGGTGGTCATTACGGACTACATGTTTTAAAATGGTTGATAGATCATCAGACCTTTAACAATGTCGAACTGGAACAGGGATTTTAATGTTTTCAAAAACCTAGGAAAGATGGCAAGTATTGAAGATTAAGTCCATTAGCTAGCAGCTCAAGTTTACAGAAAACTGCTCTTCACAAACTGCTACAATATTAACTACTTTCAGAATGCACTATAAAACTATCAGTCATCAAGTTCTATCGTTTTTTTTGGGAAAATGAAATTCTAGTTTCACATTTAAGAAGGCTAAATTAGTAGCTAATTGTTTAAAAAAAATTAATTGGATTCCACAGTGTAATTCTTGATGGAGAGTATATTATTGTCAGACAAAAGTTTATGTGAATGTTTATAATGTTCATGATAGACTGTGGTATTTGAGGAGCAGTAGCAATTAGAATGTTTCAGAAATGATTGCTGTTATTTTACTGATGAATTTAAGGATCCTATTTGAGCATGTGCATTAGCTGGCATCAGAAGTCCATTCATTGTGTGCTTCCTTACAGCAATGTCGTGGTAACTTGAGGAATCCATCTTCAGTTTGTTTTTTGCCAATAGATTCTTGTTATATACCATACAACATGAGCCAAAAACAGGAATATTATGATTCATATCTTACTGCCTTTTAGTCCCTTTCATTTTGTAAATATTTTAAAGCAATTTGATGGAAAAGCAATTGGCTTTAGAAGTTATACCCTTTTTTGGTCAAAGATTATTAATATTTGTTGCTTATACATGAAAATTTTATTTGTGTTTTTTAATAGTGTAACTTCCTTCTCAGCCACTTTTGACCTCCTGAAATAGCCAATTAAAGCCTTAAACACGGCTTTTTTTAAAAAAAATTTATATATATAAATATTATAATTGTGCACTTTTGTTATGCCTTGTTTCTGAGCACTGAGTTCATTTTGTTTTTATAAAGATTCTACCCTGTATAATGTGCCACCATGAATGTTCCAGTTTATACAACTTTAAATGCTGTGCTGTTTTTACGTTTTGGACAATAATGTTGAAGTCCTCCCCACACACCCACCCCACAATAAAACATGGTATCGGTATAAACAACTACTGGAAATCTGAAATAAAAACAGAAAATGCTGATTTAAATCTGAGTAAGAAAGGCAGACAAATATTTAATCAAAACTGGTTGTCTCTCAATATGGTTTCTACAGTAAAACTCAGTGCAAATGTTCCTTGAGTTCTGCCAAGGAACAAAACAGTAGAAAAGCATTGACTGGTGAGGGTGGAAATTAGGTGTATTGAAGTTCACACTTAACTTGATTTGAGCATTTGCTTACAATAATTAATTTTTGGTACAACGTATAGAAAATGAACCACCATTTTTTATAGGTACCCATATCATGTTTTACGTATGCCCAATTTGGAATTGGTCCATACAGGTCTGGAAGAAATATGCCCAGGGGCACTTTTTTGTCTCATTGACTAAACTTACCGATTTTTATATTACTGAGTTGAAACAAACATGTTAAAGGGGCCAATTCACTGAGTGTACTGATGTCATTGCACTTCATTGCCTGGGGTGCAGAGCAAGTAGTGACAGTGTGAGTAAAGCATGGTAACATTCCAAATACATAAGGCCACACGAAAACTCGAATTGTATTTTATTAAAATTGCAATGAGGAAAATATCATATATTTTTAAAATAAGGCATTTGGTGGAAAGTGGATGTTATTGAAAAGGATTCAAAAAATGTATGCAGTGATGCAGAAGTATCACCTGAAGGAACTCCAGATTCTTACTGGACCTATTAAAGGGAGAATCCGAGTGTCAGTGATCTTTGATAAAGGTGTACTTTTGGTCAGCATCCCAGTTGGCAGATTTTCAGGCTTCTCTGTTCACATGTTCATTCTTGTGACAGCAGGGAGGCAAGAGGTGATAAAGAATGTAAGAGAAATACATTTACACAAACAGGGAAAGTACACTAACAAAACAGTTATAGATATATTTTTTGCAAAAAAAGTAACTGTATTTGAAATATTAACTGTTTTACAAAGCACTGCTTCACTGCCTTTGTCACCTGTCTGGTTTTGAAATAAGCTGTCTAGAAATTTCTAAATGCCAACAAGGCACCAAGGGGGCAATTTGATCCTAACTTGCTATATCAGGCGGAACCCTGATTTTACACTTTTACACTCTCTGTAATATTATTCGTTGACTTAAATGGAGATTAAAATTTGGCGAGCTATGAAACCAACACTGGTCCCAATCCAGTCAGTTTCCTGAATGGTGGGAGAGGTTAAAATTGTCCCCATTGAACAGGGTGTAAAATCACCTGTTCCCCAATTAAAGTTGCTTGATAAAAATCTAAAGAAGAAATAATAAATTGAAATCTCTTCTTTCCTACTCACTTCTCTGTTTTAAGACCTGAAGGTGTTTTAAGGTTGTCAATGATTTTCATCATCAGCAACAAAACATGAATGAGAGCCAAAGCCATTGAACTAAACTCACATTTTTATCCCCATTTGGCTTTGGACTTGCCAAAAGTTGGTAACCCTACTGTCTCTGCTGTTTGGAGCACTGTTAGTAGGACACAGCATATGACCTGATGTGGTTGATTAGGAGTGGACTTGTGTAACTGCAGATATCAAGATTGAAATGTACAAGATACACAGTTTACTCTGAACACTTGCTTAAAGAAGTGCATCACCGCTATTTAGCAACAGTCAACTCAAGTAGAAGGAACGAGACCAAAGCGGCAATAGAAGATCAAAGAACATATCAGTGTCCAGAAGGAAGGGGCAAAACTTAAAATTAAGGAATCAGCATCGCTCCATGGAAATAAAGTTACAAAATATTTACACGTTTCATTCTGTGACAATAGAAAGCTTGCACTTCAGCTTGTGATTTAACGGGACTTTTTTTTAAATTATTCAATGAGTTTTGCCAAACGTGAAGAATAAACACCATCATAAATGCAACTTGATTTCCCTTTCTAACGTTTTAAATGCACAAATTCTAGCTTGAAACGAAAATGAAAAGCTTAATTAAACAGGTACTTTGAAAACGTAAAGATTGAATGTGTGGACTTCATTTCCTGTTGTTGAGTTAGAACCTGTCGATAAAATTCCTTGAAATGAGAGATATAAACCCATCGCTAGCCCTAATCGTTTTTACATGTAGAAAAATGAAAGTCTTGCATTTAACACATATTGCCTGTAATTTGGTTGACTGGCACAGAGTACAATGAACTAAACTAGGAAATGTACAAATTGAAATCAAGAAAAATTGCTGGGAAAAGGGAATGCAAAATTACTAAGGATTAATTAAACCAAATAATCCTGAATGATCTTTTTTATTTATTCATTGAATGGAGACATTGTGGGTATGGCCAGCATTTATTACCCATCCCTAATTGCCTCACCACTTCCACTTTCTTCAACCACTGCAGTCTACATAGTACACCCACAGTGCTTTTCAAGCTTTTGGCCCAACAAGTGAATGATCATCGATAATAGTTCTAAGTCAGAATGGTATGTGAATTGAAGGGAACTTAATGGTAGTGCTCCCATGCATCTGCTGCCCTTTCCTCTGTGGTAGAAGTTGTGGTCTTTGAATGTGCTGTTGAAGGAACCTTGATGAGACCCTGCAGTGTATCTTGTTGATGGAGCAGACTGCTGCCACTCTGTGGCGGTGGTGGAGGGAATGAATGTTGAAGGTGGTAGATGGAATGCCAATCAAGCGACCCCTTCATCTTAGATGTTGTCAAGCTTCTTGAGTGTTTTTGGAGCTGCACTCACCCAGGTAAGTGAGAAATATTCCCTCACACTCCTGATTTCTGCTTTGGTGGACAGTCTTTGGGAAGTGGCTGAGTTACCACAGAATTCCCAGCCCCCGTATTGCTTTTGTAGCCACAGTCTTTTTGATGCTACTCCAGTTAAGTTTCTGATGAGTGATAAGCCCCCAGGATGTTGATAGTGGGGAATTCAGCAATGGTAGTGCCATTGAACGTCAAGTGGAGATGGTCATTGCCGCCTAGCACTTGTGCAGTGCAAACATTACCACTCAGCAGCCCAAGCCTGAATATTATCCAGGGCCAGAATCTTCGGGTCGGCAAGCAGCAAGCTCGCCGACGCATGAAATGACACACGGTGACGTCGGGCATGCGTCCTGACTTCACCGCGCATCATTCAGATTGGCAGGTGCGCACCAGAGTCGGCTGTGCACCCACCGAACTGTCAAAGACCTATTATGGCCACTTAAAAACCCAATTAAAATAATTAACTGAGCTGCCCATCCAGCAGGCAGACGAAGAGCCCAGGCAGCCTTCGCAGATGAAACCTCATCCGCGGCAGGCTGAGGTTTCATGAAGGTTTTTAAAGTGTAATAAAAATTTTTAATAAAATTCATTGACATGTCCCAGCTCATGTGACACTGTCATATGAGGGGACTTGTCTTAATTTTTTTTTCTTTATTAAAATTTTTAAAAGTCGAACTAATCTCCCTTAGGCAGCTCTATGCCTCAGGTAGATTTCTGCTCACTTTTGCGCCCAGGCCCCGACTCAGCCTACTCCCCCCGCCCACACAGGGAGCACTCAGTGCTTCCAGGTGTGTGTCACACTGGGATGGCCCTAATTGGCCTGCCCTGGTAAAATGGCAGCACGCAGCCGATAGCGGGTGGCAATTGGCTGTGCTCCCGCCAAACGACCCCCCCACCCCCCTGACGGGGAAAAAAATTCTCCCCCAGGTTTTGTTACATGCGGGCATAGGGAAGGTGATGGCATAGTGGTATTGTCGTTGGATGACAGGGTAATGCTCTGGGGACCTGTGTTCAAATCCTGCCACAACAGATGGTGGAATTAAAAGTCTAAGGATGACCATAAACCATTGCCGATTGTTGTGAAAACCCATCTAGTTCACTAACGTCCTTAAGGGAAGGAAATCTGCTGACCTGTGGGTCTATATGTGACTCCATACCCACAGCAATGTGGTTGGCTTGAACAAGGGCAATTAGGGATGTGCAATAAATGCTGGCCAGCTAGTGACACCCACATCCCATGAATGAATAAAAAAAGGCTGCTTCGGTATCTGAGGAATTGCAAATGGTACTGAACACTGCAGTCCTCAGTGAATATACACACTTCGATGGAGGGAAGGCCATTGATGAAGCAACTGAAAATGGGTGGGCCTAGGACACTAGCCTCAGGAACTCCTTCAGAGATATCCATATCTTGGGGCTGTGATGATTGATCTCCAAAAACTTCTTTGTACTAGTTATTAGCCACTGGAGAGCCTTCCTCTGATTCCCATTGACTTCAATTTTGCAGGGGTCATTGATGCCATACTCAGTTAAATGCTGCCTTGATGTCAAGGGTTGTCGGTCTTTGGAATTAAGTTCTTCTGTCTATATTTGGACCAAGTCTGTAATGAGGTCTCAAGTCAAGTGGCTCTGGTGGAGCCCAAATTGAACATTGGTGATTAGATAATTGCTGATAGCACTGTCGACAATACCTTCCATTACTTTGCTGATGATCTAAGAATAGGCTGATGGGGTAGTGGTTGGCTGAATTGGATTTGTCCTGATTTTTGTGCACAAAATATACCTGGGAAACTCCACAAATTGTTAGGTAGATGTCAATATTGTAACTTCACTGGCTTGGCTAGGAGTGTATCTAGTTCTGGGACGCTACAGCCAGGATATTGTTAGGGCCCTTAGCCTTTGCTATATCCAGTGCCTTCAGCTGTGTATTGATAACGCATGAAGTCTATATCTGTGATGCTGGGAACCTACCAATAAAAGAAAGGTAACCTAATTGAGTTATTCAAGATACTTTGGGGACAGGAGGATCATTATCTACCTTTTTTCTCAGTAACTGAAGTTACTAATATCCAAAAAAAAAGGATTGTAATATATATTTAGTTATTAAAATGATATATTACACAATAGCATGATAAAACTTCAACAGCTGTGCATGACCCCTGCCAATTAGGAGCTGCTGCTTCTGGTTGTGCAACACTGTCCTGCAAGAAGCATTGACAGCTTGCAGCCACACAGCTATAGATTCCAGTTCAGTTGAGGGGAATCCAGAAACCAAACAACTTCTTGTGGCATACATGAGAAGTTGAGAGACCCCACCCCCAATTCCACTTGTATGAATGTGATATTTCCATACATCAGGCCACATTGTGGATTAACAATTCCCATACAGGGAGAATGCTTGGCCTTTAACAGCAATCAGACACAGAGCACCTCCAGCCAAACTCCAAAGTGACTTGTATTTTCTCTCCGCTCAATTTTCCATTGTGACACTCTCTCACATTGACACTTGGGATTTTAAAAAAATGAGAAAGAGAGGTGTGTGATCTGATGTGGCTGTCATAGTTGAATAGCTGGCAATGTGTGCAAGTTATGAGATGTATGAGTGAAGTTTAAAGCAGTGCTGAGTTTGTGAGGGTGAGGTGATGCTACAAATGTTAGGCATAAGTTGTGATTGATAGAGATTGTTGATAGTTGAGTGATGTAGATGTGGCACATTGAGCAATGTGTGAGTGGCTTGTGGTTTAGCTGGTGGGATATGGCATTTTTAGATATATTCACTGATTTTAATCATTCATGTTTAATCATTAATCATTGAACTTCTTGCAGCACTGCATCCTGGTCCTTGGGGCTAGAATCCTGGTATTGACTACAATACTGTCTGGCCCCATTGCCTTCTGAGAGTTTGGAGAGCTTCCTGAACTCCTGTGTATAGATGGCACATCTCCTCTACCTCCTACAATAAAGCCTCCAGCACAGTTTTGGAAAAGCTTGAAGCCTTCTGTCTGCTATGTTGTGCCATTCTTGTGTCTTTTCCAAGTCAAATACAATGACTTCCAGCATCTACTCCAGGCAAATTGCACCTTCTGTTAAAGCTATGCAGGCTGGTTTTAAGTAGTGCAGACTAGCTTGAACTTATGCTAACATCTCTAATTTCATCCCCTGCTCAATAGCATGCTTAGAACTGGTTGCATGTTGCAACCATTTAAAATGAGCAGTCAGCACAAAGTTTCCTGCATTGGAACCAGGAGTGAATTAATGACACATCACGATCTTTGTGCCAGTTTTCAGGTCTTATTGAATATCATGGTCTATTTATCAGTTTTAGGAGAGATACATATGAGAGATCGTGCTTATTTCACACCTTTGCAGCCGTTGTGGTTAGATGCCAATTTGATTTGTCCACTGTTTGCTAATGAGTAAATCAAATGGTGTCTTTGTGTATGCTAATTTTTCGTTTTGCTTTTGCGAATTTGAATAAACACTGGATGGCTAACCTAAGTAGGCTTTCGACTAAGCAATTCTAAACTTAAAGCGTATTAAGCTGAAAGAAACAAAAGCTATAATTGTAGAAACAGCATGGATTTATTCAGTAATTATGAAATATGCATTTTTGGATTTATCCTAGAAAGCTTAGCATGTAGAGAATGTTCTTCAAAGGTAAACAATTTAATTTTGAAAACATTTCACTTAAGCAGAGCAGGCTAATAACACCACATTTCTTTATAAGCCTTTATCTTTAAGAACATAATTATACCTATATTGTTAAATTGTAAGCATTCTAATTAATTACAGCTTTGGTTATAGAATACAGTGTTAGCAATTTTCAGCTTAAAATCAGCTTCAGACCAGGGACTGGGTTCACAGTTTATGACTTTAGTTTTTAGTTCTATAATGGCCTGATACAGTCCAGCTGAATTAGTTGAGATTCTCCTGGGCCTTCATTCCCCTCACAGCTTCCAGATTCTTGTTATCAGATCCTGTTACCCTCAATGTTCTAGGTCCTGGTATTTCTCTAGCAATGCAATTTCTCTCGATGTGCTTCCAAACACCAGGGATTCCTGCTCTATGCATCCCAGTGTTTCCTCATGCCCTGAGAACCCTCTTTTCCATTCTGCCACACCCAGCCTGTTCCCAATACAATTGAACATAGGATTTCCTTTTCCTAGGAGAGGTGCAATTTCCCTAGGATCCTATGCAGTAGTACTGACACATTCTGGTACCTCTCCTTAATTAGTGTTCAAGGACCTTGGGATTTATATCCTTCCTCTTCTACAGTTGCCCTTCCCCAGCCCCTTAGCATCCATAGTATTGGCATATTCTCAAGCATCTCAAGGCCTCATTGTACCCTTTGGTCCCACATACTGCTGTAAATTATATTGACCATACACCACATTACACCTCCTCCTGCTCTAAGATCTGTTGATTAAACACCAAATAACACCTCCAGTGCTACCAAACTGTAGATTCACTCTCTACCATGCTCCATAACCACCTGCAATGCTATCAAAGCCCACAGCTGCATAGCTGTTTGGAAATGCCACAACTAAGTCCCCATTCCTGCTAAACCTGATTTGGTATGTTGCCTGCCAGATACCTCTGTGTCCTGGGCTTCAAAATAGGTACAACAGCTACTTGCATTTATATAGCATGAGTGACTTAAGATGAAATTTTACATTGAGTTATGTAGAGATAGATTAGAACAGGTGAGAGGTAGTCTTCAAGGAGCAACTTGGAGGAGAAAGGCAGGGAGATTTGGATTGGGGGAATTTCCAGAACTTAGGACCTGGGCAACTGAAGGCATATCTGCCAATGTTGGAAGGATGCAAATTGGGGAAGAGGCCAGAATCGGAGAAGAGCAAAGATTGAGGATTGTAGGAGGTTAGAGATGGAGAAGGACAAGGCCATGAAGTGATTTGTACACAAGGAAGAGAATTTGAAAATCAAGGCATTGCCTGACTGGGATTTAATGTAGGTCAGCAAGCACAAGTTGAAGGATAAAAACCAAATGAATAGCCTATTCCTGCGCCTAATTCATATGTTTATATAGATATAGGAAAATAGAATAACACCACTTCTCATTTTCACAGTAAAATTCACATGGTACAGAACTGGATCTCCACAGCACTGCTAAAATTTCTGAGTTCCTTGCAATAAAAACTAAATTTGTCTCATTCACCATGGTGATAATACATCTATTACTACAAAATAGTATGGCTTTTGTGAGCAATTCCACCAGAGATCTGTTCATAATAACACACTGCTCACAGAAATATGACGCTATCCATTCTGCTTGTGCATTTGCTTTATTTTCCATATCTTGACATCTATCCTTTGGGGGGTATTGTGAAGGATTTGTTAAAAATAGACTTGCATTTATATAGCACCTTTCATGGCCACAAAACATCCCAAAGCACTTCACAGCCAATGAAATACTTTTGCAGTGTAGTCACTTTTGCAGGAAATGCGGCAGCCACTTTGTGCACAGTAACCTCTAATAAACAGCAATCTGATAACAAAAATCAGATTATCTGGTGACTATGCTGATTGAGGAATAAATATTGACTGGAGTATTAGGGATGACTCCCCTGGTCGTCTTTGAAATAGTTCTATGGGATATTTTAAGTCCACCTGTGAGGGCAGGTGAGACCTTGGTTTAACACCTCAACCACTTCCAACAGTGCAGCACTCCACTAGAATGTTATTCTTGGTTTTTGTTCACAAGTCCTGGAATGAAACTTGAACCCACAACCTTCTGACTTTGAGGTGAGAGTGCTAACAACTGAGCCACAGCTGAGACCATGTCAGTTAATAAACTGGCAGGTCACAGTGCTCCTTCCTGGCTGTAAATACTTTTATACCAGCTACTGCTATGGTTAGTCCTGTATGGTTGTTGGGTTTTTATGGACTCCCACAACTCATACAATGAAACACAACTATCCAATCCCACCTTTTGACCCATGTTAAGAGTTAGCCAAAGGTTCACTCCTGGGTATTAAGTGTAAACTAGTAAGGTTTAAATTTCAAAAGAGATCAAGATTACAACACCATCCCCTTCACATTGCCCTTCCCTTTCTACAACTGTCTCTCATCCTCATTGCATTGCTCACAGCCACCATCCAAGCATGTGACGTCTCTGTCAATCATTCCCAGTATTTTTGTGATTTTTTAAAAAAATTATTTGTTCATGGGATGTGGGCATTGCTGGTTAGCCAGCATTTATTGCCCTTCCTTAATTGCCTAAAAGGCTATTTAAGAATCAACCACACTGTGGACCTGGAGTCACATGTAGGTCAGACCAGGTGAGGACAGCAGATTTCCTTCCCTGAAGGGCATTAGTGAACCAGATGGGCTTTTACAACAATCAGCAATGGTGTTGTGGTCATCATCTGACTTTTAATTCCAGATTTTTATTGAGTTCAAATTTCACCATCTGCCAGAGTGGCATTCAAACCCAGTTTCCCAGATCATTACCCTGGGCCTCTGGAATACTAGTCCAGTGACAATACCACCACCTCCCCTAATGACTGCATTATTTGAACAATCAAGGGGAGTTCTGGTACTTTGACCTGCATTTATCCCTCAGCTAGCACCTCTAAAAAGGGTCATCTAATTTATCTCATAGTGGAACTTGCCTGTTCACAAATTGACTGCCAGGCTTCCTACATAATTCATTAAAAAATTCCATTGTCTGCAAAACCCTTTGGGACATCCTGAAGTCATATAAGACACTTTACAAATGCATGTTCATTCATTCTTTGAAGAGCATGCCATGTTTAAAGCCTTTGTGTAAACTGGTATAACTATTCTTAAACTTTTTACTATATTTAAAAGAGAGCGCATAGCATTGACATGCTGAAAGCCCAGGTGGGCAGAATTCCTGAGGGCAAAGGCATCATGGCTGCCTCCAGAAAACATGGCGTTGACTTAGACAATTCTTTATACAATGTTACACCCAATCTGAATGTTGTGAATGGCAACTCTAGAGAAGTGAGTGGAGCTTAACTACATATTTTCACCCGTGCAATTTCAATATGCCGATGCTGTGGACCCTAGTTTAAATATATTTAAATAGCCCATGGAGAATTAGTGGTTGGATTGAGGTGGGGCCTCAATGAAGATCACAAGTTAGATTGTTGCTCTAAAAGGGCACAAATCTAATGGAAATGATCCTATCCAGGACCTCATGGAATGTAGGAATTTTGAAATAGTGCCCCAGAAGTGTATCAAATCAGAGTGCTCTAATGGAATAAAGAAAACGGCATAAACCATTCAGCTCCTTGAGCCTGACCCACAATTCAGTAAGATGGTGGCTGATCTGTATCATAATTCCATTTGCTCATCTTCGTTCCATGTCTCTTTATATCCTTGTCTAACAAACATCTATCAAGCTCAGTTTTGAATTTTTCATTTGACCTAGCTTCAGCAGCATTTTGGAAGACAGAGTTCCAAATTTCCACTGTCCTTTGTGTGAAGAAGTGTTCCCTAACCTCACACCTGAGCACCAGTGCTAATCCAGAATTATTTAAATGAGGTGTACTTGGGTGCCAGTATTGAATGAGATTTTACTTTGGAGCCTAAAGAAAATGTAAACATTGATTACTGGGGATGGAGCCAAGTTTTTTTCAATGATATTTTTCCTTTCTACCTAGGCAGAAGCTGCAACTGTCTCTGACAACCTGAAAGACCACAAAGTTTTGTCCCTACCCACAGTGAGGTTCTGAATACCAAGTGTGAGATTCCCTGTGAGCTTCCCTTAGTTTGCCATTATAATGGAAAAGGAGGCCCAGCAGTATATGATGGAGGTAATGAGAGTGAAACAGCATGAGTGGAAGATGTCCCTACAAGATAATGCCCCTTCCCCAAACAATTTGCCAGCTGTGAAGATCCCATGAAGATTTTAGTGAGAAGCTCTCTGTGAGATGCATGCAGTTGATCAAAAAGGCAGTGGGAGAGTTGTGTCAGCTTCTATGTGAAAATCTATGGTTAAATCAGCTGCTCGAACCTGCTACCTGTGGCTGTGAAAATGAAGTTAATCCCTACTCAGTTTTCATTATGTAAAAGGATACCATTCAAGATGTCCAGATTGTGTGATAATATAGAAAAAATATCCTCTATGTCAATGCCACATTTGCTGGATCTGCAGTGATGCCTTTGCCCATCAGGACTTCTGGCATCCTTGAGCTCCTCGCAATAGATAGTCAAGTGAACAGATGGCTTGTGGGAATCCAGACGTAACCCCATCTGCCAATAAAAATGATTCTTTATCTCTTTCCCCCTCCCTCCCCCACCCCAAGAGTTGCAAGGACAGCAGCTAAGGACTGCTTCTATTGGGTACATATCTACCAAAATAGCCATGGGGATAAATATTGGGTTCTTGAAAAGTCAGTATTACAACTGTGGCAGAGCATTAAAGGCTCAGCAATACAATCCTAATTATGTATCTGGCCTAGTAGAAGTTGGCTGTAATCTCCACAACTTATCTATCCAAAAATGTCTGGACTGACAGATTCCTGGACTCGTGGTCTTGACTGCATTGGAGGCAGGCCATTGTGCAATAGAGCAAGAGCAGGACAACTCCTTAGTGACAGTTGCAATGGATGTAGAATTCAGCTTATCACTGAAGTGTTCTGACCTATTTAACACTACTTATCTTTGACATGGCTGCCGTTATTCTTTCTTTCCCCTACCCCGCTCATGAATTACAAATCTTTCAAGACCATGCATATCTGTGCAAGTCCAAATCATCTGACTGAATAAGAGCATTGCTGCTCTTCTCATATCAGTGTAAACTCCATGAATAACTTAAGTATGAAATGAGTGCATGTTCACCTTTGCCGTAGCATTAACCAAAATGAACTTAAGCCACCCCATGCTTCCCTTGAACCCTTCCCTTCCAAACATGTTTTTCTTTCTTCTAGTGGTTTGCCTAGGTGCAACCTGAGGGCATCCCCTGTGTTCCAAAAGCTTCAAGGGCCAGAGGCGTAATTCCTATCATTGCTGTTTGGTGTTGGGAGACAGCTGCTCTTGGCTGTATTGCTGGAGCTCCTGCATGGTCAGCCTGGTTTTACCTCCTACATACCACTAATCAGGGGAAAGATCAGTTGCTTGGCACATGCTGTTTACTAGCAAAACACCACCAGCCTCATGCAGACCTACCTCAGTCACTACCATTCTGCTGGGCCAGCATCTGTGTTTGCAGATTAGCAGCATGGATGGTTTCAGATAAAGAAAGCCTTGAGAGACAGTGGTCTGCACACTAGCCCCCATATCTAAAAGCTGGCAAAAATGTTGCTACATAATTTGTTCCCGACTGTCAGTTAAGGTGTGATCAATTGCTTAATCAACGCAAAGTCACTAAATGGACCCCGGCCACTACTGAGGCCATCAGAGTTTCCAGCGCAGGTGGTACGCACTCCTTTTATCTGAAATTAGGGTAAAGCTTTCCTGTTGTAACCACAGATGACTCCTGAGTGATTCTTGTCTTGGTCAATCTGCAATGCACCTTGCTTGTTGCTTAGATACCCTTTTTATAACCAGATAATCAAAGTTGCTTCGTAATATGTCTTGAGAAGATTCCAGATTCCATTCTTCTTCAGGGCTTAAAAAGAAAAAAATTTAAGCTGGCCCTTTAGTGCCATATGGAGAAAATCTTGCATTGTATGGGGTGCTGTCCTTTGGGTGAGATGTTAACTTTCTATAGTTGACATGAATGTTAAAGATGCTGTTTGAAGAGGATCAGAGAGCTCTCTGGGTGTCTGAGCCAGCATCCCTCCCTCAATGAATTCTTCCCTCAACCATTGTGATCTAAACACATTCATCTTGTTGCTGTTTATGGAATCTTACTGTTGCAAAATAGTTCCTATGTTTGCCTAAGTCAGTCGCTTAAAAAATATTTAGTTCTATGTGAAGCGCTTTGAGATTCAATGAGAAATTATGTAGTTGAGAGTCCTTTTTGGAATAAATACTCCAACTGTAGCTTAATTAATGCTTTGTGCAGATTAATTAGCACTTTGTTTTTGTTTTTGTGTTCGGTACCACATTCACACTGAGGATACCCTCCATCATTTTGTGTGGCACTACCATTGTAGTAAATAAGATATATTCAGAACAGATCTAGGAGCTCAAAACTGGGCATCCACAAGGCACTGTGAGCCATCAGCAGCAGCAGAATTTGTAACCACATAGCCTGGCATATCCCACACTCTCCCATTAACATCAAGCCAGGGAACTAACCCCGGTTCAATGGGGCTTGCAGGAGAACATGCCAGGATCAGCGTCAGGCATAACTAAAAATGAGGTATCAACCCGGTGAAGCTGCAACACAGGACTACTTGCAACCTAAACAATGAAACCAATATACAATAAACAAGAGTTAAGTGATCCCGCAACCAACAGATCAGATCAAAACTCTGCTGTTTTGCCGCATCCAGTAATGAATGGGGGTAGCCAATTAAACAACTAACTAGAGGAGGAGGTTCCACAAATGTTCCCATCCTCTACGATGGGGGAGCCAAGCACAGCAGTGCAAAAGAAAAGGCTGAAGCATTTGCAGTAATCTTCAGCCAGAAGTGCCGAGTGGATGATCCATCTCGGCCTCCTGAGGCCTCCAGCTTCACAAATGCCAATCTTCAACCAGGCCAATTCCTCCATGTGATATCAAGAAATAGCTAAAGACCTAGACACTGAAAAGGCTATGGGCCCTGTCACAACATTGCTGGTAGTAGTACTGAAGACTTGTGCTCCAGAACTAGCCACACCCTGGCAAGCTCTTCCAATATAGCTGCAACACTGACATGTGGAAAATTACCCATATATGTCCTGTCCACAAAAAGCAGGATAAATCCAATCCAGCCAATTACTGCCTCATCAGTCTGCACCCAATCATCAGCAAAGTGATGGAAGCCATTGGCAAGTGGCACTTTCACAGCAACTCTCTTGGAACTGGTGGAAGCAGAGTCTTGAATATTTTTAAGGCAGAGGTAGATAGATTCATGATAAGAAGAGGGGTGAAAGCTTATCGGGGGTAGGCGGGAATTTGGAGTTGAGTTTACAATCAGATCAGCCATGATCTTATTGAATGGCGGAGAAGGCTCGGGAGGACAAATGGGCTCCTCCTGCTAATTTGTACGTTTGTATGTAACATGCTCACTGATGCTTAGTTTGGGTTATGCCAGGACCACTCAGCTCCTGACTTCATCACAGCCTTGGTCAAAATACGGTCAAAAGGGTTGAACTCTAGAGGTGAGAGTAACTGTTCCTGATATCAAGGTAGCATTTAAACGAGTATGGTGTCAAGGGGCCCTAACAAAGTCAATGGAAATTTGAGGAGAACTCTCTGCTTGGAGTCATACCTAGCATGTAGGAAGATGGTTGTCATTGTTAGAGCCCATTCACCTCTATCCTAGGGCATTGCTACACGAGTTCTTCAGGATAATGTCCTAAGCCCAATCATCTTCAGATTCATCAATGACCTTCCCTCCATTATAAGATCAGGAATGAAAATATTCACTGATGATCACACAATGTGTTCAGTACTATTCGCAATTCCTCATATACTGTATCAGTACATGTCCATATGCAGTAAGACCTGACAACATTCAGGCTTGGGCTGATAAGTGGCAAGTAACAATCATGTCACACAAGTGCCAGGCAATCACCATCCAAAACACCGGCGAATCTAACCATCTCCTCTTGTATTCAACAGCCTTGCAATTGCTGAATCCTTCTTTATCAACCTTGGGGGGTTGCCATTGACCAGAAACTGAACTGGGCCGGCCATTTAGATACTGTGGCTACAATAGAAGGTCAGAGGCTGGGCATTCTGAAGCAAGTAAATCACCACCTGCCCCCCCACAAAATCTGTCTACCATCGATAAGACACAAGTCAGGAGTGTGATGGAATGCTCTACACTTCTCTGGATGAGTTTGGCTCCAACAACACTCAAAAGGCTCAACACCATCCAGGACAAAGCAGCCCAATTGATTATTGCCCCATCCACTGCGTTAAATGTTCACTCCCTCCACTAATGACACACACTGGCAGCAGTGTGTACAATCAGCAGTGTGTACTATCAGCAGTGTGTACCATTTTTTTAAGATGCTCTGCAGCAACTCACCCAAGCTCCTTCGTCAGTACCTTCCAAACGCGTGAACTCCCCCACTTAGGAGGACAATGGGAGCAGACACCACCTCTTGCAAGTTCCCTCTAAGCTACACACTATCCTGACTTGGAACTATATCTCCATTCCTGTGCTGTTGCTGGATCAAAATCCTGGAACCCCCCCTTCCTAACAGCACTGTGGTGTCCCTACACCAGATGGATTGCAGTGGTTCAAGAAGGCAGCTCAGCAACACCTTCTCAAGGGCAATTAGAGGTGGGCAACATTCCTGGCCTTGCCAGCAATGCCAACATCCCGTGAAAGAATAAAAAAATTGTGCTGCTTTTGTTCCATTATTCCCATTAAATACTTTATTTTACCAGTAGTGTTTTTGCAAGTTCAGTGTTGCCCTGGTCTGATGTCATTACTATACAGAGTGGACTCCTACCCAGATAACTTTTTACCTTCAGTGTTTAGTGCAGTTAAAAAAAAATGAGAGAGGAGAGTCACTTAATGTGATAACTGCTTTCCGAATATCCCAAATGTTTGGCTGGTGCAGTAAGTTGGTGTGGCAGTGACTTGTTACTGCCAGCAGATAGCAGTATTGACCTGTTACAGAATAACAGGAATGGTTTTAGGAACTCCTATCCATGATGGCTTGGTGGTTATCTAAGTCAGGGAAACAAAGTCCTTTGAATCTCAAGATTGCATTGTGAACCTTATGTGTTGCAAAACTTGTTCATTATTTTCTGTATATAGAAACTTTTTATGGTTAAGCAAGCATTAATTGTAGAAGGTGATGAAATTGAGCAGTAAGGGAGATGGTTTGGGGCTCTATTGCAAAAGTACTGATGGATGGTACAGCAAAGGAAATATGTCAAGTGTTCTAAGGCTTTTTATTATTGCATCAATAAGATGCAAGTCAGGAGTGTGATGGAATACTCTCCTAAGTTATTTTCTATGTTTGTTTTGACCTATAAAGTGTTTCTTTTTAATGTAACATGGCTATATATTACAAGATGTGAACAAACAAATGATTCACACTGCTCCCTCCCATCTTGATCATATTTCACAGCGTTCATTGTTCTGTCCTGTCAGACTAAGTACTATTTCATATATTGCATCAAAAGATTTTAAAGGAAATTACTCAAGAAGGACAACTGAACATGTAATGATGTCATTTAGATATTTTTATTCCATAAGCAGTGACTTTTTCAAGGGATATGGTCCCCTGAGTGCTGGTATTTCTCTGTTATCTCACCCAAGTGCCATTTTAAAGTCCTTTAATGTTGGTTTTCAGTTTTTGTTGATCACAATTATAGAATGGTTGCAACTATAACCATTCAGCCCATGTCCTTTTTGCAAGATCGGTTTAGTTAGTCCCGTTCTGCAGCCCTTTCCCTGTGGCCCTGCATTTCTTTGCCCTTCAAGTGTTTGTGCAATTCCCTTTTGAAAGCCACCATTGAATCTGCTGCCACCACCCTTTCAGGCAGTGCATTCCAGATTGTAAGCACTTGCTGTGTGTGTAAAAAAAAAGGTATTTCCTCATGTTGCCTTTAATTCTTATGCCAATCGCTTCAACCAACAAATAAAAAAGTCAGGAGTGGGGAAGAGGGAAATTGAGCTCAAATCTGGAGAAGTTTGGAGAAAATTGGCAAAAATCAGTTTTTGTTTTGAATATTATTACGCCTTATGAAAACACACAAGAGACTAACAAGGCCGAAATGCGAACTGGATCATTTAACTAGCCACCAAACGCATAGGAAATGAAGGCGGAGTTTTAATCAATTTTTTGATCCCCTACCATCGTGGGGCTTGCGTTTAAATCACACAACAGAACTGACGCTAATTTACCTCAGGAAACGACGTAAACCTAAGCGTTCGTATTTATCCAGCCATCGAAACACGTGGAGTTGGATTTCATGAACCAACCCACCTCCAATCTCACTAATGTGTGAGAGTGCAATCCAGCAAAAGATTTTATTCCATGTTTATTGAGGAGCAAACTCCTAGCAGTTCTGCGGATCAGTGGTTGTGGAGGCAGCAACACGATGTGCTGACTTGGGTTATCCGCTTTTTTTAAGCTCTTTCCTGCTTTTGAAATTTCTGGTATTTTTCAGCTTGAGATTGGGAAGGTTAACTCTTTGATTTTTGTTCTTGTTGTTAGCAACCTGTGAGCAATATCTGAGGGCAGTAAGGGGTTGTTGGTGTAGGATCAGGGGCATGTGCGGCTGATCGGGTAAGGACAACAGACTTCCTTCTCCAGCCAACGTTAGTGAAACATGTTGGGTTTTTAACAACAATCTGACAGCTTCTTTTACGGACAAATCGGCTTTTTATTTTCTGACTTTTTTTAAACTGAACTCAAATTCGCAAACTGCCATGGTGGGTTATTTAAACTCTCTAAATATGAGCTTTTCAGGCCTCTGGTTTGCCAGTCCAGCATTATATCCGCTACAGTGTCCTTGGAGGTATAGTAACAACTTAAATTGTTTCCCGTCCAAAATTTGGCTCTTGAAAGTCAAGTCCATTTTTTGGTGTACATCAGGGCAGTGCTACTATTGGGTATGTTCCTCACATCATCTTGGGATCCATTGGGAGCAGGACTAATTCTGGTGGAGAGAAGCAGCAGCGATTGTTTTGTACTGAATCACCAAACCAGAAAAATCCAGGAGTTCATCATTGGAAATCAGTTTTGAAAAAAAAAAACAATTTTAAAGGTTTCAAGCCTCTCTATGGGTGATTTTAATGGAGGCAACAGGGGTCTCTCCCACTGGCTGGAGAGCCAACTAGTATACCCCGATTGCCTCTTTTAGGGAAGGCCAGCCGAGCTAAGTGCCACTCAGGCACTTAACTGGACAGCGGTGGGCCTCCTCCAGAATCGAGCACCCTGGGACTGGAAGTGCCGCCTACCAAGAGCTGCTGGCCAATCAGAGGTCGGCAGCTCGATTAAATGGCGGCACCACAGAAGAGGCAATGGCTGTTGTCGGTACAACGCGCACCCAAAGCCTAGTTTCATCACTGGATCCTAGACCAGGCATGAGTGATGGCGAGTTGGGGGAGCCATGGGGTAGGGATCGCATGGGGAGGGGTTCAGCAGCAAAGGCAGGGGATGGCTCTCAGTGCCCTCGCGCGCCCCCCCCCCCCCCTTTTTCGATGCTGGGTCCCTCGATCAGACACTGTTTGCCTTTGTCATGCTCCCTGCTTGTTAACACCTGCGGGAGGGGGAGGGATGAGGCCCTTAAGTGGGCATTAATTGTCCAGTTAAGGGCCTCACTAGGCAGTGGGGCAGGAAGGCTTTCCCTGGTCCTTCCCGCCACAGTGTTAATCGGGCTGGAGGCAGGAAGGCAGCAGGGTCCCCATCCACCACCACCTCACCTGATTAAATGCCCTGCCACTACCAAACCCACCTGGGCAGGGCAATAAATTCCGCCCTGTGTCTCAGTTTGGATGGTGAAGGTTGATAGACAAATTGAATGGTATTGGGAAGCATCAACGTTGAGCCCTGCCTTGTCCTCACTCAACACCCACATGTCTCCCTGGGGGAGGAAACAGATCTGGAGCTGATTGATTGTTTTTTCCTTCCTCTCCGCAACAGACAGCATGTCTGGCAGGAGATGGGGAAAAAAAACTATATTAGTTTCTAAACTATAACATTACATTCTGTATGTTGCTAATGCTAACTTATTAGAACAATATATGTATTAAAACTAGCTCCAAACAGCTGACACAATAAAGGCTGTGACAGCACCTTCAGCGTGAAGGCTACAAAGGTAAGAGAAGCACGGCTCCCCCCATTCCCTGCCAATATTTCAACCCAAGACTGAGAATTAGCTGCTTTCAGCCAGGGTAACAACACTGTTGTAAAGTTGACTCGGTGTCCCTGGGTTAGGAAATTGAATAGCAGCAAGAGTTCACTCTTCTGAATGATATCGTGTGAATGTTGTGGCTCAAATGAGGATCTAGCTTAGCTGCAATGGATTATAGAAGATTGAGGAGTGTTTAAAATGTTGAAAGGATTCCATGAAGTATTTACAGTGGAATTATTCCCTCTGATGGGGGATTCGAAAATGAGGAGACATAACCTTAAAATCAGAACTTTGTTTAAAAAAAAGACTTCCTGATTTCTCCTTTTAAAAGACAGTAGAAATCTGAAACCCTTTCCTCCAAAAAGCTGGGGAGCAATTGGATCTTTCAGGGCTGAGATAGATTTTTGTTGGTGAAGGAATTTGTCAAGGAACTTGGCACCAAGATGGGTAAATGAAGTTGAGATGCCGCTCAGCCAAGATCAAATTGACTGGTGGAGTAGGTTTGAGGGGCTGAATGGCTTCCACCATATATATAATACAATCTAATAACTTGCCACCATTCACTGCTGAGGCCCTTAAAAACAGGCACCAGGAAGTGACTGGAGCCCAAGCTCAGTAATGACCCAACCTCTGGAGAAGCAAGAAGAGCAAATTGGCAAGAAAACAAATGAGAAGCTAGGATCATAATTGATTTTCTGCTAGTGAAAGTTTTAGATTAAGTATTGTGTGGAATTTTGCTGCAGTATGCAAAATATAGCAGGTAGGATACTGACGGCATGCAGGCCCTTAACACATCCACATCTGTTGTTTTGAGAGCTTTTTATTCATTGTTACTGCACTCGCAGGACTTCTCACTGTGAGGCCCACTGACATGTTAGACATGATGCATTACACTTCAGCAGACCTCAGAACTCTCAACTGCATTTGCACAGCTGCACTGGACAGATGGTATTGCAGTGAGTCACTGCACCATACTGGCGCCCGCTTCATTGTTGCCTGAAGTAAAGCACCATATATACGAAAGGCAAAGGACTTTGTAAGACAGCCCCTGTGCTTAAATAATACACAATGGAAAGGAAACCCCATTGGCGCACAATGGAAAGGAAACCCCATTGGCGCTATGACTCAAATAAGGAGGTAAGTTCTTTTCTTCTCCCCATCTTTCTTGCAGCCATAAATGCTTGCTGGAGCAGTTACATGATGCAGTTGCTCTCCTTACCCTTGTCCAAGTAGTTGTTTTCTTGTAAACTCAATGTTTGGCAATAGGAGGGCACCACTAGTCGAATAATCCACAAATATGCTTTCGGGAATCACTGGATAATGATCAGGAGTGGGAATTATGACTGACTTTTCCCTTTCCTAGCCCCATGGCTGAGGGGCCAATTGTGGTGCCTTGGGTCCTTGCTGTTTGTGTAGCTCTGTATCATATCAGCTGTTCATTTACCCTGAGTTATGAGGATTGCTGCATTAAAGCTCTTTTCAAAGCAGCCAAAATTAATTTTTTAAAACTTCAAGGAGTGGTAGTAAAATTCGAAGAAGCCACCCTTTTTAAATTGGTTTCGCAGTGAAATCCTGTCTTCAGAACAATACTGAAGTACGAATTACTAGCACAGAATTAAGTGACACTCAGTACTGCATTCAGCATGACAATCTATTAGAAATAAAAACATTGTGTTAACCCATTTTTCTTTATGAGCAATAATATACACCCCTCTCTCAAGACTTTTGAAGAAAAAAAGATTATCTTTGTACCCTGCTCAATTATCCCTTAAAGAAACCTTCAGCTTAATTACCTCCCCCCTCTTCCTCTCACCTCACGCAGATAGACGATCCTGAAATATATGAAATTTGTTGTATCAGTATGTTACACTGCTTAAAGCTCTTCACGATAACTGAAGATGTTCATTTCTAGTTACAACAGAGATGTAATTAGAATAAATATAGTGGGTGGGGTTGTTAGTAAAACATTGAAACACTTGACTGACTTACTCTGTAGGATGTGGGGAATGGTTCTTAAGTATTGGGTAAATGTTGTTTTCACCATTTGCCCTCATAGAAGTGACTAATCTCACTGAGAGTTCTTCACAGTGTTTTGTTTTGCCAAGTTCCAAAAATAATACAACTATTCAATAAAAGATTGTTCCTGATAAACAAAGCACTGAGGGGCCTAAATTCAACACTGTTGCACTCAGTTTACAAGAGTAACATGAGCTCAATGATGACAAATTTAGCATTGGAGACACTGGGCCACTGCTAGAATTAACAGAGCCTTTTTTTTTAGGGGGGCATGGCGGCCACCTAATATCAGCACAGTCCACCTTTCAACACTGAAATGAAGCTCATCCTGGTGGTGGGAGGTGGAGGTGTAGAGGGATTGGACGTCCATGGTGAAGAGGAGGCAGTTAAGGCCAGGAAACTGGAAATTGCTGATATGACATAGGGCATCAGAGGCCTGAACAATCCCCATCCACCACCACTCTCCTCCATCTGGCTGAACTTGTTCTCTCACTGAACAATTTCTCCTTAAACTCCTCTCACTTCCTCCAAATAAAAGGTGTGGCCATGGGTACCCGCATGGGCCCCAGCTATGCCTGTCTCTATGGAGTATGTGGAACATTCCTTGTTCCAAACCTACTCAGGCCCCCTCCCTTTTATCGGTACATAAATGACTGTTTCAGTGCCGCTTCATGCTCTAGCCTGGACTTGGAAAAATTTATCAATTTTGCTTCCAATTTCCACGCCTCTATCACCTTCACATGGTCCATCTCTGACACTTCCCTTCCCTTCCTTGACTTCTCTATCTCCAATTCTGGTGATAGACTGTCCACCAATATTCATTACAAGCCTAACAACTTCCACAGCTACCTCAACTACAGCTCCTCACACCCTGCTTCTTGTAAGAGCTCCATCCCAATCTCTCAGTTCCTTCACCTCTTTCGCATCTGTTCCGATGACGCCATTTTCCAAAACGGCATTTCTGACATGTCTTCCTTCTTCCTTAACCGAGGTTTCCCCCCCACGGTGGTTGACAGGGCACTCAACTGTGTCCGACCCATATCCCGCACCTCTGCTCTCACACCTTACCCCCTCACAGAACCATGATAGAGACCCTTTGTCCTCACTTTTCACCCCACCAGCCTCTGATTCAAAGGATCATCTTCCACCATTTCCATTAACTCCAGCATGATGCCACCACCAAACACATCTTCCCCTCATCACCCCACCCCCAACCACCCCCCCACCTCCACCCTGTCAGCATTCTGTAGGGACCTTTCCCTCCGGGACACCCTGATCCACTCCTCCATCACTCCCAACACCTCATCCCCTTCCCACGGCACCTTCCCATGCAATCGCAGAAGATGCAACATCTGCTCCCTCCTCATTGTCCAAAGGCCCAAACACTCCTTTCAGGTGAAGCAGCACTTCACTTGCACTTTCTTCAATTTGGTCAACTGCATACGTTGCTCCCAATGCAGTTTCCTCTACATTGGAGAGACCAAATGCAGACTGGGTGACCGCTTTGCAAAACACCTTCGGTCTGTCTGTAAGCATGACCCAGACCTCCCTGTCGCTTGCCATTTCAACACTCCACCCTGCTCTCATGCCCACAAGTCCATCCTTGGCTTGCTGCAATGTTCCAGTGAAGCTCAATGCAAACTGGAGAAACAGCACCTCATCTTCCGACTAGGCACTTTACAGCCTTCCAGACTTAACATTGAGTTCAACAACTTCAGACCATGAACTCTCTCCTCCATCTTCACCCCTTTTTTAATCCCTTTTTTAAAATTTATTTTTTATGCTTCATTTACTTATTTTTATTAATTTATTCATTGTTTTATCCCCCCTTTCTTTATCCCTCTTCCTATCCTTTCTCCCCAGCCATCATCCCCTCCCCCCACCCCACCCCCAAAAGGGCCACTTGATACTTGTTCCATGTTGTTCTTTCACAGAATGCTGACCCTAGTTCTGCTATTAACACTTCCTGCTTTCTTACCTTTATGCCCTATCAGCACCTTCGTCAGCCATTATCACTACCATTAACAATCCCTTTGTTTTTTTGTTCATGACATCTTTATCAATCTCTCCTTAGCCCCTACCTATCATTTACCTTCTATCCTGCTTTACCTGCTCCACTCCCCCTTAAAAAGTATAAATTCCATCACTTTCTACTTCTCTTTAGCTCTGAAGAAGTGTCAAACGGACTCGAAAAGTTAACTTTGTTTCTCTCTCCACAGATGTTGTCAGACCTGCTGAGTTTTTCCAGCATTTTCTGTTTTTATTTCACTAATGTCCTTCCTTCCTTTAGGGAAGGAAATCTTCTGTCCTTACCTGGTCTGGCCTACATGTGACTCCAGACCCACAGCAATGTGGTTGACTCTTAAATGCCCTCTGAACAGGGGCCATTAGAGATGGGCAATAAATGAACAACTATTTTTTAAAATTCAGGATTTTGATACAGTGACTCTAAAGGAATACCCCTATATTTGTCCAAGTGAAGATGTCGTGTAACTTGAAGATGATGGTGTTGTTGTTGCTGCGTAGTATCGCACCATATGGTGTATTTACCAGTTAAGAGCAGCTTTAAATCTTCCTTGCATTTGTTGTGGTGGTAACAGTCTTAGACTGACTCATAGATAAAAACAAAACAAAACCAAAACACTGCAGATGCTGGAAATCTGAATTCAAAACAGAAAATGCTGGAAATACTCAGCAGGTCTGGCAGCATCTATGGAGAGAGAAGCTGAATTAACATTTCAGGTCAGTGACCTTCCATCAGAATTTCGTAAAATTGAATAGAGTCTTTTCTAGGTATTCCTTTAAAATGTTAAATATAAACATTTGGGGTTTCCTAATGGTTCAGTGCCCATTGTAGAATTATAGATGGTTCCAGTTTCAAACTGCAGCTCTGTGCTGAGATAACTAACCTCAGCCAACAGTGCAGTGCCACATATTTTTCACTGACACGTCTTATATTAGCAATGGTGGGTGCTACAACACAGACCTGGGCTGGAGACAGGAGGCAGGAAAAGAATCACCCAGACTGGAGTAAACAAAAATACATCTTCCACCCCTCCCCCTCTCACATAACACACTGTAATAAATTGCCTTTATGTGGAGCTGATGGGAAGACACAGTTGGATCTCTAGTAATTCCACCACACAGTGACTTTCTTTTGGAATCCTGTTGGCAGCTGCAGACAGAGGAGCATCACCATTGTCATGCTGATACCTGTCTCTGTGACAGATGAGACTAACAGCAGGGCAGGCATCTGCTGAGGTGTGGGTCACCCCTTGCAGATTAGGCAGGTCATTGTATATGTTAAACAAATAAAAAAAAGTACAGCTGCTGAATTCCTTTATGGACTGCTGTATAGACATGGACTGCAAAATAGATATTAAAGTCTCCTCATACCACCCCATTCTGCAGACGGTTCTCATTACACTATTAACCTACATGGAATCAGCTCCTTAATCTAGTTCCCATTTATCCGAATAGTCAATAAGTGCTGATAGCAATAATGGAGCTTATTATAGATATCTGGACTGTTCAGTGCGTCCATCAACACTTACAGAAAGGCTGCTGCGAGAGAGGAATAGCACTGTGAGGAACAGGCAACTTCAAAGGGTAAAAGACTGCAAAAAGAAGACACTGCATGGGGAGAGAAGAAAGGGGAAAAGCTGTAGAGAGAGAGAAAGAAAAGAGAAAAGCTGCACAGGGAGAAAGACAAAAAGATGGATTACTGCAAAGAAACAGAAATGGTGTTTATGCAGGGACAGAAAGAGGGATAGAGATATAAAAGGCACATCAATTGTTTTGTGTTGTTTTTACAAAGTAAATTGCACCATCAGCACCCAACCATGAGTCATTTTCAAGATTCCTTTGTATGCTTATATTTGCTTAATGTCTGGAATACATTTTAATCAGCCCCAGAAATAGACTTGAGTCAGTGAAGTATCTAATTAGCTTCAATCTGAGGGCAGCCATCGCAGGTCTCCGGCTAAATCTCAATAATGAAACAATCTCATTTAAAAGGCAACACGTTTATTTAAAAAGTAAAATTTGTAATGATAGGTTTCCAGCATCAACCATTGAATCTGTGTTGTTTCCAATTCATGGGATTGATGTTGATGCAGGAAAAGCCAATTTCAAATTTATTTTTTTTCCAATGTAACCTAGTAACTGGGGTTTAACTCACTGGTAAAAACAAAACAAAAGAAAAATACTGGATGTGCTAGAAAACTGAAATAAAAACAAAAAATGCTGGAAATACGCAGCAGATTTGGCAACATCAATGGAGAGAGAAACTGAGTTGACGTTTCACATTGATGCTCTTTCATCAGAATTTCATAGAAATTAATTAAGCCTTTTCTAGGTATCCCTTTAAAATGTTAAATAACATTTTGGGGGTTCCTTAATGATTCAGTGCCCATTGCAGAATTGACCGACAACAGGAAGGTTCTAAGTTCGAACTGCAGCTCTGTGCAGACATAACTAACCTCAGCCAACAGTGCAGCGACACATATTTTCACTGACATGTTTTTTATTAACAATGGCGGCTGCCACAACATGCCCCTGGGCTGGAGGCAGGCAAGAATCACTCAACCTTCCCACTCCTGATTGTTTTCTGATGGCTTCTGCTGCAAAGTCCACATGGGAATATTAAGTGTGGCTCTGAAATGATGCATTCGTAACCTGCCAGTAGTCACTGGGAGTAACTTTGACTCTGGATGATAGTGCGAAGTGGACAATGTTGGCTGATCCCCGCAAAACAAGACTCCTGCTTTTCATTTCCATTGAAGTCAGTGAAATGGGGGAAAAGGTGTTTAACAAGCGGTTGAGCTAAAATCACCCATTTTAACAACTGGCCAAAAACAAAATGACCCCTGTTGCTTTGGCCACAAGTCAAAATTAACCATTTAGATAAAATACCAGAGGGCATTAATGCACACAGAATCATGCCCCGGAATCCTCAGGGGAGGAGAAATGACAGAAAATTGAAGAGCGAAAACATTGCTAATGTTTGGACTACCCTCTAGTTTTGCTCTACCTCATCTTCCAATTTATGGGACAGACTTTATGACAGACTGTTGCCTGGAAGCAAACCCTGACAGGCAACCTGAGTTAGCAACATTGCCCTTTAAACACAAACCTCCCTTTAATGGTTTTACCGCAAACTAGCACCCCCGGAAGAACTGACAGATGTAGTGACTGCACCTGTCACAACAATTTATCTTGTGATAATCTACCTAGCTTCATCCCATAAGCCACAGTTAACACATTTTTTGATATTCGATTTCATTTACTTAAAGTGCTCTTTTTCTTGCCCTCTGTCATCTTTCAGTGCTGTGTTCCATCATTTGCTGTGGATAGTCAGGTTTTAGCCAGGCCAACCTAACTCTCAGGCTTCTCTCAGTTGTCACTTTGTGGTTATAGCAAGCAAATAAAATCAATCAGGTCAGGGAGATCACTCTCTCTCTCTCTCTCTGATTTTCCTCATTTCTCATGAAAGCAGCTAGCCATAATTCAGCCTCCTGCTTCCCCAGTGACTTGGCCAACACTGGGAGCTCATCATATGGGCAATGATACACAAATCATTGTACTGGGAACAGGTATGGCAGGGGTAAAAGGCGATTCAGACCTGACTCCATTGTCACTTTATAAGCAGTGTACCTTCAAATCAATCCCACTGTGAAATGGATCCTTTGTGATTGGTTTCTGCTTACAACAGCTCAGTTGGCACATGTGAAAAGAGTCACTAGAAAACTACAGCTGTAGCGGGGGAAATACGGGTGACAAAGTGGTAATGTAATTGGACTAGTAATCCAGAGGCCCAGGCTAATGCTGTGGGGGACATGAGTTCGAATCTACTACCGCAGCTGCTGAAATTTAAATTCAATGAATAAATCTGGAATTAAAAGCTAGTCTAAGTCATATTGGCTATGAAACCATTGACAATTGTCATAAAAATCCATCTGGTTTATTAATGCCCTTTAGGGAAGAAAATCTGCTGTCCTTACCTGGTCTGGCCTAAATGCGACTCCAGACGCACAGCAATGTGGTTGACTCTCAAATGCCTCCTTGAAATGGCCTGGCAAGCCACTCAGTTGTATCAAAATGGTACAAAGGCTAAGAGGAATGAAACCAGACAGGTCATCTGGCATTGACCTAGGCGCCGGAAACAACAACAGTGAACCCAGCCCTGTCATCCTGCAAAGTCCTCCTTGCTAACATCTAGGGGCTTGTACCAAAATTGGTAGAGCTTTCCCATAGACTAGTCAAGTCTGACGTAGCCATACTTATTGAATCATATGTTACAGACAATGTCCCTGACACAATCATCACTGTCCCTGGGTATGCCCTGTCTCACCAATGGGGCACATCCACCAGAGGTAGCAGCACAGCCGGGAGAGAGTAGCCCTGGGTGTCCTCAACATTGACTCTGGACATCATGAGGTCTCATGGCATCATCCTCATATATGAGCAAGGAATCCTCCTGCTGGTTATCACCTACCACCAGGATTTTCCTCTTCCTAGGCCAAGGATACTGAGGCCAGTTGTAGCACTCAACTAACACCTAGGTGATGATTAATTAACTCAGCATCAATTAGGATTCTACCCAGAAACTTCCTGTCCTGTATGGCTCAGTTCCATAAAAAGACTTTACTAAATGAACCACTAGGACAGTGTAATTGCAGTCTGAAGGTGAAGGGAATTTGGCATCATTTTTGTACAAGATGTGAGTTTTGATTAAAAATAGATGGTCTTAGTAAAAGCTGGGCTGAAATCAGTGTGAAATTAGATGGAAATAGAAACTCTTGTATTGAATCACACAGTATGGGGACACATATGGGCCCAAATTGCATTCATTACAAACCGATCATTCCTGATGCCAATGAACCTGTGTAATTCAACTGTACAAAGCCTAACTCAGAGAATAAAATCGTTCTTTCCATTTTGTTAATTAAAATGATTAAGTGTTATAAATAACAAATACTAGATGTCAATGTGCACAGAATACATTGTGGAACTTCCAAAACTAATGTGTGCGCTATGATCCAGTAAATCCATCTTATGATACTGCGACAAGCACATTAGGAAGATCCTAAGTTCAGCCCTAGGTCTGTGCTGAGGTGTTCTGCTATCAGCCTCAGTGCTGAGATGTTACGAAGAGGAAAGAACCAGCCAGGGTTCCTGCTTCTGATTATCATCAAGTGAATGCTGGAAAATGTGCATGTGTGATCAAACTGTGATAATCAACCATTACCACCGCCCCCTGCCCCCCATCCTCCAAACTCCAGCCCAACTTGCTTGTCAATTCAGTCTAGGGTCATACATGAAGAATGACCACTTGGGGGAGGGGTAGTCCTGGGGTGGGAGTGGGAGAGCATGCAGCTTCTGGAGAAACCCAACATGGCCAAAATTCAAAAAAGAGAAATGACTTGTCTTTCTCATCAAATCATTATTCAACATTGGATAGCCATTTAGAACAGAGACCAAGTTTTAATTATATTAAAGTTCATTCCAAATTTAAGAATGTGATTTTTTTTCTGCTCCGTTGGTTTAATTTCTTTTAAGGGTTTGTTCACATTTCTCTTGTAGGTTTGATTTTCTCCTGACGTTCATTACCAGCTTTGAGTGTTTGGCATCAATAATTGGATTTACGTTTAAGTTTCTGTTAATGTTATTTTCCAATAGTTATCAAAAATATTTAGTCCAAAATAATCCTTAATAATGAGTCTCCAGTGATCCCAAAGGTTCTGTTGGTGGGTGCACTAAGCTAAACAGGTTTGGTATATCTCAGATTGAATCCCTATTCTGTATTGAGATGTTGGATTTTTTTGTAGTTTGAAAAAACGTGCAAGGGGTTTAATCCCACCAAGGTGCAGAACATAAATATGAACATGAGTAGGTCAAATTTCCCCTTGAGCTACTACCACTATTCAATAAGATCGTGGCTGAATCTTCTGCATCAGTTCCACTTTTGTTCCCCATCTCTGTATTGCTTTATTCCCTTAGTGCCCACAAATCGGTCAGTCTCAGTCTTGAATGTTATCACTGGGCGCCATGGTTCCCGTACCCCAGCTAAAAAGTCAGAGAGGAGCCTGAGAGAGCAGTATTGGCCGTCATTCCTGCTGGTACATTAAAAGCTGCCAGCCTCTGATTTGCTGGTCTGTTATTATTGCTGTGGGTCTTAAATGTGGTAGTCATGGGGCAGGACTTACAGGTACTAGTGGAGTCAAAGCTGTTGGTAAACTCTACCTTTAATTGAACATTATACTGACTATGTGCAATACATACTCAAAATGAGGTTCTACATAGTTCTATCTCTCTCCAAGCTCTGTTGTCATGTTTTTGTTTTATTCATGCATGAGATGTGGACATCGCTGGCTAGGCCAGCATTTATTGCCCACTCCTAATTGCCCATGAGAAGGTGGTGGTGAGCAGCCTTCTTGAACCGCTGCAGACTATGTGGTGTAGGTACACCAGTAGTGTATTAAGCGGGAGAGTTCCAGGATTTTGACCCAGCAACAGTGAAGGAACGGCGATATACTTTCAAGTCAGGATGGTGAGTGGCTTGGAGGGGAACTTGCCGGTGGTGGTCTTTATAGATGGTACTGGCTGTGGGTTTGGAAGGTGCTAGGAAGCTTGGTGAGTTCCTGCAGTGCATTTTGTGCATGGTACACACTGCCGCCAATGTGCGTTGATGGTGGAGGGAGTGAATGTTGAAGGTGGTGGATGAGGTGCCAATCAAGTGGGCTGCTTTGACCTTGGTGGTGTCGAGCTTCTTGAGTATTGTTGGAGCTGCACTTATCCAGGCAAGTGGAGAGTATTCCATCACACTCCTGACTTGTGCCTTGTAGATGGTGGGCAGGCTTTGGGGAGTCAGGAGGTGAGTTACTTACTGCAGGATTCCTAGCCTCTGACTTGCTCTTGTAGCCACAGTATTTATATGGTTAGTCCAGTTCAGTTTCTGGTTAATGGTAACCCCCAGGATGTTGATAGTGGGGGATTCAGTGATGTGATCTTATGTCACTGATGATGTAGGCTATATAATTATGTATTTAACATTAACCCTTTATAGTACATCTGGGAGCTGACAGGGGACTTTGTGTCTCTGTGGGGTGGAAATCCTCCCCTGCAGCCTATTAACAGCCAATTGGATGTTAAACGACTGAGGGGCAGTTGTTTGGGGGTTCGGTGAGGTGATCTAGGGGCTGGGGTTTGAAAGGCTATGGAGGGAGGGCAACTTGGGTGTGAAGAGCAGGGGTTGCCTTGGGGGGGGCCCTCTGGTAAGGAGGGACCTGCCTCCCTTTGCCCATCAGGGAAACCTGCAGACTGGTCGCTTGACATAGGCCTCTCCTGCTGCTGGTTAAATGCAGGCAGCATTGGGATGATGGGATGCAGTGTTTTAAGTCAGCATTAAATTGCCTACTTAAGGGCTTTAGTAGGCCCATGGGTGAGCTGCTGCCTGACATCACCCCTGCCATTGGTATAATTGCAGTGGGGGCAGGGGCAGATGGGTAGATTGCAGGCAGGCTGCCCACTGGATTTGATGTGCACCCCCGCCTTCAAATCCACCAGCGGTGGAGCAGTAAATCCAGCCCTTTGAACCCAAGCTCTTGATTCTCCAGCCAGGGGAATAGCAACTCAGCACCTCAAAAAAGACATTGGTTCAAAGTCCAGAAAGGCTGCTAGTTATCGCTTCACAATCTGTGTGATTCTAAGGACACTAGAATGGTTTGCTGAAGGTGTAAGTGGCTGGAGCCATAACATTCAATCATCAACAACCAAGATTGGGCAACCATTCAAATCTTAAGAAGAGAAATTCTGTGAATGGTTCTTGTTCTAATGTTTGTCTTTTGCCTTCTGCATCGGTATAACTTTGAGCTGTTGAGATTGTATTTTCTGGGAGATTTTTGCTGGGAGAGTCATTGCGGGGTTTCTAGCCACCAGCCAGAGAAGACCTCCATGTCACCAGCTTTGTGTTGACTAATGGAATGAAGTTTTGAAGTTGTGATATGTTCTCTAACACAAAAAGTGAATTTATGTTTTAAAGTCAATATTTAAACGAATATGAGTGGTGTGATTACTATATATCCAGCTGAGTAGGGAGATTAATGTTTCACTGTTTTATATACTTTACTGTTCACTCATTGCTCTCATGTGACTAGAACCACTTGTGGTTGAGAGCTTGAGTCTCAGTTTGGTAAGCTAAGAGTATAGGCAGAGAGGGTAATCACTTTGTGACACTTGATGTATTCCAGTAACCAAAGTATAGAGAAAGGCCTCACTGTTGTGGCTTTTCCTATCATTTACTTAGATATTGGGTAAGTTAAGATAACTGGTGGCTGATTTTGACTTGGAGCAAATATCTAGTGCTTAAAAACCCCAAAATATGCTGTGTTATATTGATCTCTGCATGTCTAAGCTGGAGTGGGTTGGGGCAGGGCAGAAAAAATCAACTAAGAATTCCACTATTCACATTATCCAGTTACCTCTATTGGGAAAGATGTATATGTCCCTGTTGGCTGAGGGCAGTATCAAGCTTGAGCTCAGTCATGATGGCCCTCCATCCCCTCTTGACTAGCCTACCATCACTGTCTAAGTTTACAATTCAGACAAGGTTGTTTGGTGAGGTACTTAAAGGTGGCTTGTACCCTTAGAGCCATAATCTCAGCATTAGTCATCAACTTCATGAAAAGGATGGGGCAGAATTCATAATCAGTGTTTGTATTCATAGGTTTTGAGATTTGTACAACATGTGAATATATGACACCGGATCCTGCTTCAGCACATTCTCACCAGCTCTCGGGGGAGCTGACTGTTTATTTGATTTAACTCAGTCAGCAATGATGCCAGTATCGAAGTATTTTTAAGTATTGTGTTTTTGGTTTAGAAGCACATTGAAACCATATGTGGCACATTCCAGCTCTCCCACTCCTCATCAGAACGCTGTCAGTCAGGTCTTGAAACTTGACTGTTATGTATTTTGGATAATGTCTCATAATTCGTACACTGTCTGGTTAATAATCAGTTCTGAAAGGACTGGAAGGCTATAAATATATAATGTATGACTTCCATGGAGTGCCTGACCTGTGGCTATCTTAAGGGTCTGTCACAGATTAATTTAATTTAATTTTTTTTAAAATCAAAGACTTCAATGAAAACCCCCCCTGTTTCCGCCATTCTGCATAAGGTCGCTCCAACTGCCACCAAAATTGCCCATCTTGGTGAGAGTGGTAGTGTGGAAAATGACAATGTCACACTGGTGTGTAGGGGGGGAAAGGAGGTGTGAATGACTGGAGGTTGCGGGTTAAAGCATTGTTGGAGCAGTATGAGGGAAGTTTCGCTCTGCAGCTGACCTGTGCTGTATGTGACCTGGCAGCGCTCGGTGCTGACGCTCAATTTCCCAGAGTGGAAGCTCTATTCCTCAGCACTGACATCCGTCACTTTGATTAACACAAACAGATACATTTAAAAGAGTTCTGCAGACAGCCAGTAAAGTGAAGCTCCCCCATTTCTCAAACACTGTCAACAGATTAAAGATTAGTAAACTCTGAGTGAACATAGCCTTTGAATTCCATAACCAGAGCGTACAGCCTGCAGTGTGTTTGATGCTCTGCCAGATAACTCCAAGAAAGAAAGATATATTAAGGGCTGTTCCACACAACTTCCATGGGCAGTTTATGTTGGAAGGTTACTAAAGACAGTAACATTGATCAAAAGTGAGAATAGATATAATTAAAGGGGAAGTATATTCTGTTGAATTGCCACATGATCTTAATCATTGTTCGGAGATAACTGTGCTCTTTCCACTATCAGTCCCTATTAGTGAGCCTTTTTATTATTTCTCCTCTCCTGAAGGTTGTGCCTCATGCTGGCGTATGGATTCCACAGGTACTCTCCGGTCCCTTCACACCCTGTTCCAATTGGCCATACTAAATCTGTCAGGTTAAACGAGAATTGTCCCCAGATTATTCAGCGCTCTGAGATCAGGTGGCACAGCGCAGACCAGGGATCAAACTGAAGGGAGACCTTTGCATCGAATATGTTTCAGATCACACTAGGTGTTGCAGCTAACCCACTGGGGCATTGCAAGAGCTTTAATCACTTTTAAAAGAATATATTATTTGCACATCAAAACTGTGAGTCATAATTTTTTCCTCATATTTCAGTGCTTGTAATGTTCCTTTTTTCAACCTTTAATTCACATGGACATTAAAAAAATTATTTCATTTCATTTGCACCATTGAATTCCAGAAATTACACACAATAACTTGTTTTACCTTACACAAATCTATTAATACATTCATCAACATCGAGGATTATACTCTACAACAAACAGGGCTTTGTTTTTTTTATGCAAGGACATAGAATTCATATATATACATCTCTCTGTATTTACACTGTGTCATAATTGTAAAGCAGAAGAAGAGAACACTGAAGGGTTTTGAGGTCCCACTTAGAATGAGCCAAAAGCCTAGAATACCACATCATTAGGACTCTGACTGCATGTGGGGTACACTCCTGTCCTGGGAATTGCAGGACTGTTGCTGAAGGTCTGTTATTTAGCATTATAATTTAGTTAAATGTTGTCTTGTTGCATTTTCAGCCACATGGTATTATGCCACTCCACTTGATAAGTGCCCAAGTGAAGGAATGTTCTATTTTTGTTTTGGTTTATGTGAATTATGAAATGTTGTAGTCTCAACAGCAGCTGCTTCAGAAAGTGAATTGGACTGTCCACTCCAAAAGTCCAGCCCTGGGAATACAGTAAATGTTACTGCAATGGAGACTAGTACTCAGGGTCTACACACAGCTCATAAACTTTGGCTTTAAGATATACTGCATGTTTCCTTGTGTTAATGTATTCAAGCACACCTATAATAGAATATTTTGAAACCAAATTCTGCACTTTTTTTAAATACAGAAATTGACTACAGAAACATGAGTCCAAACTAAACATTTTGTGAAGCAATTTCACTGTTCTTCATCTATAGTTTGATGTGCAGGAGTGTTGCAGAGACTGAAGGAAAGGTTAGTTTCCTGGTAGAAAACTAATCAAAGTACAATTACTTCCCCTTCCCTAGTTTACTCTTCTGTGCTAGGGTACAGTCCACATGCTCCGCTCACTTTGTGACACTTCATCCCAATAAGCCCAGATAGAGAGGGTCAGCCAGCCATTGGAGAGCATCCCATCTCCATCCAATCCTAGTCTCACCTCATCAATGGATAGTGATTGGGAACAGAACATTTGACGGCTTCCTAAATCAATACTCCGGTATTGCTCAGTAAGCCAATTATCTTGGATATATGTCCTGTGCCCTGGGTTGCCCTCAGGAATGGTATTCCCCATCAGTATTCCCTGTCTCCAAAGAAGAATCCTCTCTCACACTATCCACCTCAGCTGCATTGGCATCTGCTCATTGTGTTATTGGTGCCACTTCTTGGTCACGCAGCCTCAAGGCATGTTGATCAATGTTGAATCACCCCTCCCGTCAATACAGTAGTGAGGATGTATTTACACAAGGTGGCTCTCTAAACATGCTGCTTTACACCCATGTTATCTTACAGTGGGAAAATAAAACTTTACTGTACAATAACATTTACATTGAGACAGTCAGACATTGTCACTTCAAGGGTAACAATCCAAACAGAAACTCACTAATTTCCCCCTTTGTCTCACTCATTGTTCTATCATTTTTTTATGATTTCTGTGATTTTCGAGATTTCTCCATTGGACCTCGCTAAAATCTCCGATTTTGCTGAGGAATTTCCTTTGACTTCTACATGTAGCATTTCTCCACATTAAAGGTGATAGTGAAATGCTTGTCATTGTCTATTGGTCATGTTTTGGTTAGTTTCTTTGTTGTCGAAAGTGCTAATCACTCTCGTTGTGGTCATCTTTTGAAAGTCTTTAATTAGAAATCATTTTCAAATTATTGCTGCTGACAGGAGCTTTTATTTCATCCTCAATTTTCTTCCTTATTCCTGAAGGTGTTTGCTGGGGTGCAGTTCCAGAGGTGCCAGCTGACCTCAGCCACATTATTGTCATTCATGTACAAGTATAGACAGTTTATGCTGACAGATTATTGGATTCTTGAGGGCATTCATAGAGTCATAATGGTACAGACTGAGGTCATTCAGCCCTTTGACTCATTGCCAGCTCTCTGTAGAGCAATGCAATCAGTCCCATTCCTCTACTCTATTCCCATGGCCCCTCAAGTTTATTTCCCTCAATTGACCACAGCTGAGCCCAAGCTTATCTGTGGATTCACTTTCCAGGAAGGATCACCGGATAACAATCGCAGCTTATTTTTATCCTGCGTCCAAAATAAAGATTGCTGATACTTTTTTGTAGTCCCTCGGTGCTCACCTGGCTGAGGTGAAGCTCATGTGACACAAATCAAGGATCGAGCCATAGATTTTCCTGATCTGTACAGTTCAGTACAAAGTGGATGATGACTTTATCAGTTGGCACATGGCATTTTTCAAAACTCCTTAAGCTCAAAAATGAGAAGAATGAGTCAGAAATCCTTATGATCGGCCAAAAAAAAAGTTAACTGCTATTTGGAATCTGCTCCCTCCACTTCCATGTCTTTCTGTTACTTTGTGATTCAGTGCACATAGCCACTTGTGAATCACAAGTAGCATTAACAAGACAGTGCTCTGCCAATCAAACACTTGGGAATTTAAAAAAAAATAGAAGCAAATTTCATACAAAACTAGGAAGTTTCTGTTCAGTGATTGTTCCCTTTAACCAAACTTGTACTATTTTTTAAGAATCTTTGTGATTTTTCCCCCGCCCCCCCCCAAGCTACAATTCACTGTGACGGACTGGAGGCTCCAGCTTGTTTGAAAGTGCGCTTAGGACCTTGTCAAATTTTTCATATCGCTCAACCTGGTTGCCTTCTGCCCCTCGGCTCCCCCACAACAACCGCATCTGGAATTCTGTCTTGAATATTTCAAGAACTTGTTCATTTTCCTGAAATCCTGAGGAAGAAAACAAAATAAAGTATCACATCTTCGAACTTTCTTTGAAAAATATGTTTTCTGCTCAGCAAAGTGAGGAATGTCACAAATATCTTACCGCCAGGTCACTATAAGATACTCCTACCTTTTGTTCCTATTGTGGGCTCTGAGCGCTGGACTCAGCTACCCTAGGTTATAAATGAGGAGCAGTTCTTTTACACAGTGTGTTGTGATCTGGAATGCGCTATTTGAAAGGGTAATGGCAGCAGATTCAATAGTAACTTTCAAAATGGAATTAGATTAATGCTTGAAAAGGAAACATTTGCAGGGCTATGAGGAAGGGGCAGGGTAGTGGGAATAATCACATAACTGCCTTAGGCATGAGGCCAAAATGGTCTTTCTGTGCTGTATCATTATTTGATTCTATAAGATGCGGTGTAAAATTACCTCTACATTCTGCACCAACCTCAACATAACACATTCTAATGCCCCCGTGTACTTCCATTTCCTGTATCAGCCACCCATGTAGCCTTTCTGGATGAGATTGATATTAGGAACAATTTGTGCTGAATTACACACACTCTCCATGTTCTGGACTTATCCACCAAGAACAATGAGCTTCACCATCAGCATTCAACCCATCTGTCTGGACTGAATCCAAACCTATGTCCCAGAGGAGAAAGCACAAGGTACTGACAATGTAATAGCATTTACAGAATTGTAATATCACACAAATTCTCTTACTTTTAAACCACCCTACACCCTACACTATTCCCCAAGCCAGACCCTAGGCAAGCAACTTATTCTAGGGCCTCACAATTCTGCTTTGTAAGCAGCTGGTAAGAGAGATGGGCAGGCAAGTGACCAGTTGATGGAGGTTTCTTTCCTTATCTGTGACAAGGTATCCTATATTCTCAGTGTATCCCTTCTTGCCACCCCTGCTGAGTGCACAAATACACCACCCAAGGATATGCTCATGAGAAACTATCTACATTCTCCTATACCATGGTGCCTGTCTTTTCATTTTCCCTTTAGAACAATAGAAAGTCCATTCGAATGAAGTCTTTGAACTGGTGCCAAGTGTGGGTACACTCATACAAATAAGAATGGTCTCAGTTTCAATCCCTGGTTTGTACCATGTTAGCTGATTGCAGCCAGCCTTATAGTGGACGGACTCCAATTGGCTCCAAAATCTCTGGATTAAAGTGAGGAAACCAAATTCAGCTCAGGTTCCTGTCAGTGACCCCTGATGGATTGGTCTAGGCTGGAGTATTGCAGTGATCAAACAGTCAACAGCTAATTTCAAACCTTACTGATGGAAAATGAGTGTGGCACAGTGGGGAATGGAGGGGAATGGAGAGGGTGGGAAGGGCCTGCACCCATGACCCCGGCATGACTCCTTGCTGTCTGAAAAGGTAGAGACACAATTGGTGGAGTGGGGGCATTAATGAAAAATAAAAGTGTTTAATCAGGTAAAAAGTAGAAAGAGAGAAGAGTTTTCCCTATTTACCTTGTAGTTTCAGTTCGGCGTTTGTCCTGTACAGGCCCCCGTGATGTGCAATCGTCCTTGCAGCCTCCAGATGTGACATAACTACCTCGACACCGCTTTCACTGACCTCCCACGCCTCCAGGTTGTCAGCATTCACCACGTTACGTTCAAGCAGAGTGATGAGGGGAACCACGTGAGGAAAGGTCGTGTTGGTCAGCGGCGATACCTCTGAAAGGTAGAGATTTTTTTTTTCAAAAGTCAGAAGATTGAAATAGTAGAAGGGAATGTGAAGAATGTGAAGAACAGGACGAGAAAATCCTACTGCTTCCACAAACCAGCTGTTCAATCATCAGGATCTCTACCCCACTTCTGAGGAACGTCCTGCCTAAATACTGACAGATGTATTGAAGCAAAACTCCAAAATATTAATTTTCTCTATTCGTGCTGGCCTTGTGTCTCTAGAAATAACCTCTCTGCATTCTTCTAGCAGAGGAACTATGGCATCCTATCGCGTATTCGATCTGCTCACCCCTATCCTCTCATTCTATCCCTATACCTCCAAGCCCTTCCCCAGTTGCCTGCCTACGTGGCTCATTTGTGAAGGTATCCCCCTACGATATTCTCTTGCGATTGTTAAGGTACATTCTGTCGGTTATGAAGGGCTGAATTTTGCGGACAGGGCAGAAGTCCTGCCACTGGAGCCAAAAGCAATTAAGGACAGTCAGTGACCCATCCTCGGGCACCCAATCAGACGGCTGGCAGCTCAGCTCAGCAGCGCCACAGCTAGCGGTGGCCATTGCTGAGGCTGCAGCTGCAGGGAGAGGGCGCTTCAGTGGCCCACCAGATGCCTCGGTAACAGAGGTGGGGTTGGGGGTTACTGATGCCGGGCAGCCAGACCCTGCTAATTGATGGGTGGGGTTGGGGGGGGGGGGGGGGGGGGGGGGGGGGGGGGGGGGGCGGTGGCGGGGGGGAGGTGCAAGCAGGATATCTAGAGTTGCCAACTATCCAGGATTGCACTGGAATCTCCAGGAATTGAAGATTGATCTCCAGGACACTGCAAAGAGCAACACCCCGTATTCATAGGGGCATAAAGATATGGCAGATGAGGAAGAAAGCTGTTTGGGGCAGTTGGAGGCAGGTAGTTAATGTGAGGAAACCGCCCGGAATGCATCCACCCAGAGTTGGGAACCCTAGGTTGGGGGGGGGGTGCGGGTTTCACAGAGTGCCAGTGGTTCTGTTGCCTCAAGTGTAGCCATTGCCACCAGGGAACCCATCCATGAGCCATGGAGTGTCCATAAAGATGCCCCCCTCTTCCCTCACGGAGGTGGGCATAGGCGCTTACTGACCACTTAAGTGGCCAGTTGGCCTCCTGGCAAATGGCCAATCTGCCAGCTTTCCCACCACTGTCCAAATGGCGTGGAGGCATGTAGACATCTGGCAATCCCCCACACCTCCAGCACCTCTCTGTGCCATTATGCCAGCCTTCCTGTCACCCTAAAGGGCCCAGAAAATCCCGGCCAAAATTTCAGAGTCAGTAGGTATTGGATCTGTATCCATTCCGGACCCCACGCATTCTTAATCTCAGTCCAGGGTTATCAAGTGAGGCATTGAACAGCATTTGGGCATTTTGTCCCACTAACAGAGAGAGAGAGGCTGACTTACCACCACAGAAAGGCATTTAACAAGAACTTGGAGGCAGGTTTTGTAACCAAGATATTTCCCTCTCTTTCTCTGCCTTACCCCCCAGAAAGGGAGGGAAAAAAAATCTGTGCAGTGTGGATAAAGGGTCAATTACCTCTTCCTTCATTCATGTTTTTCATGAAGGGCTTCAGTTTCTTCTCGTAGAGAATCGCTCCCTCTGTGTGTCTCTGTCGAAGAGTCATCCACGTTTGCTCGAGCCTTGAAATCTGCAAAATGGAAAAACCCAAGGTGAATAGAAACTGGAACTGAGGAGTAACAGGGATAGGGAAAAAAATGAATGACATCAGCTGGTGGGCCACTTGCAGTCAAACTTCAATATTCACCTCTACAATGGTTCCTTGTGTAAGGGAGGAGGATAATAGAATATCAGCTGTTTCTTTTCTTTCTTCCCCTGATTGGGTTCTTTGATGAAGTAACAGAGTGGACTGATGAAGGTAGTGCAGTAGAGGTTACATATATGAATTTCCAAAAGGCATTTGATAAAGTGCCACATAAAAGATTTAATCAAAAAATAGAGGCACATGGCATTAAAGGAACGGTGGCAGCTTGGATATGAAATTGGCCAAGGGATTGGTGGCAGAGAGTAGTGGTGAACTGATGTTTGTTTAACTGGAAGCAAGTATGCAGTGCAGCACCCCCTCCCCCACCCCCCCGCCCAGGGATCGATATTCAGGCTATTGCACTTTTTATTATAAATAAACGATTTGGACTTGGGCATCGTGAGTACAGTTTAGAAGTTTGCAGTTTAGGAATGTAACGATAGTAACAGGCTTCAGGAGTGCAGAGAGAGACTTGTGAAACGGGCAGACACACGACAGATGCAATTTAATGTGGTTAAGTATGATGTGAAGCACTTTGGGGAAAGCATTCTAATCTAAATGGTACTATTTTGAAAGGGGCACAAGAGCAGAGGAATCTGGGGATGCACATTCACAGAGCAAGTTGATTAGGTGGTTAGAAAGCATATGGATACTTAGCTTTGTAAATTGGGGCATTGAATACAAAAGCAAGAAAGTTGTGATAAACATTACAAATCACTGGTCAGGCCTCAACTGGATTAGTGTGTACAATCCTGGACACCATACTTTAGGGAGGATGAAAAGGCCCTGATGAGGGTAGGGAGGAGGTGTAGCAGGATGAGGTTTAAGATGAGGGCATTTGGTTATGTGGCGAGAATGGAGAAGTTGGGATTAATCTTCTCTGCTCTAAGGAGGCTTGACAGAGATTTTAAAACTCATGAGGTGTTTTAATAGAGCAAGTAGGGAGAAACTATTTCCTCTGGTAAGTGGGTTGATAATAATTTCCATAGGTTATTGCTGAAAAGAAGAGACATGCTGTCGAAGCTTTTTGTCTTGCACTCATCAGGACAGACACAAGAATACCAATTGTAAAGGGAACAACAATTTATACTGCATGAGAAGAAAGTGCTGATTTGTTTGCAAGTGGACTGTGGTAGAGGCGTTGCCATAGAGAATGCACCAGGGAATGGCTGTCCCCGAAGCTCTTGTTTAGTTGAAAAAGGTGCAATGCGTGGACATACTCCTTCAGTTTGCAATGTTCAGGGCCCTGTGTTTTTTTTATTTGTTCATGGGATCAGAGTATTGTTCGCTAGGCCAGCATTTATTGCCCATCCCTAATTGCCTTTGAGAACTGAGTGGCTTGCTAGGCCATTTCAGAGGGCATTTAAGAGTCAACCACATTGCTGTGGGTCTGGAGTCAAATGTAGGCCAGACCAGGTAAGGACGGCAGATTTCCTTCCCTAAAGGACATTAGTGAACCAGATGGGTTTTTTTATAACAATTGACAATGGTTTCATGCCCATCATTAGACTTTTAATTCCAGATTTTTTTACTGAATTTAAATTTCATCATCTGTCGTGGTGAGATTCAAACCTCAGTCCCCAGAGCATTACCCTGGGTCTCTGGATTAATAGTCCAGTGACAGTACCCCTACGCCACCACTTCTAGCATGTGTAAGTGAGCCACACTGCAAGTCCGACTGATAAATCTTAAATTAAATCCAATTTATCTTACTTACATATCGACCTGTGTATCAATGTCGACCTGCCTGGTTTGAATTTAAACAAAAGCTTGGTAGTTAACTGTTCTCTGGTGCATTCTCCTTTGCAACACCTCTACCAATCAGAGTCCACTTGTCAATCAATCAGCACTCTTTTCTCATGCTGTATAAATTGTTGTTCCCTTTACAATTGGTATTCTTGCGTCTGTCCTGATGAGTTCAAGACAAAAAGCTTCGACAGCATCTCTTTTCTCAGCAATACTCAAGTAATATACCACCAAACAACAATTTCATAGATGTTAAATAATTGGCAATAGAGCTGGAGGGGAAATGAGGAGAAACTTCTTTAAAGAGAGGGTTGTTAGGATCTGGAACTCTACCTAAAAATGTGACAAAATCAGATTCCAAAATAACCTACAAAAAGCAATCAGACATATACTTCTAGAGGACTCATTTGCAGGATTACAGAGAAAACCCTGTGGTACAGCTCTTCTTTCAAAGAGCTGATGCAGGCACAACAGGCCAAACAACCTTTTTCTATGCTGTAAGAACCTTTGAATCTAAGGGTTTTTCAAGTATAACTGACAAGGTGATGAAAATTAATCCTCAGAGCACCAGGAGTACTCCACAAATGCCATTTATTGGAAATGGAATTGGATTTATTCAGTCGCTATAACTCAGTAGCCCTTATGTATTTCCCAAAACATCGCTATCATTACATAAAATAGTGAATCAGAATCATTGTGAGCAATGCCATGGGAGATCGACTAGTCCTATAAAAAGGTCCATGGGATATTTGTATTTGAATTGAATTGAGTTGCTTGAATAAACAATGCCAGGAACAATCCAACTGACGTCTAACAGTGACCACACTTTGACTACAAAGGATCAGGCAAATAAATACAGAACTCAATTCACATACATAAGTCTCCTGAACTCTATAATCAGCCAGTTTTTCTAAGTCTGGGTCTGGTGTGTAACAAAACAAAAACTGTTATTTTCTTTAACTCTAACATGAACCCTGTGTTTACCATGACCAGCAAGAAAGAAGCCAAAAACATCATCTAACATGGACAGAAAAAAATGGCTTCATTTTTGAAGCAAATCAATCTGTAAATAACATGGAGATGCAGCATTGCACATTTACTGGACGTCTCTCGTATTTCCTGTTAATTGAGTTCAGATCAATATAAGGATCCGCACTGACGAGTGAAGATACTAATGGGACATCTAAAAGCCTGTAGCTACATTGTGCACCAGCCATGAAATATTTAAGGACTGTGGTTGACGTTTTGCCATGTGGATATTTTTAGCGTGAAAGTGCTGTGTATGACCAACACAAACAATACTTTTCATGGTGCTGATGTTTTGGATGTGACCTACACCCATTTACAGGACAAAAGAAACCAAACCTTTGCCAGTGGTAATGGGTGGCATTGAAAGACAGAGGCCAGCTGACTCAAGCAGGCCTGAACTCCACTCCTGCACCCCACCCTCTTCTGCTTGTAACCTCCAGTGCAGGCACAGGTGAGGGGAAAATCATACTTGATGTTCAACAAGCCACATTGGCTCACAAAGCTGTTGAGAGCAGGATTTGGGGAGAGTTGGGAGAAGGCTTCCCAGCCAGCCTTTGGTTAAGGGTTCTTGACTGGTAAGGGGATCAAAGGTTACGGGGAGAAGGCGGGAGAATGGGGTTGAGAAACTTATCAGCCGTGATTGAATGGCGGAGCAGACTCGATGGGCCGATTGGCCTAATTTCTGCTCCTATGTCTTATGGCTAAGGGAGGTTTATACACGGTAGGGATCAGTGAATAAATCAATGGTAAGAAACCCTCAAAAGAATCATCTCACTGTTTCCAGCCCCTACCTGAGGCATTTCCAACGCTTTCATCACAGCAGCAAAGCCAAACATATTTCCCATATTGCTCTTCAGTTCAGCAGCCAGCTGGATAGTTTTATGCAGGAGGGCTGCCCGTTCCTCTGTACTGCCAGTGCAGCCTAGAATATCCACTGCCATCATGATCGCCATGGTATTGAACCTGCAAAGAGAGCAAAAGAAAGCCCCTGAGTTATTGGAGACCAAATGGCATGTCACTCGGGAGAGAGAAACAGCGTTTTGAGGCTGAATTTTACATGCCCCCGGTGGGTGGGTTTCCCGTGGGGAGGGCACCCGACCACCTTCCTGCCCACCCCTGAGCTCACCCCCATAATACAGCGGCGGGGAGGCAAGCACCGAAATCCGGAGCCTGCCAGTCATATTTAAATGAATAATCAAGGGTCAATTAGACTTGTTATCCAGCCAGTTGACCCTGGCGATGTGTTGCCCTCGTGTAAAACGTTTGGCGTGGGCAGCTGGGTGGGAGCAGGCAACCCGATTTGTTTCACTGAAGTGTTTAAAGGGCAGGAAGGAAAGTGAAGGGGGTGGGGGTCACTCTTCAGGGGCTGCCCTTTGCTGAACACTGGGTGCCCCCCCCCACCCCACTCCCATTCGTTCCTATCCGCGCTCCCTCCCTTAAACCCACCCCCTCCCCCCACACCGGCCCCTCTACCTAACCTACCCAAATCCCTACCCCCCTGGCCCAAGACCCCGGACTTAACTGCTCCGGGGATCCTTAGGCCTTGGTCTTCTTCTCCAACCCCGGCAGCGACCACTGAGGCCTTCCTGAGGCTGATGGAGCTGCCGGCTAATTGGATTGGCCGTCAGTTCCAGAGTACGAGACTTCCTCCCCAGTGAGAGGCAGAAGTCCCGCCCGGCCCTTGTTAATCTGTCCCACAGCGCTTTGTGGCTGAAAGGTGGGCTGGCGAGGAGCATATTGGCTCCACACCGATGTTGTTAATGGGAAGCCATGGTGGGTGGGGGTGGGGTGGGAGGAGGGTGTTGGGGCAGCAGGTGTTGTTGAGGTGGGGGGTGGGGGGTTGGTGGGGGCGGAGGGGGCATGTGCCACCCTCCACCATCCCCTCCCTATTATACCACCCAACATTCAGGTTGATGACCTCTCTTCAAAACTGCCGGCCAAAGAGTCCAGCAGAGCTTCTTCTGAGTGCTGAGAGCTGCACTCTACCTTGAACCCCAGACTAATTCATTCAATAAATAACATTACACTGGAGGTGCTCTTCAAGAACATTTTCTGCTGTGGTTGACTATCAGAACTTTGCAGAAATTCCCTCCAGCAGTTGATAACCATTCCTTATAGGAGGAACTATTTAGCTAAATATGTTTTGTAAAATAACATACAGGTTTGTTATGTCTGTTGCAACCCCTTGATTAACCCCTCCTTATCCTCTATCTTTCTCTCTCTGACTCCCCCATTAGCCAAACTCATTCGGTCACTTCTATTCAGTTCCAGGCACTCAGAGGCCCAACTTTAACTCTGTTTAAGTGAATGGGGTTTACGTGAGTTAAAACTGGCCCCTCAGAGTTCAGAAGCTGAATGTCATTGACATTAGCATCTGTTACTTGAAACTAATCTGGTACAACTGTTCACTGATTTTGCCTGCCAGCAAAGTAAAGATTGATTTTCAGCCCCTGTTTGTTAAGGACACCATCCAGAGCTGCTGAAACTGTTCAACAGAGTTTGCAACATTTGGAGTCTATGTTGAACTTCTTTGAATCAATCTTTATACTGCCTCACAAGTGAAATCAGTGAATGGTTTTATCATTGAAAATAACAGAAATAATTGTTGCGAGTGACAGCTAGAGTTTTGAGCTTTCAACATCACGACAGCTTGCACAGGATTGGTCGCTCACTGTGCAGAATATAGCGAGTACATATTCACAATATCATGGCTGGGAATTCCAGGTGCAACATCTCACTTGCAGGATATGTTTTGATACACAGTACAGCATCATTCCTCACTTGAGGAGGAGCACACACTGCTCCCAAGGGTTTTAGTCACCCTTGAGAGATTGTGACTGTCACTCTCAAGACTTTCACTGGTCCGCATGCAATCAGCTGGAGGAAGGAGTGGATGAAGATTCACCCTGTTTCCTTTGTAACTCATGGGAATTTGTCTGACCTCAGCTTAGCTGTGTTGCAAGCAGGAGGGCAGAGCAAAGGTACTTATCCTGATACACCTGCTTGTGGCTTTCCTTTGTTCATAGCCCCCCACCGTCATCAAACACCACCACCACCACCACCCCCACCTACCTATCCACTGAAGGCACCGACCTGACCCAGATATTGAGGTTTTTGTGAATTTGGGGATGTGACAATGGAGATGAGTGTGAGTCAGTCTCCAGCCTCTGCTTCTGGATGGTGGAAGCTCTGCGGGGAAGGCAGCAACATAGAGCTCCCTGCTGTGATTCCAATGGCAAATGCAATGCTTGGTACAGCACTGAGCCCCCACAAAGCCAGCCGGCTTCAGAGTTCAATTCCCAGCCTGAGGCAGCTGATCTTGACCAAGGCGCTGGTAGGATTGTCAAAATTGGTCTTTACTTTCTCCAGCTCGTGGAAGGGAAGAAAATAAAAGTAAACAGCAAGTACTCCTGCTCCGGACTGCCATCCAGTGACTCCATACTGTGATGACCCTCACTGAAGAAAAGCCTCACTGGCTAGGGTTCTGATATGAAGAAAAGGAGCACTTGGGATGCAGAGCAAAGTAGGGGGTCAGCATCTTCAGGAGAGGAAGCAAGAAAATGATCATATCTCTCCCCTTCCCTCAGGAGAGAAAAATAACAAACTAAAATATTAACTCAGTCTGTAAATGTGTGCCACAGCAGGTGTACTGTCTGACTGAGTGCAAGCAAACAGGTCTGCTCAAATATAGTGACATTGCCCCAGTGAATTCATTGGAAATTTGACAGTTTGGTGCCAGACTTTGCAGAGGCTGTTGCTATGAATCTTTCTGGTTTAAAGTAAATCCGCTGCGACGTAGCCAAGAGCACAGCACGTGGCTTACATCACGACTCCCTGCTTCTCTCACCGTTCCAACAAGTCGAGCCGAAGCTGGTGCCCGTGGGGAAGAGTGAGTAACTCCAGCCCTGAGCTCACTCCCATCTGCTTCTGCAGTTCCTTAGAAACTGCCAGTATCCTAGCGACCTGTGTGGACAGGATATCAAGGAGATTAATCAACTTGCGCTCTCAGCAATTACAGGGCCACAAATAACAGGCGTCGCATTCACCCACTGAATATCGATCTGTTTATCAAACAGCGTCTCTCTGCATTTATTCTGGCCAGTGTGAAACATCAGGGGTCTCGATTAACGGTTAGGGACACACATTTGTCTCACAAAGCCAACATGATAAATACTCGGCAACTGCATTAGTCTTTGAGATTTTGACTTTAATTTAGTTCGAAGGAACAGCGTCACTATTGTCCCAATGACTACATTGAAATGAGATTTTGGAACAAACGTGCCAACATTAATATAAATAAAAAAAAAGCAAATTTAACACCCTCCATTTTATCTCTCAAGCTCACTAACTCCTTGGCACCCCACCCAAGTGGTCACTCTTCATAGAAGGGCTTGGGCAGTGAGTGTCAACATCCTATTCAACTGTGGGTAGCATCACATCCTGTCCTTACCAGATTAGTACAAACACAAGCACTTAGCAGCAAGATGAGTGCTAGGGTAACAGTCACAAGCAGGATACCTGGCTGACTCATACCTTCCCTAAACCAGGGACATCAAAATCAACATCTAAATCCTGGCTATGGTTGACTAACAGCACAGACAGTGGATCGAATCTGCAATCTTCCAGGTCCTTACAATCTCAGTTTGATCACTGGTAGCACTTTTAACTCTGAGTCAGAGATTGTGGGTTCCAGGCCCGCCCATGGATTTGGATGAATAACCTAGGCCTAGAGTTCACTGCAGTACTGAGGGAGTGTTACATAGTTGGTGGCACTGGCTTTCGGATGGGACTTTAAACCCTGCTTACCCATACAGATGGATGTGGAAGAATCCGTGGCACTAGTCAAATAAGTGCCGCGGGATGTCCTGTCCCAAATTTATCCCTTGGTTAAAAAAAAACTACATCCAATGAGTTATTCATTTCATTGCTGTTTGTGTGGCTTTGCTATGCCTAAATCAGCTGCCATATTTGCCTACAGACCATGTGACTATACACATCAAAAGCTATTCATTGGCCTTGAGGCGCTTTGGAACGCCCTGAGGACATGAAAGGTATTATTTGAACGAACATTTTATGGCGCCAAGCTGTGTAATTAAGAACTGAGGTATTGGGATTCAGGGTGAGGTGTTGCTAAAAAGAAAAGTTTGTTAATTCCACAACTCAAAACTGAAGATACAATTGGGGAGAATCAGCCAGCATTCAGATTTTTCTCACCATGCAGTCTACTTTTGTGATGTGCTTCGCTGTAGTTTTTGGATCCTCCTCGGCCAACAGCTCCTTGACTTTCTTTAGCACGGACATCTCGAGAGGCTTGTTCTCCAAGGGAATGAGTATCGACTGGTATCCATTCAGCTTGAAGGAAGACACCAGCTCAATGACTGGAGCTGTGAATGAATGGCGCTGCAGCCCCTCCTTCTCTTTCACGCAAGCTGGCATCGGACCGAGGTACGTTTCTGTTTCCAGGATCCCGAAGCTTGTCTCAGATTGCCAGCTGGAGACGTTGGGATTTTCCTCAACTTTCAACCTCTCCACGTAGCTCTTTGCCATCATTTGACTTTGCTTGAGGGCCAGTTCCAGCTGCTGCCTCTCCCAGTCAATGGGCGACGAGGGTCGCAGCTCACAGTAGTGGGTGTGTTCTGACTCTTTGAAGCTATCCGATGCCTTTCTCTGGGCCGACTGTAAGGAGCCATGCAATGGGGAGGAATGTGTGCTGTTACAATGAGGCCCACTCGAGACCTCTGGGGGGCCTTCCCTATTAGAGTCCTGACACAGTCTATTACCAATCGGTGAGCTAAGCTGAGGCTCACTGGGCCGTTGCAGCACTGGCGATGATGGCGCCATTCTTGCCACTCGGCCTAGCTGGCTTTTGTGCTTCAAGCCTGTGGAAGATGTTACAAAAGGTTAGATGCAAGTATTCTAATTCTCATACCTCTCCGTCTTTCCTCAGTTATCTCCTTTCGGTGGCACTGGCCCATGCAGTGCTGGGCTACAGTTCCCTGAGACCTTGGCCGCTTCCCATTGCTGGTGTTCATGCACAGACCCGGACAGTGAAGCTCTTTGACTGTGGAGATTATTACAGCCTTGACCAGGGCCGGGCATGAACTTGGGCCTGATACTGATCGAGCTGGGGACTAAGCCCAGAGCCTGGGCTTGGGCCTGAAATTGAGCTGGAGTATGAGCCCGACCCTGGGCTTGAGCTCATCTGATGTCAGAAACATGTGCATTTTCCAGCGGAGGCCATTGGATATAGGGGTCAGGAGTAGGGCTTGTGGCTGTTTTCCTTTCACAATTGTGAAGCAGGATTTAAAAATAAACTCTATCCTGCAGAACATTACTGACTTTTAAATGACGATTAGCGTATGTTCAGAATTTTATCAAGTGTTTTGTTAACGAACCAAGGTAGGAATTTACCATGAAGACCCTATACAGTGTTACCGATATCCCACTTACTTGTGCTATATTCTGGAGACAAGGGAATCTCATTCACTGGAGACATTCCATGGTGAATATCCTTGATTTGATCCATACTGAGAGCAAAATTCCGGATTGTTTCCTTGTGATGTGGTGACGGAATGCTGAAGAAAGGCAATTAGAACTGGTGAATGGAAGTTCCTCCATTTACTCACTAACCTTTTCACTGTTACGAGGCTACAAAATACTCTGAGGATGTCGTAACGTGAGGGTGATTGGTCCACCCTGAGTGGATGTGGACCGTAGATCATGATGGTCTGCCAGCCTGTAGTCCTGGCGTGAGGCCTGGTCCATTTTTGAGGAGTGAGCCTCATTAGCATCAGGACAGCGGTCTAGGGATAGAGGCCTTCTGAGGCAGCCAGCCAGCTCCAAACCACAATATCAGGCTGCCTGTTCAGCACCCGGGCCTGCTGTCTGAGGGTGGGGTATCCAGCAGGCCTGGCTGGTTTTCAGACACCCCTGCTCCTCTCTGTCCCACAAAAATGAAGAGGATCCTCTTCAGTCAGAGTGGGGTGCCCTCCACCTAACTCATTCCCTATATGGTAATTGAGGCCCTGCATATCATAGGCCCTCAATTTGCCTTTGAAAGTGGGCCCATCGCCTGACTACAAAGGATGGCTCAAACCGCCCAAAGGTAGGCCATATTCATTGCAGCCATGGTGACGGGCAGGGGGAATGGTGGGTAATTGTCTGTCCATCATTTTCAGGGCGCTGCTGCCCCAATTTCAACGGGTGGGAAGCTTGAAAATATGATTAATTTTAACACAAGCTCCCCCCACTAAATACCCTGCTTTGTCTCCTGCAGGCACAGTTTTATGGTGGGATACAGTTTCATTAGTGTTTGCCACGGTCCAGGACCTCAGCCAAGTGCCTATTGGGCAAGTTGATCATGGGGGGAGATGGAGGATTCACAACTGAGACTAATCTTGCCTTCGACCAACATGCAGGTGTACACACACACACACACACACACACAGACACACATAGACACACACACACAGACACACACACAGACACACACAGACACACACAGACACACACACAGACACACACACAGACACACAGACACACACACACACACACAGACACAGACACACAGACACACAGACACACACAGACACACACACACACACACAGACACACACAGACACACACACACAGACACACACAGACACACACAGCCACACACACACAGATACACACACACAGACACACACAGCCAGACACACACAGACACACACAGACACAGAGTCCTTTTTTTTACAGGAGCTGCTGTCTAATGATCTGATCCTTGTTTTCTCTGGGAGTGGAAGATGAGGCTATTCTTTGGATTCCGAAACGCCAAATGTTTACCTGTTGCCACAGCTGTCACTTCGGATAATCTTGTCGGACGTCAGACCGTCCGTCATAGTCACACTCCGCCTCTTGATGTATCCGCCTTTCTGATTGGTTGGAGGGTGGGTCATACCGTGCTTCCCATTGGACAGTCCGTAACTGGCTTCCAGGTAGCGGAGTGGGAGAGTGCGGTTGATGGGAGTGTAGATGATCGCGCCGCTCTGCTCGGAGACGGGCTTACGGTTGCCGATGTAAAACCTGACCAGGGCTGGGATATTGTCGAAGCTCTCCCGCTCGAACAGGTATTGGATGCGCGTGTACGTTTCATTAGGTTTGATCATCACCTTGTTTATTTTGAAGTGGAGAGGCTCGTTCCTCCATCGGCAGGTCAGCACATAATCCCCGACACACGTGAGTGAGTCACGGATGAGGAAATCCCCATTCTTCTGCACCAGGTTCTCGGAAACCTGAAAAATAAAAGTTGATGTTTTTTTTTAAAAAAAATTCTAGCAAAATAGAAACAGGATTCACTCCCCGGACCCATAGATCATTGTTGATCTGTATCTTATTGCCTAGTTACCTGTCATGGTTCCATATCCTTGCCCAAGCAAAATTCTATAAATCTCAGTTTTGAAATTTTTAATTAACCCCGACAGCTTCTCGGTGAGGGTGGAGTAGAAAATTGAGGATTTCCAGTTTCTAACCTCACTCAATTTATAAATCCTAACAGCCGACATCTCAGCATGAGCTCCGCTGATGGACTGGTCAGGTCCCTCCACGTAGCCATACAAACCAGGGAGGTCCCAGGTTTCACATGCAGCTTGTGCTGTGCTATCATTGGCCCTAGTTAACATTCATGGGCCTGGGGGTGAGGGGAAATCAGCCAGCGTTTCTGATCCCGATCACTGTTCAGCAACCTCTCGCCAGAAAGCGGGTTTGTGGCCATGCAACTTTGCTGAATGGGAAACGGAACAATGCCAGAATGGTGCAGTAGGTGGTTGAGACTGTGGCATATTGCTGGAACAGCATAGATGGTGCTTTGCTAAGCTGTACCTCACCTGCCAGTGCTTGGCACTGATGCTGGGTATCTGAAAAGAGGGTGTATTCCATCTGTTTTGCACCTGACCTGGCTGGACACAAAATTGACGGAAAAATAAAACTATGAGGCAATAATGAAACAATCAGGTTGAAGATACTGAGAAGCTGTCGACGGTGTGTTTGGCTGTCAGCTGCACCTCACCCTCGCCACTCTGTGCCATATATTTGTGTCAGTAATGCGTACAGCAGTAAAAATGTCAAACCATTTTCCTACAGAGGAAAAACAGAAGATCTATTGCAGTTATTTACCTGACTTTTAGGTGACTATCTCTCTTGATCGCTCAATTGATATTCATGGTAATACTCGGGGGAGCTATCACTTTGACATTTCAATTTGTTTTTGAATCAGATTCATTTCCGGTAACTGAATTTTCTTTCTTCTTGTCGAATGCTCTACCAAACACCTTGAAACACTAACTGAATCATGGGGCTTTAGTGAACAAGAACTACACATAGAAGTTACTGTGATACCATTTCAGTGTATAAATATTAGGATTCTCAAACATTCTTCTGTCCCCTCCTTCAAGGGGTGATAACCAATTTACCAGTGTTATAAAATAGTGGCCAGAAGAATATTGTTATTAACCTGTTGAGCATTCTTACATGTCACAAGATAATCAAGGTGGTTTCATGAAAATATAATAATTTTCATAATATTATTGTGATATGTGGTAAAAGTGTGTTAATACTGAGGTACGGATTAGTTTCTCTGTGTGTATGTGGAGGAATTTAATTGAATTGGAGACAGCTGGTCTGGAGGTTTTGAGTTATCAACAAGAAGCTAGATTTGAAATGCTAAATACGTAAACATGGCTGAAGTTTTAGAATGGGAGGTGTAAGGAAAATTTGCATTTTTAGATATATTAGAGTAGTTTGAATTTCAAAGAGATGGTAAGATGTTACACCTAGCCAGAAGAAGCTAAGCCAAACAGTGTGTTTATTTTTCCCAAAGGTTACAGGTAAAATTAGTACTATGAAAAGATTTGTATTATGAGAAAAGTAAAGTTGCAAAGACATATTGGAACAATGGAATTTGCATTAAAAAGGGAGAAACATGTATAAAGGTGATGAGGGTATGCGTAAAAGGAGAAGGCATTCGAAGATCTAACACAAGTGTGAAAAGCCTCCAGCTGCTGTGCATCAAATTGCTATCTACAGGAACCCTGAGAAAACTCATTTTGAATGTGACTGTCCAGGGTATTGTGTTGCTTTTCCTGGGTCTGTTTAAATCTATTTATTTTTACTGTTGTTTTAACAGAGGTGTAACTGGGAGGTAGATTAATTAGGGGTTTTAGGAGTTATTATAATATTAATTTGTAGACTTATGTATGTGCTTGAAACCTTTTCTTTTGTTAAATGTTTAATTTAGTTTTCTAAAAACCTCTGAAGTCACAGTAGCCTTATTACTACTGAATTCAAGGCACGCGTCTCGAAATAAAATACAAATTGCAAAACAGTTGTGACCGTGTGATCAAGTTTCCCTGGTGGATTTGATCCACCTGGCACACATCATCTGCCAGGTCATAACAATGGTGATGACATTTATTCCGCCTTAATTTACCCATCCATAACAACCCTAAAGATCCCCCATTGCAACATCCCAGTTGCTCCTTCAATAATTCTAAAGTTTTCACCTGCACTACTCTAGCTGGAACTCCATTCTAGGTTGGGGATGGTCATTGCCTGACACTTGTGTGGCATGAGTGTTATTTGCCACTTGTCAGCCCAAGCCTGGATATTGTCCAGGTCTTGCTGCATTTGGACATGGACTACTTCAGTCTCTGAAGAGTTGCTAATGGTGCTGAACATTGTGCAATCATCAGTGAACATCCCCACTTCTAATCTTATGATGGAAGGAAGGTCATTGATGAAGCAGCTGAAGATGGTTGGGCCTAGGAACTCCTGCAGTGATGTCCTGGAGCTGAGATGACTGACCTCCAACAACCACAACTATCTTCCTTTGTGCTAGGTATGACTCCAACCAGTGGTGAGTTTCTCCCTGATTCCTATTGACTCCAGTTTTGCTAGGGCTCCTTGATATTATACTCAGTCAAATGTTGTCTTGATGTCAAGGGCAGTCACTCTCACCTCACCTTGAGAGTTCAGCTCTTTTGTCCATACTTGAACCAAGGCTGTAATGAGGTCAGGAGCTGAGTTATCCTGGCAGACCCCAACCTGGGCATCAATGAGCAGGTTATTGCTAAGCAAGTGCTGCTTGAAAGCACTGTTGATGACCACTTCCATCACTTTACTGATGATCGAGAGCAGACTGATGGGGCGGTAATTGGCTGGGTTGGATTTGTCCTGTTTTTTGTGGACAGGGCATGCCACGCCTGGGCAATTTTCCACATTACCGGCCAGATGCCAGTGTTGCAATTGTACTGGAATAGCTTGGCTAGGGGCACGGCAAGTTCTGGAGCACAAGTCTTCAGTACTATTGTTGAATACATTAGAAAACAATGTAATAGTAGATTTAGAAATGATACTGCCAATGCATTTTCTTAGAGCTCCTGCACCTCAAAATTTGGCACTACACCTCTGGGCTCTGGGGGTTGAATGGCTACTCCTTTCCCTAATTGGTATGTTTGTATGTTCTCCACTGTGTTGGCGATATAATTCATTGTTCTATTGACTTTGTTGATTGCTAGTTTGCATTGGTTAGTTGAGTGCCAAGTCTACTAAGGTTCCAAGGTCTCTTTCCGTTTCGCCTTTAGTTATTTTAATACCATTCTAGCTGCATGTTCCCTATATTATAACATTGACTACACTTCAAAAATTCCTTCATGGTTTTGAAAGCTTTTTGAGACATCAGTTGGTCACAAAAAGTGCTATGTAAATGCAAGCCTTCTTTCCTTTCTTTCCTTTCATTCCTTTGATTCTTTCCTTCCTGTGTGCAATATTTTACACTTGCTTATATTAATTTTTTGCCCATTTAAATTTTGTCATTGCAAACAGACATTTCTACATGTAAAATTTCTTCTTTTATGAAGCCAGTGGGAAAGAGAAGCAAATTTGCTTTGCCTTTTTTTTTTAAAACGACACTGCCCCTTCCAATTTCCATGCCTTCTGCCGGAGGCTCGTGCTGAAGTATAGCTCCGGTACCTCAGCTAATGTGAGAATGTGGAAGTCTGGACACTGAGTGTTACCAGGCTTCAGCAGAAAATCTAGACATATATCCTGAAGAATGTGTGAGCAAATAGGAGGGGAATATAAAATATAGACTTCAAATCAAATCCTTGGGTGGAAGAATTCAAAATTAAAGAATCAAAATCCTTTGACAGAATTAGAAAAGCTGTTTAGTCTGGAAAAGGCTGTCTCCAGTAGATCAGCACTTGCCACGTAAATACCCAGGACAAAAGAGGCGGGTTTTCAAATGTTTGTACTTCAACCGAGTGAGTGCCACAATGTAAACCAAATTCTCAGTGAGCACAAGCAAACAGCATTTAACCACCCATGCATTTCAGAGCTGCCCAGAAGAATTTCAAAACAAATTGTCAAAATAAAAAGCCAATGAATGTTGCAATCCAACTTCCTGACATTCACAAAAGCTACAAGCTCTGCTATTTTTGGCTGTCATCTTTGGCATCTTACCACCACTTGATACAATACTCTCCAACGCATATAACACACCCTGATATAATAGTCTCCAACATAACCAGTACGCTGACATAAGACACAAGGCATACAGTTCCCTTCTTTCCTTCATTAATAGAAAAATATTTTAAAGTGCCATTTCTCCAAAAATGCTTTACCTCCCGTGGGATGCGCCCATGGTACCAGGCATGACTTCGCAGATCTGTGCTACTCAGTTTCAGCTCCTCCTCCAACTCTTTGTGCAGCTTCTCAGGGCTGGAATCCAGGATGTATTTGTCTTTTGAAAACTGCAGGAAACAAGAGAAACTGGATGTTCGTGAAATCAATAATAGGCAGCCTTTGAATTAAGTTCTATCTGTGCATTGTCTGCATTTTGCTTTCAATGCCTATCACCCAGTTCTGCTCTGTAACACTTGCCCGGTTCACCAGATTCTATCAAATAGTCTTAAAAGTTTCCGAATCCTTCAAAGCTCATGAACATCTGCTTTGACACAGTCTCCATTTACACTAGAAACAATTCCCTAAACTAGACGGATGCCACTCACTGACTTCCTGGGCTTCCATGTACCCCAGATGTTAGGGATTCCCAAGTAGGTAATTTTTTTGAAACCTGTTGAGGGAACTTTTGGTTACACACCAAACGAACAGTCTAACAACCTCATTTTTTCAATTTTGTGGCTACTGATGGTACTGAAATAACGATAGTCGAGCTGGCGAACTGTGTTAGCTTCAAGCAAAGAGCTGTCTTCAAATCTCTCTTGTTTTACTGTTCTTCACAAAGTACAGTCCAATACAAAAAATCAAAGGAAAGCTAGTGCCTTTCATCCCTCAGAACCCACGCTCCCCCCAAAGTGATTCATTGTCAACAAAGTACTTTTGAAGTGTAGGCATTGATGTAATGGAAACGTGGCAGCCAATTTGCACACAGCAAGGTCCTACAAACAGCAATAAGATAATGACCAGACTATCTATTTTAGTGATGTTGGTTGAGTCATGACCATTGGCCAGAACTCCTTGCTTTTCTTAGAATAGTGTTGTAATTTTTACAAATCCAACAAGAGAGAGAATAAATTCAATGTGATACCATTTCCTTCCATTCCCCCTGCTAACTGTTTGGTTCCTTCACCTCATCCAATTGACGGTCCTCATGGGTGAGGAGGTTGGAAGTTATCCAACCAGGTGGTATCACTGCTGGGCATCATTCCACCTTTTCCTAAACATCCACATGCCCACTTTCCAGCCGGGGCTACTGGGTCCTGATCGGGAATGGGAAGGATTTCCACCAAATTCAGCCCTAAGGACCACCAGTTACACTGAGATCAGATCATTCAGCACAGACTGAGGGTGGAACTAGGAACTTTGCTGCTCCGCATGGACTCGGTACCACATGGTGCATTTACTCACTGAGCCACAGGCACAGTGAAATTGGAAAACAAAAGTGGAACATGGAAAGCCACGTAAACTCTGCCACATGGAGTGTAAAACCCCTGCAGCAGAACCATACCAACCTACTACCTTCCACCGCCCCCAGCAACCCCCCACCCTCTATCCTTGTGCCTGATGGTCACAGCACTGGATTTTCCTGGAATTGAGCTTCAGATTTTCCTGGAATCTCCAGGAATGAAGCTAAATCTTATGGATACTGCTGAGTGGAAATTTGGGAGTGACACAACTTTAAAAAAAATTATTTTGAAGAGTTTTCATTAGTTATAAAGATATGAGGATGTGGGTTGGGGCAGGATGGGGTGCAGGGTGGGGAAAGAAACTATTTGAGGTGGTTGAGGTGAGATTTTCTGTAATAAAATCTCTAGGTATACGTCCAGCCCAGAGTTGGCAACCCTATACAGAACACTCTGGGTTTCGCAATACCTAATTCGGAGAGAATACATTCCAAGGGCAACAATGCAGAATGTTTCCAGACAAACTTCTGTTACTCAGACAGCAGGAGCAGGGGCAGGGGGATCTGATTAGCCCTTTACAATAATCTCAGGAGAATGTACATCAACAACTTGCATTTATATAGCACTTTTAACAGAATAAAACATCTCATGACACAAAGTGGGACAGGAAGGTGAATATTCCCTCATGTCTGGCCCGCAGTTTAAGTTTAAACATTGCTTTTAACGGCTAAAGTTATTTTAACCTGAAGCATAAAATGTAATTAAGCAGATGACCAAGAAAACTCCCAGCAGAAGTTACTTCTCCCTATTTTAGAGAAATTAAATAAATGCAATGGATCTTCTCTATAAATTAGTCTTTGTGGGAAAACGCATGTTGCATCAAAGTGTGTCACAGAGGACAATTTTGTCAACTATCTCAACTGAAGGAGACACAGACATTCTGTATAGTGTCTGTGCTCAAGCTACTGTGAAGAGTGGTCTCAATTGATGGAAAAGTTTTTTTAAATATAGCGAGGGTGTGCTATAGGAGGAAACTTGGTGTATCAGACTTGTACCTACTGCTGTGTTATATGAAGGGGAGTGTGGTGTATCAGACAGTGTTATACTGAAGTGTGCGTTATTTAAGGGGGAGCGTGGTATATAAGGAAGCTCATATAAATGTAATGAGTCAAAATTTCCTTGCAATTAACTCATCAGTGTTCATGGTGACAGCATTAGCTGTTTTCTGATCTCATTCTCCTGCTGGCTCCCAATTCACTAGCTGGCCCAGGAGAGTTGGGTTGCTTTTGACTCTGTTGAGTGAGTATGATGTATTCTACTGCTGTGACTGCAAATACACAGCCCGTGGTGCAGATTCAGGTCAGCTGGTGATGTAATGTTTTATTTTCACTCTATTCTTCTGCTAGATGTGACTCCCATGAGATGGATGTGATTTAATTATCAGGATCCAGTTAACAGCCACACCAGGGGTTCAGTGGGAGAGAGAGAATAGGGTGAAAAGAGGAAAGAAGGATACACAAATAAAGGAAAGGTTGAATGATTGAGAGAGAACAAGAAAAACCAGAGAAGTGAGGAGAGAAACAGCGGTACATAAGAGAAGGGGAAGTAATAAAGGAGCAGAGTGAGACAGAGATAGAGGTACTGAGGCTACAACTATCGTTCAGAGTTTTTCACTTCACATCAATGCTAAATTTGCAGTGTAGTCAGTGAGTGAGGCAAAGTAAAATCTCTTGGAGGAGGCAATGCCTCTCCACTCCAGAGACCTGTCAGACATTGCTTCCTGCAGATTTACTACAGATGTTCAACCAGCTAGAATGGCACTTCACAGAATCATAGAATTGTTACAGCACTGAAGGAGGGCATTCAGCCCATCGTGTCAGTGCCAGCTCTCTGAATGACGCTTAGTGTCGTTCCCCACCGTATCCTCATAACGTTGCATGTTCTTCCTTTTCAGATAATAATCCTGTGCTTTCTAGAACGTCTTGATTGAACCTGCCTCCACCATACTCTAGGCAGCACATTCCAGATCTTAACCACTCACTGCATGAAAAAGTTTCTCCTCATGTCTCCATTGCTTCTTTTGCCAATTACATAAAATCTTTGCCTTCGCATTTTCGATCCAGTGGGAACAGTTATTCGCTCTCTACTCTGTCAAGGCCCCTCATGATTTTGAATACCTCTATCAACCTTCTCTTCTCCAAGGAAAATAGTCCCAACTTCTCCAATCTATCCACATAACTGAAGTTTCTCATCCTGGAACCATTCTCATTAATCTTTTCTGCACCCTCTCTAATGCCTTTAAATCTTTCCTAAAGTGTGGAACCCAGAAATAGAAGCAATAATCCAGTTGAAACTGAACCAGTGTTTTATACAAGTTTAACAGAACCTCCCCTATGCCCCTATTAATAAAGCCTAGGATACTGTTTGCTTTATTAACTGCTCTCTCAACCTGTCCTGTCACCTTCAATGACTTATGCACATATACACCCAGGTCCTCTGCTCCTTCACCCCTTTAGCATTGTACTCTTTATTTAACATTGCCTCTCCAAGTTCTTCCTACCAAAATGAATCACTTCACACTTATCTACATTAAACTTCCTCTGCCACTAATCCAACCATTCCACCAACTTGTCTATGTCCTTTTGAATGTCTACACTATCCTCCTCACTTTCAAGAGAGGAGAGGAGAAAATAGGCAAAACCTGGGGCAGGGTGGGAAATTGGATTTAATATACATTGGACTGGTAAGACTAACCCTCCAGTATAAATAAAATCACACCATGGCAACAGAGACGGCAGACAACTGCATTTATGCCAGAGTCAGACCTAGAATTAAAGAAGAAAGCAAAATACTGCAGATGCTGGAAACCTGAAGAGATCTGCTCTAAAGAAGAGTCATGCAGACTCGAAACATTAACTCTGTTTCTCTCTCCGCAGATGCTGCCAGACCTGCTGAGTTTTCCAGCAGTTTTTGTTTTTATTCCAGAATTAAAGTAGTACACTCTGAAATTAGACAGTATACATTGTGAAATATAGGATACCCTGAATTAAAGTCGAAGCAGCCACCACAATTTTAAAATTTTCATGCTTGTGTTCAATTTCCTCCATGATCTCACTCCTTCCAGCTCCACAAGTCTCCAAGAGCTCCATGTTCCTCAGAATCTGACCTCTTGTGCATTCCCCACTTCCTTCATCCCACTCTTGGTGGCTGCGCCTTTAGCCATCTAGGTCCAAAGCTCTGGAATTCCCTCCCTAAACCTCCCTGCTTCCAGTTGTCTTTCCTATTTTAAGTTGCTGCTTAAAAACTACCTCTTTGACTAAACTTTTGGTCAATTGTCCTAATATCTTGTTTGGCTTGATGCCAATTTTTTTTGGTCATTATGTTCCTGTGAAGCAGCACAGAACAATTTACTATGTGGAAAGTGTGATGTAAATATATATTGCTTCATTAAAATCTGATCTATCTGCAGCAGCCTAATGTGCAAGGCCAGCTTGGGGGATCCTGGTAGCACGAGCCTGGGTCTTGAACAATACAACAGTGCCTTCTATTGCCCTGTTCTGTCGGATCTCTCCCATTTGCGTTGTATTGGTGGATGGAGGGGAGATGGTAGTGCGGTGGTAATGTCACTGGACTATTAATCCAGAGACTCAGGCTAATGCTCTGGGGATATGGGTTCAAATCCCACCATGGAATTTAAATTTTTTTTAAAAATCTGGAACTGAAAGCTAGGTTCAGTGATGGTGACCATTAAACTAGCATTGATTGTTGTAAAAACCTGTCTGGTTCACTAATGCCCTTTGGGGAAGGAAATCTGCCATCCTTACTTGGTCATGGTCTACCTGTGACTTCAGATCCGTGTCAATGTGGGTGACCCTTAACTGCCCTCTGAAATGGCCTAGCAAGCCACAAAGTTCAAGAACAAATAGGGTTGGACAAAAAGCT